>NC_090022.1:16377515-17094182 GCF_037176765.1 Anolis sagrei
ACCATGCTAGCTAAACTGGTGTCAAACTGCCTTTGGTTTTGATTTCCATTCTTTTCAACTCCCCTCCCTGCATAACCATTTATTTTAAACTGATCACTTTCTATTATCTGTCATTTTTTTCCTTGCTATTTCACGGTCTTGCTGGTTTTCTGTCTCTTCAATTCTTATCCCTTCCTTGACCTCTAGCACTGGGCCAGGGCTTCTTATTGCGAGTCAGACATGATAACCAACAGGTTTTCCCTTCTCCAAGACACTTTTGCCAGCTGGTCCTCTTGGGCAGAGCAGAAGAAAAATGCACTGTCCAGAAGCATACAGATCAAGGATGTCCACAAAATGGTACAGATTTGGGTGTGAGTGCTGGTCTAGTGACAATAGTGATGGCTGTGTGGTGGCTCAGGGTCAAGTTACATGTTACTGAGTTCATAATATACTCAAAATTGTGTGTGGCACAGTGGGTTAAGCCGCTGAGCTGCTGAACTTGCTGACCAAAAGGTTGGCAGTTTGAATCCGGGGAGCGGGGTGAGCTCCTGGTGTTAACCCCTAGTTTCCGTCAACCTAGCCATTCGAAAAAATGCAGATTTGAGTAGAGCAATAGGTGCCGCTCTGGCAGGAAGGTAACGGTGCTCCATGCAATTATGCTGGCCACATGACCCTGGAGTCGTCCATGGACAACGCCGACTCTTTGGCTTAAAAATGGAGATGAGCATCAGCCCCCATAGTCGGACATGATTAGATTTAATGTCAAAGGGAAACTTCGTTTTACTGGCTTGTAGGTTGTTTCAGGCTATACGGCCATGTTCTAGAGGCATTCACTCCTGACATTTTGCCTGCATCTATGAGGCAGTGAGGTAGTGAGGATGCTTGGCATAGATACAGGCGAAACATCAGGCGAGAATACCTCTAGAACATGTCCCTTTTGGCCATTATCACAGTTCCCTGAAAAATGCCAACCATGATTGTGTGAAGATAGTGGAAGTGGTTTAGTGCACACACCCATAGGGAGATGTGAAAGTTGGTGAAGCCTCACCAGTTCCCCATGTAAACAGTATAGATGTCATAGGATAGTGTTCCCTGAGCCACTGGCTGCCAGTCCCTACATACAGTATTTGCAGGGCGAGGACCAGTTGTTGCCAATGAACACAAACAGGATTCAAGTCCCTGGCTCAGCAAAATAATAATAATTTCTGGTTCCACCATAGGATGTCTTTTGCAGTATCTAGGAGTTGTGCCATAGATGTGTGCCCGAAGATTTCCTTCCAGAGGAAATCTAAAGCATGGAAACAGCTATGTCTAGTAAAGTAGTGTTTTGCCATGAACAGTGTAATGGCTTTAAATATTCTGGCAGTGTAGTGCTTTGTGGTCAAAGTGTATGCTGTTTAGACTAAAGCACAATATTAGTAGCATATGCCTTTGGTTGTGCAAAATATGCCAACCTCCAGTTGTTCAGAAAAAGCTCTGGATACAGTCGGCCTTTTGCATTCACTGTTTTTTGTTTTTTTTGTTTTGGTCGTGTCAGGAGTGACTTGAGAAACTGCAAGTTGCTTCTGGTGTGAGAGAATTGGCCTTCTGCAATGATGTTGCCCAGGGGATTCCCAGATGTTTTGATGTTTTATCATCCTTGGGGGAGGCTTCTCTCATGTCCCCACATGAGCTGGAGCTGTTAGAGGAGACTCATCCGCGCTCTCCTCGGATTCAAACCTGCAACTTGTCAGTCTTTAGTCCTGCCGGCACAGGAGTTTAACCCACTGCATCACAATTTTTATGTGTGGGGAAATCCTTTCTAGGAATTTCTAGGTCTTCCAGCATGACTGTTTCATTGACTTTTACAGACTATAAAATTGCATTGCATTGGAAAATTGTATTGGATGACCTAGACATTCCTAACGAGAACATCTTAAAGCAAATCTCTGAATAATCACATCTGCAAAAATCAAAACCACAAATGTGGGAGGACACCTGAACACATGGCTGCCTGTGCTTCTATTTTTCCTTTGTCCCGATAGCAGCTTGGGAAAATAATCAGGACACAAGATATTTATGATTGTCCAATTTCTTTCCTCCCTCCTTTCTTCCTTCTTTTTCTTTCTTTCCCCTTTCTCTTCTGTCGCAATGCAAGGCGATGTAACCGTCTGGGTCTATGAGGTTAAATTTGGCTTAATCCCAATAGAGGGTTTAGTTCAGAGGTATATTTTCACTATTAGGATGGGGAGGGGGGAATAGTATGAATGTGTAAATAGTACAATATGGAGTGTGAATGATCTGAGCGAGGAAGACGGAGCTGAGGAGGGAGATGAAGACTAGTCTAAAATAAAAAAACAAAAACATTGGATCCAAGAACAGATGGTGAGAGATAAACTGGATGGTATGCATAGCTCTTGGAACCGGTGAGAAAGGATGAATAAAAACTTGCTGGAATGGAGATGGGATGGGATGCTGAACTGTTTAAAATTTCATAAAAGAGAAATGCTAACAAAAAGCAAATATGGAGGCAGGAATATTAAACTAGAAGAGTTAAAAAATGGTTGAGATAATGGGCTGGAAAAGGAGAAGTTAGAACAGTAGCAGAAAGGAATCTATAGAGTGTGTAAAAAGTTATTCATTGGTGGGAAAATCAGTGGCACCTCTTCAAAACAGAATGGATATTTCGGGGGAAACGGAATTGTGTATGAGAAGATGCCAGAATAAGACTCAAAAGAAGGAACGTGAATAAAGTCAGTTGAAAAGAATAGATGGAGAAGGAAGCTGATCCTGGAAGGCATCGGACGCCAACGTGATTTGAACCAAGAATGAATGTGATGTGTAAGATTTTCCAGTGACGGAAGAGGCAAGAGTGATGCCGACGACCAGACCCACCAGGCTCTCCCCTCCGTGCTCACAGGAGAGCTCCACGCTAGTCAGTCCAATCGCTTTATTACCTCATGGCGCAAGAAACCAATAGAGACTCTGAACAGAGACCTTTTGAACCTGCTACCTCTGTGTGCCCTGGGCCAGGGGAGGAGGCCAGGCTGGGAGGAAATCCCCCCCAAAAAGACATTGCCCCATTCCCCTTGATGGAGGGTGCTGGGGCCCACTGCCTGACTGGCCATTGGACTTCTTCTGTTTTTGGCTCTAGGTTTCCTTTGCTTTTATTATTATTCTCATCATTATTTTTCTTCTATAAAATTGATGACAAGTTTTGCCGTGCGAGTCATTTGTGGTGGTGGTGAAAAGTTTGCTCGTTTCCCTTTCACCGGGCAGTTAACGCAGAACATGATCACACAAATACCATTCTGGGACATAAAAGATCTTAGGCTGGATCCACACAGCAGAAGTATAGCGGTTTGGCATCATTTATTTACTATAAATCTATATAAATAAAATGTAATGTTTGTTTGTGGGATTAACATAACTCAAAAACCACTGGGTGAATTGACACCAAATTTGGACACAAGACACCTCTTAGTCCAACGAGTGACTATCACTCATAAAAACACTGAAAAACACAGCAGAGGAGACTTAAAAAGCAAAAAACCCCAAAAATTACAACGCTGGCGCAAAACTACATATATATACACAAACACACATATATACCCACATATGCATATACATACACAGAAAGGGAGAAGGAAGGAAGGAAAGAAGGGTAGAGAAGGAAGAGAGAAAGTGGAAAAGGAAAGAAATGGAGAGAAGGAAATAAAAAAGTGAAAGAGGGAAGGAAGGAGAGAAGGAACGAAAGAGAAAGAGGGAGAGAAGAAAGGAAGGAAAGAGGGAAGGAAGGATGGAACCAAAGAGCAAAGGAAGCGAGAAAAGAAACAAGAGGGAAAGAAAAAGAGGGAGGGAAGGTTGGCCACAGCAATGCATGGCAGGTACAGCTAGCATCTATATAGATAAAAATGTAAGGTTCGTTTGTGGGATTAACATAACTCAAAAACCACTGGACAAATTGACACCAAATTCTGAGACAATACATGTATCAGGCCAACGAGTGACCATCATTCATAAAAACAGCAGAGGAGATTTAAAACGCCAAGAAATACAAATTGCATTACAACGCATGAGCAAAACCACATATATATACACAAACACACTTATATACACATATACACAAATATACACAGACTGGGCCACAACGGCAAGTGGCAGGGGATGGCTAGTAGTAAATAAGTATTGTCAAAGTGCTATACAAAAACATTACTTCAACTTCCGTGGCTCAAGACTGTGGAATTCTATGGTTTGTAGTTTTGTGAAGCATTTACCTTCCTCTTGGTGCATTTGCATTGTAGAATTAATGCTGTTTCATACCACTTTTATTGACATGGCTCAATGCTATAGAATCCTAGGAGAAGGTCTTTATCTTCTGCCAAAGAGTGCTGGTGCCTCACCAAAGTACAACTCGCAGGAATCTATTGCATTAAATCATGGCACTTCCAAGTGGTGTCAAATTGCATTAATTCTACATTAAAGATTGATCCAAAGTTTCCTCTGTATAGTTGTTTCTTCTTCATGGTCTCTGTGAAATCTCACATATGGGCAGGTGTAAAACAGGTCAGAATTCTCTAGAGCAGAGGTCTCCAAACTAAGGCCTGGGGCCAGATACGGCCCGCCAAGGTCATTTACCCAGCCCTCAGTCAGGGTCAACCTAAGTCTGAATTGACTTGAAAGCACACAACAACAATTCTATCTCATCAGCCAAAAGCAGGTCCACACTTCCCATTGAAGTACTAATAGGTTTATATTTGTTAAAATTGTTCATTTTAATTATTGTATTGTTTTAAAGTGTGTTTTGCACTACAAATAAGATATGTGCAGTGCGCATAGAAATTCATTTGTGTTTTTCCCCCCCAATTATAATCCGGCCCTCCAACAGTTTGAGGGACTGTGACCTGGCCCTCTGTTTAAAAAGTTCGAGGACCCCTGCTTTAGAGCTCTTAAAAACCTTTTTGTATGCCCCGCCCATTCCCCTTGAGTATAAAGCCAGCTGTAGGGACTAACACCTCAGTTCCTTTTTGTCCGCAGCAGTAGCAGCAGTAAAGGAATTACTCTTAGCTCTGATTCTAAAGCAGGTATTTGACCTGGGGTAGAGTTGACAATTCTTGTGAATATCTCTTGAACAAACTTACCTCCTGGTGTTGACCTCACACTGTTTAACGACTCTTCTTAATCCCTTGGACTCTTGACTTCTGGTTCAATCCAAACTGTTTGACAAGGCTTTTGCCTTATTCCTGCACTATATTTCAGCCTTCCTGCCATGAGTGTCCTCAAGAGATTGTTATTGCCATCAGTTGCTCCTGGCCTTTAGGGTTTAATTTACCTTACTTTCCCATCGCTATGGCAGCCACATTTCTGAAGAAATGCCAGGTATGCGCGCATGTGTGTGTGTGTGGGGGGGGGGGAATCCTTGAGACAGACACTTATACCCTCTGTTTCTTGTGTCTTAACCTCACCCCCCCCCCCCACAGGAAGTATTTGGCAGATTTCACAAGCCCCTACCACATGATTTGGGAGGCGTGGCTAAAAACAGCTTTACGAACATATCTTGTGACCCTCTCCTAACCAGTTGAGGAAAAACCATCAGAACCACCCACCACCCCTCCTCAGCAGTTGCCAACTGATGTAGCTTTGGTGACAGCGTCCACCAACATGTCAGACAGCGGCCTCTAAAGCAAAGAGGGCAAGGACTGCCCATGCCGCCCCCTCTGCACCCATAGCTCTTCCACCCATGCAAAAAGCTCAAAGGGGAAGAAGCTGATGAAGGGGGAGAGCGATATTGCTTCTGAGCAGAGTGTGAGCACTTTACCCCAGCTGCTGAGTGGGTGAGTACACACCACCCCACTAATTTCCCAGGTGCTGCCTGATTCAGGCAATGCCCTGAATGATGTTGACCTCCCTTATATCAGAGGTGAGAGCATGCAACGATGCACACAGCTGAGGGACTCCACCTCCCCGAGTCTATGCAGAAGAGAGGTCTGCATCATTGCATGTTGCACGCCAGAGGCTCGACTCAACAGGATTGTTCATACTCTGTCTTGAATTTGGCCTCTCATGATTCCAGAGCACCTTCTCTAGACTCATGTCAGCAGCATCCATAGATGTTCTTCCACAAGCTGAGCTATTGGCATTGCTTGCTACACGGTTCCCTTCTTCATCAGTAGGCTTGCAGCTGTTGGCTGCAGAACATCCCAGGCTGAAATAATCAGGGGGCAGTCCTGATGCGTCTGGTTGGCCCATGCACTTAGTTCATCAGCTTCTCAACCAGCGCCCCCTGGTGTGTGTGTGTGTGTGTACACACACACACACATATCAGCAACAATTTCCAGCACCAACAGTAATCCCTTCTTGTTATTAAGGGTTCAGCGGTACGTCAGTCATCAGTATCACTCAACTCAAGACAATTAAACAACCTTTACAAGGTGAACTAAAGCCCAACTCAATTGTGGTTGATGTTTCACAGTCCCACCCCTGTCAAAGGACCCATTCCACCCCTTCTGACAAAGAAGAAAAAAAATGATGCTATAGGCCGCAAAGTCTTCTCCTCTGCATGGCGTTTTTCCAGGTTGGCCCACTATGGGACATACATGGGGCATACCAGGATTTTCTTTGGAACTGGATCGCCTCCTACATCAACCATTTGCCAACAGAAGAGCAGAGGATGGCCCATATATTCACACAAGGAGCTTGGACTCTCATACGGCACCAGAAACATCTGCGTAAACATACTGAAGAGTCACCTGGCTGCCTCTTTGCATCCGCAGTGACTTTCCAACAACGTGCAGGGCTACGATCATCAGGACTCTCCATTACGGCAAGGACGGTTATTGAGAACCTGCCGATGCATGAGTCTGGCCTCTTCTATCCTGATACAGGCTCTCAGTTTGAACATAAACATAAGATAAGGCAGACTGCGCACAAATATGGGTTTCCACCTACAGAATCCCAACAGACATGGTCGAGATGCCCGACATACCCTGTCTTGTATCGCCGTTGGTATGGTCCTGCCACCATGAGAACCAGACCAGGTCACAGCTACCACCAGCTTCTGGGTAGGGAAAGGCAACCTGCTTAATCCAGGTGCCATTTCTTATTTGTCTTTGGAAGTGGCTTTGCCCAATGTAGGAGGGCAACAGCCTTGTTCTGCTTATTTAACACCTTTCTTTTCCCACTTTTTGCCCTTTTTATAGGCTTCACAACAGTTGGCTCCAGCTGATGTTGGCTCCCTCCTCCCAGACCAGTGCCAACATTTTTGGATCACCACCACCTCTTTTTGGAGGCGTGGTGCAGATAGCTTTTGGAGGCATGGCTACGGAGAGCTGGGTGCTGGGTATTATCAGGAGGACTATGCTATTATGCGTAGAGCTACACCTCTTGTCCTGCTCAGAAAGGAGGTTTGTCCTTACTGCAAAAGGGTGCCCGTACATTGCCAGAGTCAATCTTGGATTCACGACTGTTATTTTTCACAATAGCTCCCAAAAAAAGATGATGGTATTTATCCAATGCTGGACTTGTGGGGAATCAATCGATATATTGACCCTCACAAGTTATTTTTGGTGGCTACTTAGGTTTCCATACTCAAACGTATCTTCATCCATTATAAGGTGAGAGTTTTGTACCTGCATGTGTTTCCTGAGCAAACATTGGTCCTCCTTAGACTCTAAACCTTACTTCCTGCCCAAAACACCATATTCATTTTTAAAATGTGATTTTGCTCTCATATGCAGTGACAAACAGTGCCAGCTGTGGTTAGAACTTGCATGGGAAGCCATCAACGAATCCCAGATGCTGCAGATCACATTTTTGTGGAAGGAATGAGTAAAACCACCTTTGAATCTTCCTTGCATAAGGGAACCCCATGAGATAGATGGGTTTGCACATCTGCCCATGTCTCTGCTTCTCCCTGGATCGCCTGGTTCCTCTTTCACCTGCCTTCCTCTCTCTGCTGCATCCCAGGGTCCATTTACACCAAGGTGTAGAACAGTGGTTCTCAGCCTGTGGGTTCCCAGGTGTTTTGGTCTACAACTCCCAGAAATCCCAGCCAGTTTACCAACTGGTAGGATTTCTGGGAGTTGTAGGCCAATACATCTGGGGACCCACAAGTTGAGAACCATTGGTGTAGAATGAATGCTGTTTGCAGCACTTTAGCTGCCAGGGTCCAATTCTACTGAATCCAAGGAATTATAGTTTTCCTAGGTCTTCCTTCTCTATCAGAGGGCTCATGCCTCACCAAATAGTTCCCATGACTCCATTGCACTGAGTTGTGGCAGTTAAAGTGGGGTCCATTATAACCACCCCTTTGAATTGTGCCTGAAAATAAACCGGGAGGCAGAGAAGTTCTTGTTCTTTTTTGAACAAACGAGTTATATGTTTAGAGAACAGCTTGCATAGTGCCCAGGAAGGCAGAGAATTGGGAAACATCCTATATATTCAGTTTCTCAAAGGCAGAGGCATTTGGAGAGCTCAAAGGTTGGGCAAAGGCGGAGTCATCAGCTGCTTTCCAGGAAGAGAAAGTCCGAGAAACGAAAGTAAGGCTATTAGCTTTGTCTGGTCTTTGCAGAGGAGAAGCATCTGCAGCCATGGCTGCTGGAGACTCTGTGAAGAAGCTCTGTGAGGAACTGGCCTGTCCCATCTGCCTGGAGTATTTCAAGGATCCTGTGATCATCTCCTGTGGGCACAATTTCTGTCAATCCTGCCTGGACCAATACTGGAAGGAGAAAGGGGACTCCTGCCCACAATGCAGGGAGAAAGTACAGAAAGGAGACATCAGGCCAAATAGGCTCCTGGCAAAGTTGGTGGAGATCGCCAAGGAACTGGGGAGCCAGAAGTCAGAAGAGAAGGGCAGGGTCTGCCAGAGGCACCAGGAGCCCCTGAAGCTCTTCTGCAAGGACCATAAAGTCCCCATCTGTGTGGTGTGCGACAGATCAAAGGAGCATGAAAATCACAAAGTCATCCCTCTGGATGAGGCGTTGAAAGAGTACAAGGTAAAAGGGTGAGGCTGGCAGTTCAATATTTCCCTAGACCCGTGATGGCGAACCTATGACATGCGTGTCAGCACTGACATACGTAGCCATTTTTGATTACACGCAGCCATATATGGCCACATACAGAGAAGGATGGGGCTACATGCCGAGAAGGACATTTTATCCTCAGATCCTGTACGGCCAGGTGCAGTAGCTGAGGACGAAACATTTGCTGTAGTAATAATAATAATAATAATAACACTTTATTTATACCCCACTACCATCTCCCCAAGGGACTCGGTGCGGATTACATGAGGCCGAGCCCAATTACAACAATACAGGCAATACACAACAATACAAGCAATTAAAAGTAAAAACATAGACAATAAAAATATACAACATTATCAATAAGACAACACACAATTAAAAACAGTGGGAAGGCCAAATGTAAAGTTAAAATTGGAAATAATGTTAGGACATGGACGAAAGGAGATAGTGGTGTTCGTGGAAGGGCATACAAGCCGACCTAAAAATGTGAAGTGCTTTGGAGGACAAAGTGCTATGGGATCATTATTCCGGGAAGGCACACTGAAACAGCCACGTCTTCAAGCTCCTCCTTCAAGACTGCCAAAGTTGGGGCCTGTCTGATGTCTTTAGGGAGTGCGTTCCAGAGTCGAGGGGCCACCACCAAAAAGGCCCTCTCTCTCGTCTCCACCAACCACGCCTGCAATGCTGGTGGGATCGAGAGCAGGGCCTCTCCGGACGATCAAAGGGATTGTGTGGGTTCATACATGGAGATGCGGTCACGCAGGTAGGTGGGTCCCAAACCATTCAGAGCTTTGTAGGTAAGAACCTGCACCTTGAATTGGGTCCGGTAAATGAATGGCAGCCAGTGGAGCTCCTTGAACAGGAGGGTTGACCACTCCCTGTAAGGTAGTGTAGTGTAAACACTCTATACCGAAGGTCTGTAGGCCAAACCAACAGAACTCTGGCACAGAGGGTCTAGTTCTGGGACTTCTGGTTAGGCCGTTAGGGGATCTTTGACCTCACTTCCAGCCAGCAGAGCAGGGGGCAACGCAATGCCATGGGAGACTCATCTCTGGAGGCCCTGCGATTGCCATTACCAGCAACCACATAACCACAGCAACCATCATCCAATCTACTGTTCCGGGGTGTCATGGATTTCTAATTGACCATCATTACTGAGATAAGTGAGGGGGAGGCTGGGAGAGGTCAGGCCTGTGCTATGGGCGCTGCTTCTCATCACTAATAGGCAGGTTAGTTAAAGAATTCCTCCTCCCCCTCGCTTAACTTAGTTCACAGCACCGCACACAAGTTAAATAATATCAAGACCAACAAAAGAAACCAACTGATGGATGAACAAAGAAATCACTAAGCAGGTACGTTAAATAATTAGTTTTTGGTTTATTAAATACAGTTATATATTACAATTATAAATTTTTGTATTCTATATAAATAAAAATGTAATGTTTGTTTGTGGGATTAACAGAACTCAAAAACCACTGGACGAATTGACACCAAATTTGTACACAATACACCTATCACAATATAACAACAACATGCTCTTTGATTGTAGTTGAACTATAAATCCCAGCAACTACAACTCTCAAATGACAAAAACCAATCCTTCCCCTAACCCCACCAGTATTCAAATGTGGGCATATTGGGTCTTTGTGCCAAATTTGGTGCAATGAATGAAAATACATCTTGCATATCAGATAATTACATTACGATTCGTAACAGTAGCAAAATTACAGTTATGAAGTAGCAACGAAAATAATTTTATGGTTGTGAGTCACCACAACATGAGGAACTGTATTATGGGGTCGTGGCATTAGGAAGGTTGAGAACCACAGCCCTAGATCATGAAATGTTCAGGGGCCAGATACATCTACAGTACATGGTAGAGTTAATGGATTAATGGATTTTGATACCATTTTAGCTGCCACGACTCAATATTATGGAACTGCAGTACTTATTGTTTTACAAAATCTCTAGACTTCTCTGCCAAAGAGTTTTGGTGCATCACCAAACTACAAATCCCAGAACTCCAAAGTATCTAGTCATGGCAGTTAAAATGATGTCAAACTGATGTCAGCAACAGATTCAAACTACCGGAAAACTACGTAAACATTAGGGAAAAAGAACTGACTCCTGCCTCAGAGTGTTGTGAAATTTTTGTTTTTGTAAAGGCTGATTGTCTATCTCTTGGGACTGCTTTGATTGTGTATCTCTTTATGGCAGAATGGTGCTGGACTAGATAGCTCTTAGGATCTCTTGGAACTTTATGATTTTATTTTCCCAGGTCCAGATGAAATGGTGGACTTGTTACCTAAGTTTTTGGGATAAGAAAGCTCTAATCTAGCCTTGCTTTCAACCAGAAGTTGGATACAGAGCAGAGGGTGAATCCTGGAACTACAAGAGTGGAGAGGAAAAAAGGAGGCTGAACACATAGACCCTCCTAGAGTTTATTTGCAACCTTGGAGGATGCCTGCCATAGATGTAGGTGAAACGTCAGGAGAGAATGCTGCTGGAACAGCCCACTGTTTATTTTGCTTGAAGGGGCTCTTTATGGGTATAGAAAATTGTGGCAGAATGGGTTGTTGTAGGTTTTTTCAGGCATTTGTGCCAGAATGGTAACAAAAGAAAGAGAGGGCTGCAAATAGAGATGGCCCATGGAAAATTAGTAAATAAATTACTGAGGTTGTTGGCATGATCTCTAAAACCTTATCTCAAACCATTCCAGACTAAAGTAAACAAGGACTATGTTTTTCTCTTCAGAGTCAGATCTGGAAGTTGCTGGAAACTCTGCAGAAAGAGGGAAAGAAAATTCTGGACTACAAAGTAAATGCAGCACTGGAAAGCCAAGATTTGCTTGTAAGTAGGGCACTATTACAGCCATGAATGCATATCTGGATAAACAAGATATGCAGCACAAAAATTATTTTAGTAAAAATATATTTCACTGGAAAAGACCTAAGAACCTACAGAAAACATATTGTCAAAGGCTGGAATCACTAGGTGGTTGTAGGTTTTTCGGGCTATATGGCCATGTTCTAGAAGCATTCTGTCCTGATGTGTCAACCGCATCTATGGCAAGACCTTACAACTTCTGAGGATGCTTGCCATAGATGCAGGCAAAACGTCAGGAGAGAATGCTTCTAGAATATGGCCATATAACCCAAAAAACCTACAACAACCAACAGAAAATATTTTGATGCAAGCCCACCCCATGCTGGGCCCTTGAAAGTCTTCACAAAGCTCTCTCACAATTAGATAATCACATTTTCTGTGTGAAGACAATGAGATCTTTCTCAAAGGAATGCAGAGAATTCAGTCCAAGGACAGATTCTTCTTGCCTCTCACTCTCTCTTCTTCTTCCCATTATGCCAGGATGAAACCCAAAGAGTGAAGGAGAAGACTGTGGCTGCATTCAGGCACATGCATCAGTTTCTAGAAGAACAAGAGAGGCATCTGCTGGCAAAAATGGAAGAGCTGGAGGAAGAGATTTCTGCAAACTGGGAGGAACATCTGGCCAGACTCTCCAAAGAATTCTCCACTCTCTCAAAACTCAGCCAAGAGTTGGAGGAGAAGCTTCAGCAGCCAGCAAGTGAACTCCTCCAGGTAAGGCCAAAATGTTCCCCATGGATGGCTGAGACAGTGATACCTCAGCTTTCCAATGGTTTGGGTTGCACAATATTATTCAAAAAGACTTTAGCGTGTAGACTGCCTCAGTGAGATGGGTTCCTTCCACTTCTGTTCCAACAGCAACATAAGGACAGGGTGTGGAAAGCTGAGGTGTCACTGCTCTGCCTCTTTCCACTTCCTCTTGCTAGTCCCAAATTGGCATTTTCCTTTTATTTTCCATTTTAGGGGAGGGTGTGAGGAAGTACAATCACCATTAATTGGCCCTAGTGCTCAATTCAAAACAGGTGTGATATTGAAGATGCTCGACCCAGTTGCTTTCTACTCTCAATAATAATGTAACTGTAGTGGAATAAGGAGTTTGTGTAATTGTCATGAATGACTTTTCAATAACTTTAAAGCATAGGTTCTTTTTATTGTAATGTCCAGTGTGAGAGGGTATACCAGATTACAGAAAAACATTTAGACAAAGAATGACATTGGACATACAGATTCTATGCAACTACATTGGATTTACAATTACATAGTTAACAAACAAATAAAGGGGAATTATATTTTAACTCAACATTCACACACATGTGCATTCATCCTCATGCACCCAAATATTCTCCCTCTTCAGAGAAGCATCTGTTAGGCCAAACCCTGCTTTCCTGCAGCTTGCCAATGCATAGTTCCATAATGCCAAAACTTCAAAACGCTGAAATGGCAAAACTTTTTTCCCTAAGCACAATGCCAAGGACCATACAACAGAACCTGACTCCCTGCACAAAATCCAAGACTCCAAAAGCACATTTCTTCCTCTTCCCTTGAGAAAGAAGGCCGAAGTGACCAGACTGCTCCCTTTCAAATATGCCACTCCATGGTACACTGTCTCTCTCCTTCCCATGAGCAAAGCATAGTGGGTTGAACAGACTCCTCAGGTCTGCCACACTTTGAACATTATTAGACTGAGTCTTTTACAGGATTATTCTGTTGATGTCGTCCCAAAGTTGTAAATTAATGATAGATGTCTTCCATCCTGGATCCAGTCTTAGTTTCCTGACCAGATGTTGATCTTCTTGATTGGTGTTGACAAACACAAGGCTTGTGTTGACTTCCTTCTTAACATAAGGAATGTTGCCAACATGTTACAACTTGAAAAAATCATTGTCACAGTTCTTATCAGAGTTTACTTTTCACTTCTTATTAGCAGGTTTTAATCACAGTCCAGCAAGAAGGTAGTTAGTTATTCCAGGCCTTAATATTTTACAGGTGTCCCCAAAATTATTAACTGCATCCATACATCCTTCCATTCTTCCAGTCATTCCCACACATCATATTAATTTTACATTTATCAAATCTGCATATTAAATTTTTGGGACATAATCATATGTTTTGATTGACTTCTGCTCCAGGATATTGGGGGAAGCTGGAACTAACCACAGTTTAGGATCTCCCACCACATGAATGTTGCCTAAAGCATGCAATTCTGAAGTGTATGAACTTAAAGCATGGAAGTTTTCCAATATCCTGGAACTTGAAGCTTTGTATTTGAACCATGTTTTGGTGATTGAGTCAAAAAGCTATTTGTAAAACAATGCCATGCTATTGATTACGTGGGCCACATCTACACTGCCATACAATGCAGTTTGAATCTGTTTAATATAGTCAGTGTAGAGTCATATAGTGTAGTTTAACAGCATTGAACTGCATTAAATGAGCCTACACTGCATTCTATCTTAGGCCTCACAACCTCTGAGGATGCCTGCCATAGATGCTGACAAAACATCAGGAGAGAATGCTTCTAGAACATGACCACAGAGCCCAAAAAACCTAAAACAACCCAGCGATTCCAGCCATGAAAGCCTTCAACAATACATTATCAAAATTTTGCTTGAGATAGTGCTTGCAGTTCTGGAGGGACTTGTTTAGTTTTTGTTTCTCATAGACTTAGCATGCAGATTTGGTTCACCAGTTAAAATTCATGAGTAAACCAGTTTTTAAAAAAACCTGAAAACCCCTGATTCTTTGGCAGTGTAGGTTAATTTGCTTATCTCTATAGTTTGTGGAGAGAGGATTGTTTCATTGTCCTAGGCTTGCTTCAACTGTTTCAGTTAGTTGGAAATGCCACTTTTTCGGACACATGAGCCAGTTTCCATGCAAATGTCTCTGCTCAGTTTTGTCTTTCCTTCATTTACAGGATATCAAACACTTCATACAGGGGTAAGTAAACCTCCCATAAAAACTCAGATGTGCATATGAAGAAAATGATTCTCCTGTCTCAAGGCCCTCCCACACTGTCCAAAATGAAGAGGGATTGCCATTTAAAATGCCAATTTCACTTGCAATTTAGTGCTAGACAAGAGGTGAAACCCTCCCTGACTGGTAATGTGTGTGTGGCCAGATACCCATCCATGTTGATTCACGAATAATGCTCTGGTTACATCCTGTATATTTTATTTATTTATTTAGAACATTTATATCCCATCTTATTCTTGACCTCCGAGAATAGGATGGGATAGACTACTGCAACATGCTGTACATGGAGTTGTCTTTGAAGACAGTTCAGAAGCTTCAAATGGTCTAACGGGTGGCAGCCAGATTGTTCACCGGGGCGGCATTCAAGGAGCGTACAATTCCCTTGTTAAGCCAGCTCCACTGACTGCCGGTTTGCTACCAAGCACAATTCAAAGTGCTAGCTTTAGCCTATAAAGCCCTAAATAGTTCTGGCCCAGCTTACCTGTCCAAACGTATCTCTGCCTATGAACCATCTCAGAGGTTAAGATTGTCTTGGGAAGGTCCTACTCTTGGTCCCATCTTCTTCACAGGCACAACTGGTGGGAACGAGAGACAGGGCCTTCTTGGCGGTGGCCCCTCGGCTATGGAACTCCCTCCCTAGGGAGATTAGATCAGCCCCTTCCCTCCTGACCTTCCGCAGTAAAGGAAAGATGTGGCTTTTTGATCAAGCCTTTGGGAACCTAGTGCAATGGATAAACACAGAACTATATGAAATCGTATACTGGAATGGCTTAGACTATGTTTTTGGATGGCGAGGCTAATAGTGAAGGTAGTGATTTTATATGTTTTAAAAGGTTTTAATATATGCATTTTATAATTCTGTTTAAAATGTTTATTGTAATTTTTACGTTGTTTTAATGGCATTGAATAGCTGCCTATGTTGTTAAGTTGCCTTGAGTCACCTTTGAGTTTGAGAAAGGTGGGGTAGAAATATTGTAAGTAAATAAATAAATGATCGGCATGGGTAGGCATGGCATCATTTTTTTTAAATCTGCGGAGCGGCATGAGCTACCGCTGTCAGCTCCAGCTTCTGCCAACCTAGCAGTTCAAAACATGCAAATGTGAGTAGATCAATAGGTACCACTCTGGTGGGAAGGTAACGGCACTCCGTGCAGTCACGCCAGCCACATGACCTTGGAGGTGTCTACGGACAATGCTGGCTCTTCAGCTTAGAAATGGAGATGAGCACTGACCCCCAGAGTTGGACATGATATTGAGCAAGAATTTGGGGGTCTTTGTTCCAAATTCCCAGATTTCCTGGGGTCCATGAGTTGCTGGGTTCACGAAGAGGTGACATTTCATATTTCATATAGAGACATGGGGAGAGGGGAAGGAATGCAGGGGGATCATAGAGGATACATTCATATAGAGGGGGAAAGAAATCATACCAGCCCATCCCACCCACCAGAGTCCATTGAAAGTTCATAAATCATAGTGAGAATCCATAGGGTTCAAGGAAAAAAATGTTTCCAAGAAGTTCAAAAAAGTTTGCCAAAAGTGGGCAAAAGTCCATCAAGAGTCCAAAGAGTTCATGAGATTAAGGGGAAATGGTACTGTAAGTCCATTGGGTTCACACTGGAATCATTGCGATTGCTGAGGGTTGGGGTCCATTCATTTGGGAGAAGAAAACTATAAATCCCATCTCGTCAAGGGGCCAGGATGGCCTGTCTGCTCCCTGGGAGTCCCAAGGGGTGACCAGGCCAGGTTCAAGTCTGCACAACAGACTTCTAGACAACAACGAGATGGTAGTAGGAACAACGTTGCAGCAGGGAGCCATGGATCACAATCAGCTGCTCTCCACATGAAGTTTTGGGGTGAAAAAGGTTATTCCCGGAGCGTAGGGGTCCATAATGCAAAAGCGAGATAGCAACTAGGCTTAGAATTAGTCTAGGAGAAAAATGGCACCAGTTTGGAAGCTATCCATTGACCCGTGGATACAAGGGCCCCATGGGTTTCCATATCCACGGTTCAGAGGAGCACAATTTCAGCCTCCCCGGGATGTTGGAAATACATCCCAGGCGAACCAACAGTAATCTGCGGCTCGGGAGAGGGAAAATTCATGCTGGAGAGAGTTAGAGACAGTAAAAGGACACAATGTATCACTATGGAGAGGAAAAAGTTAAAATTTGATAATACTTTATTGGAGATTTGTTACAATGTTAGGGAAAGGGGAAGAAAGCAAGGCAAGGCAAGAGGAGGTTTTTTAGTTGAAGCTGCTGCTGTGGCCACATTCCCAGCGATGCTGGCCTAATCGGACAACCAAGAACTGCGGAACTCCCTGATGCAGGTCAGATCAGCTTGAAGGCAGGGGGCTCTCCGTTGTCCGCTATCAGACACAACTGGACTTAATGTCAGGGGGAAAACCTTTACCTTTACCTTTACTAAGGGCTAAACAGAGGCTGGGAGGAGACTGAAGGAGACCTAGGGGGCTGCCTTCTGGGATCACAAATGTCCTCCATACCTGCAAAGATCTGGATTTTCCAGTAAGATCCAGGTCTTTGCAAGTATTTGTTAAACCTGGATTTTATTTATCGTGTCATCCGCAACCAGAACATTGTATTACATTTCTAGATTTAAAAAAACACACAAATTTTGCAAACTTGGATAATCATTCATTTGGATGGCCCAGGTGAATCTGTTTGCTGTGCAAAATTACATTACTGTTTAAGTGAGGCCTCAGGGTCTCAAAGGCAGCAGCACATTTGAGGACGATGTTTCATGGGATTGCACAAGGGGAGTTGGGCTTGATTGCCTTTGAAGCCCCTTCTAACTCTGATTCTGTGGGTGCATCAACACCATTAAAGTAATGCAAACCAACACCACTGGAAATGCCATGGCACAATGATGTGGAATCCTGGGAGTTAGGTGAGCTCCCAGCACGCCCTGGCAGAGAAGTTTCTGATAAGACAGGCATCCTTAAACTGTGCCCCTCCAGCAGTTTGGGCCTCCAACTCCCTGAAGCCCTAGCTAGCTTGTTCATTGTCATGAATCCTGGGAGTTGGGGGCTCAAACAGCTGAAGGGAGCAGTTTCAGGATGCCAGTTGGAAGACTACAACCCCCATGGTTGTGTAGCATTTTCGTCAAGGCGGTGAAAGTGGTGTCCAGTCCTGTGATTATTTTTCTTTTCTTTTCCAGGTATGAGAATAAGGAGAAATTTGAGGCTCCTCCAGTGTTTTCTCCTGCTCTGAAATGGAAGATCTGGGACGTCTGTGATATAAATCCTTTTCTGGAGGGTGTCATGAAGCAATTCCGAGGTAACAGAGAATGTCTACAAGGATTTTAAGTGACGTGCGACCTTGGCCTGAAAGTGGAAAGGAAAAGCTTCAGATAGACTAAAAATACATTAAAGGGATTGATAAAGCAAAATCAGGCCAAGAAGGTTAAAAAGATTTCAAACCATGTGTACCAATATTTTGGAGTGGCTCAGTTACGTCCTTTAAGAAATCAACACAGCCTTATCCTCAAAGAGGCATATATAATAATGAGAATAATGAGACGCTGATGATGTTGCTTTTATTGCTTTTATGATGTTTTATACTGTTTAATGTTTTTTATCTATTACGTTTATGTATACTGATTTGTTGGAAACCGCCTTGAGTCACCAATTGGTTGAGAAAGGCGGTATACAAATACAGTAAATAAATAAATATACCATATATGAGAATTGGAATGGCCCCTGTCTACAATTTTGGATCATGTGATTCTAATGTTTAGATTAGGTGTTTTAATTCTATGTGTTTATGACTCAAAGCAGATTAAATCTATTCTAGTAATATAATATAATATAATATAATATAATATAATCATTGGAGGGAAGGATACTAGAGACAAAGTTGAAGTACTTTGGCCACATCATGAGGAGACAGGAAAGCCTAGAGAAGACAATTATGCTGGGGAAAGTGGAAGGCAAAAGGAAGAGGGGCCGACCAAGGGCAAGATGGATGGATGGCATCCTTGAAGGGACTGGACTGACCTTGAAGGAGCTGGGGGTGGTGACGGCCGACAGGGAGCTTTGGCGTGGGCTGGTCCATGAGGTCACGAAGAGTCGGAGACAACTGAACGAATGAACAACAACAATATAATATATTGTCTATACATATAATATTTATAATATTATAATGCAATTCAATGTAATACTAATAATAATATGATATTATAATTATATATTTATATTACATGTAATATTACTAATAACATTACAACACAATGGTATAGTACAATATAGTAATATTTAATACTGATATTGTACTATGCTAATAATATAATATAATGTATGTGTCCCAAAGGGGACTCAGAGCGGCTTACTATATAGATAGATAGACAGACAGACAGACAGACAGACACGCATGCACGCGCGCGCTGCGCGCGCGCGCACACACACACACACATATTGTAGGCCGCTCTGAGTCCCCTTTGGGTCAAAAGGGCGGCATATAAATGTCGTAAATAAATATTTACTTCACTTGTATACTACTTTTCTCATCCCGGGGGTGGGATGAGGACGACTACTCAAAGCAGTTTCCAACATATTTATGGCAAAATTTAATGGCTCACATTCATATGAAATCTATCATAAAACAACAATAACATATAACTATTGATTAGATCAAAAACATAAACAACTTTTAAACATTAAAATGTGGAGTTAAAAATGTTAAAATCACATAATTCAAAAATCATGGTCCAAGGCTGTTCCAAATATCAAATATCAATTGCACATAATCCCTGATAATTCTTTGTATTGCTTACTGTCCAAAGGCTTGATCCCATAATCAAATTTTTACTTTTTTCCGAAGGTCAGGAGGGAGGGTGCAGATCTAATTTCGTTGGGGAGGGAGTTCCATAGACGAGGAGCCACCACTACGAAGGCCATGTCTTTCAATCTTAGCAGTTTATAGTTATTACGTTGTAAACAGCTTTGAGTCCCCCCAGGGGTGAGAAAAGCAGTATATGAAGACAATAAAAAAAATAGAAATAGCTTCACCTTCAAAATCCCAAGCCTATGAGGGGCACAAAATATCATGACAAGCATCTTGAATTTGGACCAATTTAGACCACAATACATAACTTATTTGGACCTTGAGTCCAGTGCTTCTCAGGCCATTTGGTGTAGTGAGCCAGCAAGATTATTTTCTAATATGTACAGGAATAGTACTATGCTTGTACCCCTTGTCTTCAATGCCTGTTTTTTGTTTTGTTTTGTTTTTGGGCATTTGCAGCCAATGACTTACAGACTAGCACCAGTTCCTTGGTTATCATTTTGAATGACTTTGCCTTAGACAACATTTTTCAAGCTCCGGTCCTTGATTTGAACCTGTTGGTGCTTCAGGGACAGGCATGTAGCCGGGGGGGGGGGGGGGGGGGGGGGGCTTGAGGGGCTTCAGCTCTCCCCTCCGAAATTCTCATGGTGGTTCGCGAAAAAGCCTTACTGGTGCATTATTTAAACTGTTATGTTTATTCATATCATGATCTGATCACCATACTCAATATATCCCATATGCATGGGGGTATTGGGGTAATGATACAAAAGGTTTGCTAGGCTAGACCCTCTTTCACTCAGACTCAGCCCCCCCCCCCGAAACTCAGCCCCCCCAACCCCCCCCCCTGAAAAAAATTCAGCCCCCCCTGAAATGAAATCCTGGCTACGGGCCTGTTCAGGGATTCTGTATTACAATAGACTCTCAGTTAACTGGCACCCATAGGTATTGGTAGATGTCAGATTAATGTACTTTCTGGTTGCTTAAGAGATACACTGTTCCCTCACTTATCGCGGGGGTTACGTTCCAGGGCCACCCATGATAAGTGAAAAACCGCAAAGTAGGGATGCTCCCTCTCCTTCCCTCCTCGTCCTCTTTACTTCATCTTCCTCCTCCTCATTGCCACCTGGGCCTGTTGCCGCCGCTTGGGCCCTGCGATTAAGGAGGCGGCGGAGGTGTCGCGGGGCCCAAGCAGCAACAAGAAGCCCCGACAGCAACCATGAGGAGGAAGAGGAAGGTAAAGAGGGTGAGGAGGGAGGAAGAGCCGCCCCCTCACCCTCTTTACCTTTCTTTTCCTTGTCATCACCGGGTCCTCTTGCTGCCATGGCATACAGTGTTTCCTCGATATATATATATATATATATATATATATATACCGCGAAACAGCAAGTTCACGGTAAGTGAACCGTGAAGTAGTGAGGGAACGCTGTACTATTAAAATAGGACTACCTAACACTATACCTCTCCTTCCTCTGTTTGATTCTGGTCATATCAGTTCAGTCAAAATGGACTAGTTATCCCTCCACATTCACTGCAGTTAAGACTGCAGATCCCCTGTTAATGTGTACAGACTGCAAATAAAAAAACAAAGAAATTGTTTTATAATTAGAGATAACACCTCTCTAGCAATCTAGGCCCTGTGGCATGCCTCTATGGTCAACTTCCAATAGAATCAAGCTGGAAAACTTATAAAATGCCTAGAGAAGTGTTCTCTCTCAGAAACTCTAGGTCCTCCTGCACAACTCTAGAATTAACTTCTGCTAAAAGTTGAGCACGGAATTGTGCTGCAAGACCTAGAGATTTCTCAAGACAATAAATTAATCAACTCCATGATAATCAAATGTGCAAAAGTGAAACCTGAAATTGAGGAGAGGAAAACATAGTAGTTAGAACAGAGCTCGGTCTAGATGTTGGCCCAAAGGTGACTTTAGTATCTGTACAGTCAGTGCTTCGCATTCAAATGGGTTGGGTCATGGCAGCTTCACAAAAATAGAAAAAACTGTGAATAAAAAAACACTTTTAAAAAACCTGAGTGGACATCTCATAGGAATCTCTAGGTCGTCCTGTGAGGATCTCTAGTCAACCAGTGTAAGGAGAGGGTCAAGAAGAGAGTTCCATCTTGTCTTCAGTGTCATCAGTTGGTAGCCCCTCCCCCAAATTATTGCTTGGATTTCTGAGTCACCATGGGAAGTCTGACTTGGCCACGGTGGTCCACGCTTTGGTTACATCGCGTTTAGACTACTGCAATGCTCTCTACGTGGGGTTGCCTCTGAAAACTGCCCGGAAGCTGCAGCTAATCCAACGCTTGGCAGCCAGACTACTAACGGGTACTGGGTACAGGGAGCACACCACTCCGCTGTTACTCCAGCTCCACTGGCTGCCAATTAGCTTCCGAGCACAATTCAAAGTGCTGGTGTTAACCTATAAAGCCCTAAACGACTCCGGCCCTGTTTACCTCTCCAAACGTATTCTCCCCTATGAACCATCAAGATTATTAAGATCATCTGGAGAGGCCCTGCTCTCGGTCCCACCGACCTCGCAAGCGCGTCTGGTGGGGATGAGGGACAGGGCCTTCTCGGTGGTGGCCCCTCGACTCTGGAACTCTCTCCCACTGGAGATCAGAACCGCCCCTTCTATCCTGACATTTAGGAAACAGGTGAAGACGTGGTTATGAAGACAGGCATTTGACGAGTCAGCCAACACCCTGAGTTATGGATGGAGGATGATGAGCAGCGATTTTAGTGTGACGCCTGACCATTGTAGTTATTGAATGTAATTGCTGTTTTAATGTTTTACTGTAATATGAATTATGATGTTTTATTGACTGTATGTGATATTATGGTTGGAAATTGGTCTGAGTCCCTCAAGAGAGGTGAGAGGGCCGGTATACAAAACTTTTAAATAAATACATACATACATACATACATAATAAATGTCCTGCTAAGTCTCTCTTTCCTTCTTCTCTGTAGACACTCTGGAATCTGGACTCCAGCAGCAAAAAGGTAAACCAAAAAGATTTTGTTCCAGTGGGTTTGCTATGGCTTTCTCTCTGAGGCTGAGAGAGTGGGACTTGCCCAAGGCCACCCAGGGGCTTTCTGTCAAAGAGGCAGGATATTTATAGCTATAGTTATAGTTATTGCTGGGGAGGGAGGGCAGGAACTACAAAAATTACCCCAGGTATATTACAGGGTAATGTTCTCACAGTCTGCTCATATCAATATTGATTACCAATCAGGTTAATTACAAAAATATCATGTAATATCCCAGTGGTTTAAAGTATAACCTCAGTCAGTTGTCCATTTCAGTGACAACAATAAACAACAGTAATTAGTAGTGAAGTAGAATGCAGAATATCTTCCAAATTCTGGAGAGCCTCATTATGCAGCACAGATTAAGAAGAAATAGCTTTAGATTGCAAGGTTTTGTTTGGGATTAATTATCTTTTGATATTTTAGAGCTTTTGATCTTTGTTAATTTTATCAATATCTGTATGTATATATTTTTATCCTTTACAATTTTAGCTTGTAAATCACCTAGAGCATCTTGGATGGAGGGCGATTAATAAGTAATTAAATGATGATGATGATGATGATGATGATGATGATGATGATGATCTTTGTATGAGGATTCTGAATTCTGGAGAGATGGATTCTGAGAGCTGTAATCAAAGAGTAATTTTTTTCAAATTGTAAACAAAATGGATGTTCTTGAATTCTCTCTGAAATTCTCATAAAAATAGCCCAAATCCTGACTTTCTGTACCATTTTATCTGCAGAAAAATAATTAAAAAAAAACATTTTATGCCTTTTTGCTTTAAGTAGACTTTAGTGGCAAGATTGACTTTTTTGTCAAGCAATTCTTTGCCTATGCATCCCTAGGCAAAGAATTGATCCCCTGCCCCAATATTGAATATGAGGAATAATAATAGTGTCATGGAAGGGGATGATTTGTGTGGCTTCAGATCATTTCTGAGAACCCTTCCACACAGCCATATAACCCAGAATATCAAGGCAAGAGTCCACATTGCCATATATTCCAATTCAAAGCAGAAAATGTGGGATTTTATTCAGCTGTGTGGATGGAGCCTGACTTATGGCTACCTTAAAGAAATCCTATCAGGGGGGTTCTGGGGCTGAGAGTGTGTGGCTTGCCCAAAGGAATCAAACCCTGGCCAACTACCATACACTCAAATGTTATTCCTTAGGAAGGAGAGGGGCATGCAGTAGAACATTTTAGGAACAGGGAAAGCCTCCCTCGTCCCTGTCATTTTTGTGATGGCATGGCATGCCCAAGCCTTTGGGAAAAACTATCATGTCTGGCTTTACTCAGGAGCTAACTGATACTTTCTGTTAAGATTAAGACCTTTAGCAGGCAGAGGCACTTTAGGCAAGGTAAAAAGATAACCAAAATGAGTTTACTGAAACAAGATGAATAAAGGGTTAACTCCACCAAAACAATACATAACAAAAGGAGAATTTGCTGGTCACAGTCATCTTTCTTTGAAAGTCTCTTGCTTCTGGTGCAAAGCGATGTTTATAAAGTGTCTCAATCCTCTTCCTTATAAAGCTTAGGCTGGCCAAAAGCTTCTGTTGTCTCTTGGAGTGGTGGTATAAGGATATAGCTGAAAGCAGGTGCTAAGGATGCCTGTTTTTGGATTGCTTGGACCTAGCAATCAATGTTCCAAGCCTCTAGTGACTGTAGAAAAGGGAGAAGTCCAGCAAGAGCACTATAAAGGGAAAGGAAGAAGATGGACCAACTAAGGCTGGCCTCTGGGGGTGTTATGCTCCACCCAAAAATTAATATAAAGTATGATATCTACAGTATTGGGGAAATCTATGAACAGGGGGAACTAAAGCAGAGGAGAAGAAAAGGCAGAGATAACCCTTCACAATTTTATAAGAAAGAAAGATGAAAGTTTAACTCTCTAGCAATTTACATCTGTCTATCTGTCTTTGTTTCTTTCTCCACTCCTGATCTGCTTCCACTACCAAAAGCACATGTGACCCTGGATTCCAAAACATCCCATCCTTGGCTCATCCTCTCTGAAGATCGCAGGTGTGTGACGTTTGGAGAAGAATTGCAGAAACTTCCTGATAATCCGGAGAGATTCAATTATTGTCCTTATGTGCTGGGTCAGGAGGGGTTCACAGGAGGCAGGCATTTTTGGGAAGTCCTTGTGGAGAATGGGAAAGGATGGTTTGTGGGAGTTGCCAGAAAGTCTGTGGAAAGAAAGGACTTCATCCCCTGTGGCCCTGATGCTGGTGTCTGGCAAATGGGAAAGTGGAAGAGTGGGTACATGTTCTCCTCCAACAACCATACATTTCCATATCTGTCTCTGAGCGAGGAGCCCAAGAGGGTCCGAGTGACTCTGAACTATGAAGGGGGTCGGGTGGCCTTTTATGATGCCGACTCAGCAGCCCTGATCTTGGAATACCCTCCAGCCTCTTTCTCAGAAGGCACCCTCCTTCCCTTCTTTCATGTGGAAGAAAAAGCCCAACTGGAGCTCTCTCCGTAAGGATGGAGAACAATGTCCAAAGACACTCAGCAGTTGAGACACAAGAGGAGCTTTATCTCCAGAGATCTGGAGGTGTTGCTTCTTTTTGTGGGACATCTCTGTTCTCTCTTTATATATTTAACTAAAAGCTGACTGGGAGGCTGGAATGTGAATGGCTTTTTCTGTTTTTGAATATTTGCCACTTTTGCTGTACTTATAGTCAGTACTTTTCTTGTATTCTGCTTAAAATCTTATAAAAAGTATAATACAAAAAAGATGCCACAGACTCTTGTTTTACTACAACAAACATGGAAATGTTGGCTGAGTTTCCAAAAAAGGTGAGTCCCATTTCCCCACAAAAATCTTGAGAGCTAAACTAGTTTTCCATCTTCCCAAAGGGATCCAGAGATGAGTTGCTACTAGACATCAGCGCACAGATGAACTCTGTATACTTTTCATTGAACTGTTTATATTTACATAAAATATTTAAGGCATTAATGTTATTAATGCCTTATTTAAGGCATTAACATTATTGTCAAGTGGTAACTTTAGAATGTGTCTTGGTTAGTGATCCCTGTCAGGGAAGATAATGTTGGGAGGGGATTTCCCCCATTGAGACTATACTCTTCTCTTCACACAAGTTGAAATCAGGTTTAATAGAACCAACGGAATCAGGAATAGCCATAAGACCATATTAAATGTACCACAGATTTATTACAGCTTGAGGATTCTCTCTCTAAAATGCTTGGGACCATAAGTAAATATTTTTATATATGCTTAATGAGATATCAGAAGGAGAAGGAGAAGAGAAGAAGCAAAGAAAGAGAGCAAAATTGACAAAGAAAAAAAACATGGCTGTGGCTCACAAATGGAACTTTGAAAAAGGAGACGGAGGGCCTGATTTTGGCAGCCCAAGAACAAGCCATTAGAACCAATGCCATCAAAGTCAGCAACATATCCCAAGTGTAGACTCTGCAAGGAAGCAGATGAAACAATAGATCACATCCTCAACTGCTGCAAGAAGATTTCGCAGACAGACTACAAGCAGAGGCACAACACCGTTGCTCAGATGATCCATCCATCGGAGTTTCAGCCTAGACTGCTATCAATATGCGGACTACATCCAACTTCTTCTGCGCTTGGAGCCTGGAGCAACGTCAATACCAGACAATTTCACCTTATGTCTGGAGGCTCTGTCGAACTGGCTACATGCTAGTAGACTGAAGGTGAACCCGGTGAAGACTGAGATTCTCTGGCATGGTCACTTGATAGGTCTGACTCATTTTGCACCCACCTTCGATGGTGCTGCCCTATCTTCTTCGCCTACCGTTAAGAGCTTGGGTGTCATTTTGGATTCACAGGTGACAATGGAAGCTCAGGTCGCTGCTGCCAGCAAACAGGCCTTTTTCCATCTACGACAAGCGAGGCAATTGTTACCCTACCTATCTGATGAGGCTCTGGCAACAGTCATCCATGCCACAGTCACGTCTAGGCTGGACTATTGCAACGCCCTGTATGTTGGCCTTCCGATGTCTACAACCTGAAAGCTCCGTATTGTTCAGAATGCAGCAGCCAGGCTACTCACAAGAACATCCATGAAATGCCATATAACTCCAGTGCTGTGGCATTTGCATTGGCTTCCAACTGATTACTGTGGTCTATATAAGATGCTAGTTCTGACCTTTAACATTCTTTACGGCCAGGGTCCATCATACCTTAGGGACCGTCTCATTCTCCCATCATTGGAGGTCGCAACGACCATCCCAACGCAACTTGCTGTATATACCAGGTCCTAAAGAAGTGCACTTGGAAAGTACCAGACGCAGAGCTTTTTCCATTTCTGCCCCTGCCTTATAGAATTCCTTGCTGCCCTATATGAGAGCCATGCGTGAGTTAGGGCCTTTTACCCTAGCTCTTAAGACCTGGCTTTTTACTAGAGCTTGTAAATCGCCTAGAGCATCTTGGATGGAGGGGATTAATAAGTAATAAAATGATGATGATGAACATGTGCCACAAATACCATCTGCCTGTGACAAAGAACTGGTGGGATCACAAGCCGGAAAAAGTTACAGAGAATGAATACGTCAGACTACTCTGGGACTTCCGAATTCACACTGACAGGGTTTTGAGAACAATACTCCTGATCTCACGATCGTGTTAAAAAACAAAGTATGGATCATGAATGTTGCAATCCCAGGTGACAGCAGGATTGAAGAGAAGCAACTGGAAAAGCTGAGATGATACAAGGATATAAAAATCGAACTGCAAAGACTCTGGCACAAGCCAGTAAAGGAGATCACAGTGGTGATCAGCAACCTGGGTGCAGTGCCTAAAGACCTTGGCTTGCACTTAAACACAATTGGCGCTGACAAAATTACCATCTGCCAGCTGCAAAAGGCTACTCTACTGGGATCTGAATGCATTATTCACCGATACATCACATAGTCCTAGACACCTGGGAAGTGTCTGACGTGTGATCCATTACAACAACCAGCAAAGTGATCTTGTTTGTTGTGTACTAATCTTGTTTTTCAAATAATAACTTTATTTTTGTACCCCGCCTCCATCTCCCTGAAGGAACTCGGGGCAGCTTACATGGGGACAAGCCTGAATTCAACATAGTTAAAATATAACACAACAGATTTCATTGGAAATACACCAAGTTCATTGGAAATACACTGGGTTCATTGGCAAGGGAGTGTGGCTTTGCCCCCAAGTGCTTTACTGGTGCTGACCTTTGAAAACGGTGTGGAAGTGATTATGTTCTGTTCCACAAAACGGTGGCAGTGCAGCCCATGAAGGGATGGGGAAATGGGGATCACAGTCCACATTAGCCCATCCCTGCCAAAGAGAGAGATCGATTCATGGATCAGTTTAGGAATCTCTAGGGCCCCCTGTTGTGACTCTTAATCCCTTCCCTCCAAAAGTTGACTGCAGAATCTCTCTAGTGGCAGTAACCCACTTGAACTGAAAGTGAAGGCAAACAGGATGCATCCCACCTGACATCCTGTGTCTTCTCCTTCCTGCTGAAGTCTGGGTCTTGGACTTGACTGAGACCCTGGACATCTCTGGCTGAGCAGTTTAACAGCACCTCGCAAAACTCCAAGTTCCAGAATTCTGCAAGAGGCAGAAACTGGATACACGCACTAGTGTGATGAGGTCCTTTGTGGACCTTCCCCAGAACCTCTCCACCCAGTCTTTCCAGTCCCAGTGCCCTGGCCCCATGCCCAGCCCAGTGCCCCTCTTTGGAGATGCCAGCTTGTGCCCATCTGCCCATGCCTCTGCTCCTTCTTGGATCCCCTTGCTTCCTCTCTCACCTGCCTTCCTCTCTCTGCAGCAAACCAGGGTCCATTTACACTACAATGTAGAATTAATGTGTTTGCAGCACTCTCGCTGCTATGGCGCAATACTACCAAATCCCAGGAGTTGTAGTTTTCCAAGGTCTTTTACTTTCTCTTCAATAGTGCTCATGACTCACCAAACCACAGCTCTCGTGACTCCATAGCACTGAGTTGTGGCAGTTAACATGGTGTCCAATTCCATCCATGCTACAGTGTTGATGGGGCCAAGAGAAAGCCTTCCCCATCCAGTCACAACACTCTGCCAGGTACCAATGGGGCAGTGGTTCTCAACCTGTGGGTCCCCATATGTTTTAGAAACCCTATCAGCTGGTAAACTGGTTAGGATTTCTGGGTGTTGTGGGCAAAACACCTGGGGACCCACAGGCTGAGAACCACTACAATGAGGGGATAGGGTGTTTAAAATAGGATGGACTTAAGCTGCATAGGGCAGAGAAAGAGGAAGCATCCTATATTCTCAAAGGCAGAGGCATTTGGAGAACTCAGAGGTTGCAGCGCCAGAGGTTGGGCAGAGGCGGAGTCGTCAACTGCTTTCCAAGAAGATAAAATCCTATGGGCAGTGGTTCTCAACCTGTGGGTCCCCAGATGTTTTCGCCTTCAACTCCCAGAACTGCTAACAGCTTGTAAAGTGGCTGGGATTTCTGGGCGTTGTAGGCCAAAACACCTGGGGACTCACTGTCACGACCCAGACGCCTTAAAGAGCCCAGCACACAATTTAAAGTCCAAAACAAGAGTTTATTCAGTCCAACAAAAGGGTTCAGAGACACTTCCTATCAGTGCCTCTGATGTAAACAAAAGTTGCAGCAACTTGCAGGCAAAAATAGAGTTCTTGGAAAATAAAGCGGATTAAACAGAATAACACAATTCAAAGGGGACAATAACACAAAACACAAGATGATGAAGCTGTCGTCTAAATGCAGTCTGAATCCAGAAATCCCAGTAGAAGCCAGACAGAATCCAGGAGGCAGAAACGTAGTCAGGGGAAGCCAAGGTCAGGAAAGGAGAGGTACACACTCACGTAGTTCAAGCCAGTCGATACACATAAGATACAGCAACCTGTAGTCCCAGGACCCAACAAAGCAAGCGGCAGAGACAGGACCCAAAGCACGAAACGACACTTTGCCTTCTGCAAAGTTCCATTCAACTTGAGCAAACTTTTATGTTACAGCTCATCATCTGTTGATGAGCTGTCCCCCGCCCCATCCTCATCCTCATCTCCAGCAGCTGCCCGAGACGCTGCAGCTGAGCACCCATGCCCATCCCTCCAATCGGTCCAACGCTTACCAAGACTTAGATCTCCCCATGTCTCTGTGTTGTTATCAGTCTGCCAGTCCCCTGTAAAATCTTCAAAGGTGCCACTGGATGAGGGTTGTAAACAAACATCTCTAACCTCATTAACCTTAGTCCAATCTAAACATTCCCCTTCATCTTCGCTGCTCTCACTCCCATCACTCCCTTGAAAACCCAGGAAGCCTTCACTGTCTGTAGGAGCAGCAAGTATTTCCTGAATCTTTTTCCTCTGACACTCCTCGTCTGACTCCTGCTCTCGAATATACCTTTTCACTCCTCTCCCCCATCCTCACTCATTTCGGAGAACCCTTCGAAGCTGTTGTCATCTTTTGGAGTCATGAATATTTCCCTAATCCTTTTCCGCTGCAGCTCGTTATCTAATAACTCCCCACTCCTCTTTGCAGTACTCCTACTAGCAGTTGTAACATTGCCAGGTGACTCAATCACAACACTCACAGTTTGAGAACCACTACTATGAGGAATAGGGTCTTTCAGGTAGGCTGGACCTAAGCTGCATAGGGCTTTATAGATTATACCCACCCCTTTGAGTTGTGCCTGGAAATAAACCAAGAACCAGGGAGGTTCTTTTTTTTATTTTAGAAAGGGAGTTATATGCTTAGAGAACAACTTGCAAAGTGCCCAGTGAGGCAGAGAAAGAGGAAGCATCCTATATTCAGTTTCTCAAAGGCAGGGGCATTTGGAAAGCTCAGAGGTTGCAGTGCAAGAGGTTGGACAGAGGCGGAGTCCTCAGCTGCTTTCCAGGAAGAGAAAGTCTGAGAAACGAAAGTAATAAAGCTATTAGCTTAGTCTGGTCTTCGCAGAGGAGCATCATTGACAGCCATGGCCTCTGGAGACCCTGTGAAAGAGCTTTGTGAGGAACTGTCCTGTCCCATCTGCTTGGAGTATTTCAAGGAGCCTATGATGATCATCTCTTGTGGGCACAATTTCTGCCAATCCTGCCTGGATCAATGCCGGGAGGAGAAAGGGGCCTCCTGCCCACAATGCAGGGAGAAAGTGCAGGAAGGGGATGCCAAACCAAATAGGCCACTGGCAAACCTGGTGGAGATCGCCAAGAAATTGGGAAGCCAGAAGGCGGAAGAGAAGCGGAGAGTCTGCCAGAGGCACCAGGAGCCCCTGAAGCTCTTCTGCAAGGACCACGAAGACCCCATCTGTGTGGTGTGCGACAGATCGAAGGAGCACGAAAACCACAAGGTGATTCCTCTAGATGAGGCAGTGAAAGAGTACAAGGTAAGAGGAGGTAAAGTCCCATTCCACAATATGGAGGGGTGGCTCGCAATTCAATATCCTGTGGCCTGGGGTTTTCAGAAAGTTACACTACACTGTAGAATTCGTGTAGTCTGATACACCTTTAACTGGCTTGACTCAATGCTATTTATTTATTTTATTTATTTCCTATATTTATACCCCGCCCTTATCCCCTCGAAGGGGGACTCATGGAACCAGGGGAGTTGTAGTTTTACAAGGTATTTAGCCTTCTTTGCCAAAGAGTACTTCTGCCTCACCAAACCACAACTCTCAGAATGGTCCTATGCACACTGCACATATCTTATTTGTAGTGCAAAAACCACTTATAAACAATACAATAATTAAAATGAAGAACAATTTTAACAAATATAAATTTATTAGTATTTCAATGGGAAGTGTGGGCCTGCTTTTGGTGGATGAGATAGGATTGTTGTTGTTGTTGTTGTGTGCTTTCAAGTAGTAACAGACTTAGGTTGACCCTAAGCGAGGGCCAGGTAAATGACCTTGGAGGGCCACATTCGGCCCCCGGACCTTAGTTTGAGGACCCCTTGTGTAGATGTACCCTAAACATGGAGCAATGGATCAGACAACATTAGGAAGAATGTCCAGATGGAAAGAGCTGTTCCCTGGTGGAATTCTCTGTAATGTGTTGGAGTTTCCTTCTCTAAATAGAGACTGGATGGCCATCTGAAAGGGGATGCTTTGATTGTGTGATCCTGAGTGGCAGAATGAGGTTGGATAATGGGTTTTATTGCATAAACCTGCTATTCCAGTGTCACCGACAGTATCTGCATACTGAGTTGAGCACTTTATTATCACTCTTCTCTTCATTTGCTTGTTTCTACCAATTCAGCATTGTTGGGACAGAAGTGGAAGCAGCATTAAGAAAAGGAGAGAGGTCAGGATCATTCAAAGCTCCTGTAAAATCCAGTAAATGTGACATGTTTGATGGCACGATCTTTGAAACTATTGTAAACTGTGAACAACAGAAGTGACCAAGGACTTTGTTTTTCTCTTCAGGATCAGATTGGGAATTTGCTGGAGTCTCTGGAGAAGGAAAGAGAGAAAATTCTGGCCTACAAAGCAGATACAGAAAAGGAAATTGACTATGTTCTTGTAAGTGGAAATGTCTACCATTACAAAATACCTGACAGTGTACAGAAAATATTGACCCGAGGCCTTTGAAGGAATTCACAGAGCTCTTTCACTACTGGATATGATGTTTTCTAATAATAATAATAATAATAATAATAATAATAATAATAATAATTCTTTTTATTTATTTATACCTTGCCACCATCTCGCCAAGGGGACTCGGGGCAGTTTACATGAGGCCAAGCCCAGCAATACAATACATCAATATACAACAGAACACAGCAATAAAATATAAAGAAAAATACAATACAAGTCTTTTTTCAAGGAAAAGTGGAGAACTCCAAAAAAAATTTATTCTGCCTCTCACTCCTGTATCTCCTTTCCTTTATTGCAGAAGATAACCCAAATTCAGAAGGAGAAGGCTGTGGCTGCATTCAGACACATGTGTCAATTTCTTGAAAAACAAGAGAGGAATCTGCTTGCAAAAATGGAAGAGGTGGAGAAGGAGATTTGGGCAAAAAGGGAGGAACATCTGGTCAGGATCTCCAAAGAACTCTCCTCTCTCTCAAGTCTCATGCAAGAGATAGAGAAGAAGCACCAGCAGCCGGCAAGTGAACTCCTCCAGGTAAGGCCCATTTTGTCCCCATGGATGGCTCAGACAGTGACACCTTTGACTTTGAATAGTTCAGTGTACACAGAATTTGTTTTATGCACACAATATTAAAAATATTGTATAAGATTACCTAAATGAAACAAAATTACAAATAGAAGACATAAATGAATTTAGTCTTTAAACTTGAGTCCCATCTCAAAGACATCTCACTATTCCAAAATCTGAAAAAATCCAAAACACTGCTGGTCTCCAACTTTTCAGATAAGGAATACCCAACCTGTAAGGTGATATGATGGCTCCTTGGGCACTGTGTCCAAACCTTTAACACTTCTTTAGAATCATACAATGTTAGAGGGGAAATGGCCACAAGGGTCATCCAGCCCAGCCCTATTCTGCCATGTAGGAATACACAGCTGCAGCACTCCTGAAAGTTGCCTCTTTTTAAAGACCTCCAAAGAAAAACACAGGTTGAACATGAGTACATGGGTCAACAAAGTGATACAGAAGCAAAATTATATATATATATATATATATATATATATATATATATATATATATTAGGGCTGGGCGGTTTCGTTTCGTTAATTCGTAATTTGTTAATAATTCGTTAATTTTTTCAATTACAAAACGATAACGAACCATTCTGGAGCAATTATTTTAAAAAAACGAATTTTCAAAAACGTTTTGTAAATGCTTCGTATTTCGATATTGTATTCGTTTCATTATTGTTTTGAGGTCGTTTCGTTATTATTTCCGCATGTCTGGGCCAGTTTTATGGTTTAATTAGTGAAAAAAAATTATAATATCACACCAACAGTCAACAACAGAGGGAGAGGGAAGCTTCAGAAGGTTTTGGAGGTTTTTTAGCGTATTTCGCGGTCGCGTCCGCCATTAACGAAACGATTCGTTATTGTTTCGGAAATCGATTCGTTAATTTTTTACCATTTACGAAATTTCGTAAATATCAAACTTTTTAAAAGGAAAATTTTGTAATTATTTTAAATATCGAAACAAAAAAAACCCTCAAATACAAATCGATTTTAGAAACAAATTTTTCCGTTGTTACCCAGGCCTAATATATATATATATATATATATATATATATATATATATATATGATCCTAGGCTACATCAATAGGAGTATAGTGTCTCAAAGGGACATAAAAGTCCTTGTGCTGTCACCCGCTGGGCCTGTGCATAAGATTGTAGACAGGACATAAATTCTGTGTGCCCAACGGGACGCTGGGGCTGCCTCAGATTAAAGGCCCTTAGATTCCCCCAAACAAAGTTCTGTAGAGGCTTAAAGTTAGTCCAACAAAGTTCTTTATTGATGAAAACAAACAGGTACTTTCAAGCTTTCTTAACAGTCTATTGGCTCTTGCAATCTTGTTCACTGGGAACAGGCACTATCTTCATAACTATATAATAGCTAATGGGGAAATCCTTAACTTCTAATCTGGGCAGTCTGTACTTGCCTCTGTTGGCCTGGAGCCCCTGCACCCAGTACCAACTGCGTCAGGCTTCCGCGAGAGACCCTTACCAAGCAGAGCTTTGTAGACTTCCAGGGAAAAAGGAGGAGTTCAGGTTGCTGTGGTGGCCGGCTGAAGTCCCTCAGCCAAACTGTGGCTGCAAAATTTTCTCCCCGGCCAGGCTGTAGGCTGTATATCTCCCCGGCCAAGCCGTAGAAGATGAAGCTTTCTACAGGAGCTATTTCGTTTTATGTCCTGTGCGAAAGGCTTCTCTGTGAGAACTGACTCAAAAAGGCTCCTATTCCCTCCAAAACTCAAAAAGGGGCGGGACCAGGGAACCTAACGATAATTGACAGGTGGCTTGTCCTATGATTGCAAACTATAACAGGAAGCCACCCTGCTGCAAAATCCCAAGCCTGGGATTGCAAACAAACATTTAATGCAAAGCAAACAAAATTGGAGCTCCTGGTACAGCTGTACCAGCACAGAATGTTAGAGGGGAAATGGCCACAAGGGTCATCCAGCCCAGCCCAGCCCTATTCTGCCATGCAGGAATACACAGCTGCAGCACTCCTGAAATTTGCCTCTTTTTAAAGACCTTCAAAGAAGAAAACAAGTTGAACATGAATCAACAAAGTGATGCAGAAGCAAAATTATATATACTAGCTGTGCCCTGCCACTTGTTGCTGTGGCCTATAGTAAAACTTATCAAAGTTGAGGTAGATATCTGGACTATTATGAAAGAGAGGTCCCTACCTATTCCTTCCCCCTTTTCCTCCCCCTTTCTCTCCTTTCTTCCTTCTCTACCTCTTTCTTTCCTTCTTTCACTGCTTGGTTTCATCCTTCTGTCTTTCCTTCATTCCCTCCCCCTTTCTTGCTTTGCCTTTCTTCCCTCCCTGTTTGCTTCCTTCTTTCACTTTTTATTTCCTTTTATTTCACCACCATCATAACAATAACAATAACAATAATGCAATGCATTGCCTCTGGGACCTGACACCTCTCCCATCCCCCCAGGGTCTCATAGGAATAATAGCATCATCATAATAATAGAAATAACAACCTTTACCCGCCACGTGTTGCTGTGGCCAACCTTCCCTCTTTCTCTCCTTCTTTCCCTCCTTCCTTCCCTCCCATCTTTCCTTCTCCTCTTCCTTCTCTATCTCTTTCCTTCCTTCCCCCTTTTTCTTTCTCTTCTGGTCTCTTTTCTTCCTTCTCTCTTTCCTTCTTTCCTTCCCTCCCTCTTTCTCTACATCTTCGCCCTTCCTTCACTCCCTCTTTCCTTCCTTCATTCCCTTTTTTCTTTCCTTCTCTCCTTCCTTCCCCCTTTTTCTTTCCCTCCCTCTGTCTCTCATTTCTTCCTTCTCTATCTCTTTCCTTCCTTCCCCCTTTTTCTTTCTCTTCTGCTGTCTCTCTTTTCTTTCCTTCCATCTTTCCTTTTCTTTCCTTTTCTTCTTCCTTCTTTCTCTAACTTTCCTTCCTTCCCCCTTTTTCTTTACCTCCCTTTCTCTTTCTTCCTTCTTTCCTTCCTTCCTGTCTTTCCTGGATTTTGACAGGGCGGGAAGGGGCGGGGTGGGGTTTGGAGGTGGCGTGAAGTAAAAGGAGGTAAGATTGGGGCAGGGGAGTGAAGGAGCGTGGGGTTGTGTGTGTGTGCGCGGGGTGGGGGGAGTGATGGAGCGTGGGGTTGCGTGTGTTTGTGCGGCGGCGGGGGGAGTGGGGTTGCGTGTGTGTACGGCGGCGGGGGGAGTGATGGAGCGTGGGGTTGTGTATGTGTGTGCGGTGGCGGGGGGAGTGATGGAGCGTGGGGTTGTGTATGTGTGTGCGGTGGCGGGGGGAGTGATGGAGCGTGGGGTTGCGTGTGTGTGTGCGGCGGCGGGGGAGTGATGGAGCGTGGGGTTGTGTGTGTGCGTGCGGCAGGGGGTGTGTGTGTGCGGGAAGCGGCGCGGCGGGGCTTGGAGTGGGCATGGCTTCCGCAGAGGGAACGTTGGTTAAGTTTCGTTGGGGTTTTTTTGAGTTTTGTTGTTTTGCCGTTTTGTGAGTGTGTTGTTGTGTTGTTTTTCATTTTGAGTAGATATGTTTGTACCTTGTGGGTTGTGTTATGGGCATGGCAATTTTGGTGCAGTTTCGTTGGGGGTTTTTAGAGTTTTGCTGTCCCGTTGAACCAACCTAACAGATTTATATATATAGATATATGATTCTACGCTACATCAATAGGAGTATAGTGTCTCAAAGGGACATAAAAGTCCCCCTCTATCCTGCTTTCATCAGGCCTTACCTGGAACAATCCTGTGTCCAGTTCTGAGCAAAAGAATTCAGACAGATATTAACAAGCTGGAACGTGTCTAGAGAAGGGTGACCAAAATGGCCAAAAGTTTGGAAGCCAAGTTCTAAGAGGAGTGGCTTAATGAGTTGGGCACATTTAGCCAGGAGAAGAGAAGACTGAGAAGTGACATGTTTGCTATGTTTCAGGAAGAGGGAACAGGCTTGTTTTCTCTTGTCTCAAACAATGGAGAGGTCTTCTTCACTGAAGATTTTAAACAGAGGTTGGATGGCTATCTGTCAGGAATGCTTCGATTGTGTATTCTTGCATAGCAGATAGCTGGACTGAAAAGATCCACTTTCCCAACATCTTGGGGCTTGAAGAAGTTGTATTTCAACAGTTATTTGGTGGCTCAGCCAAAAAGCAGTTTGAAATAGATACTCATGACATAGATTTCCCCATCTCTCTAGTTTGTGGAGGGAGGGCTGTTTCACCCTCCTAGGCTTGCTTCAGCTATTGCAATGAGTTGGAAATGCTACCTTTTCAGAGATATGCTGAGTTGTTTATTTCCTTCATCCACAGGATATTGGAAGCTTCTTACAGGGGTAAGTGAATCTACCACCATATCTCAGGTTTTCAAGTGAAGCACATGCCTCTCCCATCTTGTCAGGCTTTTCAAAATAGCAGCACATTGTACAATTCAGTGTTTGGCTGGGGTTCATTGTGGAGTTGGACTTGATGCCTATGAGGCCCCTTCCATCCCTGTGATTTTGTGGGTGCATCTACACTGTAGACCAGTGTTTCTCAACCTTCCTAATGCCACAACCCCTTAATACAATTCCTCATGTTGTGGTGACCCCCAACCATAAAATTGTTTTTGTTGCTACTTCATAACTGTAATTTTGTTATTGTGATTAATTCCAATGTAAAGTTCCAGAGGTGGGGAGTGGCCACGGAGAAGGCCCCCTCTGTCATCCCCACCAGCTGTACTTGAGACGAGGGTGGGACCAAGAGGAGGGCCTCCTCCGTGGATTGCAGTGTTTGTGCTGGTTTATATGCAGAGATGCATTTCTTCAAATAGTCTGGGCACTAACTATTTAGAGCAGTGGTTCTCAACCTGTGGGTCCCCAGGTGTTTTGGCTTACAACTCTCAGAAATCCCAGTCAGTTTACCAGCTTTTAGGATTTCTGGGAACTGAAGGCCAAAAATCTAGGGATCTATAGGTTGAGAATAACTGGTTTAGGGCTTTATAGGTACCAGTACTTTGTATCTAGCTCGGAAGTGGACCGGCGGCCAGTGGAGCTGTTGCAGCATGGGAGTAGTTCTCTCCATGTACGGCACTCCAGTTAGTAACCTGGCTGCCAGTCTCTGAACTGTTGCAGCTTCTGAACTATCTTCAAAGGCAGCCCCACATAGCAGCATTGCAGTAGTCCAGATGTAACTAAGGCATGGACTACCATGGCCAGATCTGGTGTCTCAAAGTATGTGCTCCTGACCACCGCCAACACCTGGAGTTCCAGGGTCAGCGATGAGTCCAGGAGCACTCCCAGACTGCGAACCTGTGTCTTCAGGGGAAGTGTGACTCCGTCCAACTCAGGTTGTAATCCCACACCCTCATCTGCTTTACAACTGAACAGGAGTCTCCTGTTTTGTCTGGATTTACCTTCCACTCTTCCAGTCCACCACTGTTGACAAGCACCGGTTGAGGGGCAGAAAGGCATCCTTGGCTTTTGGTGGAAAGGAGTAATAGAGTTGGGTGTCATCGGCATACATTTGACACCAAACTCCAAAATTCCAGATGATCTCTCCCAGTGGTTTCATGTAAATGTCAAACAACATGAGGACAGAACTGAACCCTGAGGGACCCCACAGGATCCCAGCCAGGGAGTTGAACAGGATCCCCCAGCTTCCCTCCAGGAAGGAGGGAACAGTGCCACCCAGTCCCATCCTGGAGAGACGACCCAGAAAGATACCATTGATGGTATCAAAAGCTGCTGAGAGGTCCAGGAGGACTAGCAGGGACACACTCCCCCTGTCTAATTCTTTTTGTGGGTCATCCACCAAGGTGATCAATGCTATCGCTGTCCCATGACCAGGCCTGAAACCAGATTGGGATGGATCCAGATAATCAGTTTCATCCAAGAAACTTCGGAGTTGTAAGGCCACCACCTTATCTAGAACCTTGCCCAGGGAGGGGTGGTTTAAAACTGGCTGATAATTTGAGTGGGACCTAGTGCCATTTTTTTAAAAATAAAGGTCTTCCTACTGCCTCCATGAAACCGATTGGCATGATGCCTTGGGTCAGAGAGGCATTAACCCTGCACCTTCACCCACTCTGCCAGTCCCCCCTGGCCGATTTAATAAGCCAGGAAGGGAAAGGGTCTAGAGAACAAGTGGTCGTTCTCATTCCAAGATCTTTTCCATGTCATCAGGTTGGATAAGTTGAAAGGAATCAATAGAACCATGACAAACAGATGCCTCAGTTACTTCCACAGAGACTGCATTAACACTGGAGTCAACATCAGAACAGATCTGAGTGACTTTATCTGCAAAGAAACAGGCAAATTCTTCACAACAAGTTAGGGATCCCTGACTGAACAGGGCTTAATAGTCCTCTGACCACTTGAAACAGCTCTCTTGGGTGGTTCTGTGCAGATGCAACATTGGCGGCAATGAACTATTTTTCTGCCACTTTCATTGCTGTGGAATAGGCTTTTGAATGAGCTACAGACTGTGATTGGTCAGACTCCCTACGAGTTTGATACTAACGCTGCTCTAATCTCCATTTCACTTGCTTCATCACCGTTGGTTCCTTGCTGTACCAGGGAGCTGACTTGGCTCAGCTTATATAGCTTATAAGACTACAACTCTCATAATGGCATAGCTTTTAGCCAAGGCTGTGGAAGTGGTGTCAAACCCTCTGATATTGTTCTTTCTTCTCCAGGTATCAGAAGAGGGAGAAATGTGAGACTCCTGTGGTTATTCCTCCTGCCCTGAAATGGAAGATTTGGGACTTCAGTGATATAAATCCCTTTCTGGAAGGTGTCATGAAGCAATGCAGAGGTAACTGAATATCAGAAAGGACTTTCAATGAGATGTGACATTTCGTCTGAAAGGGTATCATCTACACTGTAGAATGAATGCAGTTGCCACCATTTTGACTGCCATGGCTCATTGGAGGTCCTCCAGAAAATCGCTATAGTTATCTTCCACTGAAAGTTGACCATGGAGTTGTGCTGCAGGACCTGGAGATTCCTAGAGATAATATATTATTAATTAACTCCATGATCATCAAATCTGGAAAAGTGAAACCTGCAATTATGGAGTGTTGAACAGAGTAGTCTGAACAGAGCTGTGTCTAGATGTTGGCCCAAAGGTGATAATGAAATCTGCAAAAGTAGAACCCACAATTGTGCAGGGACAACTGTAGCTTGTACAAATGTTTCTGCTTGGGTATCTCAGGCCCCATCTACACTGCCATATAGGATCCAGGTTATCTGTTCCTAACTTTATAATATGGCGTTGTAGACTCATATAATCCAGTTCAAAGAAAGTAATGTGGATTATCTGCTTTCATAATCTGGATTATATGGTAATGTAGAAGGGCTCTAGGGCTGGATCTACACTGCCATATCATTCAGATTATCAAATTTAGAACTGGATTATATTACCCTACACTGCCATATAATCCAGTTCAAAGCAGGTAATCTGGATTATTTCTCAATGTAGATGGGGCCTGGGTCATACAGTGCATCTCTATGAGCAACTTCTATCAGATGTTTGAAACTACAGGCTGACTGTAGGACCTAGAGATCACTAGAGAGGTGTTCTCTGTGAGAATTTCTAGATCCTCCAGCATGACTCTAGGGCTCAACCTTTGGCGGACGTTGACCACCAAGTTACACAGCAGGATTTGGAGTTAATTTATTATTTATTTATTTACTGCATTTGTATACCGCCTTTCTCAGCCAGAGGCAACTCATGTCGGTTCACAGTCGGCAGCGATTCAATGCCATAACAAATATCAGGGTATAGTTAAAAACAATTATAAAAACAATTATAACAACAATTCAAGATTAAAATGGAATATAAAAGAATAATAATAGCTATAAAAACAAATCCTCAGCATCTCCTTACTGAATTCATGGTCCAATTGCATCGTCAGCCATTCCATATTCCATTTTCATCTAATTACGCTCCAGTAGTAAAAGCTTGTTCAAAAAGCCAAGTCTTAACCATCTTGTGGAATGTTAGAAGGGAGGGAGCCGTTCTTATATCCCTGGGGAGGGCATTTCATAGCTGAGGGGCCACCACTGAGAAGGCCCTGTCTCTTGTCCCCACCAAACGTATCTGCGAGGAAGGCAGGATCAAGAGCAGGGCCTCCCCAGATGATCTTAAAGTCCTAGATGATTCATAAGGAGAGATACGTTTGGATAAGTAAGCTGAACCAGAACCGTTTAGGGCTTTATAGGCTAAAGCTAGCACTTTGAATTGTGTCTGGTAGCAGAGTGGCAGCCAGCGAAGATTCACTGATCTTAACCTCAGTCTGAGAGGTGGTTAGTATTTCTCTGTAGCTGTCTTAACTCCTTATGCACTGAGACATACTTAGTGAGGAAAGAGGCAGAGAATGTTCCCTGCAGCTCATACTTTTCTTCCTTCCACACACCCATATAACCCAGAATATCAAAGCAGAAAATCCCACGATATCTGCTTTGAACCGGGTTATCTGAGTCCACACTGCCATATATCCCAGTTTAAAGGAGACAATGTGGGATTTTATTCAGCTGTGTGGAAGGGGCCTGGGAGTCACCATGTCCTGCTCAGTCTGTCTCTTTACTTTCTCTCTTTAGACTCTCTGGAATCTGGACTTCGGCAGCAAAAAGGTAAACAAAAAATATTTTGTTCCAGCGGGGTTTGCCATGGCCTTCCCTCTGAGGCTGAGGGAGCGGGACTTGTCCAAGGACATCCAGGGGCTTTCTGCTGATTCAGACCCTGGCCTCTCAGGCCCCATCTACACTGCCATATAATCCAGTTTCTGAATCCAGATTATCTACTTTGAAGTAGACTATATGCCAGTATAGACTCACAATCCAGTTCAAAGCAGATAATCTGGGATCAGATTCTGGATTCCATGGCAGTGTAGATACACCCTCAAAGTACAATAGTCTCACTGTAGTCATCTTGGCTCCTAGGCAGTATTCAGGCTTCATTTAGTTCCTTTTATTTGTCTCTTTTATTTGTCTCTCTCCAGAATCTTTTCACCCAGCCTTAACCACACTTCCACAAAATATAGCAGGGCCATGCAAAACACACCTCTCCCTTTCTCTCAGGGTGCATCTAAACATCAGAAACAATGCAGTTTGACAACACTTCAACTGCCATGGGTCACATCATTGGACCTTGTAAAACTACAACACCCATGAATCAATAGCACTGAGCTGAGACAGTTAAAGTGTTGTCAAACTGCATTTATGCTAAAGCATAGATGCACCCTAAAGCAGAGGTATATAAAGTACACCTTCTAGGATATTTTTGTTGCCCTCAATCCCTTTGGAGCAGGCATGGGCAAACTTGTTTTGCTTTGAGACCGCATTGTGGGCCTGACCAGGAGGGTGGGCAGCCAGCACGACCGGGCATGCATTGGGTGGGACAGGCCCGGGAGGGGGAGGAGAAGGCTGTGAGGGGGTGAGGCAGGGCCTGGGTCATCCACAGGTTGTCCATCTGGCATAAGGACGGGGCTGCTTGCCCCATCCTTCTGCTGGGAGGGAAGTGAGACATGTGGTGACTGCCTTGATCCTCCTCCTCTCAGCTGCCCTCTCAGTAGCATTATGCCGAGAGGAGGGTGAGAAACACGGTGATTGAGAGCGCTCCAGAAGGCTCTCAGCCGCTGTGTGCCTTCCTCTCCTATCCTTTCTGCATAAGGATGTGACGGGCCAGCACATCCTTATGCAAGAGGACAGGGAAAATGAGGAGGGCCTGAAGTAAGCGCTCAGGGGGCTGCTTCTAGCCCCGGGCCTTAGTTTGCCCATGCCTATTCTGGAGTCACCGGACTGATCTCCTTTTAGCTGAAACAAGACCTTGAACAGATGGAACACATTTTCAATAAATTACAAGGACCCCTTTGCACTATTTAATGTGAAAACCCAAACATGGTTTTCTGACCAATTTGGGGGCTGTGTTTAGTATTTCTTCTTCAGTAGCCTGTGTACCACCTGGCTTAAAAGTGGTTCCTTGAGCTGCCACAGTTGCCTACTGCTTTTTTTTTTTTTTGGTCGTGTCAGGAGAGACTTGAGAAACCGCAAATTGCTTCTGGTGTGAGAGAATTTACCGTCTGCAAGGACGTTGCCCAGGGGACGCCCGGATGATTTGATGTTTTATCATCCTTGTGGGAGGCTTCTCTCAAGTCCCCACACGAGGAGCTGGAGCTGGTAGAGGGAGCTCATCTGCCTCTCCCCAAATTCGAACCTGTGACCTGTCGGTCTTCAGTCCTGCTGGCACAGGGGTTTAACCCTCTGCGCCACCGGGGGCTGCCTACTGCTGAAACACGTCTACACTGTAGAATGAATGCATTTTGAGCCTACTTTGGCATAGCTCAATGTTATGGAATTATGGGAGTTGTTTTTATTTGGGAAGGCACCAGTAGTGGTTGGCAGATTAGGGTAAAGACCTTGTGAAACTACAGTTGTTATGACTCCATAGCATGAAGTCAAGAAAGTTTCCTGAACTTTTTTCTGGGTTCATTTCTAGCATAATTGGTCAACAGCACAAAAATATAAGGTGAGATCATACTTATCATTTATGTCCTAAACTTACTTTCTGTCCTTCGTTCTTTTTATTAGTGAACACTTGCCTACCACCATCCAGTTGTGTTGCTCTTAGTGACACAAATAATGGTGTGTTTTCATTATAAAAGGCCTGGTGGGAGTGAGGAGACCATTGGGACTCCCTCTCCTGATGAGAGTTTCAGAAAGACCAAGTTCCAAAATTCCCCAGGAATTATAGGCACAGGGTAATGTTCTCACACTCTGCTCATATCAAAATTCATCAGAAATCTGGTGAATTACAAAAATATCATATAATATCCCAGTGGTTTAAAGTATAACCCTCCGAGGACAGTCCATTTCAGTGACAACAGTAAACTATTTTCTAATGAATGGAAATTAGTTGTTGTTAAGTAGAATGCCGAATATTGCGACAACAAACAAGAAGTCCATATCTCTCTCCCCAATTCTGGAGAGCCTTATTATGTAGTACAGATCAAGAGGAAATAGCTTTAGATTGAAAGAAATTGACAAAGCCTTCTGTCAACTGTCAACAGTTGACCAAATTTCAAGTGATTGCAAATTGTTGGTTGTGAAGTAGAATGTAGAGCGTAGCAGCAACAAACACTAAGTCCATGGCCCCTTCCTCATTGGCCTACATCCCAGAATTTGATCCCAGATTATCTGGTTATCCCAGATTATCTGGCAATGTAGACTCATATAACCCAGTTCAAAGTAGACCCAGCCTAAACCTCTTTCCTCAAATTCTGAAGAGCCTCATTATGCAGCAAGATTATGAGGAAATGGCTTTAGACTGAAAGTTTTTGTTTGAGATTAAATCTGTTTGTATGAGAGCTGTAATTAAAAAGGAACTTTTACAAATTCTAAACAAAATGGATGTTCCTGGATTCTCACAGAAATTTCCTTTGGAATATCAAAATAACCTAAATCCTGACTTTCTGCCCCATTTCATCAGGAGCTTCAAGCTGATTTTAGTGGTAGGAAAGGCTTTTTTAGTCAAGCACGTACTATACCACCTAATAAATAATAATAATAATAATAATAATAATACATCATTATTTATATCCCACTTTTCTCCCTCACAGGACCCAAGTACAACATATTAAAACCATGTAAACAACAATCCATATACATCAATAATAAGTATACAAACATCATAAAACAAGCAATTTAAAATAACAATAATATACATTCACATTCTTGTGGCACTATGTCAGATTATATTGTACTTTGTTCCAGTCCATAACATTATGGTGTTTCTTATCACTCCAGCTTAGTTTCCTTCATTAAAGGCCTGTCTAAACAGGAAAGTTTTTTATTGGTTCTTGAAAGAAGGGAGGGAGCTGTTATAATTTCTTTTGGGAGGGTGTTCCACAGGGTTGGGACAGCCACCAAAAATGTCCTCTCCCTCATCAATGTCAGTTGCATTTGCGACAGTGGTGGACGTGAGAGTAGAGACTCACCCGAAGATCTTAAAGAGTGGGCCGGTTGATATGAGGAGATGCAGTCAGAGAAGTAAGTTGGACCTGAACCATTTAACGCTTTAAAGGTCAAAACCAGCAACTTGAATTGGGCTCAGAAACAAATTGGCAACCAGTGCAGGTGCTGTAGCAGGGGGGTTGTCCGCTCTATGGGTCCCTCACCTGTAAGAGCTACAGTACCTGGCTGCAGCTCTTTGGACTAATTGAAGTTTCCGGGCACTCTTCAGGGGAAGCCCCACATAGAACCCATTACAGTAATCTAAGTGGGATGTAACCAAGAAAACCCTAGGCAAATAATTGGTCCTGTGCCCCAAAATGAAATATGAGAGATATTAGAAATTCCATAAGTTGTTGGAAGTAAGTGCACCATAACCTTATTGAAAAGGTAAAAAGGATGTCACATCCGTTTGGCCGATGTGAATCTCCATGAACATGTGGAGACCACCTTTGGAAAACCACTAATCAAGAAAAGCATGACCTTGTTAGAAGTCAACCCTTTGAACAAGTGATATTCATAAGCATTCATGTAATGGCACACAGGTAACTCAGCTGTTAAACCAAAGAACCTGTCCAGATCTGTAGCTTTTTGGCAAAATAATTACCTCACAAACAAAGTTGGAAGGATTTAGTTCAAAAGCATTCAGTAGAGAACATAACAAAACTCCAACTGACAGGAGGAGGATTTCCTTGTCATTTTATAAAAATGGAAGATGGAAGCTGAACCCTACAGCAATTCACATCTGTCTATCTTTTTTCCATTCTTTCTCCACCCCTGATGTGCTTCCGCCACCAACAGCACATGTGACTCTGGATCCAGACACAGCCCATCCTCTGCTCATCCTCTCTGAAGATGGCAGACGTGTGACGTATGGAGAGAAAATGCAGGATCTTCCTGATCATCCTGAGAGGTTCCGTGACTATGCTTATGTGCTGGGCCGGGAGGGATTCACAGAAGGCAGGCATTTTTGGGAAGTTCTTGTGGGGAGTGAGGAAGAGTGGTCTGTGGGTGTTGCCAGAAAGTCTGTGGACAGAAAGGACTTAGACTGCTGTGACCCTGAGGCTGGGATCTGGGAAGTGGGAAAGTGGAGGAGTGAATACCGCTTCTCCAACAACGATGAGGACCTGTGTCTGACTCTGAACGAGGAGCCCAAGAGGGTTCGTGTGACTCTGAATTACGAAGGGTGTCGGGTGGCCTTTTACGATGCAGACTCAGCAGCCCCGATATTTGAATACCCTCCAGCCTCTTTCTCAGGTGAGACCCTCCTCCCCTTCTTTTATGTGAATGAGAAAGCCCAACTGGCGCTCTCTCCCTAAGGATGGAGAGCAATGCTCAAAGACTCACACCAGCTGAGACACAAGAGGAACTTTATCTCCAGAGAGCTGGGGATGTTGCTTTTCTTTGTGGGGCCTCTGCTCTCTTTTTATATATTTACCTAAAGACTGACTGGGAGGCTGGAGTGTGAATGATGAAGCCATTTCCCAGTGCAATGTTTAGCTCATGGATCAGCCAAGGACTTCCTCTCCCATTTGGAGAGACAGCAACAACAACATCAAAGAGAGAATAAACATAAACATAATACTAAACATAAACATAATAATACATTGAAACCAATAGTTACCCAATCATTCTATAATTCAGTAGTTAGTAGGCAGCCCTTCTATTCCCCTTTCACCATTTCTTCAACTTTCTGAGGGATGTAGGTTGGATTTGCCTATGCTGCTTTGGTTTCATACCCAAACAGCATTGAATCAAGTACGAATGAAAACTGAGGTATAGTCAGACCTCCATATTTGATGGTTTCATTTTTGTAGGTTTTAATTATTCAGAGATTTGGTTAAAATACTCTCTCTATGAATCTTTAGGTCCTTCAATGTGGCTCTATGGCCAGATTCCTGTGGGAGTAAATGATAGATATTCATAGACAGAACAATTCTCAAGGCGTTGATAAGGGTTCCAGAATGAATCTGTTGGAAGTTGACCATGTACCCTTTTTGGCTTTTTCTATTTTTTGAATATTTACCACTTCTGCTGTACTTCTAAGGTAGTAATAAATGTTATAATCAGTATAATACACAAAAAGTGTGGTAGACTCTTGTTTTTGCTGCAACAAACATTGAAATGTTGATTGGGTTTCCCAAAAAAAGGTGAGTCCCATCTTTTCCCCCACAGAAATCTTGAGAACTAAACTGGGATTTCCCAGGTAAAAAAAAGGAGAGATGAGGGAAGGCAAGAAGAGAATATGGATAAACAGGAAAACACAGAGATAGAAACACACTGAAATAAACTATAGGCTTATTGTGGATTGAATGTATTGTCGAAGGCTTATTGTGGATTGTTTCCTTTTGAAAGAACTGATTTCACATTTTTGTGGTCTTTGGTACCTAGTACAGCCCTTTGAGCCCTTTATTCAGGCTTATGACATTCTCCAATAAAGTTTCTGTTGTTGTTTTCTGCCATTAAATCAGCTTTGACTTCTAACATCCCTTTGAAGGAGAGACCTCCTCATCCCCTTGTCACCACAAGCCCTGCTCAGGTCCTGCAAAGTCAGGGCTGTGGTTTCCTTCAGTCTTTCCATGTGGGTCAAGGTCTTCCTCTTTCCCTCCTGCCTTCTCACTTGTCAGGAATCAGAAAAGCGGGAGGTAGTCTTCCATTTTTCCAAAGGGGTCCAGAGATGAGTTGCTGCCAGACATCACATACTTTTCATTGAACTGTTTATATTTACATAAAAACCCATTTTACTGGTCGCTTCTGGAGTGAGAGAATCAGCCATCTACAAAGAAGTGGTCCAGAAAACTGGGCAACTTGGAAGGCACTGAACAGACTGCAATTTGGCACCACGAAATGTAGAGCCAATCTTAAGAAAAGTGGAATCCACGACATGCGAGCGTGGAGAAGAGCAAACCACAGAACACCTACTATAATGCAACCTGAGTCCTGCCACATGTACAATCAGGCATGTAGCCAGGGGGGGGGGGGGCTCGGGGGGTTCAGCCCCCCCCCCCCGAAATTCTCATGGTGGTTTGCGAAAAGGCCTTACTGGTGCATTATTTAAACTGTTATGTTTATTCATATCATGATCTGATCACCATACTCAATATATCCCATATGCATGGGGGTATTGGGGTAATGATACAAAAGGTTTGCTAGGCTAGACCCTCTTTCACTCAGACTCAGCCCCCCCCCCCAAAACTCAGCCCCCCCCGAAACCCCCCCTGAAAAAAAATTCAGCCCCCCCCCCCCCCGAAACGAAATCCTGGCTACGGGCCTGTGTACAATGGAGGACCTTCTTATAGCAACACCAGAGGCACTCCAAGGGGCCAGCTACTGGTCAAAGGACATTTAATAAAATGCCAAGTTTCAAACTTAGTGTTTCTTTTTTTAAATGCAATGCCAACTGTTTGGTTCGCTCCTGACAAAATAAATAAAATTAAAAGCCATTGTACTGCATTCTTTATGATGCAAATATTATTGTAAAGTGGTAACTGTAGAATGGGATTTTGGCCCGCATCAATAGGAGCATAGTGTCTAGATCTAGGGAAGTAATGCTACCCCTCTATTCTGCTTTGGTTAGACCACACCTGGAATAGTATGTCCAATTCTGGGCACCACAATTCAAGAGAGATATTGACAAGCTGGAATGTGTCCAGAGGAGAGCGACTAAAATGATAAAAGGTCTGGAGAACAAGCCCTATGAGGAGCGGCTTATGGAGCTGGGCATGTTTAGCCTGAAGAAGAGAAGGCTGAGAGGGGATATGATAGCCATGTATAAATATGTGAGAGGAAGCCACAGGGAGGAGGGAACAAGCTTGTTTTCTGCTTCCCTGGAGACTAGGACGCGGAACAACAGCTTCAAACTACAAGAAAGGAGATTCCACCTGAACATGAGGAAGAACTTCCTGACTGTGAGAGCCGTTCAGCAGTGGAACTCTCTGTTCCGGAGTGTGGTGGGGGATTCTTCTTTGGAAGCTTTTAAACGGGCTGGATGGCCATCTGTCAGGGGTGATTTGAATGCAAAATTCCTGCTTCTTGGCAGGGGGTTGGACTGGATGGCCCATGAGGTCTCTTCCAACTCTTTGATTCTATGATTCTATGGTGAAAGAAACAAACAAAATGATTAGCAAAAAGATTAAGAAAAACCCAGAAATGTGCTTATTAGGAATATTTAGGAGGCGTATTAGTGCAGGAGATGAAGAAATTTGTCAGTATTTGTTTTGTCACTGTGAGACTAATAATAGCTAAAACATGGAAGGCGGGGAAAGAGTTAATTATTAAGGATTGGAGAGATAAATTAGTAGATTATATCCAAATGGCCAAACTGACAAATAGCAGTAAAGGAGGAAATAATGAATAATTTGTTAAAATGTATTGTCGAAGGCTTTCATGGCTGGAATCACTAGGTTCTTGTGGGTTTTTTCGGGCTATAGAGCCATGTTCTAGAGGAATTCCTCTAGAACATGGCTCTATAGCCCAAAAAACCCCACAAGAACCTAGTAATTTGTTAAAAAATGGAGGTTCGCAATTGGATATCTCGAAAAGAAGACAAAAGTAGATTTGAAGATCGCCATAAAGGAGATTCAGTGAAAGAAGACATGTGGGTAGTTGTGGGTTAGTTAGGTGATCCATATGGAGTGGTGTCGGAGGTCATGGGGGTTTGGTTCATGGGTGTGGGGTTAGAGGGACAATAAATGTTAAGATATTATAACTGTACAGTCAAAGTTGATTTTTCATATGTTTAACGAGAGCTGACTGTATGCCATTCTGTAAACTTGCATACTCTTTTGTATATCTTTTTTTCTTCTTTTCTGTTTTTTTGTTTTTTTAATTATTTCTGTTTTCCTCTGGTGTCGTTTTTGTTTTCTGTATGCACCATAAACCAATAAAAATTAATTAAAAAAAGAAATATAATCCAGATTAACTGGATAAAAAGAAACAAATCCAACAAAGCGCTCTGAGGCAAAATAAAAAGGCACAGTACACAACTGGTTAACAAAAAGGAGGGGCCGCAGGAAGAGAAGCATCATCAGCTGAAGTCCAGGGTTGAAGCAGGAGAAATCCGAAACAGCGCTGCTTCAGTGTCCGCAGAAGCAGCGTCTATAGCCAAACCGATACAGGTCCAGGAAGGGAGAAGTCCACATTCACGAGAAGCCAATCCGGGTCACTAACATGTGAACGATCAGGAGATCCAAACTGCAAATCCAACGCCAAACACAAAACAGGCAGCAACAAGTCTACAAGAATCTTTTCCAATACACAGTACCCAACACACGAACGCTCATCAACACCTTGACTTCTGCAAGGACCCATCACCCCTGAACCCACTTTTATTTATAAATCATAATCAGAAGATGAACTGACCACCGTCCCATCATTATCCCCCACAGCTGCTCCCAGCTATTCATGTGAATTCCCTTGTCCTTCCCTCCAATTCCTCCATCTCCTGTCAAGACTTAGGTCCCCCCAAGACTCAGTTGGATCCCCTGATTCCCAGTCTTCACCCCCAGAGAACCCCATAAAGGTATCGCTAGTTGTTGGCTCCTCACAAATAGCTTGCACTTCGCTTATCTTAGTACAGTCCATGGTGTCTCCTTCTTCTCCTTCACTCATTGACCCATCATCCCCAAAGAATCCCTCAAACGACTCCTCATCTGTAGGTGCTGTAAATATGTCCCAGATCCTCTTCCTCTGCTGCTCATCATCAGATTGCTGCTCCCGAGTAACCCTTTCCCCCCTTCTGGCACCCATACTGCTGTTTGTAACATTACTCACAGACTCTACTACAACACAGGGATTCTGAAGACTGTTTTCCAAGTCTAAGAAACTATATCTCCCTGGACTGCTGTTAAAAATAACTCTTTACCTGCTGAATAATCACATGTTCTAAGGTTGTTTTCCTTGTCTGTTCCCATTCTTGCAATGTGTAACCTTCCTGCTTTTTGTTCCAAAGTCCCCCCCCCCCCAAAAAAAAAGCCTGTTCCTCTTTCCCCAGTATGGAATTGTATTATTTCTATGTACTTTCCCTTCCTCATGCCTCGATCTGCATACAAGGGAGCCTGGTTTGGATATCTGTATGTACTTGGGAAAACTATGTCTCTTGTGTGCATGAAAAATGTCTGAAATATTCCCTGCCTTTTCCTATGTGTTCCTGTGTTTTGCTACTAATATATTTGTGCTTCTGAGTTTTCCTTTTCCTTTCCCTGGATGGGAAACTGTATTCCTGGCCCAAAAGGAAGTCCTGCATCCCATATGATCATACAGCCTGCGAGAAGAGACTCCAAGCTGGAGATTACCTCAATCAATTCCCAGCCTCACCCATATTATGGACATTATCTGGACATATGTAACACAACCAGAGGCGGCCCTAGGTAATTTTCACCGGTAAGCAAACGGTATTTTGCCCCCCCCCCCCAACCAATTATTGATATATATTTTCTGTTCGCCGTGGGAGTTCTGTGTGCCATATTTGGTTCAATTCCATCATTGGTGGAGTTCAGAATGCTCTTTGATTGTAGGTGAACTATACATCCCAGTAACTACACTTGCCGCACTTGCTCCCTTGCCTGGCCTGCTTTGGGTCCGGAGGCATGCCTGAAGACATGTGCACCAAAAGTCACCTCTTCTCCTGACTTTCTCCTCAGCCATTGGGACCAAGAGAGAGAGAGAGAGAGAGAGAGGTGGAGATGCCCACCTTTCCTGAAGGTAGGCGCAAAAACAAAGGAGGGAGCGGAGGTAGGAGATACCTCCAGCCGGAGGGGCTCTCTCTCTCTCCCTCTTGGTCCCAATGGCTGAAGAGAAAGTCAGGATAAGAGGCGACTTTTGGTGTGCATGCTGGGGTCTTCAGACACGCCTATAGACCTGAGTCGGGCCAGGCGCGGTGGCTCCGCCCCTTGGCCCACCCGCGGATTGGGGAGAGGAGAGGAGAGGAGGCGGGTGCAGCCAGTCATGGGAGCCGGTCATGGGGAAGGGATCGACCGTGGAGAATGATTGAGCGGTGGCTCTGCTTGCGCACGGTGGCCGGGTGGAGCAGAAACAAGAGGGGCTAGGGTCCGGCCCCTTTGGGAAGAGGATCACCCGGCAGCGAGGCAAGAAAGCCGAGGCTCCCCCCGGACTGCTAGGGCTGTTGTGAGCTGAGGGGGCGCTCCTCAAGTGGCGGTCGAGGGGCATTTACAGAGGCGCCTCTGCGCCGCTGGCAAAAAAAAGTGTTCTGCGACCGCTTACTTCGCGTAATGGATGAGCCGCCCCTGAACACAACAGTCCAACGGACAGGACAAGATGACCCATTGCCTTTTCCTGCACACCTCAGGGGAAGTTGCTACTCTTTACAATGCGCCTTTGTGTGTGGGACCTCTCGCTACGGAAAGAAACCTGATTGTCTTTTTCTAAGCCCATCTCCTCTGCCATTTGCATGATTGTGCCAATATGTCCTGTTTCAGCTGCCATGCTCTAGGGCCAGTGCCCTGGGTTGGCCCCCTGGTGAGGCTCTGCCATGACCACCCTGCACATAATAAATTTTTCCTGGGTAGGGCTAGGTGCCCTCAATCATTTTTATTATTTTTCCTGTCGAATAAAGTGAAACCCACTCACCGCCACTCAATGCCCTTTGTCTTTTCACAAGCTGACTGCTCAGCAAAGCCCCCTTTCTGTGACTGGTCAGAATTGGGAGACTCATCCAATGGGTTTTGCTACAGCTGATGTTGCTGCAGTGGGAAATTTGAAATCATTGTGTATAAAAGGAGATTGTATCCATATTTGTTATGCTAGCTTCTTTGTAAATGTATCACGGGCTAGGATCTTATCTGCAGATAATAAAATCTTCCTTGGCTGAAATCACCTTCTCACCTTGCTGCTGGATGATGTTAATTGGGGCTGATCTGTATGCTTGCCACAACAGGGACTCACAGAAAAGGGGCAGCTCAGACTTATCACTTGCCTGGATTTCTGCCAACAGGCTTCTTCCTGGTTTCACTGCCAGGGTGCCTGGTTTCACTGCCACGGGTGCCTCCTAAATTGGGGCCAACAACACTAGTGGCAGTATCTCAGTAGAGTTTAAATTGAAGGCAAAACCAATGCATTTCATCTGACATCCTGTGTCTGCTTCCTTCCTTCAGAAGTCTGGAGCTTAGGTTTCAGGGAGGGGCCTTTAAGCTTCTCGGCCAGAGGGGTCCTGGGTCCCACTCAACTCCAAGCCCCAGACTTCTGGAGGAAGGAGGCAGACATAGGATGTCAGGCGGGTTGCATCTGCTTTGCCTCCTCTTTCAGCTTCAGAGGGATAAGGCACTAGAAGACCTAGAAAGAGCACCACTCCATGCATCTCTAGATCATCCGGGGCAATTATACAGATGATCAGGTTCCAGCTGTCATTCCAAACAAATATCAGCATGTTCAAAGCATGGAAACATCCACCATCTGGCATACATATGGATAATTGTTATAACCAAGCACAAATAAGAAATTAAGGAAATACAACAAGCAAGTCTGAAATAAACATGACAGGATTCATAGAATCACAGACTTGAAAGAGATATAAAAGATATAGTCTGACCCTGTTCTGTCATGCAGAATTAAAGCATCCCTGGCAGATGGCCATTCAGCCTCTGTTTCAAAACCTCCAAAGAATCAAACTCAAATTTCTAGGCAGCAGCCCAACCTACTGTCAAAGAGCTCTAACCAACAAGACTTTCTTCCTAATGTTTAGGTGGAATCTTTTTTCCAGTAGTTTGACTCCATTGATATGTGTCCTAGTCTCCAGAGCAGAAGACACAAGTTTGCCACATCCTCAATGTGACATCCCTAGAAATGTTTGAGCTTGTCTATAATGTCAGCTCTCAGCCTCTTCCTTTTCTAAACACACACTGCTCGCTAAGCCACACCTCATGCATTTGGCTTCCAGAGCTTTGACCAATTTGGCTTTCCTTCTCTGGATACGTTCCAATGTGTCAATATACTTCTTAAACTATGGACTCATACTCTAGACACAGACAGTTCTTGTATGTTCTTGTGGGAAGATAGGGGTTGGCTGACTGCTGATAAAGGTGTTTATTGCCCTCGGAAGGGGACCCATTTGTTTTGTACTGATTCTAAGAGAGCAGACCATTTTCCTGTATTCCTACCTAACTTGTTCTCCTCTGTTTGCCTTCTCTGTCAAAAAGTCCTGGTTCCTTGACAAACTACATTCCCATAACTCCATAACATTGAGTCATGATAGTTCAAATGACATCAAATTGCATTTATTCTACAGTGTAGATCAGTGGTTCCCAACCTGTGGTCCATGGACCACTAGTGGTCCGTGAAGCAAAGACCTTCTAAAATACAAATCCTAGGATGAACCCAGACTCCTTGCGCTGAGTCTGGGCAGTGGCCACGAGGTCCTTCCAGACTCAGACAGCAAGGCCTTCTCTCAGACGCCTTCTCCTAATCTCACCAAGTAGCGGGGGTGGGCTTCCCTTTTCCGGGAAAGAAAGGCAGGGCCTGCAGGATGGCAGTGGTGGCCTGGCTGCTGCTCCCCTCCTCCCTACTCTTTGGGGACCCAGCTGTGGAAGTGGCAGTGCCTCTAGCACCGGGCCTCCCGCAGGCTGTGGAGTTCACCTTCCTGCTGCCAGTGGGATGTCAGGAATGCTTCGACCAGGCTGCGCTGGGCAATAATAATAATAATAATAATAATAATAATAATAATAACAACAACTTTATTTTTATACCCCGCCTTCATCTCCCCGAAGGGACTCGGGGCAGCTTACATGGGGTCAAGTCGTAGCATATAAAGTATAACAGTAATATAAAACAACATAAAAACAACATTACACCAATAATAAAACAATAAAACAACCATCATAAGCAACAACCAAGGACATACTTCAACAGGTTAGAAAAAAGGCTAATCAGAAAAGTGCATAGATCGTGTAGAGCAGATTATAACAGGGATATTATGACTTTTAAGAAGTGCAGCAGCAAGGTGCAGGGACATAGTCTAGGCAGTGGATTAGAGCCAACACTCAAGGGAGTTGTTTAATCAAATGCACAAAGGAACATCCACGTCTTTAATTCCTTACGAAATGTGGATAGGGAGGGTTCCATGGAGTTCCATGGAGGTTGACTACCAGGCCAGGAAAGGCAAGGAGGCCCTCCCACTGCCAAAGGCCACTCTCTGTATCCACAGGGTTTGACTCCCCTCACCCCCAGTGGATACCAAAACCAAGTCCGATTCTCTGCAGAACCCTGGTCAAATAAGGGCCTTTTCATAGAATAATAGAATTCTAGAGTTGGAAGAGACCTCATGGGCCATCCAGTCCAACCCAATGCCAAGAAGCAGGAATATTGCATTCAAAGCACCCCTAACAGATGGCCATCCAGCCTCTGTTTAAAAGCTTCCAAAGAAGGAGCCCCCACCACACTCCGGGACAGAGAGTTACACTGCTGAACGGCTCTCACAGGCAGGAAGTTCTTCTTTATCTGAAATAATAAGGGTGGTATGTGCTTCTGCCTTGGACTGTGTTGAGGTCTTCTTCCTTCCCTCTTTCTTTCTCTTCCCTTGCTTTGCTTTTCCTTGCTTTTCCTTACCTTTCTCTTCCCTTGCCTGCCTTTTCCCCTTCTCTTCCCTTCCTTTCTCTTCTTTTCTCTTAGACTTCCTTCCTTCCCTTTTTCTGTTTTCTTTGCTTCCTTCTTTTCTTGCCTTCTCTTCTATTCCTTTCGCCCCCCTTGCCTTCTTTTCTCTTGCCCTTCCTTCCTTCCTTCCTTCCTTCCTTCTCTTCCCTGCCCTGCCCTGCCCTGCCTTCCCTTTGCCATCCTTTTTCTTGCCCTGCCATCCTTTTTCTCTTCTCTTCTCTATCCTTCCTTTCCTTTCACTTCTTTTCTCCTGTGCTTCCTTCCTCCTTCTGTTTTCTCTTCACTCCCTTGGCTTTCTTTTCCCTTGCCTTTACCAACCCCCTCCTGCTGCCTGAGGATTAGGATCCCCAAAAAACATGGCCCCCTCCAACCCTGCTCCCCCTGCCTTTGTTCTGTCTCCGCGCTGGGCCTGTAACAGCTGTACTTTTCTATAGGACGTATACTTTAAGCCCAGTGGGAAGCCAGGGGGCCTCAAAGAGAGGTTCTCAGGGATTTTTCTGAAGTGATGGTCTTTAGAGTCTTTAATGATACAACAAAGTCTTTATTATGGAACAAACAACAAATCTTCAAAGGTTCAAACAACACTTCAAGGCTTTCTTAGTCTAGTCCTCAATGGACTGGCACCTGACTTTGATTAACTGTACTTTCTCTGTAAGAAAAAACCCTTTTGAACCTCTCCTAGGCTGTCTATTATCCAGGCCTTGCTGATGTGGGACTCACTACCGACCCCAAATGCGTCTGGACATTGAGTAGACCTACCAGCCAAGGCCTGCAGATATTTCAGCTGGAGTTCCGTGGATCTGTAAAGCTATTCTCCCTTTGAGAATTCTTAGAAACTGCAGGGCTGTTTTCCCTCCAATTGCTGTGAGGCTGAGAGGCTGTGAGCTCTAAGCCAGAGCCTTTGGGACCTTTCCCCTGGATTTTCTGTTTCTGTATCCTCGGATGTTACTGGAATTTCCTGGACTTCAGTTTCCCCGGATGGTATTGAGAAAGGAAGCTTTTCTACAGGACAAGCTGGTCTACGTCCTATAGCTTAGCTACCTTGTGTGAGACTGCCCAAAAAATGGCTCCTTTCCCTCCCAGAGCCCAGAACAAGGAGCGGAACCAAAGCTTAATTATGATGGACAGGAGGCCTGTCCTATGACTGCAAAACAGATAACAGAAAGAAAATAAAGTTGGAGCTCCTGGTACAGCCGTACCAGAACAGCCTTTCATCTGGGGTTCAGTGGGTTTGGAGCAGTGGTTTCCAACCTTTTTTAAAAATCTGATTCTCTTGAGGAGTTTTGGTTTTAAAAAGCAATTTTTAATACTAAAATTAGAGGAATCTCCTTGCGCTATCTTATGCTCTGCTCCACAATTTATTTATGTGAACAAGAGTTTTCTGCTTTGCTGGTAATTAAAAACAAGTCCAGGAATCAGTTGAAAGTAAGTGATGACGTGCATGTAGCTTTTGAGCAATAATATTAGCCCCAGGATTACCCAACATATAAAGAAGATGCAAGCTCAAAAATCACATTGATGCAAAATGTATTTAATTTTCTATTAAAAATGTTCATTTTTATATTATAACTAGCTTAGGGACCTGGCGCTGCCCGGGTTATTTGAGAAATGAATTGTGTATCAAGGTTGGTCTTTATCAGTTATTTATATGGCTTGCAGTGGTCTCAGGAAGTTACTGAAGGTACTGCGAGCAGGCCTGTAGCGAGGGGGGGGGGATTTAGGGGTTCAATCCCCCCCCTGAATTTTTTCAGGTTAAAAAAAATAAACCTGGTTTACTCATGAACCAAATCCCCATGCTAAGTCTATGGGACGCAAAAATTAAGAGTCCCTCCAGAACTGCAAGCACCATCTCAAGCAAATATTGACAATTTATTCACATTGTCATTACTTGCAGCAATAGCCGATGTAGCGAAGCAACCAAGTTGGGGGGGGGTGTTGAATGCTCTCATTAAGGAGGCCAGACTTGGTGGAGGTGGTTGACAGGGGTGGAGCTGCAGGCTATCGAAGGCTGCTCTGCCCCTGCTGTGCTCTTTGCTTCAGCATGAGCTAAGAGGCAGGTTTCAACCCCCCCCCCCCGAAATTTTCAACCTCCCCCAAAATTTTCAAAACTCCCCCCCCCTCAAATTTTCAACCCTTCCCAAAAAATTTTTCTAGCTACGGCCCTGACTGAGAGTGCCATCATCTGTGGTCCACCCTTCTCCAAATTGCACCAGAATGGAGAGAGGGTCGTAGGGGCTCTGTGTGCCAAGTTTTGTTCTTGATCAATCATTGGATGAGGGTCACAGTGGTCTCAGAAAGTGAGTTTAGGTACTGCAAGTCCCATCATCCATAGTCTGTTCTCCCGCAAACCTCACCAGAATGTTGAGTTGGCCAAGGGGGCTCTCTGTGCCAAGTTTGGTCTTTCTTGATATTTGGATAAGTGTGGCTGTGGTTTCAGGAAGTGAGTGAAGGTACTGGAAGTCACATCATCCATCGTCCGTCCTCCTTCAAACAGCATCGGGATGTAGAGTGGGTCATGGGGGCTCTGTGTGCCAAGTTTGGTCTTGATCGGACATTAGATGAGGGTTGCAGCAGTCTTGGGAAGGGAGTGGAGGTACTTGAAGTCCCATCATCCATGGTCTGTCCTCCTCAAAAGTGCACCAGGATGTAGAGTGGGTCATGGGGACTCTATGTGCCAAGTTTGGTCTTGATCAGTCATTGGCGAGGGTCGCAGTGGTCTCAGGAAATGAGTGAAGTGACTGCAAGTCCCATCATCCATTGCCAAATTCTTCCAAACCGCACCAGGATGTAGAGTGGATCATGCGGGCTCTGAGTGTGAATTGTGGTCCTGATCCATCATTGTTGGCAGTTGTAATGGTCTCAGGAAGGGAGTGCAGGTATTGCAAGTCCCATCATCCATGGTGCACCCTCCTCCAAACTGCACCAGGATGTAGAGTGTGTCATGGTGACTCTTTGTCGGTAATTGGATGGGGGTTGCAGTGGTCTCAGGAATTGAACAAAGGTACTGCAAGTCTCATAATCCATGGTCCATCCCTGGCCAAACCACACCAGAGCGTAAAGTGGGTCATGAGAGGTCTATGTGCCAAGTTTGGACCTGATTAGTCATTGGATGAGGTCAACAGCGGTCTCAGAATGTGAGTGATGGTACTGCAAGTCCCATCATCCATGGTCCATCCTCCTCCAAACTGCAGTAGGATGTCGAGTGGGTGATGGGGGCTTTGTGTGCCAAGTTTGGTCTGTATTGGTAATTTTCTGACAGAGCCCCTGGCCTTTTCCTTTCCTCTCTTTGTCATCTCGGAATCTTGGAATTGAGGCTGGCCAATCAGAGACCATATGCAAATTTCCCTCTCTCATGTCTCCGTTTCTGTCATGAACCCTCTTCTCCACCAGGGGCTCCTATTGAAGCTGGCCAATCAGAGACCATATGCAAATAGCACCACAGTGGCAGCCAATCAGAATGCTAGTACATACTTCTCCCGCCACACTTTTGCCACACTTCTATCCGCCGCATACAAACTTTGACTTTTATTATATACATAGATAGATAGCAGTCTTAATTCATGTTCCCATTAAGTTTAACAAATATTTAAAGTTTTGATTAAAGTTTATTTTTAGATTAACACAGTTTATTATTCTTGAACCTTGTGGTCCCCGCTAACAAAAAACCAAAGTGGTCCCTTTAAAAAAACAAAAACGTTTGGATACCAGTGGTGTAGATGGTGGTGGGGCCAAGAGAAAATCTTCCTCTGTCCATTTGAAAATTCTTTAGGGCTTTATAGAGCATGACCAGACTTTTGAATTGTACCAAGTAAATTATGTACTCCCTACACCTTAGAGAACAAGTTACATGATGCCCAGGAAGTCAAAGAGAGGGCAAGGGTTCTATGACAAAGTTCTCAGAAGCACTGGAATGATGAAAGCTCATATCTTGCAGCGCCAGAGGCTGAGTAGAGGCAGAATTATCAGGTGCTTTCCAGGAAGGGAAAGTCTGAGAAAACGAAAGCAAGGTCATCAACTCTGCCTTGTCTCCCTCCCAGAGCAGCACCTGCCACAGCCATGGCCTCTGGAGATCCTGTGACAGAGCTCTGTGAGGAATTGGCCTGTTCCATCTGCTTGGAGTACTTCAAGAACCCTGTGATCATCTCCTGTGGGCACAATTTCTGCCAATCCTGCCTGGATCAATGCTGGGAGGAGAAAGAGGCCTCCTGCCCACAATGCAGGGAAAAAGTGCAGGAAGGCGATGTCAGGCCAAATAGGCAGCTGGCAAACCTTGTGGAGATAGCCATGAAATTGGGGAGCCAGAAGGCAGAAGAAAAGGGGAGAATCTGCCAGAGGCACCAGGAGCCCCTCAAGCTCTTCTGCAAGAAGCATGAAGCCCCCATCTGCGTGGTGTGTGACAGGTCGAAGGAGCACAAAAACCACCAGGTGATTCCTCTGGACGAGGCATCGAAAAAGTACAAGGTACAGGGTGTGGCTGGTGGTTCAATATTTCCCTAGACTGTGAGATTTTCAGAGACAGGGTGCATCTACACTATAGAATTAATGGATTTTGATACCACTTTAGCTGTCGTGACTCAATATTATGGAGCAACAGTATTTGTTGTTTTACAAAATCTTTAGCCTTTTCTGTCAAAGAGTCGTGGTGCATCACAAACTACAAATCCCAGGATTCCACTGTATTTAATCATGGCAGTTAAAGTGTTGTCGAACTGCATTAATTCTACAGATTATGTAAACCTTAAGACATTCAGCAAGTGATTTGAACTTCAGGAACACTATAGAAAAATGGGGGGGGGGGGGGAATTACTTCTGTCTCAGAGTGTCATGAAGATCCTTCTTTCATAGATTCTAGATAGTCATAGATTCTAGATAGTTCTTTCATAGATTCTAGATCCGTGAGTCGCCCTAGGGCTGAGAACGGCGGTCTACAAGTGCCGTAAATAAATAAATAAATAAATAGATAAAGGCCAATTGTCCATCTCTTGCGAGTGCTTTGATTTTGCATCCCTGTATGGCAGAATGGAGTTGGACTCGATAACCCTTAGGATCTCATGCAACTTTGTGATTTTATGCTCTCAGATCCAGGTGAAATGGTGAAATTGTCCCCTAAGTTGTTGGGATAAGAAAGCTTTAATTTAGCCTCTTTACTTCCAGCCAGAAGTTGGATACAGAGCAGAACAGAGGGTGAGTACTGGAACCACACCCAGAATTAAGCAGGATTTTAAGAATGCAACAACAACAACAACAACAATTTCTTACCAATCTCTTCATGGCTCAAGGCGGGTTACAGAACAATTTAAACTCCAAAAACAATTTAAAGTGCAAAAACACCACAAATATGCATATTAAAACGTATCTCTATAAAAATTATAATAGATTCCAAGCAAACCTTAGGCATCACAAAACAGATTGCTAGACCGAACAGTTCAAACAAGGAAAAGGAGTCACCGTTGAGTAAATTGGCTAAGGAAAACAACTCAAACCAAAGAAAGAAGCAACAAAACAAAAACAACCAAATAACAGAACCAGAGTAAAAAACAAACAAACTGATTTTCACAGACAACTTGAAAGGTGTTCACAGAAAGGTGTTTATGTGAATGTGACTGAACAGAGGGAGTAATTACAAATCTGTCTTCATATTGAGGAAGAAAATGCTACAAGACAACAAATGAGAAAGGATGTTTGAGTCGGATAAACTTTGTTCAAACACAAACTTTGGGTTCAAATTTCAGGAAAGAAATTCCACTTGAACATTAGGAAGAACTTCCTCACAGTGAGAGCTGCTCAATAGTGAGTCTGCGTTTGGGGATGATCTTGATAGCCAGCATGGATCAGATTAACCTGTGGTCTGTCCAGCAGTCGTCAGCACTTGTCATGGCTTGTGAGAAGCACGTCGTGGCGGTCTCTGCCACGTGTGATTACATAGTCTAAGAGGTTCAAATATTTTGACCGGGGGTGCTTCCATGATGTCTTGAGTTTGTTTTTCTGGTGGAAGAGTGTGTTGGTGATGACAAGGTTGTGTTCTGCACATTTGGTGAGAAGCAGGATGCCATTTGAGTTGATGTTTCCAATCCTACTCTTTACCTATGGTCCCTGGCTACAGGTCGAAGTCTCATCCAACTCTTGCGTTAAAATCCCCAATGGGGATGATTTTGTCCTCCTTAAGTATCTCCGATAGGATGGTGTCCAGCTGACAGTAAAAATGTTCCTGAACACCAAATGTTCATCAGCATTTGGTGTTTTGCATAGACACTTATGATGATTGCCTGTTGGTTTTTGGCAAGGTTAATTCGGAGGGTTGAGAGTCGTTCCTTAATGCCAATTGGTGCTTCGGACAGGTAATAACCATATAATTTCTGATAGCAAAGCTAACTCCATGTATTCTTTGTTCTTCGGATAGTCCCTTCCGGAAGAAGGTATAGCTTCCGACTGGCAACCACTACTCAGAGGACCTTTTCATTGGCCTCTCCATGACTGTGGTAGAGCTCTAACAGCTGAATCAGCTGTCAGAATTTAAGATACAAGTGAAGACCTATCTCTTTGGCAAGCCTTCCCAAACAGTTTTAATGATGAATTTTAAACTCCACTGTATGCCTTGTTTTTGTTTTGTGTATTTTGATATATATTTTATGGAGGTATGTTTTAATGTGTGTATTTTATTGAGTGTTTTAAAATGATTGTGCGTTTTTTATGTTTTATTAATGCTGTAACCCACCTCTAGCTGTGAGGAGAGGCGGGCAAGAAATAAAACTATTATTATTATTATTATTATTATTATTATCATTATTATTATTAGAAACACCACAAGATGAGTCCATAGCAGACACTCTGCTGGCTGTTGTATTGGATCACACATCGGACAATTCCCAAGTGTCTAGGTCTGTATGATGTATTGGCAGATAATGCATGCAGATCCCAGTAGCTGGCAGAAGGTAATCTTGTCAGCACCGATTGTGTTTAAGTGCAGGCCAAGATCTTTAGGCACTGCACTCAGTGTGCCGATCACCATGGGCCCACCTTTACTGGTTTGTGCCAGAGTCTTTGGAGTTCGATCTTTAAATCCTCATATCATGTCATCTTTTCCAGTTGTTTCTCTTCAACCCTGTTGTCACCTTTGATTGCAACATCAACAATCCATACTTTTTTTTTTAACATGATCGTGAGGTCAGGAGTATTGTGCTCCAAAACAATGTCTGTCTGAATCCGGAAGTCCCAGAGTAGCTTGACGTGTTCATTTTTATTATTTGATCCTATGACAAAGCCCACAGGATTGTATGAGTCTATTTAGATGGGAGAAACATGTTAAACTTAAAAAGATAATTTCTTATTTAATTAATGGCCTGGTGTAAAGCAAGAATATTGAGAATGGACTAGATAAAAAATCTGAGAAGTCTGGCAGAATAAAAAAAAATTAAAATAAATATATTTTTAAATATGGGTTGGATTTATGAAATAAGAATATTGAAAATAAAAAAGGAAACACAGCAAGCATTATTTAGCAGCAAATACATTAAAATTGAGGTAATTAATAAAATAGGAAATTGCAAAAACTGGATTTTAGGCAAAATTGTTGAGTTTCTTCTTAATATTGCTCTTGAATGCAGATTAATTTTAAATATATTTGTTTAGCAGAAGATTATGCAACGACAATTCAGTAGCTGCATTTGTTGGAAGAAGAGAGAAGTCAGTTGTGTTTTCCATGGTTTTCTTTAAAAAGGGAGAACAGGGTGTGTGTCTGGATCTGTAGCTTTCTGACAAAGAAATTCCCTCACAAACAAAACTGGAAGGCTTTAATTCAAAAGCATGAATTAGGAAATGCAACAAAGTTCCAACTGACAGTTTATTTCCTTGACACCTCACCCTGGCCCCTCCCCTACATTGCTCCCGTTTCCATGGCAAGCCTCTCCCTGATTTCAAATATACACAGGACAGGTCTAGGGTATGTCCTGTTTCCTGGATTCACACAAAACCAGGAAATAAGGTCATGACTGTTAGATTTAGTAGGTAGGTAGGGGTGGGGGAAGTTACAGAGAGGGAATATTATGATATTATTTATGTATTTTGATTCTTTTTAATTTTTAATTTCTTGGATGTTAATTCCATTTTTGAAAATGTTTTCTTTATTTACTCAGTTACACCAATTCATTCCTTATTCTGCAATTGTAATTTTGCATATTTTAGTAAATTCCACCTTCCTTCACTTCCACTATTCTTTATGTTTTTAGTGCAATGCCAGCCTTTTTTGAGCATTTTCCTAATTTCAACTTTTAAAAAACAAAAAAGCAAATATAAATGTGAAACAGAAAAGTGAAAACAGACAGCTTGTGAATAGTGAGGGGAAGAGGTGGTAAATGCCCCGTTCCTCCCAAATGTCACTTTACTGTTGGGATAGTAGTTGGATGGACTCATTGCACCAAGGTTGAGGCCAGGAACATTGCGAATTGTGAATGACCAATGGGTCTTGCCCCTCAGTAACTAGGAATGGGGGAATCATGGGGAAAACTGGCAATGGGATGTACACAACATCATGAAATAGGGATGCAATGCCAGTTTGCCTGCCTGGTGTGATAAAATCAGTCCTATGGATTTCTACAATAAAATTTATTAGCACAGGAACATAAGATGGGACTTTCAGACACTTTATTTTTCCTGGAGGGGCTTTTTATGTGTAAAGAAAATTGTGGAAGAATATTAACAAATGAAAGAGAGGGCTGTAAATAGAGATTGCCCCTATAACATTAGTAAACAGGTGAGTGTGGTTGGTGTCATGATCTCTAAAACCTTATCTCAAACCATTCCTAACTATGGACTAAAGAAGTAAACAAGAGCTTTTCTTTTCTTTTCTTCAGGGTCAGATTTGGAAGGTTCTGAAAACTCTGAGGAAGGAGAGAAAGAAAATTTTGGCCTACAAAGCAGACGCAGCACTGGAAAGTCAAGATTTGCTCGTATGTAGGACACTATTACAGTCATCAGTGCATATCTGGATAAACAGGATATGCAGCACTGAAATTCTTTTATCAAAAATATATTTCACTGGAAAAGACCTAATAGCCTACAGAAAATATTTTGATGTAAACCCATCCTGTGTTGGGCCCTTGGAAGTCTTCACAAAGCTCTCTCGCAATAAGATAGTCACGTTTTCTGTGTGAAGACACACAAGTCCTTTTTCAAGGGAATGCAGAGAATTCAGTCCAAATACAGTTTCTTCTTGCCTCTCACTCCCTTTTCTCCTTCCCTTTATTCTAGGCTCAAACCCAAAGAGAGAAGGAGAAGACTGTGGCTGCATTCAGACACATGCATCAGTTTCTAGAAGAACAAGAGAGGAACCTGCTGGTCCAAGTGGAAAAGGTAGAGAAGGAGATTTCTGCAAAGTGGGAAGAACACCTGGCCAGATTCTCCGAAGAACTCACCTCTCTCTCGAAAGTCATCAAAGAGATGGAGGAGAAGCTTCAGCAGCCAGCAAGTGAACTCCTCCAGGTAAGGGCAGAATTGTCCCATGGATGACTGAGACACCTCAGCTTTCAAATAGTTCAGGGTAAACAATATTATTAAATTACTTTAACGTTTATACTGCCTCAGTGTGATGGGTTCCTTCCACTTCCACTTTTTCAGACATATGAACATGGCCTCCATGAAAATACCTCTACTGATTTTTGTCTTTTCTTCGTTTACAGGATATCAGGCGCTTCATACAGGGGTAAGTTAATCTCCCACAAAATCTCAGATATACATATGAAGCAAATGACTCTCTATCTGAGGGCCTTTTCATACTGCTCAAAATATGAGTGGGTCTGTCATTTAAAATGCCAGTTCCATTTGCAATTTAGGGCCAGACAAGGAGCAAAATTCCCCTTTCTGGTGGTATGTGTGTGGCCAGATATCCACCCATGTTGATTCATGATTTGGTAGAGTTACAAGATGGGTAGATGCAGGGAATGCCATGGATGTAGCATATCTGGACTTCAGTAAGGCCTTTGACAAGGTCCCCCATGACCTTCTGGCAAACATACTAGTCAAGTGTGGGCTAGGCAAAACTATGGTTAGGTGGATCTGTAATTGGTTAAACTGATGAACCCAGAGGGTTCTCCTTCTCCTCCATCTCTTTGATGACTTTCGAGAGAGAGGAGAGTTCTTCGGAGAGTCTGGCCACGTGTTCCTCCCACTTTGCAGAAATCTCCTTCTCTGCCTTTTCCACTAGGACCAGCAGGTTCCTCTCTTGTTCTTCTAGAAACCGAAGCATGTGTCTGAATGCTTCCTCTTCATCCTGGAAAGAAGTGATGAGTGGAGTGCCATCAGCAGGGTTCTGTCCTGAGCCCGGTCCTGTTCAACCTCTGTATGAATAACTTAGATGAAGGGTTAGAAGTGTTGTAAACCGCAATGAGTCGCCGACTTAGGCTGAGATATTAGCGGTATACAAGCGCATAAATAAATAAATAAATAAATAAATAGAAGTCATGATCATCAAGTTTGGAGATGATACCAAATTGGGAGGGATAGCCAATACTCCAGAAGACAGGAGCAGAATTCAAAACAATCTTGACAGATTAGAGAGATAGGCCAAAACTAACAAAATGAAGTTCAACAGGGACAAATGCAAGACACTTCACTTAGGCAGAAAAAAACTAAATGCAAAAATACAGATTGGGAACGCCTGGCTCAGGAGCAGTATGTGTGAAAAAGATCTTGGAGTCCTCGTGGACAACAACTTAAACATGAGCCAACAATGTGATGTGGCGGCAAAAAAAGCCAATGGGATTTTGGCCTGCATCAATAGGAGTATAGTGTCTAGATCCAGGGAAGTCATGCTACCCCTCTATTCTGCTCTGGTTAGACCACACCTGGAATATTGTGTCCAATTTTGGGCACCACAATTGAAGAGAGATGTTGACAAGCTGGAATGTGTCTAGAGGAGGGCAACTAAAATGATCAGGGGTCTGGAGAACAAGCCCTATGAGGAGCGGAGCAAGCTTGTTTTCTGCTGCCCTGGAAACTAGGACGTGGAACAATGGCTTTAAACTACAGGAAAGCAGATTCCATCGGAACATGAGGAAGAACTTTCTGACTGTGAGAGCCGTTCAACAGTGGAACTCTCTGTCCCAAAGTGTGCTGGAGGCTCCTTCTGTGGAAGCTTTTAAACAGAAGCTGGATGGCCATCTGTCGGGGATGCTTTGAATGCAATTTTCCTGCTTCTTGGACAGGGGGTTGGACTGGATGGCCCATGAGGTCTCTTCCAACACTATGATTCTATGACCAGAATGGGTGGAAATGGCCATCATCCCGCTCCCATCTCCAAACCTCCATGACATCATTTTCAAGCTCCAGGCAATCCTCGTCTTTCTGTAGTTTTCCTACTTTTTAAGAACTAAACACTAGGCAGGGAGGAGAGACTGTCTCTGGGGGAGAGCTGTGGGGACTGCCTCCGGGGATCACAAATGGCCTCCATCCCTGCAAAAATCCAGAGCTTCCAATAAGATCCACACCTTTGCAAGTACTTTTTAAACATGGATAATCATTCTTTTGAACAGCCTAGGTGAATCCATTTGCATTAGGTCTCTGTGTAGATGGGGCCTCAGGCTTTCAAAAGCAGCAACACATTTGAGTCAGCGTTTTCTGGGATTCACAAGTCGAGTTGCACCCACAGAATCATAGAGTTGGAAGGATCCTCATAGGCCATCAACTCTATGATTCTGTGGGGGCATCAATAGCATAAAACTAATGCAATTAACACAACTGGAAATGCCATGGCACAGTGCTGTGGAATCCTGGAAATTGTAATTACGTGAACTACCAGCATTCCTTGGCAGAGAAGGCACAATACCTGATAAGACGGGCACACTCAAACTGCGGACCTCCAACTGTTTGGGCCTCCAAATCCCTGAAGCCCTAACCAGTTTGTTCAATAAAGGAAATGAAGAAATAAGCTGGAGGGCCACAGTTTGAGGATGCCTGTTATAAGACTACAAATCCCATGGTTGCATAACATTTAGCCAAGGCAGTGAAAGTGGTGTCAAATCCTGCGATATTTTTCATTCTCCTCCAGGTGTGAGATTAAGGAAAAATTTGAGGCTCCTGCAGCATTTCCCCCTGCTCTGAAATGGGAGATCCAGGACTTCTGTGATGTAAATCTCTTTCTAGAGGGTGTCATGAAGCAATTCAGAGGTAACAGAGAATGTCTGCAATGATTTTTAGTGACGTGTGACTAAAAATCAAGGAAATGCCTCAGATAGACTAAAACATGTTGGGGTAGGGTTGTTGGACAAATATGGAAAAACTGAAATTGTGGAATTGTGTTGGGATTGTGCAGCAGTACCCAGAGATTCTTTGAGACAATAAATTAATCAACTTCATGATAGTCAAATCTGCAAAAGTGAAAACTGCAATTATGGAGCATTGAACAGTCTGAATAGAACTGGGTCTATGTTGGTCCAAAGGGGACTGTAGTTATCTGTACAATCAGTGCTTCACAATCGCAAGAGTTGGGTGCATGGATCTCCACAAAAATAAAAAAAATGAATAAAAAGCCACTTTTTAAATTTGAGAAAACACCACTGTAGGAATCTCGAGGTTGTTCTGTGAGGATCTCTAGTCAACGTACACTGGGCATGAACCATACATTCATAACAGAGTACCTAGACATTCCTGGATATGTGTTCCCTGGAAGCATCTCTAGGTCCTCCAATGTGACTTTATGGTCAACCTCTGGTAGGAGGTGACAATTGAGGCAGAAGAGGCTTCCCTATAACTCATCCTTTCCCTCCCAGTGTGAATTAGGGAAGAGAGGCCCCTTTTGTGCAGTTGCTTTACAGACCCCTTTTGTCTGCACATCAAAAGCCTTGTGCGATATCCCCCTGTGTGCATTACACGTTCCCTGTTAATATAACAATGAACATTGGTTTTCTGATGCCATCTTTCCCAAATGAGGCAGAACTCTGTGTGGGTGAAATTACACTGTCTCTTGGTTGTAAGATTTCTGCCATCCTGTGTTGTTTCCTCTTGGATTTCTGAGCATCTCCGTGTCCTGCTCAATCTTTCTCTTTCCTTTCTCTCTTTAGATTCTCTGGAAACTGGGCTTCATCAGCAAAAAGGTAATCTAAACAGATTTTATTCCAACAGGGTTTGTCATTGCCTTCCCGTTGAAGCAGAGACTACCAGGGCTTTCCATTACAGAGGCAGGATTTGAACCCTGGTCTCCCAGAGTCTTGATCCTATTCTCATACCATTAGTATTCAGGCTTGATTTTGCTCCATTTATTTTTCTTTTTAGCCAAACTCTCATGAATCTTTTGACCCAGACCTAACCACACTTCCACAAAATACAGTACAGCCAAACAAAACAAAACAAATTGTTTATTTTGAAAAAAAAACCCTCCTCTGCCTTTCTCTAAGGTTGAATCCACACTGCAGAAGCAATGTAGTCTGACACCACTTTAACTATCATGGCTGAAAGCTATGGAATCATGGGACCTTTTAAAACTACAACTACCATGAATCAATAGCATTGAGCTGTGACAGTTAAAGTTTTGTCAAATTGCATTCATGCTAAAGTGCAGATGCCAAGCCAGAGTTATGTAAAGTACACCTTCTAGAATGCTTTTGTGGCCCTCAATCCCTCTGGAGCCAACAGGCTGATCTCCTTTTAGCTAAACAAAGACCCCAAACAGCTATTCCAGATGCAACACATTTCGTTAGGTTGCAAGTACCGCTTTGCGCTGTTTAATGCAGTGGTTCCTAACCTTTTTTTGACCAGGGACGACTTGACCAGGGATCACTTCGACCAGGGACCAATTTGGCCAGGGATCACTTTCCAAAATTCGTACCAGAGGGGTTACAAATCAGTTTTTGGTCAACTTTAGATTGGTTATTTGAGGTGCGGATTCAGAAAATTGCATTGGATAGACCACATCAGCTCTAATTTCTGATACAGAACATATGCCATGGTTGGTGACACAGGGAAGGAGTGGCAGGTTGCACAAAAGGAGTGGAAATAAAATAAAATAAGGAGGATGGAGGCTTGCAGGCGAGATTTTCATCTTCATGGCCTAATGGTGGTCTGTGGCCCACAGGTTAAGAACCGCTGGTTTAATGTGAAAACCCAAACATGGTATACTGGCCGCTTTGGGGTTGTGGCTAATTCTTTTTTCCAGTAGCCCATGTACCACCTGGAGGTATGGCTTCTTCTATAATGCCATAAAATCCCGATTATCAAAGCAAATAATCTAAATTATCTGTTCTGAACTGGATTATATGAATCCACACTGCCATATAATCTAGTTCAAAGCAGATAATCAGTATTTTATATGTCAGTGTAGTGCTCTCAGTGTCTGAAAAGTGGTCCCTTGAGCTGCCACAGTTGCCAGACCCTGATCTGCATCTACACTGTAGAATTAATGCAGTTTGATACCACTTTCACTGCCATAGCTCAATGCTATGGAATCCTGGAAGTTTTGAGTTGAGGAGGCACCGATATTCATTGGCAGAAAAGGGTAAAGACCCAATGAAACTACAGTTGCTATGATTATATAGCATGGAGTCGTGGCAGTTAATTGGACCTTTTTCTGGGTGAATTTCTAGCATAATTGGTTAAAAGTGCAGAAAGTATTACCAGAGAGGAAGCAGGAACTACAAAAATCAACATAGAGCTCGATTTTGCCCACCCATTAAACTATTATTTGCCTGAAAATAAGCCTACCTCCACACAGCGGTGTTGCCCTTAATGATCAAAATGCTGTGATATTTAGTACGAATAAGGAGACCATTGGAACTCCCTCTCCTGATGAGAGTTTAGAAAGGACCATTTTTGAGGACTCTAAATTCCAAAATCCCACAAGAATCATAGACACAGGGAGACTTCCGGGAAGATGGCGACGAACGAGCAGCTTCTAAGATAAGCTCCGGAATTTGCTCCTGGAAATAGCTGTTTTTCCACAACTCCCCCAGGATTTATAACCCAAAATGACATCCAAGGGCAAGAAAAGGTCCCGGACCAGCCCCAGCAATGGAACAGGGTCCCATAAATCACCAAAAGCACGGAAACAGATGAGAATCGATGCTTACCTTCCAAACTCCCCGGATATAGCAACATCACAAACTGTGAGTAGCGGAGCACTGATAACACCTTCGATAAACTCACTGAATGTGGGTTCCCCCCTCTCTGACCAGGAGACAAGCCCAGGACAAATGCCAGAGGGTAATGGAGATAATGGTCATTTGAACTCTCCGGGGTGCAGCCCCTCCCTAGACCATGATATGCAGAAATATCGGGAGATATGTTTGCTGTCAGTGGAATCAATGATGCTGATTTTGAACAGACTAGGTCAAATTTCACAACAAATTCAAAGGCTACTTGACTTGCATTCCACACAGTGTTTTCAGGGAGTCAAGCCTGCAGAGACGCCCAGGTGCTCACATGCTGAGGATGCTCCTCTGACCACAGCTGCTGTTAATCACAGTAATAAACCAACAGTTGAAACTAAAGCATGCCTCACTCTGCAAAAAGCCCAGATAGTTCTGCAGCTCAATCAAAATGCTTTGGGCTGGAACCATAAACAACAAATTGTAAAATCACTGGCTTACTTGCTCAGAATCCAGCCCAAACTTATTGACTTAAAGGATCACCATTTTCTTCCAACACAGAATGGTGTAAAACGAATCCTCCTTACCTTCAACTCCCTTGAGATGTCAGACCGCCTAGCTCAAATGAAGGACATCTTATGGAACAGGCATGGAATAACTATCAGTAGGGTATTTAAGGATCAGACAGTCAATCATCTCATTCCTCGAAGTACATTGGATACACGGGTACAAGAAAGAAACCCAACACAGTTAACACAGCTCCAAGTCAGGAATTGTCACCCAGCAGTTGCTTACATTGATTTGGAACTTAAATCAGACCCTAATACAGATTCTTCCACGGCTCCTCCCAAGTCAAGCCCCCCCTCTAAGACTGTTACAAAAGAAAACAACAATGACAGAGATCCATCTGTGATTCCAGTAATGACTCAAGTAACAGAAAAGCAGATCAAAGACACTCCTGCAGGTGCTGCTTTAACCATTCCACACACTATGGACTCTCCTCAACCCCAGATGGAGCTTGCCTCTCCACCAGTCATAGGTGAGGGCTTGCAGACAGCAAATGAGTTTGGCTCTCTACTCGCCAATGACCCACATTTCATTACTCATGTGGCATTGGTCCATCCAGCCCCTTCATCAGAAGGCCAAGTTTCTTACTCACCAAACAATGACCCAGACCTTGGATCGTGACCAGGCCATAGATCCCTTGGGACTATGACAGCTACAGGGCCAGCACGGGGTCAGCCTATTGACTTGGAATGTGGCTGGGTGGCTCGCATCCATTAGAGACCCTTGTTTTATAGACTTTCTTTCCCACTATGATATTATTCTGATCCAGGAATCTTGGGCAGTAGGTGATCTGATAGCTAATGGATTCCACTCGTATTGTGTAGGGGCAGAGCCAGGAGCTACACATGGAAGAGCAAAAGGTGGATTAGGGATTTTAGTCTCTACCACTTTACGTGCCATAACAAGGCCCCTTCCCCCATTAAAAACAACTGCAATGGCAGTGCTAATTCAACTTAAGTATCGTACCTTGATGATAATAAATGTCTATCTGCCTCCAACAAGGAAGAAAGCCCAAACTAGAGCTTTATGGTCAGAATTGGAAAATTATGCTGCAGACCTCATGGTGCAGAACCCAAATGCCTCTGTAATTATGGGAGGGGATTTCAATGCAAGAATGGGACCTGATGATGCCACACTCTTTAAATGTTACAAAGGCCTACCTCCTGCCACTGAATATGAGGTTCCACTTCTAACTCGTCGTTCCAAAGATCAAAAAACAAACTTTGCAGGGTTGTGTTTGGCTCAATCAACATCACGACTGAATCTCCACATCTTAAATGGTGCTCTGGAAGGTGATCACCCAGCAGAATTTACATATCTTTCTGGCTCTAAAATGAGCGCCATTGACTATATAGCCATCTCAAGGGACCTTCTTCCATATGCCAAAACCTTGGAAGTTAAGCCCAAGTTTGACAGTGATCATTTTCCTGTCCTGCTGCACCTAAATTCTTTCACCCAAAATACCCACACAGTGGAATGTTTCCAACCCTCCCTATCACCTCCAGGAGGAACCCATGTCAGGGCCAAATGGACTCCCTGTCTGAACCAAAGAATATCTGAGCTCCTGGCCTCTGATCGACTAATGGGGCTACAGACTGCCTTGACATCATCAGCATCCCCCAACATACTACTTGACAACTATATGAACATCACTCAAGAAATACAGAAGCACCTAAGGTTTAACAATTTTACATCAAGGAAGCAGCAACAGCAATACTCCAAGCCCTGGTTTGATAAAGATTGCGTCAATGCTAAAAATGCTCTTGTTGCCACTTATCAGGCCTTCATATCCAATACCTCACCATCAGCAGCGCAAGACCTTCTTCAACAAAAGAGGCATTACAAGCAGATGCTCGCATATAAGAAAAAGGAAGCTATGAAAAACAACTGGGCTCAGCTTATCAAAGCTGTCAAAGAGAAAGACTCAGCCACTTTCTGGCATATTACATCAAATGCCCAAAGATCTGATCAACCTATTGTGGATTCCCACATCCCTCCGGGGATTTGGGAGGCATATTTCCAGGATCTCTATATGGACACCTCTACTGGAAGGGACTGTCCCAACTTTGATACAGAGAACCTTCCACCATGGCCACCTGTATCAGCTACAGAAATTAAGAACCTGGTTGCCCAACTACGATCAGGCAAGGCTCCAGGAGAAGATCTTATCCCAGCAGAGGCCATCAAGAACAACCTGGATTTCTGGACCCCCATCCTAGCCTCACTTTTTACATGTATTGACAACCATGGCCAAATCCCCAAGGATTGGGGGCTTGCAATCATTGTTCCCATCTATAAAAAGAAAGGGAAAAAGGATGATCCTGCGAACTATCGACCAATCAGCCTCCTTAACACTATCAGCAAGCTATATGCTAGACATCTACAATGGAAACTCCAAGATTGGTTGGAACAAGAAAGCATATTAGCTGAGGAGCAAGCTGGATTCAGGGAAGGTCGATCCACCATAGATCAATGCCTAGTGCTGCAACACCTTGTGGAAAAATATTCCTCTCAAAACATAACCTCACTGTATGCTGCTTTTATTGACTTTAAAGCAGCATTTGATTCCATCTCGCGAGTTAAACTTTGGGGAAAACTGGAGAGTTCTACAATTGATCGCCGTCTATTATATCTAATACGCCAACTTCATGAAAAGACCACACTCAAAGTAAGATGCAACCCACAGGGCCACCTCACTGAGGCTGTTGAAACATGCAAGGGTGTCAAGCAAGGCTGCATTCTGGCCCCTTTGCTGTTCAACTTCTATATAAACTCCATAGTGGCCCAGCTTCAAAACATGGACTTCCACCCCCCAAAGCTGGCGGGAAGACACATCTCCATCCTGCTCTATGCAGATGATGCTGCTGTACTCTCTAGAACACCCATTGGGCTCAAAAGAGCTTTGAGAGCATTAATACAACATTGCAACACAGATCAGCTCCAACTCAATTACAATAAAACCAAAATCATGGCTTTCGCTAATAGGCCCAGGACTTACTCTTGGAGCATAGATGGTCATAAAATTGAACAAGTTACATCCTTCAAATATCTAGGTGTAGTTTTCCAATCTAATGGTAGCAGAAGAGCTCATGGGGATCAAGTATCCAACACCGCGCAGGGGAGCTCAATTGCCATTCTTAAATATCTCAGGACAAGAGGGGGTCACTTCACACCGGCAGCGCTCAAGCTGTTTGAAGCCAAGTCATTAGCCCAACTCTTGTATGGTGCTCAGCTGGGCCCCTTCCCCAGTTTTGCCCCATTAGAGGTGGTTCAGTCCAAGTTTCTGAGATCGGCCTTGCAGGTACCTAAATGTGTTTCTAATGCCACCCTGCGACTAGAGACGGGTTTTATGAGAGTGGAGGCCAGGGTGTGGGTGACCATACTTAACCTCTGGCTCAGACTGTCCCGTGCACCCCTTGGCCTTGCCCCACTAACCATGGAGGATGACTTCCAATCCACATGGAAGCAGGCGGTAGCATCCAAAATCTCCTCGTTGGGATTTTCTCCAGGTCTACTATTAGCTATGGATTACAATCAAGCCAAAGCACTTATTAAACAACGTATCACAGACACAGAGCGCCAACTAGATTTGGCCTCGGCTCCAACCTTTCTTGTCAGTGAAGACAGCAGATACCTTGCCTCCCCTATGGCATATTTAACATACTTAGAGGTTCCTATTCATCGGAGGGCTTTCACCCTGGCCCGATGCCACGCTCTCCCATCAGCTGTACTCGAAGGCCGCTACCGGAAGATCCCTTTCCCAGAGAGACTCTGCCCCTGTGACTCGGGTCATGTGGAAACAATAAAACATGTGCTCCTTCAGTGCCCGTTCTACAGGGATACCCGTGCCAGGCTTATCTTACCCCTGATAGACAAGCACCCAGGCCATTCAGGACAATTTTATACCTCCCTGTTACTTGCGGATACTAATTCAGCTACAACCTACAATGTCGCAAAGTTTTGTGCAGCAGCATACAAAATCCGCCAGGGAATGACTAGTTCCAAAAGTCAACTGTGTGTCCAGTAATCGTCTTCCCTGAATCTACAATTTGGTGATGGATCTGGACATTGTATGTTTTTACCCTGTTTCCCCTTCTGCTCCCTCACCCATATTGTGTTTTTAGTAGTTGTATTTATATTTTTAATGTACCAAACATGCCAGGTTTGTAAGGAAACGTGACACTATTTCCTGTGCTGGTCAATGACCGAAATAAATGTTTTGATTTGATTTGATCATAGACACAGGGAATGTTCTCACACTCTGCTCATATCAATATTCATAAGCAAGCAGGGTAATTACAAAAATACAATTTAATTTCTCAGCTGTTTGAAGTATAACCCTCCTGGGACATTCCATTCCAGTGACAACAATAAATGACAGTCATTTCTGAATGGCTTGAAATTCGTTGTTATTAAGTTGAATGCAGAATATTGCAGCAACAAAAACAAACATGGTCCCTTCCACACTGCTCTATATCCCAGGATTTTATCTCAGATTCTCTGGTTATCCCAGATTATCTAGTAGTATAGACTCATATAAAACCATTCAAAGCAGATAATCTGGGATCAGATCCTGGATATAGGGCAGTGTAGATTCAGCCTAAACCTCTTCCCTCAAATTCTGAAGAGTCTCATTATGCAGCAAGATTAAGAAGAAATGGCTTTAGTTTTTGTTTGAGATTAAATGTTTGTGTGAGGATTCTGCAATCTGAGAGCTATATTCTGAGAGATGTAATTAAAAAGTAAAAAATTTCAAATTCTAAACAAAATGGATGTTTGTGGATTCGCTCAGGAATTCCCTTTGAAATATTAAAATAGTCCAGATCCTGACTTTCTGCCTCATTTCATCAGCAGCAAAAGGGAAAAAAATATTTTTGTGTCTTTATGCTTCAAACACACTTTAGTGGCGAGATAGGCTTTTTTTTGTCAATGATTCACTATGCATCCCAAAACAAAGAATTGGTCCCCTGTAGGGCTGGGCGGTTTCGTTCTTTAATTTCGTAATTCGTTAAAAAATCGTTATTTTTTTTATAACGAAGTGATAACGAACCATTCAGGAGCAACTAAAAATCGAAATGAATTTTTCAATTCGTTTCGGAATTATTTCGTATTCGTTTCGTATTCGTTTCGTATTCATTTTGTATTCGTTTCTTATTCGTTTCGTTATTATTTCCGCACGTCTGGGGCAAGTTTTATAGTTGTTGTTTGTTTAATCAGTGAAAAAAAATTATAAATATCACACCAACAGTCAACAACAAAGGGAGAGGGAAGCTTCAGAAGTTCCCCCTGTCCCATTTGGAGGTTTTTTAGCGTATTGCGCGGTCGTGTCCGCCATTAACGAATCGATTCGTAATTGTTTCGTAATTGTTTTGTAATTGTTTCGTAATTTCGTAAATATCGAACTTTTTTAAAGAAAAATTTCAGAATTCTTTTAAAAATCGAAACGCAAACCCCCCCAAAAAACGAATCGAGTTTAGAAACAATTTTTTCCGTGGCTGCCCAGCCCTAGTCCCCTGCCTCAATATGAAATATGAGGGAGGAAAATAGTGTCATGGAATGGGATGATTTGTGTAGCTTAAAATTGTTTCTGACTTATAGATACCTTAAAGAAATGTTGTCAAAATCTTTTCTGGGGCTGAGAGAGTGTGACTTGCCCAAGGCAACTGAACCTTGGTCTCCAAAGTCGTAGTTCAACTACCACATGTCCAAATGTTATTTCTTAAGGAGGGGCATGTTATAGAACATGTTGAGATCTGAGGGGAACAAGGGAGGATTTCCTTGTCATTTTGTAAGAATGAAAGATGGAAGCTGAACCCCTCTAACAGTTTACATCTCTCTGTCCATCTTTCTATCCTTTTTCCTTTCTTTCTCCACCGCTTTTCTGCTTCCACCACCAACAGCACATGTGACTCTGGATCCAGACACAGCCAATCCTTGGCTCATCCTCTCTGAAGACTGCAGACGTGTGACATTTGAAAAGAAAAGACAGGATCTTCCTGAAAATCCTGAGAGTTTCCATGACTATGCTTATGTGTTGGGTCAGGAGAGATTCACACAAGGCAGGCATTTTTGGGAAGTCCTTGTGGGAAGTGAGGAAGGATGGTTTGTGGGTGTTGCTAGAAAGTCTATACTAAGGAAGGACTTCATCCCCCGTCACCCTGAGGCTGGAATCTGGCAGGTGGGAAAGTGGGAAAGTGCATACAGATTCTACTCCAACAACAATGCGGCCCCACATCTCACTCTGAGCGAGGAGCCCAAGAGGATCCGAGTGACACTGAACTATGAAGGGGGTCGGGTGGCCTTTTACGATGCAGACTCAGCGGCCCTGATTTTAGAATACCCTCCAGCCTCTTTCTCAGGAGAGGCTCTCCTCCCTTTCTTTTCTGTGTATGATAAAGGCCAACTAGAGTTATCTCCCTAAGTGATATCGAGCTAGAATTTGGAGGCTCCCATCCAGGAGAGAGGAACCCTCAGACCCACCAACGAGAGTCCGATACTCTGGCAAGCAAAGGAAAGAGCCAATAGAATTTCCCCAGATTTTTCCCAAATAAATCTCACCAAAGTTGAAGAAAAGCCACTGAGTTGTATTTATTTCGTCCAGCTGGAACGGATGTCAAACCGTGATAGTTCGTCAGGAGAGACATACATACAGTGAATTTCAGTACATTTTTATAGAAAACAGAGCTGTCAAAGTTCAAATTTCCTGTCCCCCGCCCCTCCGTTGGCATCTTCCTGATTGGCTGTTGTCATCAGTTGTCCCACCTGTCTTTTTCTCCTCTGTTTGCCTTCATTGCCAAAGAGTGCTGGTTCCTGGCTAAACTACATTCCCATGACTCCATAGCAATGAGCCATAATAGCTCAAGTGGCATCAAACTGCATTTATTCTACAGTATAGATTAGTGGTTCCAAACCCTTTTTTTTTTTTTTTTTTTTACCAGGGACCACTTTGACTTTTTTTGTTGTTAGAAGGGATGGCAAGCTTCAAGAATAATAAACTCTGCTAATCTAAAAAACAAACAAAAACCTTAATCAAAACTTTTAACATATTTGTTAAACTTAATATAACATGAATTAAGAGTACTATTATAATATAAGAAAGAACATTTTAATAGAAAATTAAATTTGGTGTCTATCAATGTGATTTTTGAGCTTGCATCTTCTTTACAAGTTGGGTAATCCTGGGGCTAATATTATTGCATATCACCACTTACTTTCAATCGATTCCTGGACTTGTTTTTAATTATCAGCAAAGCAGAAAAACTTTGTTCGCATAAATAAGTTGTGAAAAGAGCATAAGACAGCACAAGGCAATTCCTTGAATTTTAGGATAAAATTCCTTTTTTTACACCAAAACTCAAGAAAATCAGATTTGGTTGGAAACCACTGCTCCAAATCCACAGAACCCCAGATGAGAGGCAGGGGGAGTAGGGTTGGAGAGAGCCATGTTTGTTGGGGGTCCTTCCTCAGGCGGCAGGAGGAGGCTAGTAAAGAGAAGGTATGGGGAGATGAGAATCACAATCCACATTGGCCCGTCCCTGCCAAACAGAGAAATCAATTTGTAGATTGGTTTAGGAATCTCTAGGGCCCCCAATGTGACTCTCAATCCCCTCCCTCCAAAAGTTGACTGCAGAATCATACTAGTGGCACCATCCCACTTGAACTAAAATTTAAGGCAAAGAGAATGCATCCCACCTGACATTGTGTGTCTCCTCCTTCCTGCTGAAGTCTGGGGCTCAGGGTTTAGTGAAACTCGGGACCTCTCTGGCTGAGCAGTTTAAATGCATCACCCTAAACTCCAAATCTCAGAATTCTGCAAGAGGCAGAAACTGGATCCATGCTCTAGTGTGATGAGTTCCTTTGTGGACCTTCCCTGGATCTTCCCCAGAATCTCTCCACCCTGCCTTTGGTGTCCTGGCCCAACCCCCCCCCCCCAAGTGCCCTTCTTTGGAGATACCACCTTGTGTCCATCTGCCCATGCCTCCACTCCTCCTTGGATCTCCCTCTTTCCTCTCTCACCTGCCTTCCTCTCTCTGCAGCAGACCAGGGTCCATTTACACTACGATGAAGAATTAATGCTGTTTGCAGCACTTTAGCTGCCATGGTGCAATGCTACTGAATCCCAGGAGTGGTTGTTTTCCAAGGTCTTTTCCCTTCTTTTCAATAGTGCTCATGCCTCACCAAACTACAGCTCTCATGACTCCATAGCACTGAGTTGTGGTAGTTAACATGGTGTCTAATTCCATCCATGCTACAGTGTTGATGGGGCCAAGAGAAAGCCTTCCCCATCCAGTCAGAACACTCTGCCAGGTTCCTATGGGGCAGTGGTTCTCAACCTGTGGGTCCCCAGATGTTTTAGCGGACCCTAACAGCTGGTAAACTGGCTAGGATTTCTGGGTGTTGTAGGCAAAACACCTGGGGACCCACAGGTTGAGAACCACTACTATGAGGGGATAGGGTGTCTAAAATAGGCTGGAGTTAAGCTGCATAGGGCTTTATAGATTATACCCACCCCTTTGAGTTCTGCCTGGAAATAAACCAAGAACCAGAGAGGCTCTTTTTCTTTTTTAGGAAGGGAGATTTATTTATTTATTTATTTATACTTCAAACTTATATGCCACCACTCCCCTGGGGCTCAGAGCGGCTTACAAGAACAGGCTAAAATCTAAAAGAAATTAAAAACAAATTTAAAACAAATTTAAAACAATTAAAAACAATTTAATACAGCAACATCAAATGTATGCTTAGAGAATATAACTTGCAAAGTGCCCAGGAAGACAGAGAAAGAGGAAGCGTCATATATTCAGTTTCTCAAAGGCAGAGGTATTTGGAGAGCTCAGAGGTTGCAGTGCCAGAGGTTGGGCAGAGGCGGAGTCCTCAACTGATTTCCAAGAAGAGAAAGTCTGAGAAACGAAAGTAATAAGGCTATTAGCTTTGTCTGGTCTTCCCAGTTGAACAGCATCAGCAACCATGGCCTCTGGAGACTCTCTGAAGAAGCTCTGTGAGGAACTGGCCTGTCCCATCTGCTTGGAGTATTTCAAGGAGCCTGTGATCATATCCTGTGGGCACAATTTCTGCCAGTCCTGCCTGGATCAATGCTGGGAAGGGAAAGAGACCTCCTGCCCACAATGCAGGGAGAAAGTGCAGGAAGGAGACATCAAGCGGAATTGGCAGCTGACGAACTTGGTGGAGATAGCTATGAAATTGGGGAGTCAGAAGGCAGAGGAAAAGGGCAGAGTCTGCCAGAGGCACCAGGAGCCCCTGAAGCTCTTCTGCAAGGACCACGAAGACCCCATCTGTCTGGTGTGCGACAGATCGAAGGAGCATGAAAACCACAAGGTGATTCCTCTAGATGAGGCAGCAAAAGAGTACAAGGTAAGAGGAGGTAAAGTCCCATTCCACAATACGGAGGGGTTGCTGGCAATTCAATATCCTGTGGCCTGGGGTTTTCAGAAAGTTAAGGGCCATCTACACTGTAGAATTCGTGTAGTCCGGCACACCTTTAACTGGCTTGACTCGATGCTATTTATTTATTTTATTTATTTCCTATATTTATACCCCGCCCTTATCCCCTCGAAGGGGGACTCATGGAACCAGGAGAGTTGTAGTTTTACAAGGTCTTTAGCCTTCTTTGCCAAAAAGTGCTGCTGCCTCACCAAACCACAACTCTCAGAATTCCATACTGTAGATGCACTCTAAGACATGGAACAATGAATCAGATGACAGAAAGACCATTAGGAAGAATGTACGGATGGAAAGAGCTGTTCTCTGGTGGAATTCTCTGTAATGTGTTGGAGTTTCCTTCTCTAAACAGAGGCTGAATGGCCATCTGTCAGGGGATGCTTGGATTGTGTGTTCCAGAGTGGCAGAATGAAGTTGGATAATGGCTTTTATTGCACAAATCTGCTATTCCAAATGTCACTGACAGTGTCTACATACTGAGTTGAGCGCTTTATTATCACTATTCTTTTTATTTGCTTGTTTCTACCTATTCGGCAATGCTGGGACAGAAGTGGAAGCAGCATTAAGAAAAGGAGAGAGGTCAGGATCGTTCAAAGCTCCTGAAAAATCCAGTAAACGTGGCCTGTTTGATGGCATGATCTTTGAAACTATTGTCAACTGTGAACAACAGACGTGACCAAGGACTTTGTTTTTCTCTTCAGGATCAGATTGGGAATTTGCTGGAGTCTCTGGAGACGGAAAGAGAGAAAATTCTGGCCTACAAAGCAGATACAGAAAAGGAAACTGACTATGTTCTTGTAAGTGGGAAAACATTACAACTTTGAGCCTGTGTCTGGACAAACTGGATACGCAGTGCAGACATCATTGTATCAGAAATGTCCACCATTACAAAATACCTGATAACGTACAGAAAATATTGACCCAAGTCCATTCCAATGGCAGACCTTTGAAGGAATTCACGAAGCTCTTTCACTACTGGATACTGATGTTTTCTATGCGAAGAGACACAAGTCTCTTGTCAAGGAAAAGTTGAGAACTCCAAAAACCCTTTATTCTGCCTCTCACTCCTGTATCTCCTTTCCTTTATTGCAGAAGGTAACCCAAATTCAGAAGGAGAAGACAGTGGTTGAATTCAGATGCATGCACCAGTTTCTAGAAGAACAAGAGAGGCATCTGCTGGCAAAAATGGAAGAGGTGGAGAAGGAGATTTGGGCCAAAAGGGAGGAACATCTGGCCAGGATCTCCAAAGAACTCTTCTCTCTCTCAGGTCTCATGCAAGAGGTGGAGGAGAAGTACCAGCAACCAGCAAGTGAATTTCTTCAGGTAAGGCCTATTTTCTCCCCATGGACTGCTGAGACAGTGACACCTTTGACTTCGAATGGTTCAGTGTACACAGACTTTGTTTTATACACACAATATTAAAAATATTGTATAAGATTACCTATATAAAACAAAATTACAAATACAAAACATAAATGAATTTAGTGTTTAAACTTGAGTCCCATCTCAAAGACATCTTACTATTCCAAAATCTGAAAAAATCCAAAGCACTGCTGGTCTCCGACTTTTCAGATAAAGAATACCCAACCTGTAAGGTGGTATGATGGCTCCTTTCAACAGAGAACACAAAGGTCCTTGGGACTGTGTCCAAGCCTTTAACACTTCTTTAGAATCATAGAATGATAGAGTGGGAAACGATCAAAAGGGTCATTCAGTCTAGCCATATTCTGCCATGCAGGAATACACAGCTGCAACACTCCTGTAAGACCTCCAAAGAAGAACCCAAGTTGAACATGAGTCACCAAAGTGATGCAGAAGCTATATATATATATATGTATATATGTATATATATATATATATATATATATGATCCTAGTCTACCTCAATAGTATAGTGTCTCAAAGGGACATAAAAGTCCTTCTCTATTCTGCTTTCATCAGTCCGTACCTGGAACAATCCTGTGTCCAGTTCTGAGCAAAAGAATTCAGACAGGATATTAACAAGCTGGAAGGTGTTCAGAGAAAGCTATCCAAAATGGCCAAAGGTTTGGAAGCCAAGCCCTAAGAGGAGTGGCTTAAGGAGTTGGGCACATTTAACCCGGAGAAGAGAAGACTGAGAAGTGACATGTATGCTATGTTTCAGGAAGAGAGAGCAGGCTTTTTTTCTCTTGTCTCAAACAGTGGAGAGGTCTTCTTCACTGAAGATTTTTAACAGAGGTTGGATGGCTATCTGTCAGGAATGCTTTGATTCTTGCATAGCAGATTCTTTGAGTGAAGAGATCCACTTTCCAAACATCCTGGGGCTTGAAGAAGGTGCATTTGAATAGTAATTTGGTGGCTCAGCCAAAAAGCTGTTTGAAATAGATACTCATGACATAGAATCATAGAATCAAAGAGTTGGAAGAGATCTCATGGGCCATCCAGTCCAACCCCCTGCCAAGAAGCAGGAATATTGCATTGAAATCACTCCTGACAGATGGCCATCCAGCCTCTGTTTAAAAGCTTCCAAAGAAGGAGCCTCCACCACACTCCGGGGCAGAGAGTTCCACTCCTGAATGGCTCTCACAGTCAGGAAGTTCTTCCTCATGTTCAGATGGAATCTCCTCTCTTGTAGTTTGAAGCCATTGTTCCGCGTCCTAGTCTCCAGGGAAGCAGAAAACAAGCTTGCTCCCTCCTCCCTGTGGCTTCCTCTCACATATTTATACATGGCTATCATATCTCCTCTCAGCCTTCTCTTCTTCAGGCATTGTCTCCCATTCTGTATCTTTGCATTTCGTTTTTTCTGCCTAAGTGGAGTATTTTGCATTTGTCCCTGTTGAACTTCATTTTGTTAGTCTTGGCCCATCGCTCTAATCTGTCAAGATCGTTTTGAATCCTGCTCCTGTCCTCTGGAGTATTGGCTATCCCTCCCAACATAGATTTCTCCCATCTCTCTAGTTTGTGGAGGGAGGGCTGTTTCACCCTCCTAGGTTTGCTTCAGCTATTGCAATGAGTTGGAAATGCTACCTTTTCAGAGATATGCTGAGTTGTTTATTTCCTTCATTCACAGGATATTGGAAGCTTCTTACAGGGGTAAGTGAATCTCCCACCATATCTCAGGTTTTCAAGTGAAGCACGTGCCTCTCCCATCTTTTCAGGCTTTTCAAAGTAGCAGTGCATTGTACGATTCAGTGTTTGGCTGGGGTTCATGGTAGAGTTGGACTTGATGCCTATGAGGCTCCTACCATCCCTGTCATTCTGTAGGTGCATCTACACTGTAGACCAGTGTTTCTCAACCTTCCTAATGCCACAACCCCTTAATACAATTCCTCATGTTGTGGTGACCCCCAACCATCAAATTATTTTTGTTGCTACTTCATAACTGTAATTTTGTTATTGTGATTAATTCCAATGTAAAGTTCCAGAGGTGGGGAGTGGCCACGGTGAAGGCCCCCTTTCTCATCCCCACTAGCTGTGCTTGAGACGAGGGTGGGACCAAGAAGAGGGCCTCCTCTGTGGATCGCAGTGTTTGTGCTGGTTTATATGCAGATATGCAGTTCTTCAAATAGTCTGGGCCCTAACCGTTTAGAGCAGTGGTTCTCAACCTGTGGGTCCCTAGGTGTTTTGGCTTAAAACTCCTAGAAATTCCAGACAGTTTACCAGCTTAGGATTTCTGGGAACTGAAGGCCAAAACATCTAGGGACCAATAGGTTGCGAATAACAGTTTTAGGGCTTTATAGGTACCAGTACTTTGTATCTAGCCTGGAAGCGGAGCGGCAGCCATTGGAGCTGCCGCAGCATGGGAATAGTTCTCTCCATGTACGGCACTCCAGTTAGTAACCTGGCTGCCAGTCTCTGAACTGTTGCAGCTTCTCAACTATCTTCAAAGGCAGCCCCACATAGTGAGTGTTGCAGTAGTCCAGATGTAACTAAGGCATGGACTACCATGGCCAGATCTGGTGTCTCAAGGTATGTGCTCCTGACCACCGCCAACACCTGGAGTTCCAGGGTCAGTGATGAATCCAGGAGCACCCCCAGAGTGTGAACCTGTGTCTTCAGGGGAAGTGTGACCCCATCCAACTCAGGTTGTAATCCCACACCCTCATCTGCTTTACAACTGAACAGGAGTCTCCTGTTTTGTCTGGATTTACCTTCAACTTATTAGCACAAATCCAGTCCACCACTGTTGACAATAACCGGTTGAGGGGCAGAAAGGCATCCTTGGCTTTTGGTGGAAAGGAGTAATAGAGTTGGGTGTCATCGGCATAAATTTGACCCAAACTCCAAAATTCCAGATGATCTCTCCCAGCAGTTTCATGTAAATGTTAGCATGGGGGACAGAATTGAACCCTGAGGGACCCCACAGGCTACCAGCCAGGGAATCGAACAGCATCCCCCAGTTTCCCTCCAGGAAGGACTGGAGCCTCTGCAAAACAGTGCCATCCAGTCCCGTCCCTGAGAGATGACCTAGAAAGATACCATAATTGATGGTATCGAAAGCTGCTGAGAGGTCCAGGAGGACTAGCAGGGACACACTCCCCCTGTCTAATTCTCTTTGTAGATCATCCACCAAGGTGATCAATGCCATCTCTGTCCCATGACCAGGCATGAAACCAGATTGGGAGGGATTCATATGATCGGTTTCATCCAATAAACTTTAGAGTTGTGAGGCCACCACCTTCTCTAGAACCTTACCAAGGAAGGGGTGGTTTGAAATTGGATGATAATTTGAGTGGGATCAAGTCAATGACGGAATGGATCTGAGTGACTTTATCTGCAAAGAAACTGGCAAATTCATCACAATGAGCTGCTGATTGGTTAGGGATCCCTGGCTGGACAAGATTTAATAGTCCTCTGACCACTCAAAACAACTCTCTTGGGTAGTTCTGTGCAGATGCAATGTTGGCAGCAATGAATGATTTTTCTGCTGCCTTCATTGCTGCAGAATAGGCTTTTGAATGAACTCCAGGCTATGCTCAGTCAGATTCGCTATGAGTTTTCACCAATGCTGATCTAGTCTCCATTTCACTTGCTTCCTCACCGCTGGCTCCCTGCTGTACCAGAGAGCTGACTTGGCTCAGCATATATCTTATAAGACTACAACTCCCACAATGGCATAGCATTTAGCCAGGTCTGTGGAAGTAGTGAGGAACCCTCTGATATTGTTCTTTCTCCTCCAGGTATCAGAAGAAGGAGAAATGTGAAACTCCTGCAGTTTTTCCTCCTGTCCTGAAATGGAAGATCTGGGACTTCCGTGATATAGGTTTCTTCCTGGAGGCTGTCATGGAGCAATGCAGAGGTAACCAAATATCAGAAAGGATTTTTAATGAGATGTGACATTTCATCAGAAAGGGTATCATCAACACTGTAGAATGAATGCAGTTGTCACCATTGCCATATAAGATTCAGGTTATCTGTTTCGAACTGGATAATATGGCATTGTAGACTCATATAATCCAGTTCAAAGCAATAATCTGGATTATATGATAGTGCAGAAGGGGTCTAGGGCTGGATCTACACTGCCATATCATTCAAATTATCAATCTTAGAACTGGATTATATTACTCTTCACTGCCATATAACCCAGTTCAAAGCGGGTAATTTGGATTATTTGGCAATGTAGATGGGGCCTAGGTCATACAGTACAACTCTATGAGCAACTTCTATCAGATGTTTGAAACTACAAGCTGACTGTAGGACCTAGAGATCACTAGAGAGGTGTTCTCTGTGGGAATTTCTAGATCAGTGGTTCTCAACCTGTGGGTCCCCAGATGTTTTGACCTTCAACTCCCAGAAATCCTAACAGCTGGTAAATTGGCTGGGATTTCTGGGAGTTGTAGGCCAAAACATCTGGGGACCCACAGGTTGAGAACCACTGTTCTAGATCCTCCAGCATGACTCTAGGGCTCAACCTTTGGCGGACATTGACCACCAAGTCACACAGCAGGACCTGGAGATTCAGAGAGAGGACATTTTAATCAATCTGTGAATGATCAGATTAACTATTCTTAACCTCAGTCTGAGAGGCGGTTAGCATTTCTCTGTAGCTGTCTTAACTCCTTATGCACTGAGACATACTTAGCGAGGAAATAGGCAGAGGAGGTTCCCCTCAACCCATCCTTTCTTTCCTTCTAATGTGAACTTTTCAGACACCTTTTGTCTACATACCCAAAGCTTCCATTCCCCTATGTATTCTGCATCACATATTGCAACACATAATGTATCTATTGAATTCAATGTTTGGCTGTACATTGCGTGCCAATGCAGTAATTCACATTTCACAACCAATGCCACCATTCCCTAATGAGACATAACTGTATGTGGTTGAAGTTACGCTTCATCTCTTGGATGAAGGATCTCAGCCACGTGAATTGTTTCCTCTTGATTTCTGAGGGCCCTTCCACACAGCCATATAACCCAGAATATCAAAGCAGAAAATCCCACACTATCTGCTTTGAACTGGGTTATCTGAGTTCACAGTGCCATATATCCCAGTTCAAAGTAGATAACGTGGGATTTTATTCAGCTGTATGGAAGGGGCCTGAGAGTCACCATGTCCTGCTAAGTCTCTCTCTTTCCCTTCTCTCTTTAGACTCTCTGGAATCTGGAGTTCAGCAGCAAAAAGGTAAACCAAAAAGATTTTGTTTAAGAGGGGTTTGCTATGGCCTTCCCTCGGAGGCTGAGAGTGGGACTTGCCCAAGGCCACCCAGGGGCTTTCCACTGCAGGGGGGGGGGGGTATTCAGACCCTGGTCTCTCAGGCCCCATCTACACTGCCATATAATCCAGCTTCTGAATCCAGATTATCTACTTTGAAGTGGACTATATGCCAGTATAGACTCATATAATCCAGTTCAAAGCAGATAATCCGGGATCAGATTCTGGATTATATGGCAGTGTAAATCCATCCTCAAAGTACAATAGTCTCACTGTAGTCATCTTGGCTCTTAGGCAGCATTCGGGCTTCATTTAGCTCAGTTTATTTGCCTCTTCAGCAGAAGTCTCCAGAATCTATTTATTTATTTATTTATTTTTATTTCATGCACTTTTACCCCGCCCTTCTCCGCCCGAAGGAGGACTCAGGGCGGCCTCACACAAGCACCATACGGTGCCGTCAATAAGTAAACAATCCAAAGTACAATTAAAGCATTAAAAACCATTAAAACATTAAAAACCATTAAGACACATTATATAATTCATTAGACAGTAAATTATGCATGCCGGCAAAACTAAATCCAAGTCTAGACAGATTCAATGTTGTAAATATCCTAAGTCTTCTTGCCAATTGCCGCTATCCGTTAATCAAACGCCTGGATTCTAGATACTGATATTTTCTATGTGAAGGGACATAATCATCATAATCATCATCATCATCATCATCATCATCATCATCATCATCTTTATTTATACCCCGCCACCATCTTTGTTGTTGTATGCAAATATACACATAAAAATATAACTATATACTATAAGGAAATAAAATAAAATACAAATACAAAAAACAGTATAAACACTTCAGACAATATAAAATCTGAATATCTGGACATGGAAAATTTGTCACAATGGGCATAGCCAGTTACGGAAATTAAAAGTTTAAAAGTTTAAAAACACTGGCTGAGAATGCAATGTAATATATTTGGACAGGGGATTCGAGGGACGAAGTAGAGTTTAATTGCACTAACAGGTAAAATAAAGTGCTTCTGAGGGCATTTTATGTAGGGTTTGGTCAGGTCAGGGATTATTGTTCATTCATTCATTGAAGGCACACTGGAACAGCCAATTTTTCAGACTCTTCCTGAAGACTGCCAGGGAGGGGGCTTGCCTAATTTCTCTGGGGCACGAGTATAATCATCATCATCATCATCATCATCATCAAGAAGGGAAAAAAGGATGACCCAAACAACTACTGTCCAGTCAGCCTCATGTCGATACCGGGCAAGATTCTGGAAAAGATTGTTAAGGAAGTGGTCTGCAAACACTTAGAAACAAATGCGGTCATTACTAATAGTCAACATGGATTTATCAAAAACAAGTCATGCCAGACTAATCTGATCTCTTTTTTCGATAGAGTTACAAACTGGGTAGATGTGGGGAATGCCGTGGATGTAGCGTACCTGGATTTCAGTAAGGCCTTCGACAAGGTCCCCCATGACCTTCTGGCAAGGAAACTAGTCCAATGTGGGCTAGGCAAAACTACGGTGAGGCGGATCTGTAATTAGTTAAGTGGACGAACACAGAGAGTGCTCACTAATGCTTCCTCTTCATCTTGGAAAGAAGTGACAAGTGGAAATGCAAGATACTCCACTTTGGCAGAAAAAATGAAATGCAAAGATACAGAATGGGGGACGCCTGGCTCGAGAGCAGTACATGTGAAAAAGATCTTGGAGTCCTCGTGGACAACAAGTTAAACATGAGCCAACAATGTGATGTGGTGGCAAAAAAAGCCAATGGGATTTTGGCCTGCATCAATAGGAGCATAGTGTCTAGATCTAAGGAAGTAATGCTACCCCTCTATTCCGCTTTGGTTAGACCACATCTGGAATATTGTGTCCAATTCTGGGCACCACAGTTCAAGAGAGATATTGACAAGCTGGAATGTGTCCAGAGAAGGGCGACTAAAATGATCAAGGGTCTGGAGAACAAGCCCTATGAGGAGCGGCTTAGGGAACTGGGCATGTTTAGCCTGAAGAAGAGAAGGCTGAGAGGAGATATGATAGCCATGTATAAATATGTGAGAGGAAGCCACAGGGAGGAGGGAGCAAGCTTGTTTTCTGCTTCCTTGGAGACTAGGACGCGGAACAATGGCTTCAAACTACAAGAGAGGAGATTCCATCTGAACATGAGGAAGAACTTCCTGACTGTGAGAGCCGTTCAGCAGTGGAACTCTCTGCCCCGGAGTGTGGTGGAGGCTCCTTCTTTGGAAGCTTTTAAACAGAGGCTGGATGGCCATTTGTCAGGGGTGATTTGAATGCAATATTCCTGCTTCTTGGCAGAATGGGGTTGGACTGGATGGCCCATGAGGTCTCTTCCAACTCTTTGATTCTATGATTCTATGATTCTATGATTCATCATCATCATCATCTTTATTTATATTCTGCTTTTCTCCCTCACAAGACCCAAAGTGGCTTAAAACATATTAAAATCATGTAAACAACAATCCATATAAATCAATATTAAGTATAAAAACATCATAAAAAACCTGGCTGCAGCTCTTTGGACTAAGTGAAGTTTCCGGGTACTCTCCAGGAGAAGCCCCACGTAGAAACCATTACAGTAATCTAAGTAAACAAGGCAATCCTAGGCAAAGAATTGGTCCCGTGCCCCAAAATGAAATATGAGGTATATTAGAAATTCCATAAACTGTTGGAAATAAATGCACCATAACCTTATTGAAAAGGTAAAAAGGATGTCACATCCAATGTGAATCTCCATGAACACGTGGAGACCACCTTTGGAAAACCACTAGTCAAGAAAAGCATGACCTTGTTAGAAGTCAGCCCTTTGAACAAGTGATATTCCTAAGCATTCATGTAATGGCACTCAGGTAACTCAGCTGTTAAACCGAAGAACCTGTCCATATCTGTAGCTTTCTGGTGAAATAATTACCTCACAAACAAAGTTGGAAGGATTTAGTTCAAAAACAGGCATCAGAGAAGATAACAAAGCTCCAGCTGACAGGAGGAGGATTTCCTTGTCATTTTATAAAAAAGGTAAATGGAAGCTGAACCCTACAGCAATTCACATCTGTCTGTCTCTTTTTTCCTTTCTTTCTCCACCCCTGATGTGCTTCCGCCACCAACAGCACATGTGACTCTGGATCCAGACACAGCCTATCCTCAGCTCATACTCTCTGAAGATTGCAGGCGTGTGACATTTGGAAAGAAAATGCAACTTCTTCCTGACAATCCTGAGAGATTCAGTGACTATGCTTATGTGCTGGGCCAGGAGGGATTCACAGGAGGCAGGCATTTTTGGGATGTCCTTGTGGGGAGTGAGGAAGGATGGTTTGTGGGTGTTGCCAGGAAGTCTGTGGAGAGGAAGGACTTAGACCACCGCGGCCCTGAAGCTGGGATCTGGGAAGTGGGAAAGTGGAGGAGTGAGTACAGCTTCTCCTCCAACAATGATGAGGACCTGTGTCTGACTCTGAACGAGGAGCCCAAGAGGATTCGTGTGACTCTGAATTACGAAGGGGGTCTGGTGGCCTTTTACGATGCAGACTCGGCAGCCATGATCTTTGAATACCCTCCAGCCTCTTTCTCAGGTGAGACCCTCCTCCCACTGTTTTATGTGAAAAGAAAAGCCCAACTGACACTCTCTCCTTAAGGATGGAGGCCAACGTCCAAAACCTCACACCAGCTGAGACACAAGAGGAACTTTATCTCCAGAGAGCTGGGGATGTTGCTTTTCTTTGTGGGGCCTCTGCTCTCTTTTTATATATTTACCTAAAGACTGACTGGGAGGCTGGAGTGTGAATGATGAAGCCATTTCCCAGTGCAATGCTTAGCTCATGGATCGGCCAAGGACTTCCTCTCCCATTTGGAAAGACAGCAACAACAACCACATCAAAGAGGGAAAAACATAAACATAATAAATAAACATAATACTAAACATAAACATAATAATACATTGAAACCAATTGTTACCCAATAATTCTATAATTCAGTAGTAGGTGGGCAGCCTTTCTATTCCCCTTTCACCATTTCTTGAACTTCCAGAGGGATGTAAGTTGGATTTGCTTATGAGGCTTTGGTTTCACACCCAAACAGCATTGGATCAAGTACGAATGAAAACTGGTCAACCATATTTGATGGTTTCATTTTTGTAGGTTTTAATTATTCAGAGATTTGGTTAAAATAGTCTCTCTGGGAATATTTAGGTCCTTCAGCGTGGCTCTATGGCCAGATTCCTGTGGGAGTCAACTATAGCTATTCCTAGGCAGAACAATTATCAAGGCATTTATAAGGGCTCTAAAATGAATCTGTTGGAAGTTGACCATGTTCCCTTTTTGGCTTTTTCTATCTTTTGAATATTTACCACTTCTGCTGTACTTGTAAGGTAGTAATAAATGTTATAAAGAGAATAGTGCACAAATAGTGTGGTGGACTCTTGTTTTTGCTGCAATGAACAATGAAATGTTGATTGGGTTTCCCCAAAAAAAGGTGAGTCCCATTTTCCCCCACAGAAATCTTGAGAACTAAACTGGGCTTTTCCAAGTAAAAAAGGAGAGATGAGATAAGGCAAGAATAGAGTTGCTGCCAGACATCATATATTTTTCATTGAACTGTTTATATTTACATTTTTAAAAACCCATTGTACCGTATTCTTTATGGTGCAAATATTATTGTAAAGTGGTAACTGTAGAATATGTCTTGGTTAGTGCTCTCTGTCAGGGAGGATAAAGTTGGGAGGGGATTTCCCCCATTGAGACTATACTCCTCTCTTCACACAAACTGAAACCAGGTTTAGAAGAACCAACAGAATCAGGAAAAGCCTTTAATATTTACATGAAGCCACTGGGGGAGATCATCCGGGGTGTGGTGTCATCTGTACGCAGATGATGTCCAACTCTGTCATTCCTTTCCACCCGCTACTAAAGAGGCTGTTCAGATCCTGAATCAGTGCTTGGCCGTTGTGACAATCTGGATGAGTGCGAACAAATTGAAATTGAATCCAGACAAGATAGAGGTACTCCTGGTCAGTTGCAAGGCCGAACAGGGCATAGGGTTACAGCCTGTGTTGGATGGGGTTACACCCCCCCCCTGAAGACACAGGTTTGCAGTCTGGGTGTGATTATGGACCCAATGCTGAGCTTGGAACCCCAAGTTTCGGCGGTGACCAGGGAATTATTTGCACAGTTAAAGCTTGTGCGCCAGCAAAATTTCATTTTATCTAAAATAAGCAATGAATCCTGTTTGCATATATAGATAACAGTTTTCCTCTCCCCAAGAAATGGGGAGAGAAAAAACATTTGTCTGCCTCACACGAGGCAGGGAGGAGTTCTGGAGGAACCCTCCAGAACATCCGGGGGCGTGGCCTGCTAACACAGGCCAGGCCCTCCCAGGCTCATTCCACGCCTGGAAGTTGGGGAGAGAGGTCGCAGAGAAGAGCGAAGACAAGAAGCCTGAAGAGGTTCAACAAAGAAGAGAAGAAAAGAGGTTAAGGGGATAAGAAGAGCATCTACAGGTCTGTACAGGGGTCCTGGGGGAGGTAGGCTTCACCCACCCCCCACCCCTCCCGGACGAAGGCTGGGCCCTTCAGGGCCCTTCACAGAGGCCTTGGTTATGGCAAACAAGGGCCCATGTGCCCAGGGGCCTGGAGCTGGGCGGCTTGGCATGCGGCTAGCTCGCAGCGTCAATTTTGGGCGCCGTCCGGGCCGTTGATGGAGGCCATTGTGGGAGATGGGGCGGCCGCCATTTTAGGATAGGCCCAATTTCGTTTGCCACATGGGGCAAAATGAAAGTGAAAGTTATTTCAATTACTTTATTTTGGGCCGGATGCGTGTTATATGTAGTAGGTATGATGTTAAATATACACAGGTAATAGGGGAGTTATACCCTTGGCTACAGTGGTTGCTGACCTAAGGTCGATAGTTCTTATTTGGGAGCAGAGCGAGCTCCCGATGTTAGCCACAGCTCCCAAAAAATGGATCAGGGAGAGAGCTCCTGCTGTTAGATCCAGCTTCTGATACCAAAAAAAATAATAAAAAAATGGATCAGGGAGAGAGCTCCTGCTGTTAGATCCAGCTTCTGATACCAAAAAAAAAATTAAAATAAAATAAAATAAAAATTATTAGTTTAAATAGGATCAGAGGGGGAGCTCCTGCTGTTTGATCCAGCTTCTGATACAAAAGAAATGGATCAGGGAGAGAGCTTCTGCTGTTAGATCCAGCTTTTGATACCAAATAAAATAAAATAAAAATTATTATTTTAAATAGGATCAGAGGGGGAGCTCCTGCTGTTTGATCCAGCTTCTGATACCTAAATAAATAAATAAATAAATATTATTTTAAATAGGATCAGAGGGGGAGCTCCTGCTGTTAGATCCAGCTTCTGATACCAAAAAAAATAAAAAATAAAAATTATTATTTTAAATAGGATCAGAGGGGGAGCTCCTGCTGTTTAATCCAGCTTCTGATACCAAAAAAAAATAAATTAATAATAATAATAATAAAATAAAATAAAAATTATTATTTTAAATAGGATCAGAGGGGGAGCTCCTGCTGTTTGATCCAGCTTCTGATACCTAAATAAATAAATAAATAAATATTATTATTTTAAATAGGATCAGAGGGGGAGCTCCTGCTGTTAGATCCAGCTTCTGATACCAAAAATAATAATAATAAAAAAAATATTATTTTAAATAGGATCAGAGGGGGAGCTCCTGCTGTTTAATCCAGCTTCTGATACCAAAAAAAAAAAATGGATCAGGGAGAGAGCTCCTGCTGTTAGATCCAGCAATGAAGTCAAATGGGAAGGGATCAATAAGCCCTGTCGCGGGCCCTGGCCATAAGTATTGCAAGCTCCTGATGGGAGCCTTAACTTATGTGACCTCCCAATGGTACAGTCTTTGCCAGTTGCTACAGGTGAGTTCCCTTGGTTAGCCCCAAATTAGGTTGGCCTTACAGTCGGCCTGTATACTCAAAAAGGAAAATGACTAGAGCAATAAGCCCAGTGGCAGGCCTGGGTTGGTATAGGGGGGCGAGCTCCCGCGGTTAGCCTCTACTTATGTAAACCTTATAGTGGGACTAATTGCAAATGTGAGTAGATCAATAGGCCCCAACGATAGGCTTTGGCTACTGGGGTGCGGGTGAGCTCCGGTTGTCAGCCCCAACTTGTGATAACCTCACAGCAAGACTCAATGCAAATGGGAGTAGATCAATAGGCCCAATGGTAGGCTCCGGCTACTTGGGTGCGGGGCGAGCTCCTGATGTCAGCTCCAACTTGTGATAACCTCACAGCAAGACTCAATGCAAACGTGTTGCCCTATATGTTTAGATATATATAAGGGACAAAGTCTTCGTCAATTTGTTATACTGGCGCTATATACTTATTGACACAGTCACTGGTTATTTTCCTTTCAGGATGGCGCCGAAGAAGAATGTGGGCGGCCCTAAAGGATTACAGGGCCAAGGCCTTGTTTAAATATCAAAATCTAATATATGGGGCATATGTCAACTACACTGGTCAGGCGTGGCTTGTTTACGATAGCCGCTTTTGTTCTGAGGCTGCCACGATGCCTAACAAGCGATGGGACCTCATCGACAGTCAATTGTGGATGGAGGTAATGAATACAACCAGAGCAGTTTCTGGTGAGAAGGCCGATAGCGGCCATACTATACAAAACACTAAAGAGAGTCAGCCCTTTCGACAGGGAGGCCCAGCACAACAGCTGCAAAGACAAAAGGGTATGTGAAAGATCAATAGGCCCAGCGATAGGCGCTGATTACGTGGGTGTGGGGTGAGCTCCTGATGTTAGCTCCAGCTTGCGATAGCCTCACAGTGAGACTTAATGCAAATGTGAATAGATCAATAGGCACAGCGATAGGCTCTGATTACTTGGGTGTGGGGTGAGCTCCTGATGTCAGCCACAACTTGGGATAACCTCGCAGCAAGAAGCAATGCAAATGGGAGTTCATCAAGATGCCCGGTCTAGCCTTGGCTTCCCTTGCATGGCATTTTGAGAGCTCTGCCTTTAGGTAAAGCAAACACAAGTAAATAGCATATTAGTTGCTTGAACAGTGGGTCACTTGAAGGGCGAGCTTAGGGTGAGCCTCGGACTATTACGTTATAACTATATAAGAGTCGGTTAGGCACAGATTTAAGCAGTTATGCATTGCCCTATATATATAAGTGATAAAACATTGTCAATTTGTTTTACTGGCGCTTTATACTTGTCGGCCCAGGGAGCTTGCGCCCGCGATGACTGTAAATATCAGCACTCCTGTGCAATATGCCAGGGTAACCACGCAACCAATAGTTGTTACAAGGGAAAACCCACAAGAGGTGGGCCAAGAGGCGCCCAGTTCAGTAGAAGGAACCCAGGACAGGTTAATGTTCCAAAAGGGCCCCAGCCCGATCAAAGCGGGTCCGCTTAGTTGCTGGCTGGAAAGTTAGCCTTACAGAGCTGCAGCAAATTACTTGCGTTGCGGCTTTAGGAGGATTTTCAGATCCCGGCCCTTGAGCCATGTTCCCCACACATCATATTATGAATAGTTTTTATATCAGGCGGCGGCGTGGAATGCACGTTTTGCAGCTACGCGTGAGTGAATTGGTGACATTAGCCAATAACGATACCTCACACCGCGCATTTTTGGTTTCCGACATCAAAGTTTTTTAAGATAGTGTGGAAATCAGAAGTAGAACTTCCAAAACAGACCAGAAGTTACATACGGTTGGTTCAGCCTAGTTATCATTACCGTCACAGGCCACGCAGGGCTGGCATATAGAAGAATGGTACTGGTCTGCGGACACAGTTATGTTTCTGGGCAGTGAGGGAGGCCCACAGGACTGCCTATGGCCAGCACTTGGGTCTCTCTTCCACGGCAACGGTGGAATGGAGAGGCATGAGAAGCCTGCGTTGGGACGGTTTGTGCCCCTTTGTTGTTTGATGCCGGGAGTGGTTTTTCCTCCTGATGTGTTGGTTATCCACCTCGGTGGTAACGATGTGGGCCTGTTAGCAGGCAAAGCCCTCTTTTGGTAAGCACGGGCGGACATTCGAAGGATTTATTGGTCATGGCCCAGGGTGCACGTCGTTTGGTCTGCTATCATACCTCGTTGCTAGTGGCTGGAAGGAGGCGACGTGGGAAGGCTCGAGAAAGCCAGAAAACGAGTGCACTGGGCCATGCGACTGTTCACGCAGGGCTGGCACATAGAAGAATGGTACTGGTCTGCGGACACAGTTATGTCTTCTGGGCAGTGAGAGAGGCCCACAGGACTGCCTATGGCCAGCACTTGGGTCTCTCTTCCACGGCAACGGTGGAATGGAGAGGCATGAGAAGCCTGCGTTGGGACGGTTTGTGCCCCCTTTGTTGTTTGATGCCGGGAGTGGTTTTTCCTCCTGATGTGTTGGTTATCCACCTCGGTGGTAACGATGTGGGCCTGTTAGCAGGCAAAGCCCTCTTTTGTAAGCACGGGCGGACATTCGAAGGATTTGTTGGTCATGGCCCAGGGTGCACGTCGTTTGGTCTGCTATCATACCTCGTTGCTAGTGGCTGGAAGGAGGCGACGTGGGAAGGCTCGAGAAAGCCAGAAAACGAGTGCACTGGGCCATGCGACTGTTCATGATCCAGCGGAGGGGTCATTACATTGAATACCCAAACATCACACGTGACGACGAGAGGTTGTATTGTGGTGATTGAGTACATCTTTCAGAATTGGGCAACCAACGATTTTCATTAGATTTACAGGAAGGTATTAGAGGGGTGTTAGAGGAATTGGTGGGGGATGGGGGCTAAATGGACATTTGCCCCCAATCCGTGGCGTAAATAGATAGGGAAATTCCTTTAGTCGGTGTGCACCTAGGGCACCCCTTTAAGGGGTGAAAGGCCCTTAAGTTAAACACTCACCTACAGTGTAAAGGGTGAGGTGTGTTAATGGCCTTTATTTGGAAGGAGTCTCGATACAAGAGCTCTGGAAGAGACTCCTCATTCCTTTCCCTTGATGGTGATACGGTTTGATTACCGAAAACCAGGTGCTTCGCCCGGAAATTGTTATTGTCGGGTAGTGATGCTACCTGGGTTAGGTTACACCAGTTCCTTACACCCTTGAGTTAAGTTAAGAAATTAAATAGGTAACGTTAAATAAAAGTTGCCCAATTTGAATCCAAAACATTGGTGTTGTGTCTTCTATTCTCGTGCGTTTCTTCGTGGGTTGGCAGACAACAGTTTTCCTCTCCCCAAGAAATGGGGAGAGAAAAAACATTTGTCTGCCTCACACGAGGCAGGGAGGAGTTCTGGAGGAACCCTCCAGAACATCCGGGGGCGTGGCCTGCTAACACAGGCTAGGCCCTCCCAGGCTCATTCCACGCCTGGAAGTTGGCCCACCACTCCCGCCCATTAACAGTATAATTTGCGGTTGCCTGCGGAGCCGGGTAGGAATTTTTTCCTCTTCTTGTTTTATAGGAGAGGTTTTTTGCCTACCCTATACTGTTTAGGGGCTAGATAGAGGAAGTGGGCTACGCGTTAAATAGGCCAGGCTTAAATAGATAGGGAAATTCCTTTAGTCGGTGTGCACCTAGGGCACCCCTTTAAGGGGTGAAAGGCCCTTAAGTTAAACACTCACCTACAGTGTAAAGGGTGAGGTGTGTTAATGGCTTTTATTTGGAAGGAGTCTCGATACAAGAGCTCTGGAAGAGACTCCTCATTCCTTTCCCTTGATGGTGATACGGTTTGATTACCGAAAACCAGGTGCTTCGCCCGGAAATTGTTATTGTCGGGTAGTGATGCTACCTGGGTTAGGTTACACCAGTTCCTTACACCCTTGAGTTAAGTTAAGAAATTAAATAGGTAACGTTAAATAAAAGTTGCCCAATTTGAATCCAAAACATTGGTGTTGTGTCTTCTATTCTCGTGCGTTTCTTCGTGGGTTGGCAGACAAAAGGTTGTCATGTAATATGAACATAATTAAAGCATAGTGATTAATCACAAAAACAATATGTTTGGGGGGAGTATGGACAATGGATGATGGGATTTGCAGTACCTTCAACCAAATCAGCTCTGACTTCCACAGACCACTGAGATCCCCCCCGAATTACAGACCTGGACCAAATTTGGCACACAGAATTCCCATGATCAACAGAAAATACTGGAGGAGGTTGGGAGGAATTGACAGTGATTTATGAGAGACGTAGTTCACCTACATCCGGAAAGCACTGTGAACCCAAACAACTATGGATCTGGACCAATTGTTGCTTATTTGTTCAGTAGCTTCCGACTCTTCATGACCTCATGGACCAGCCTGCACCAGAGCTCCCTGCCAGCTGTCACCACCCCTAGCTCCTTCAAGGTCAAGCCAGTCACTGGACCAAATTGGCATGAATACTCAATATATCCAAATTTGAACAATGGTGGAGTTTGGGGGAAATGGATCTTGACATTTGGGAGTTGCTGAGATGTATAGTTCCTATGCCATCAAAGAGCATTCTGAACTCATGCAACCATGGAATTTACTCAAACTTGGCACACAGAACCCCCATGATCCACAGAAAATACTAGAGGTCTTTAGGGGAAATTGATTTGAAGGAGTTGTAGTTCACCTACAAACAGAGAAACTGATCTCCACCGATGATGATGAGCTCAGCAGGGGGTGAGGGCTGGGCGGCAAAGGCTCTGCAGACTGCCGGGCCATGTGGAGCTCTCTGCCTGGTTCTGAGCTCGGAAAGGGGTGAGGGCCAGGCAGAAAAGGTCAGAAGGGCGTGGGGGCCAGGCAGAGGGCTCCTCGCACTATCTTGCCTTTTGGGCAGCCTTTTCTGCCCAGCCCTTGCCCCTTTCCGAGCTCAGAAGGGCGCGGGGGCCTGGCAGAAAAGGCTGCCCAAATGGCAAGGCTGTGTGGGGAGCTTTCTGCCTGGCTCCCACGCCCTTCTGAGCTCCACTTGGCCCCTTCAGGCTGTCTAGGGGGGTTGGCAGACATTTTGGAGGGGGCGGGGCCAACCAAGGCAGCCTCGTGGCCCCCAAAAATGGCCTAACGACACCCCTGGGAGACACGCTTGAGAACTGCTGATCTAGACTGTGGAATTAGGGCCTTTTGATACCACTTTAAATGCCATGGCCCCCAGTGATGCAGTGCGTTACACCCTTGTGCTGGCAGGACTGAAGACCGACAGATTGGAGGTTCGAATCTGGGGAGAGCATGGATGAGCTCCCTCTGTCAGCTCTAGCTCCCCATATGGGGACATGAAAGAAGCCTCCCTCAAGGATGGTAATACATCAAAACATCTGGGTGTCCCCTGGGCAACGTCCTTGCAGAAAAATCTCTCACACCAGAATTGACTTGCAGTTTCTTGAATCACTCCCGACACACACCAAAACTGCATGGCTCAATGCTTTCAAATTATGGGGGTTGTAGCATCAGGTTTTAACCTTCTGTGCCAAAGGGTGTTGTTACATCAATAAATTACAATTTCCATGCTTCCATAGCATTGGGCCAGAGCAGTTAAAGTGGAGTCAAACTCCATCAATACAGTACAAATGCACCCTGGTCTTGCTCACACAATCATGTTTAAGTGCAACACATTCACCCACCTGTGTTCCTCATGGGATCTGCTGTAGTGAAGGAGGCTTCCTTCGGTAGCATTTGAGGCAAAGTAATCTATATTTGGCTACCTCACTTAATTAACAAGAGGTTGCTATTCTAAAGGACCAGATGCTGTCTGATCTTGGATGCTAAGCAAATTCAGCCCTAATTAGAACTTGGATGGGTGACCATAAATGAATCCCAGGTGCTACAGATTACATTCCTGTGGAAGGAATGAGCAAAACCACCTCTGAATCTTCCTTGCAAAAGGAAACACTATGAGATAGATGGGTTTACCCATCTGCCTATGCCTCCGCTTTTCCCTGGATCTCCTGCTTCCACTCTCACCTGTCTTCCTCTCTCTGCTGCATCCCAGAGTCTATTTACACCACGGTCCAATGCTACTGAATCAAAGGAGTTGTAGTTTTCCAATGTCTTTTTCCTTCTCTGTCAGAGGGCCCATGCCTCACCAAACAACAGTTCCCATGACTCTATAGCACTGAGTTGTGGCAGTTAAAGTGGTGTCAGATTCCATTCATTCTACAGCGTAGATCAGTGGTTCTCAACGTGTGGGTCCCCAGGTGTTTTGACCTACAACTTCCAGAAATGCCAACCAGTTTACCAGCTGTTAGGATTTCTGGGAATTGAAGGCCAAAACATCTGGGGACCCACAGGTTGGGAACCACTGGTGTAGATACACCCCAAGACAAGACAAAGCCTTTTTCTTTCAGTCAGAAAGGTCAGCCAGGTTTCTATGGGGGGATCAGGTCGGATAGGCTGGACCTAAGTTGCAAAGGCTTTATATAGTAGATTATATTAACCACCCCTTTGAATTGTGCCCGGAAGTAAACCAAAAACCAGCAAAGTCCTTTTCCTTTCCTTTTTTTTTAAAGCAAAGGAGTGATATGCTCAGAGAACAATTTGCATAGTTCCCAGAAAGGCAGAGAAAGGGAAAGGGTCCTCTTTTCAGGTTCTTGAAACTACAGGCATTTTAAGAATTCAGATCTTACAGTGAAAGAGGCTGGCCAGAGGCGGAGTCAACAGGTGCTGTCCATGAAAGGAAAGTCTGAGAAACAAAAGCTAGATCATTACGTCTCTTCTCTTCCTCCTGGAGTATCAGCTGCAACCACCATGGCTTCTAGAGACCCTGTGAAGAAGCTCTGTGAGGAACTGGCCTGTCCCATCTGCCTGGAGTATTTCAAGGAGCCAGTGATCATCTCCTGTGGGCACAATTTCTGCCAATCCTGCCTGGATCAGTGCTGGGAAGGGAAAGAGGCCTCCTGCCCACAATGCAGGGAGAAAGTACAGAAAGGAGACATCAGGCCAAATAGGCAGCTGGTGAACCTGGTAGAGATAGCCATGAAACTGGGAAGCCAGAAGGCAGAGGAAAAGGGAGGAATTTGCCAGAGGCACCAGGAGCCCCTGAAGCTCTTCTGTAAGCACCACAAAACCCCCATCTGTATGGTGTGTGACAGGTCAAAGGAGCATGAGAACCACAAGGTGATTACTGTGGATGAGGCATCGAAAGAGTACAAGGTAGGAGAACGTGAAGTTCCACCTCACAATATGGAGGAGTGGCTGGTAATTCAATATCCTGTGCCCTTGGGTATTCAGAAACCTAAGGTCACTGTAGAATTCGTGTAGTTCAATACACCTATAACTGTTTGACTCAATACTATGGAACCAAGGGAGCTGTAGTTTTACAAGGTCTTTAGCCTTCTCTGCCAAAGAGTGCTGATAACTCACCAAACCACAACTCCCAGAATTTATTTATTTATTATTTGTTTTCAGCATTTCTACCCCATCCTTCTCAACACCCTCCCCCCCCCCCCCATGGGAGGGGGTTGACTCAGGACGGCTTACACTCGGCAGCAATACGATGATGCAACATACAAACAAATACAATAATATAGCATAAAATAATAATAAATAAAACAGTCGATAAATCGTTAAGTTAAAAACATTTAAAAACATTTGTCAGCCCATATAACCATTCCAGTCCAATTCCATATCCAAGGTGCTTTTATGCCTGCTCTCCAAAAAACTTGTCCCAGAACCATGATTTCAGTTTCTTCCAGGCTATCCTTGAGCCCTGGCAATTAAAGTAGTGTCTGTGCTGCATTAATTTTACATTAATTCTACAGTGTAGATGCACCCTAAGACATGGAACAATGGCTCAAACTACAGGGGAAAAAAGGATTCGGCCTGGTCATTAGGAAGAACTTCCTGATGGACAGAGCTGTTCCATGGTGGAAATTGCTGTATCTGATTGTGTTGGAGTCTCCTCTAAATTGCTGATAACTCACCAAACCACAACCGCAGCATGTGGATGTTATCGCATATATACATTGATTAGTACAGAAATGAGCCCCGGTGTGCAGTGGGTTAAAGCACTGAGCTACTGAACTGGTTGGCCAAAAGGTCGCAGGTTTGAATCCAGGGAGTGGGCTGAGCTCCCGCTGTCAGCCCCAGCTTCCACCAACATAGCAGTTCGAAAACATGCAAATGTGAGTAGATCAATAGGTACCGCTCCGATGGGAAGGTAACAGTGGTGGTCCATGCAGTCATGCTGGCCACATGACTTTGGAGGTGTCTATGGACAATGCCGGCTCTTCAGCTTAGTAATGGAGATGTGCACCAACCCCCAGAGTCGGATATGACTGGACTTAATATCAGTGGAAAACCTTAGTACAGAAACAAAACCTGTCACATTCAGATACTTTGTTTGTTTGAAGGAGCTCATTATGTGTAAGGAAAATTGTGGAAGTAGCATTAAGAAAAGGAGCGAGGCCTGCCAATAAAGGTCAAGATTGTCCAAATTTCCTATAAAATCCAGTAAATGTGGTGTGGTTGACAGCATGATATTTGAAACTACTTTTCTAAACCTTGGACAAAACAATTGACCAAGGACTTTATTTTCCTCTTCAGGACCAAATTTGGAATTTGCTGAAGTCTCTGAAGGAGGAAAAAGAGAAAATTCTGGCCTACAAAGCAAATAAAGCAAAGGAAATTGACCGTTGGTTGGTAAGTGGGAAAACATTACAACTTTGAGTCTGTGTCTGTATAAACTGGATATGCAATGCAGAAATAATTGTGTCAAAATGTTTTTAAAGCCTGATAGCCTATGGAAAATATTAACCCAGGTCCATTCCAATGGCAGGCACTTGCAGGAATTTAGAAAGCTCTTTCACGATGTCAAGGGATACAAGTCTATTTCTTCCTGCCTCTCACTCCTGTTTCTCCTTTCTTTCATTGAAGGAGAAAACCCAAATGGGGAAGCAGAAGACTGTGGCTGCATTCAGAGATATGCATCAGTTTCTAGAAAAACAAGAAAGGAATCTGCTGGCAAAAATGGAAGAGGTAGAGAAGGAGATTTGGGCGAAAAGGGAGGAACTTCTGGCCAGATTCTCTAAAGAGGTCTCTTCTCTCTCGAATCTCATCCAAGAGATGGAGGAGAAGCATCAGCAGCCGGCAAGTGAACTCCTCCAGGTAAGGCTCATATTGTCCCCATGGATGGCTGAGACAGGGACACCTTTGACTTCTAATGGTTCGATGTACACATATTTTGTTTTATGCACACAATATGCGTTGTGTCATGTCATAGAATCATAGAATCATAGAATCAAAGAGTTGGAAGAGACCTCATGGGCCATCCAGTCCAACCCCCTGCAAAGAAGCAGGAATATTGCATTCAAATCACCCTTGACAGATGGCCATCCAGCCTCTGTTTAAAAGCTTCCAAAGAAGGAGCCTCCACCACACTCCGGGGCAGAGAGTTCCACTGCTGAACGGCTCTCACAGTCAGGAAGTTCTTCCTCGTGTTCAGGTGGAATCTCCTTTCTTGTAGTTTGAAGCCATTGTTCCGCGTCCTAGTCTCCAGGGAAGCAGAAACAAGCTTGCTCCCTCCTCCTCCCTGTGGCTTCCTCTCACATATTTATACATGGCAGGCCTGTAGCGAGGGGGTGGTTTTAGGGGTTCAACCCCCCCCCCCGAAATGTTTCAGATTTACTCATGAATTTACTGGTTTACTCATGAATTTTAATTGGTTAACCAAATCCCCATGCTAAGTCTATGAGATGCAAAAAATTAAGAGTCCCTCCAGAACTGCAAGCACTATCTCAAGCAAATATTGACAATTTATTCACACTGTCATGACTTGCAGCAATAGCCGATGTAGTGAAGCAACCAAGTTGGGTGTGTGTGTGTTTAATGCTCTCATTAAGGAGGCCAGACTTGGTGGAGGTGGTTGACGGGGGCGGAGCTGCAGGCTATTGAAGGCTGCTCTGCTCCCTGCTGTTCTCTTTGCTTCAGCATGAGCTAGGAGGCAGGTTTCAGACACAAAAAATATTCAAAAAAAACCGCAAAAATTTAACGCCCCCCCCCCCCCCCCCACAAAATTTTCAACCCCTCCCGAAATTTTTTTCTGGCTACGGCCCTGATACATGGCTATCATATCCCCTCTCAGCCTTCTCTTCTTCAGGCTAAACATGCCCAGCTCCTTAAGCCGCTCCTCATAGGGCTTGTTCTCCAGACCCTTTATCATTTTAGTCGTTCTCCTCTGGACACATTCCAGCTTGTCGTACAATATGAAAGAAGCCAAATACAAAATGTAAATGAATTTAGTGTTTAAACTTGGGTCCCATCTCAAGGACATCTTATTATTCCAAAATGTGAACAAATCTGGAAGACAGCTGGAACCTGTCATGTGATCCTTTCAACAGAGGATCGAAAGATCTTTGGGGCTGTGTCCAAACTTTAGGATCATAGAATGTTAGAGTGGGAAATGACTGCTAGAGTCATCTAGTCTAGCCTTATACTGCCATGCAATACTGCAGTACTTCTGAAAGTTGCCTCTTTTTAAAGACCTCCAAAGAAGAACACAAAGTGAACATGAGTCAAGAAAGTGGTGCAGCAGCAGCACAAAAAAAAAATATATCCCAATTTGAATCTAAGCTGCATCAATAGCAGTATTATTTATTAATTTATTTTGGACATTTATATCCCGTCCTATCTCAACCTCCATGTATTTATGCTAACAAGAGCATAAATATACATATTAAGTAAAAAAACAGTATAAACATTATAAAAACATTTTTTAAATCGCCAATTTAAGTCGTCATCCTAAAAACAGTCCATTGGTGTCCATTAAAACCATAGCTTTGTCATCAAGACAAAGTCTAGTCCACAAAGGCCTGATCCCACAGCCAGGATTTTACCTTTTTTCAGAAGGTCAGGAGGGATGGAGCGGATCTGTTTCACTTGGGAGGGAATTCCATAGCTGAGAGGCCAGCACAGAGAAGACCCTGTCTCTTGTCCCCACCAACCGCGATTGCGATGGTTGGGAGACTGCGAGCCAGGCCTCCCCGGACGATCTCAAGGTGGTTCATATTGGAAGATACGTTCAGACAGGTAAACTGAACTATAAACTTCTGGAATGATTCCATCAGATTTGCCTCTGAAAAATCCTGCAAAACCCTTGGGAAGACAGGAGGACAAATGTCAGTGTTCTGGAAGAAGCAAAGATCACCAGCATTGAAGTGACAATCCTCCATCATCAACTCCGCTTGATTGGCCACGTCTGAATTCTTGATTACCATCTGCCAAAGAAGTTACTGTACTCCCAACTCAAGAATGAAAAATGAAAAGTTTGTGGACAGAAAAAGAGATTTAAAGACGAGCTTAAAGCTAACCTTAAAAACTGCGGCATAGACACCGATTATTGGGAAGCCCTGGCCCTTGAGCACTCTAACTAGAGTTCAGCTGTTATCAACAGTGCTGTGGAATTCAAAGAGACATGAATGGAGGGCAAAAAGGAGAATGTGTCAAGAGTAAGGTGTGTCAAGCCAACCCTTGTCAGGACCGCCTTCCATCTGGAAATAGATGCCCTCATGCAGATCAAAAATAGATCTCTACAATCACCTATGGACCTACCTCTAAGACTCTACACTTGGAAGGCAATCATGGGCCATGGGGGATTGCCTATGATGATGAGTATCTGTATCAAGGGACATTAACATCCCACTCTATTCTGCGTTTGTCAGGGCTCGCCTGAAATAACCCTTTGTTCACTTCTGGGCAAAACAATTCAAAAAGGATATTAACAAGCTGGAAGGTGCCCAGAGAAGGGCGACCAAAATGGCCAAAGGTTTGGAAGCCAAGCCCTAAGGAGTTGGCTACGTTTAGCCAGGAGAAGAGAAAACTGAGAAGTGACATGTTTACTATGTTTAAGGAAGAGAGAGCAGGCTTGCTTTGTCTGGTCTCAAACAGTGGAGAGAGCTTTGCTGAAGATTTTAAAACAGATGTTTGATGGCTATCTGTCAGGAAAGCTTTGATTGAGTATTCTACATGGTTCCGGCCCGGTTTATATATCGGAACGTATCCTCCCCTATAAACCATCAAGGACTTTAAGATCTTCCGAAGAGGCCCTGCTCTTGGTCCCCCACCTTCGCAGTTGTGCTTGGTGGGGACGAGAGACATGGCCTTCTCTGTGGTGGCTCCCTGGTTATGGAACTCTCTCCCAATTGAGGTTAGGTCTGCCCCCTCCCTTCTGACCTTCAGGAAGCAACTGAAATCCTGGCTTTGAAATCAGGCATTCACAGATTGATGGATTGAACCGGTAAAGACTAAGAGTTATTGGACCACAATGTTGGATTGAGTTGGAAGATGTTTTATCTTGGCGAACTGTTTTTATATGTATTTTATAATTTATTTATTATGTATGCTGTTTTAAAATGTTATTGTATAGCATTACATTTTTGCTGTTAGCCATTCGGAGTCCCTCCACCGAGGTAGAGAAGAACGGGATATAAAAGTTCTAAGTAATTAAATAGATAATAAATACTCTTGCATAGGGGATTGTTGGACTGAAGAGATCCACTTTCTCAACATCCTGAGGCTTGAAGAAGGTGCATTTGGACAGTATTTTGGTGGCTCTGCCAAAAAGCTGTTTGTAGTAAGCCCATCACATAGATTTACCCTCCTAGGCTTGCTTCAACTACTTCAATGAGTTGGAAATGCTACTTTTTCAGAGATGCGAAAGTAGTCCCCATGCCTCTGCTGAGTTGTTTATTTCCTTCATTCACAGGATATTGGAAGCGTCTTACAGGGGTAAGTTAATCTCACCCTCAAATCTCATGTCTTCATGTGAAGTACGTGTCTCTCCCATCTCAGGCTTTGAAAAGCAGCATCCCATTGCATCATTCGGTGTTTGGCTGGGTTCACGATAGAGTTGGACTTGGTGCCTAGGAGGCCCTTTCCACCTCTGTGCTTTTGTGGGTGCATCTACACTGTAGACCTAATAGTTTGGCACCACTTTAACTGCCATGGCTCAATGCTGTGGAATCATTGGACTGCAGTTGGGTGAGAGACCAGCACTCTTTGGCAGAGAAGGCGAAATACCTTGTAAGACTACAACTTCTGTTATGGCATAGCATTTAGCCAAGGCCATGAAAGTGGTGTCGAACCCTCTGATATTGCTCTTTCTCCTCCAGATATCAGAAGAGAAAGAAACATGAGGCTCTGGTGGTTTTCCCTCCTGCCCTGAAATGGAAGATCTGGGACTTTCGTGATATAAATTCCTTTCTGGAGGGTGTCATGAAGCAATGCAGAGGTAACCAAACATCAGAAAGGATTTTTGATTAAATGTGACATTTGGAAAGTTGGGGATTATATGGGAATGTAGAAGGGACCTACAGCTGGATCTAGCCTGTTAGATAATTCAGTTCAAAGCAGATAATATGGAATGTATATGGCAATGTAGAACGGGCCCTAGAGATCCCTAGGGATTGTCGAAGGCTTTCATGGCCGGAATCACTGGGTTGTTGTAGGTTTTTTTGGGCTATATGGCCATGTTCTAGAGGCATTCTCTCCTAACTGAGAGACTGAGGAGAGAATGCCTCTAGAACATGGCCATACAGCCCAAAAAACCCTACAACAACCCAGAAATCCCTAGGGATGTATTCTCTGGGAATTTATAGATCCACCAGCATGATTCTGTCATGAATGACTTTTCAATTACTTTAAAGCATAGGTTCTTTTTATTGCAATTTTCAGTGTGAGAGGGTATATCAGATTACAGGAAAACATTATACATAAGACATACAGAATCTATGCAACTACTTTGGATGTGCAACAACTTAAAGTTACATTGGACAAACAAACAGACAAAGGGGAATTACATTTTCATTCAGCATTCACACCACATGTACATGCATTCATCCTCAGGCATTCAAATATTACCATATCTTTTTCTCCTTCCTTGGAGAAGCACCTGTTCATGCAGACTACCAACACACAGTTCCTAAACTTCCATAACTTCAAAACGCTGAAATGCCAAAACTTCTTTCCCTAAAAACAATGCCAAGGACCAGATCTCTGTTTCCATACAGCAGAACACGACTCCCTGCACAAAATTTAAGACTCCAAAGGCGACTTCTTCCTCTTCCCTTGAGAAAGAAGCCTCAAAGTGACCAGATTTCTCCCGTGCAAATCTGCCACTCTCCATAGGTACACTATCTCTCTCCTTCCCATGGAGCAGAGCATAGCGGGTGGAACAGACTCCTCGGGTCGGTCACACTTTGAGCATTATTAGACTGAATCTTTTATAGGAATATTCTGCTGATGTCGTCCCAAAGTTGTAAATTAATAATAGACATCTTCTGTCCTGGCTCCATCTCTGCTTCCTGGCCAGATGTTGACTCTTCTTGATTAGTGTTGATCTTATGTTGACTTCCTTCTTAACATTGTAAACATTTATCTTATCACTGCCCAGTTCTTATCACACTTTACTTTTCAATTCTTATTAGCAACTTTTAATTACAGTCCAGCAAGCAGGTAGTAAGTTATTGTAGGCCTTAATATTAAACTGGTGTCTCCAAAATTATTAGCTCCATCCATATATTCATTTTCCATTCATTCCCACACATCATATTAAATACACATTTATCAAATCCGCACAACTTATTACAACTCTAAACATTCAAACTTTGGTGGACATTGACCATCAGGTCACACAGCAGAATCTGGAGATTCTGAGAGAGAACATTTTAATCAATCCCTGAATGATCAGATTCACTGGTTTTAGCCTCAGTCTGAGAGGTGGCTGGCATTTCTATCTAGGTCTCTTAACTCAGGATGCATTGAGACATACTTAGCGAGGAAAGAGGCAGAGGAGGCTTCCCCACAACCCATCCTTTCCTTCCTTCCAGTGTGAACTAAGGAAGAGAGGCCCTTTGCACAGTCATTTTATAGATCCCTTTTGTCTACACATCCAAAACTTCCACTGATATTCTCCTATGGAGACAGGGCATCACACACTGCACATTGTAGCACATAATATATCTATTCCATGCCTGGCCATACATTGACGCACATTGGACAACCAATGCCACCATGCCTGAATGAGGCATAACTGTGTGTTGGCGAAGTTACACTTCATCTCTTGGGTGAAGGATCTCCGCCATCTTGAGTTGTTTCCTCTTGATTTCTGAGTGTCACCATGTTCTGTTAAGCATCTTTCTTCCTTTTCTCTCTTTAGATTCTCTGGAATCTGGACTTCAGCAGCAAAAAGGTAAACAGGGGAAAGTGGTTCAGAGGGGGTTTGCCGCAGCCTTCCCTCTGAGTCTGAGGGTGGGACTTGCCCAAGGCCACCCAAGAGCTTTCCATTACAGAGGCAGGATTCGGACCCTGGTTTCTCAGGCACCATCTACACTGCCATATAATTCAGTTTGTGAATCGAGATTATTTGCTTTTAATTGGATTATATGGCAGTGTAGACACAAATAATCCAGTTCAAATCAGATAATCTGGGATCAGATACTGGGTTATATGGCAGTATAGATCTATCTTCAAGGTACAATAGTGTCACTGTAGTCATCTTGGCTCCTAGGCAACATTCGGATTTTATTTATTTATTCTCCTGAATCTTTTTACGCAGCCTCAAACTTCCATAAAATACAGCCATGCAAAACAAAACAAATTATTGGGTTGTTGTAGGTTTTCTGGTTGTATGGCCATGTTCTAGAAGCATTCTCTCCTGACGTTTCACCTGCATCTGTGGCAGGCATCCTTAGAGATTGTGAGGTCTGTTGGAAACTAGGAAAATTGGGTTTATATATCTGGAAGTTCCAGGGTGGGAGAAAGAACTCTTGTCTGTTGGAGGTAGGTGTGAATGTTTCAACTGGCCACCTTGATTAGCTTTTGATGGCAGTTTTTAGGTGTGGCTTGTTTCTGCCTTGGAAATTTCCTTGTTGAGAGGTGTCCAGGTGTTCCTGATTGTTTCCTGGTAGCCACTTTGATTGTCATGGCTCATGTGATGTCTGTAGACAGTCCACGTCTTGCAGGCGTATAGCAGGGTTGGGAGGACAATAGCTTCATAAACAAGCACCTTGGTCTCCCTACGGATGTTCCTGTCGTCAAACACTCTGTGCTTCATTCAGAAAAATGCTGCACTCGCAGAACTCAGGCGGTGTTGTATTTCAGTGTCAATGTTGACTTTTGTGGAGAGGTGGTTGTCAAAGTAGTGGAAATGGCCAACATTTTCTAATGTCACACCATTAAGCTGTATTTCTGGCATTGAAGATGAGTTGGTTGGGACAATAATAATGGTGTCACAGAAGGGGATGATTTCATAGAATCATAGAATCAAAGAGTTGGAAGAGATTTCATGGGCCATACAGTCCAACCCCCTGCCAAGAAGCAGGAATATTGCATTCAAATCACCCCTGACAGATGGTCATCCAGCCTCTGTTTAAAAGCTTCCAAAGAAGGAGCATCCACCACACTCCGGGGCAGAGAGTTCCACTGCTGAACGGCTCTCACAGTCAGGAAGTTCTTCCTCATGTTCAGACGGAATCTCCTCTCTTGTAGTTTGAAGCCATTGTAGTTTGAAGCCATTCTCCAGGGAAGCAGAAAACAAGCTTGCTCCCTCCTCCCTGTGGCCTCCTCTCACATATTTATACATGGCTATATTTCTTCTCAGCCTTCTCTTCTTCAGGCTGAACATGCCCAGCTCCTTAAACCGCTCCTCATAGGGCTTGTTCTCCAGACCCTTGATCATTTTAGTCACCCTCCTCTGGACACATTCCAGCTTGTCATTTGTGAGGCTTCAAATTGTTTCTGACTTATGGCTGCCTTAAAGAAATCATATCATGGGCTTTTTTGGGGCCGAGAGAGTGTGACTTGCCCAAGGGAATAAAACCCTGGTCTCCAGAGTTGTAGTCCAACTGCTATATGCTGAAATGTTATTTAAAGAGGAGAGGGGCATGTCGTAGAGCAGGTTGAAATATGGGGGGACAAGGGAGGATTTCCCTGATTTTACAAGAATGAAAGATGGAAGCTGAATCATCCAGCAATTCACATTTATCTGTCTGTCTTTTTCCCCTTTTTTTTTTTCTCCATCCCTGATCTGCTTTTCCCACCAACAGCACATGTGACTCTGGATCCAGACACAGCCCATCCTTGTCTCATCCTCTCTGAAGATCACAGACGTGTGACATGTGGAGAGAAAAAGCAAGATCGTCCTGACCATCCTCAGAGATTCAATCTATATCCTTACCTGCTGGGTCGGGAGGGATTTACAGGAGGCAGGCATTTCTGGGAAGTCCTTGTGGAGAATGGGGAAGAATGGTCTGTGGGAGTTGCCAGGAAGTCTGTGCAGAGAAAGGGTTCCATCTCCTGTGGCCCTGAGGCTGGGATCTGGGAAGTGGGAAAGTGGGGGAGTGCCTACAGGTTCTTCTCCAACAACGATACGACCCCACGTCTGACTCTGAGCAAGGAGCCCAAGAGGGTCCGAGTAAGTGTGAACTACGAAGGGGGTCGAGTGGCCTTTTACGATGCAGACTCAGCAGCCCCGATCTTTGAATACCTGCCAGCCTCTTTCTCAGGAGAGACCCTCCTCCCCTTGTTTTTTGTGGCCAAAAATGCCCAACTGAAGCTCTCTCCCTAAGGATGGAGAGCAACATCCAAAGACTCGCACCATCTGAGACACAAGAGGAACTTCATCTCCAGAGAGCTAGGATTGTTGCTTCTTTTTGTGGGACCTCTCTGCTCTCTCTCTATATATATTTAACTAAGCCACTTCCCTAGTCTCTCTAGGAAAATTTAGATCCTTCAATGTGGCTCTATGGCCAGATTCATGTCAGAGATGACTATAGAGATTCCTAGACAGAACACTTCTCAAGGCATTTATAAGGCCTCTAGAATTTATCTGTTGGAAGTTGACCATGTTCCCTTTTTGGCTTTTTCAATTTTATGAATATTTACCACTTCTGCTGTACTTGTATTTAGTACTTTTCTTGTACTATGTTTAAAAAGTTATTAAAAGTATAATGCACAAAAAGTGTCAAAGACTCTTCTTTTTCTGCTGCAACAAACATGGAAATGCTGGAACCCTGAAGAAGGAGACAGAAGGCCTGGACTGACCTTGAAGGAGCTGGGGGTGGAGACGGCCGACAGGGAGCTCTGGCGTGGGCTTGTCCATGAGGTCACAAAGAGTCGGAGATGACTGAACGAATGAAAAACAACAAGCCACTTCCCAGTGCAATGCTCATCTCATGGGTCGGCCAAGGACTTCCTCTCCTCTTTGGAAAGAAAGCAACAATAACAACAGCAAAGAGGAAATAAAAGACTAAACCAATTTTTAACCAAGAATCCCATAATTCAGTAGTGAGCGGGCAGCCTTTCTATTCCCCTCTCCCGATTTCTTCATCCCAGGCTGAATTTTGTGAGGGTTGATAAATGTAAATAAGCAGAATAAGCAGAAGCTTTACGACAGTATTTAAACCAAGATATATCCTTGAATATAATAAAATGTCACTCAGGCTTGTAAAACAAGTAACAGTATCTTTACTTTTTAAATAGTCTTTGAAATAAGCCTCATGCCATGAAATGATCAGTCCTTAAGATAGTTGGCAGCCAGCAATATCTATTCGCTGTCCAAAGAGAGAACAAATGGCAGAATGACAGTTAGAACCGTTGGCCTAGACAGCTAGCCAGAGACAGCAACCTATTAGAACCTTGGCTCCGAGCACACTCAGCCAATCGGCTGCTGACACATCTCTCTCCAGTTAACCCACAGTATCATGGCGTCCTTTTTCAAATCTTCACAAATTTGCCTATCAGGCTTTGGTTTCAAACCCAAAACAGTATTGTCCCTAGAACAACTGAAAACTAAGGTATAGTCGGCCCTCCATATTTGATGGTTTTGTTTTTGAAGGTTGATTGCTCACAGATTTGGTTAATATAGTCTCTCTAGGAAAATTTAGGTCCTTCAGTGTGGCTCTATGGCCAGATTCATGTCAGAGATGACTATAGAGATTCCTAGAAAGAACACTTCTCAAGGCATTTATAAGGCCTCTAGAATTTATCTGTTCGAAGTTGACCATGTTCCCTTTTTGGCTTTTTCTATTTTTTTTGAATATTTACCACTTCTGCTGTACTTGTATTTAGTACTTTTCTTGTACTCTGTTTAAAAAGTTATTAAAAGTATAATGCACAAAAAAGTGCCAAAGACTCCTTTTTTCTGCTGGAAAAACATGGAAATTCTGATTGGGTTTCCAAAAAAAAGGTAAGTCCAATTTTTCCCTCAAAGCAATCTTGCGAGCTAAACTAGACTTTTCTGGATGGAAAAGGAGAGATGAGAGAAAGCAAGACGAGAGCATGGATAAACAGAAAGACATAGAGATAGAAACACACTGAAATAAGCTATAGGCTGATTGTGGATTGTTTCCTTTTGAAATAACTGTTTCATAATTTGTTTTGTCTTTGGACAGCAATGGCTCCCAAAGTGACCCATATAAGGTGGAATCAGGTGTCAAACAGGAATGTGTTACTGTCCCAACCTTATTTTCCATCTTCACCGCTACAATACTTCATCTTGTTGACGGGAAGCTTCTCACCAGAGTGGAAATCATCTGTCGGACAGATGGCATGCTATTTAACCTCAGCAGACTGAAAGCCAAAACCAAGGTCAGAACAACATCTGTTATAGAACTCCAATACGCTGATGACAATATCATCTGTGCGCACTCAGAAGAAGACCTACACACCACTCTAAACACCTTTGCAGAAGCATACGAGAAGCTTGGCCTGTCACTGAACATCGAGAAAACCAAAGTGCTGTTCCAGCAGTCACCAGCCAATCCCTCTCCAATGCCAGAGATACAGCTTAATGGTGTAACATTAGAAAATGTTGACCATTTTTGCTACCTTGGCAGCCACCTCTCCACGAAAGTCAACATTGACACTGAAATATAAAACCGCCTGAGGTCTGGGAGTGCAGCATTTTTCCAAATGAAGCAGGGACTGGGAGTGTTTGAGGGAGACCAAGGTGCTTGTTGATAAAGCTGTTGTCCTCCCAAACGTGCTATATGACTGCAAAACATGGACTGTCTACAGCCGTCACACACAAGTCCTGGATCGTTCTATCAGCATTGCCTCTGAAAAATTCTACAAATCTCTTGGGAAGACAGGTGGACAAAGCACATTGTCAGTGTGCTGGAAAAAGGAAAGACCACCAGCATTGAAGTGATGGTCCTCCGCCATCAACTCCACTGAGTCAGCCACGTTGCCGAATGCCCGACCACCGTCTCCCAAAGCAGTAACTCTACTCCGAACTCAAGAATGGAAAATGCAATGTTGGTGGACAGGAAAAGAGATTTAAATATGGGCTCAAAGCCAACCTCAAAAACTCTGGCATAGACACGGAGAACTAGGAAGCCCTGGACCTTGAGTGCTCTAGCCGGAGGTCAGCTGTGACCAGCAGTGCTGCAGAATTTGAAGAGGCATGAATAGAGGGCGAAAGGGAGAAATGTGCCAAGAGGAAGGCATGTCAAGCCAACCCTGACCAGGACCGCCTTCCATCTGGAAACCAATGTCCTTACTGTGGGAGAACATGTACATACCTACCACCAAGACACCACATCTGGAAGACAATCATCTTCGAGCTACGAGGGATCACCTAAGTAAAAGTAAGCAAGTCACCCTTCTCTGTGAATGAGTACTAGTGCTCTCGATCTCTCTGTCCATATTTCTCATAAGAGGGGATGCTAGTAAAACTGAATGACTGTGTTGCAGATCAAAAAGAGTGAGTCGCCAAAATAAATATGTTTGGAAAGCTCTGCACTTAAGGCACTAGATCACATCATATCTTGATCCTAAGCAGGATTTGCCCAGGGTAGTATTGGATGGCAGATAGTGAACTCATACTACAGTAGATAATACAGGGTATATTGCAGGAGGAGGAGCTGTCAAAACCACTGCTGAATCTTCCTTGCCTAATTAAACTCTGTAACCTCCATGGGGCCTTCATACATTAAAAGTATGGAAATAAACCAGAGTTAGGGAAGCTCTTGTTCTTTTTAACAAGAGAGGTGGTATATGCTTAGAGAACAAGTTACATAGTGCCCAGGAAGGCAGAGGAAGGGGAAGTGTCCTTGACCTATGTTCAGGTTCTTGATACCAAAGGCATTTTGATAATTCAGATCTCACAGTGCAAGGGGTTGGGCAGAGGTGGAGTCCAAGGGTGCTTTTCCAGGAAGATAAAATGTGAAAAACGAAAACCAGGTCGTTATGTCTCTTCTTCCTGGAGCAGCAGCTGCAACCACCATGGCTACTGGAGACCCTGTGAAGGAGCTCTGTGAGGAACTGGCCTGCTCCATCTGCTTGGAGTATTTCAAGGAGCCTGTGATCATATCCTGTGGGCACAATTTCTGCCAATCCTGCCTGGATCAGTGCTGGGAAGGGAAAGAGACCTCCTGCCCACAATGCAGGAAGGAAGTGCAGAAAGGAGACATCAAGAGGAATTGGCAACTGGCGAACCTGGTGGAGATAGCCATGAAACTGGGAAGCCAGAAGGCAGAAGAGAAGGGGAGAGTCTGTCAGAGACACCAAGTTCCTATGCGGAGTTCTTTAGGGCTTTATAGATAATGACCAGCCTTTTGAATTGTAACTGGAAATAAACTGGGAGTCAGGGAAGCCTTTTTCAGAGTTATGTACTACATATACCTTACTGAGCAAGTTACATAATGCCCAGGAAGGCAAAGGAAGGCAAGGATTTCATGTCCAAGTTCTCAAAAGCACTGGCATTTTGAGAGCTCATATCTTGCAGCACTAGAGGCTGGGCAGAGGTGGAGTCATCAGGTGCTTTTCAGGAAGGGAAAGTCTGCACAAACAAAAGTAAGGGCATCAACTCTGTTTTGTCTCTCTTTGTCACAGCAACTGTCTCAGCCATGGCATTTAGAGATTATGTCAAGGAGCTTTGTGAGGAACTGGCCTGTCCCATCTGCTTGGGGTATTTCAAGAAGCCTGTGATCATCTCTTGTGGGCACAATTTCTGCCAGTCCTGCCTGGATCAATGGTGGGAGGACAAAAAGGCCTCCTGCCCACAATGCAGGCAGAGAGTGGAGGAAGGAGATATCAGGCCAAATAGGCCGTTGGCAAACCTTTTCTTGTACTCAGTTTAAAATGTTATAAAAAGTATAATACAAAAAAAAGGTGCCCTGGACTCTTCTTTTTGCTGCAACAAACATGGGAATGTTGATTGAGTTTCCAAAAAAAGGCAAGTCTCATTCCCCCCCCCCCCCCCCCCACAGAAATCTGGAGAGATAAACTGGGCTTTCCCGGGTGGAAAAGGAGAGATGAAGGAAGGCAAGACAAACACATGGATAAACAGAAAGACATAGAGATAGAATACACTGAAATAAACTATCGGCTTGTTGTGGATTGTTTCCTTTTGAAAGGACTGATTTCACATTTGCTTTGTCTTTGGTCCCTGGCATATCCTTTTCAACCCTTTATTTGGTCTTATGACATACTCCAGTAAAGAAGTGTTGCCATTTACTGCCATTGAATCAGCGTTGACTTCTCGCAGCCCTTTGAAGGAGAGACTTCCCAGTCTCCTTATCACTAAGAGCCCTGCTTAGGCCCTGCAAAGTCAGGGCTGCTGCTTCCTTCAGTCTCTCCATCTGGACACGGTCTTCCTCATTCCCTCCTTCCTTCTTCTCACTTGTCAGGGAGTATTGTCTTTTCTTGTTGTTATCAGGAAAACTTAAAGTAGTCTTCCATCTTCCCAAAGGGATCTGGGGATGAGTTGATGCCAGACATCAGTGCATGGATTAACTCTGTATACGTTTAATTGAACTGTTTATATTTACATCAAAACCTATTGTTCTGTTTTCTTTAAGGTTTTAATGTAATGTTATTGTAAAGTGGTAACTTTAGAATGTGTCTTGGTTAGTGATCCTTGTCAGGGAGGATAATGTTGGGAGGGGATTTCCCCTATTGAGACTATACTCCTCTCTTCACACAAGTTGAAACCAGGTTTAATAGAACCAACGGAATCAGGAGTAGCCATAAGACCATATTAAATGTACCACAGATTTATTACAGCTTGAGGATTCTCTCTCTAAAATGCTTGGGACCATAAGTAATTATTTTTATATATGCTTAATGAGATATCAGAAGAAGAAGGAGGAGGAGGAGGAGGAGGAGGAGGAGAGAAGAAGTAAAGAAAGAGAGCTAAATTGACAAAGAAAAAAAACATGGCTGTGGCTCACAAATGGAACTTTGAAAAAGGAGATGGAGGGCCTGATTCTGGCAGCCCAAGAACAAGCCATTAGAACCAGTGCCATCAAAGCCAGAATTGAAAAGTCGACGACAGATCCCAAGTGTAGACTCTGCAAGGAAGCAGATGAAACAATAGATCACATCCTCAGCTGCTTCAAGAAGATTTCGCAGACAGACTACAAGCAGAGGCACAACACCATTGCTCAGATGATCAATTGGAACATGTGCCACAAATACCATCTGCCTGTGACAAAAAACTGGTGGGATCACAAGCCAGAAAAAGTTACAGAGAATGAATACGTCAGACTACTCTGGGACTTCCAAATTCACACTGAGAGGGTTTTGAGAACAATACTCCTGACCTTACGATCGTGTTAAAAAACAAAGTATGGATCATGGATGTTGCAATCCCAGGTGACAACAGGATTGAAGAGAAACAACTGGAAAAGCTGACACGATACGAGGATTTAAAGATCAAACTGGAAAGACTCTGGCACAGCCAGTAAAGGAGATCCCAGTGGTGATCGGCACACTGGGTGCAGTACCTAAAGACCTTGGCTTGCACTTAAACACAATTGGCGCTGACAAAATTACCATCTGCCAGCTGTAAAAGGCTACCCTACTGGGATCTGCATGCATTATTTTCCGATACATCACATAGTCCTAGACACCTGGGAAGTGTCTGATGTGTGATCCATTACAACAACCAGCAAAGGGACCTTGTTTGCTGTGTACTAATCTTGTTTTTCAAATAATAACTTTGTTTTTGTATCCCACCTCCATCTCCCTGAAGTCACTCGGGGCAGCTTACATGGGGACAAGCCTGAATTCAACATAGTTAAAATATAACACAACAGATTTCATGAAAACCATTTCAGCAATATTAAAACAACCACACAAATACAATATATAACAAACACCTAACAACTGTCAGTGGTCTTAGTGCAAAGTTCTTGGAAATGGGACCCAAGTTTACACAAGAAATTTGCACACACCTGATAGAGAATACCTGAAAGCAATTTTATTCCCAATATTTTTATTTAGTTTCTGTGTGAAACAGTTTCATACAGTAAGCCTCCAGAAAGGAAAGATGGCACTCTCAGTCACTCAACCTGTATCAAGGGCTTAGATTTATTTTTCAAAGCTGAGCTGTAGTTACTCTGAGATATTTTCCTACTTGCATTCACTTTCTGATGAACTGAGTTATTCCCTCCATATAAAGAGGTGAGAATTTTGTGCCTGCATGTGGTCCCCGTACAAATCCTGGGCTCCCCTGGATCCTAATCCTTCATCCCTGCCAAAAATACACCAAGTTCATTGAAAATATACCAGGTTCATTGGAAATACACCAGGTTCATTGGCAAGGGAGTGTGGCTTTGCCCCCAAGTGCTTTACTGGTGCTGACCTTTGAAAACGGTGTGGAACTGAAGTGATTATGTTCTGTTCCACAAAACGGTGGCAGTGCAGCCCATGAAGGGATGGGGAAATGGGGATCACAGTCCACATTGGCCCATCCCCGCCAAAGAGAGAGATCGATTCATGGATCAGTTTAGGAATCTCTAGGGCCCCCTGTTGTGACTCTTAATCACTTCCCTCCAAAAGTTGACTGCAGAATCTCTCTAGTGGCAGTATCCCACTTGAACTGAAAGTGAAGGCAAACAGGATGCATCCCACCTGACATCCTGTGTCTTCTCCTTCCTGCTGAAGTCTGGGTCTTGGACTTGAGTGAGACCCTAGACCTCTCTGGCTGAGCAGTTTAACAGCGCCTTGCTAAACTCCAAGTCCCAGAATTCTGCAAGAGGCAGAAACTGGATACACACACTAGTGTGATGAGGTCCTTTGTGGACCTTCCCCAGAACCTCTCCACCCAGTTTTTCCAGTCCCAGTGCCCTGGCCCCATGCCCCCCCCCCGTGCCCCTCTTTGGAGATGCCAGCTTGTGCCCATCTGCCCATGCCTCCGCTCCTTCTTGGATCCCCCTGCTTCCTCTCTCACCTGCCTCCCTCTCTCTGCAGCAAACCAGGGTCCATTTACACTACAATGTAGGATTAATGCTGTTTGCCGCACTTTCGCTGCTATGGTGCAATACTACCGAATCCCAGGAGTTGTAGTTTCCCAAGGTCTTTTACTTTCTCTTCAATAGTGCTCATGCCTCACCAAACTACAGCTCTTGTGACTCCATAGCACTTAGTTGTACCAGTTAACATGCTACAGTGTTGATGGGGCCATGAGAAAGCCTTCTCCATCCAGTCACAACACTCTGCCAGGTACCAATGGGGCATTGATTCTCAACCTGTGGGTCCCCAGATGTTTTAGGGACCCTGTCAGCTGGTAAACTGGTTAGGATTTCTGGGTGTTGTGGTCAAAACACCTGGGGACCCACAGGCTGAGAACCACTACTATGAGGGGATAGGGTGCTTAAAATAGGATGGACTTAAGCTGCATAGGGCAGAGAAAGAGGAAGCATCCTATATTCTCAAAGGCAGAGGCATTTGAGGTTGCAGCACCAGAGGTTGGGCAGAGGCGGAGTCATCAGCTGCTTTCCAGGAAGAGAAAGTCCTATGGGGCAGTAGTTCTCAACCTGTTGGTCCCCAAATGTTTTGGCCTTCAACTCCCAGAACTGCTAACAGTTTGTAAAGTGGCTGGGATTTCTGGGTGTTGTGGGCCAAAACACCCAGAAATGGGGACTCTAAGGATGAGAACCACTACTATGAAGAATGGGGTCTTTCAGGTAGGCTGGACTTAAGCTGCATAGGGCTTTATAGATTATACGCACCCCTTTGTGCCTGGAAATAAATCAAGAACCAGGGAGGTTCTTTTTCTTTTTTAGGAAGGGAGTTATATGCTTAGAGAACAACTTGCAAAGTGCCCAGGAAGGCAGAGAAAGAGGAAGCATCCTATAGTCAGTTTCTCAAAGGCAGAGAGCATTTGGAGAGCTCAGAGGTTGCAGCGCCAGAGGTTGGGCAGAGGCGGAGTCCTCAGCTGCTTTCCAGGAAGAGAAAGTCTGAGAAACGAAAGTAATAAGGCTATTAGCTTTATCTGGTCTTCACAGTTGAACAGCTTCAGCAGCCATGGCCTCTGGAGACCCTATGAAGGAGCTCTCTGAGGAACTGGCCTGTCCCATCTGCTTGGAGTATTTCAAGGAGCCTGTGACCATCTCTTGTGGGCACAATTTTTGCCAATCCTGTCTGGATCAATGCTGGGAGGAGAAAGACGCCTCCTGCCCACAGTGCAGGGAGAAAGTGCAAGAAGAGGACACCAAACCAAATAGGCCGCTGGCGAACCTGGTGGAGATAGCCAAGAAATTGGGGCTCCAGAAGGCAGAAGAGAAGGGGAGAATCTGCCAGAGGCACCAGGAGCCCCTGAAGCTCTTTTGCGAGGACCACAAAGCCCTCATGTGTGTGGTGTGCGACAGATCGAAGGAACACCAAAACCACAAGGTGATTCCTCTAGATGAGGCATCGAAAGAGTACAAGGTAAGAGGAGATAAAGTCCCATTCCACAATACGGAGGGGTGCCTGGCAATTCAGTATCCTGTGGCCTGGGGTTTTCAGAAAGTTAAGGTGCATCTGCATTGTAAAATTCATGTAGTCCAACACACCTTTAACTGGCTTGACTCAATACTATGGAACCAAGGGAGTTGTAGTTTTATAAGGTCTTCTTTGCCTTCTTTGACAAAGAGTGCTGCTGCCTCACCAAACCACAACTCTCAGAATTCCATAGTGTAGATGCACCCTAAGACATGAAGCAATGGATCAGACAACAGAAAGATCATGAGGAAGAACGTCCAGATGGAAAGAGCTCTTCTCTGGTGGAATTCTCTGTAATGTGTTGGAGTTTCCTTCTCTAAACAGAGGCTGGATGGCCATCTGTCAGGGGATGTTTGGATTGTGTGATCCTGAGTGGCAGAATGAGGTTGGATAATGGGTTTTATTGCACAAATCCATTCCAAATGTCACTGACAGTATCTACATACTGAGCTGAGCACTTTATTATCACTCTTCTCTTCATTTGCTTGTTTCTACCAATTCAGCAATGCTGGGACAGAAGTGGAAGCAGCATTAAGAAAAGGAGAGAGGTCAGGATCATTCAAACCTCCTGTAAAATCCAGCAAATGTGGCATGTTTGATGGCATGATCTTTGAAACTATTGTAAACTGTGGACGACAGAAGTGACCAAGGACTTTGTTTTTCTCTTCAGGATCAGATTAGGAATTTGCTGGAGTCTCTGGAGAAGGAAAGAGAGAAAATTCTGGCCTACAAAGCAAATACAGAAAAGGAAATTGACTATGTTCTTGTAAGTGGAAATGTCTACCATTACAAAATACCTGACAGTGTACAGAAAATATTGACCCGAGGCCTTTGAAGGAATTCACAGAGCTCTTTCACTACTGGATATGATGTTTTCTATGTGAAGGGACATAATAATAATTATTATTAGTAGTAGTAGTAGTAGTATTATTATTTAATTATTTATTTATACCCCGCCACCATCTCGCCAAGGGGACTCGGGGCAGTTTACATGAGGCCAAGCCCATCAATACAATACATCAATATACAACAGAATACAGCAATAAAATATAAAGAAAAATACAATACAAGTCTTTTTTTCAAGGAAAAGTGGAGAACTCCAAAAAAACATTTATTCTGCCTCTCACTCCTGTATCTCCTTTCCTTTATTGCAGAAGATAACCCAAATTCAGAAGGAGAAGGCTGTGGCTGCCTTCAGACACATGTGTCAATTTCTTGAAAAACAAGAGAGGAATCTGCTTGCAAAAATGGAAGAGGTGGAGAAGGAGATTTGGGCAAAAAGGGAGGAACATCTGGTCAGGATCTCCAAAGAACTCTCCTCTCTCTCAAGTCTCATGCAAGAGATGGAGGAGAAGCACCAGCAGCCGGCAAGTGAACTCCTCCAGGTAAGGCCCATTTTGTCCCCAGGGATGGCTCAGACAGTGACACCTTTGACTTCGAATGGTTCAGTGTACACAGATTTTGTTTTATGCACACAATATTAAAAATATTGTATAAGATTACCTAAATGAAACAAAATTACAAATACAAGACATAAATGAATTTAGTTTTTAAACTTGAGTCCCATCTCAAAGACATCTCACTATTCCAAAATCTGAAAAAATCCAAAACACTGCTGGTCTCCAACTTTTCAGATAAGGAATACCCAACCTGTAAGGTGATGTGATGGCTCCTTGGGCACTGTGCCCAAACCTTTAACACTTCTTTAGAATAATAGAATGTTAGAGGGGAAATGACCACAAGGGTCATCCAGCCCAGCCCTATTCTGCCATGCAGGAATACACAGCTGCAGCACTCCTGAAAGTTGCCTCTTTTTAAAGACTTCCAAAGAAGAACACAAGTTGAACATGAGTCAACAAAGTGATACAGAAGCAAAATTTTATATATATATGATCCTAGGCTACATCAATAGGAGTATAGTGTCTCAAAGGGACATAAAAGTCCTTGTGCTGTCGCACGCTGGGCCTGTGCATAAGATTGTAGACAGGACATAAATTCTGTGTTCCCAACGGGACGCCGGGGCTGCCTCAGATTAAAGGCCCTTGGATTTCCTTAAAACAGAATCTTTAGATTGCTTAAAGGTTCAACAAAGTTCTTTATTATTGAAAACAAACAGGTACTTTAAGGCTTTCTTAACAGTCTATTGGCTCTCTCTCAATCTTGTCCACGGGGAACAGGCACTATTTTCATAACTCTATATATTCTGGAACAGCTGTTCCAGGAGCTCCAATTTTATTTGCTTTGAACTAAAGGTTTGTTTGCAATCTCAGGCTTGGGATTTTGCAGCAGGGTGGCTTCCTGTTATAGTTTGCAGTCATAGGGCAAGCCCCCTGTCCATCTTCATTTAGCTTTGGTTCTGCCCCTTTTCCTGAGTTTTGGGAAGAGAGAGGAACCATTTTAGTCAGTCACACATAAGGAAGCCAGCCTATAGGACGCAAATCAGTTTGTCCCGTAGGAAAGGCTTCATTCCTCAAGACCATCTGGGGTCCTAACTGACTATCCAGTTCCAGGGAAATGGAAGGAAAAGGTCCCAAAGGCTCTGGCTGAGAGCTCACAGCCTCTCAGCCTCACAGCACCAGAGGGGAAAACACACAGCACGGAATTCCAGCTGCTATATCTTCAAGCCTCAGCCGGTAAGGTCTGCTTGATATCGAGCTCCCTTTTGGAGGGGTCTCCCTGAGAGAGAGATCCCTGAGGACTGCACCAAAGAAAGTCCTTAAACCTTGGTGAGGCCAGAAAAGCCAATTTCAGTGATAAAAATATTTAAAATAATAAATCCTCACCAAAGTGGAAGAAGTTTCAGCGACCGAGGTGTTTATTAGCGATTCAGCTGCAATCGGATGCAATTGTAGGAATCATTCCACTACAAGCATACTGCTAGGCAATTTACAAGCATTTTTATAGAGAAAATACAGCAAAACCTTTTGAAATTCCCGCCCGCCCCTCTCCGCCCGGCTTCGCACTGATTAGTTGACAGCTGGACAGCTAGGAGGAGGCTTGGCAGCCTGCCTTGCTTCTGGGCCAATCAGCGAGTTCCTCCGCCTCTGGAGGGCCAATCAGCGTGCTTTCCCTGCTTCTGAGGATGGACGAAACAGAAGCAGGCAAGGCAGGACGACCGCGGACAATGGGGGAAATGATGGGATTAGGGATAGCCAGCCAGCTGGAATGTGAGGCTTTGTCTTGGCTGGCAAGGTGCGATCTTCATTAGAAAGGTTTTCCTGTCCTTGATGAGTTTTGGTGAAGAAAATAAACAGGATCAGGCTGCGGACCTCGGGGAGGGGGGGGGATCAACGCTGCCCTTTGTAATTTCAATCTTTTTTCCCAAAGTCTCATAGATTTCCCCATCTCGCCAGACATGCTCAGAAAATGAGATAAAGAAATCATAATTGCTATTGTTTCATGCAGATGAGTTGATCAACAAAAGAGTTTCGAGGGAGGCAGGGGTTCTCCCTCGGGCTGTTCAACAATCCTTGGTCATTTTTACAGGGGAAAGGTCAAAAGGGAAAAGGGGAAACGAATGACATTTCATGCATTATTTCCTTATACAGAGTTCATATAAAAATTCATTTTCCCACCCCACATCTTTATTATTTCATTAAAATATTTGATTTTTTATTAAAAAGAACTAGAAATCCCATGCTCCTGGGGAAGGTTCATGGAAACGGAGGTGGCTTGCAGTCCAAGTCAAGCAGCAAAGAGTCATTTCTCCCTGCAGAAGTCAGCAGATGGGCGCTGAGTCAACGAATAACAAGATCCATTGCTCGGTCCTTGGGGAACTATGTCTCCCTCCCAAGGACCAGGTCTCCTGTCCGGCCCCCTCTCCAGGGTCCCCCGTGGGTGCCCACAGCAAGTCCCTGTTAGTGGGGCTGAACAGGAACGAGCAGCCGCAAAGAGAAACGGGCTGCTTTGTGCAGAGCCGGCGGAGTTTGGCAATCAGCTGTTTTCTGTCAAATTATATTACTTAAAACAAAACAATTATTTCCCGGGCGTAGGGATACAAAATGAGAAAAGCGAGATAGCAGTTTGGTTAGGAATCAAGCACAGAAAAATATGAAATTGGAACGGGGCCGATCCGCCATTTTGAGATTTTTAGCGGATACAGGGGTCCAATAGGAAAGATTCTGTATCCGCGGTCTTAACGGTCGCAGATTCGGCCTCTCTGGGACGCCCAGAAGGCATCCCAGGCGGGCTCATGACTGCCTGGAGCCCAGAAAGAAGTTTATTTTGGGTTAGTTTGAGGCAAGGGAAGATACAATGTATCAGGCGGAAAGCTTAAAAGTTGCAAGTTTCAAGTACCTTCATTAGAGATCTGATACAAAGTCAGGGCTAGAGGGAAAGTAACAGAGGCTGAGTGCATTCTTAGTCAGAGCTGCCTGTTGGGTCGCATTACATCAGTTTTTTCCAATTATTGGCCACCAGGAACTGCGGAACTCTCTGCTGCAGTGCAGAGCAACTACTGGGCGGAGGCTCTTGGCACCATACTCGATACCCAGACGCACGTGGATTTCGGTAGCAGCACTCACGCCGACTAGGCATAGATAGAAAGCGGCCTGGGAGGGATTATAAAGAGTTCTTCCTTATGCTGAGATAGTACAGTTAAACCAAGTCAGTGCCAGTCTCTTAAAGACTAGAATAGTAAAGCCTTGACGTGTTGTTTGAAGATTTGTTCCTTAATAAAGACTTTGTTGTACTTTTAAAGAACTCTAAAGCCCATTACTTCTGGAAGTCCCTAACAATCTCTCTTCAGGCACCCCGGCTTCCCACTGGGTTTAAAGTGTGCGTCCTGTAGAATAAAGACATTGTGTACAGGCCCAGTGGCAACAGAACAGTATACTAACTAATGGGGAAATCCTTAACTTCTAATCTGGACAGTCTGTCTTTGCCTCTGTTGGTGTGGAGCCCCTGCACCCAGTACCAACTGCTTCTGGCTTTCGCGAGTGACCCTTACCAAGCAGAGCTTTGTAGACTTCCAGCGGAAAAAGGAGTTTCAGTGATGGCTGGCTGAAGTCCCTCAGCAAAGGAGCTGTAAGGCTGTATAATCCTTGGCCAAGCTACGGGACCTTTCTCCCTAGCCAAGCTGTAGGGCTGTATATCTCCCCGGCCAAGCTGTGAGCTGTATAACCCCGGCCAAGCTGTAGAAGACGAAGCTTTCTACAGGAGCCCTTGGTTTTATGTCCTGCATGAAAGGCTTCTCTGTGTGGACTGGCCCAAAATGGCTCCTATTCCCTCCAAAACCCAAAAAGGGGGCAGGACCAGGGAACCTAACGATAATTGACAGGTGGCTTGCCCTATGATTGCAGCCAAAAGAAGCCACCTATCTGCAGAGCCCCTGAAACTCAGGACTACAACAAACATTCAATGCAAAGCAAACAAAATTGGAGCTCCAGGTACAGCTGTACCTGCACACTCCTGCTCTATTCTTCTTTCATCAGGCCTTACCTGGAACAATCCTGTGTCCAGTTCTGAGCAAAAGACTTCAGACAGGATATTAACAAGCTGGAACATGTCCAGAAAAGGGTGAGCAAAATGGCCAAAGGTTTGGAAGCCAAGTCCTAAGAGGAATGGCTTAATGAGTTGGGCACATTTAGCCAGGAGAAGAGAAGACTGAGAAGTGACATGTTTGCTATGTTTCAGGAAGAGGGAGCAGGCTTGTTTTCTCTTGTCTCAAACAATGGAGAGGTCTTCTTCACCGAAGATTTTTAACAGAGGTTGGATGGCTATCTGTCAGGAATGCTTTGATTGTGTATTCTTGCATAGCAGATTGTTGGACTGAAGAGATCCACTTTCCCAACATCCTGGGGCTTCAAGAAGGTGCATTTGAACAGTAATTTGGTGGCTCCTCCAAAAAGCTGTTTGAAATAGATACTCATGACATCGATTTCCCCATTTCTCAAGTTTATGGAGGGAGGGCTATTTCACCCTCCTAGGTTTGCTTCAGCTATTGCAATGACTTGGAAATGCTATTTTTTCAGAGATATGCTGATTTGTTTATTTCCTTCATTCACAGGATATTAGAAGCTTCTTACAGGGGTAAGTGAATCTCCCACCATATCTCAGGTTTTCAAGTGAAGCACATGCCTCGCCCATCTTGTCAGGCTTTTCAAAGTAGCAGCGCATTGTACAATTCAGTGTTTGGCTGGGCTTCATTGTGGAGTTGGACTTGATTCGTCAAGGAACATGAAAGGCACTGCAGACTACTTCAACCAGACAAGTCAGCCATAGCAGAGCACCTGATGAACCAGCCTGGACACAGCATATTATTTGAGAACACAGAAATGCTGGACCACTCCAACAACCACCATGTTAGACTACACAGAGAAGCCATTGAAATTCACAAGCATGTGGACAATTTCAACAGAAAGGAGGAGACCATGAAAATGAACAAAATCTGGCTACCAGAATTAAAAAACTCTAAAATTACTACAGCAAAACAGCAGAGAGGAAACAACCAGGCACATCTTAACACCTCTCAACAAAAGATTCCCCCAGGCTCAGCCAGGCCTTCAAATGCTAATGAAGGTGGTCAGTTGAAACATTCACACCTAGCTCCAGCAGGGAAGAGCTCTTTGCCCCACCCCAGTCATTCCACAGATATATAAACCCATTTTCCTAATTCCAACAGACCTCACTACCTCTGAGGATGCTTGCCATAGATGCAGGCGAAACGTCAGGAGAAAATGCCTCTAGAACATGGCCATATAGCCCAAAAAACCCCACAAAAACCTAGTGATTCCAGCCATGAAAGCCTTCGATAATACACTAATATATTGCATCAACAGACTATGTAGTGTTTCAATGACAGGCTAGAATATGTATGAGCGATGCTAATCATCCTCCTCTCCATAGGCTAGGTTACACAGATGGGTGTTTAAGAGCTTTGTTAAAAGAGATGAGGGAGGGGGGCACTTTTAGTTCTTTAGGGAGGGAGTTCCAAAGGCGGAGAGTGGCCACAGAAAAGGCCCCTTCCCTCATTCCCACCAGCCGCACACGAGACTAAGGTGGGACCGAGAGGAGGGCCTTCTCCATGGACCACAGTGCTCGTGCACACAGAGATGTGATTCTTCAAATAGTCTAGGCCCTAACCATTTGGGGCTTTATAGGTAATACCCAGCACTTTGTACCTAGCCCAGAAATGGACCAACAGCCAGTGGAGCTGCCACAGCATAGAAATAGTTCTCTCCATGTATGGTGCTCCAGTTAGTAACCTGGCTTCCAGTTTCTGAATTAGTTGCAGCTTCTGAACTATCTTCAAAGGCAGCCCCACATAGTGAGTGTTGCAGTAGTCCAGACGGGAAGTAACCAAGGCATGGACTACCATGGCCAGATCTGACGTCTCAAGGTATGGGTGAAGCTGGTGCACAAGTTAAGAGTGAATGCGCTCCTGACCACCACCAACACCTGGAGTTCCAGGGTCAGCGATGAGTCCAGGAGCACACCCAGACTGCGAACCTGTGTCTTCAGGGGAAGTGTGATCCTGTCCATCTCAGGTTGTAATCCCGCACTCTGATCTGCCTTCCAACTGAACAGGAGTACCTCTGTTTTGTCTGGATTTACCTTCAACTTATTAGCACTCATCCAGTCCATCACTGTTGACAAGCACTGGTTGAGAGGCAGAATGGCATCCTTGGCTTTTGGTAGAAAGGAGTAATAGAGTTGGGTGTCGTCAGCATAAATTTGACACCAAACTCCAAAATTCCAGATGATCTCTCCCAGCGGTTTTATGTAAATGTTAAACAACATGGGGGACAGAATTGAACCCTGAGGGACCCCCCAGGCTACCAGCCAGGGAGTCGAACAGGATCCCACAGCTTCACCATCTGGGTACAGCCCTCCAGGAAGGACCTGAGCCACTGCAAACAGTGCCGCCCAGTCCCATCCCTAGAAAGATACCATGATTGATGGAAAGCCACTGAGAGGTCCAGGAGGACTAGCAGGGACACACTCCCCCTGTCTAATTCTCTTTGTAGATCATCCACCAAGGTGATCAATGCTATCTCTGTCCCATGACCAGATCTGAAAACAGATTGGGATGGATCCAGATAATTGGTTTCATCCAAGAAACATTGGAGTTGTGAGGCCACCACCTTCTCTAGAACCCTGCCCAAGAAGGGGCGGTTTAAAACTGGCTGATAATTTGAGTGGGATCCGGTGCCGTTTTTTTTTTATCCCTGAAACTGATAGGCATGATGCCTTGGGTCAGGGAGGCATTAATCAGCACCTTCATTCACCCTGCCATTCCCCCTGGCCGATTTAATAAGCAAGGATGGGCAAGGGTCTAGAGAACAAGTGGTCACTCTCATTCCTCTCATTCCAAGATCTTGTCCATATCCTGGATAAGTTGAAAGGAATCCATAGAACCACAACAAACAGATGCCTCAGTTACTTCCACAGAAACTGCATTAACACTGGTGTCAATGATGGAATGGATCTGAGTGACCTTATCTGCAAAAGAACTGGCAAATTGTATTGTTGAAGGCTTTCATGGCTGGAATCACTAGGTTCTTGTTGGGTTTTTCGGGCTATATGGCCATGTTCTAGAGGCATTTTTCCTGACGTTTCGCCTGCATCTATGGCAAGCATCCTCAGAGGTAGTGAGGTCTGTTGGAAATAGGAAAATGGGTTTATATATCTGTGGAATGACTGGGGTGGGGCAAAGAGCTCTTCTCTGCTGAAGCTAGGTGTGAATGTTTCAGCTGACCACCTTCATTAGCATTTGAAGGCCTGGCTGAGCCTGGGAAAATGTTTTGTTGAGAGGTGTTAAGATGTGCCTGGTTGTTTCCTCTCTGCTGTTTTGCTGTTGTAATTTTAGAGTTTTTTAATACTGGTAGCCAGATTTTGTTCATTTTCATGGTCTCCTCCTTTCTGTTGAAATTGTCCACATGCTTGTGGATTTCAATGGCTTCTCTGTGTAGTCTGACATGGTGGTTGTTGGTGTGGTCCAGCATTTCTGTGTTCTCAAATAATATGCTGTGTCCAGGCTGGTTCATCAGGTGCTCTGCTATGGCTGACTTCTCTGGTTGAAGTGGTCTGCAGTGCCTTTCATGTTCCTTGATTCGTGTTTGGGCGCTGCGTTTGGTGGTCCCTATGTAGACTTGTCTACAGCTGCATGGTATACGGTAGACCCCTGCAGAAGTGAGAGGATCCCTCTTGTCCTTTGCTGAACGTAGCATTTGTTGGATTTTCTTGGTGGGTCTGTAGATTGTTTGTATGTTGTGTTTCCTCATCAGCTTCCCTATGCGGTCAGTGGTTCCCTTGATGTATGGCAGGAACACTTTTCCTCTGGGTGGATCTCTGGGTGGATCACTTTTCCTCTGGGTGGACCCATCGTGAATGCCATTGGATCCCCCATGTACGACCTAGCAACATTTCTTGCTGCACAGTTACAAAGCCACATTGGGCTCACTACACACTACATCAAGGACTCAGCCCACTTCATAGAAAAAATCAGCAATCTCAAGCTAAATACCAACTACAAACTGATCAGCTTCGATGTGGTATCTCTATTTACCATGGTCCCGGTAGCAGACACCATGGCACTCATCAACCAGAGGTTCCCAGAAGACATCACGGCTCTGTTTCACCATTGCCTCACCACCAGTTACTTTCAGTGGTACAATGAATTCTACAAACAGAAAGATGGAGTAACTATGGGGAGCCCTCTCAGCCCTGTCATAGCTAACTTCTACATGGAACACTTTGAAAAACAAGCCCTGGAGATAGCAACCAAAAAGCCCACTATATGGTTCAGATATGTGGATGACACCTTCACCATTTGGAGCCATGGAGAAGAAGAACTCAACAGGTTCCTGGACCATCTTAACAGTATCCACCCAAACATCCAGTTCACAATGGAAAAAGAAAATGAAGGAAGACTGCCCTTTCTAGATGTCCTAGTCATCCGCAAACCAGATCAACAATTGGGTCACACCATCTACAGAAAACCCACACACAGAGATAGATATCTACATAAAAACTCCAACCATCACCCAAGTCAAAAAAGAAGCACCATTAAAGCCTTGGCAGACCGTGCAAAAAGAATCTGCGAACCCCACCTCCTCCAAGATGAACTGAACCACCTCAACTGGGCTCTCCAGGCCAATGGATACTCCACCTCAGACATCAGAAGGGCTGCAAGACCAAGAACAAGCCACGAGAGTCAAGATGAAGATCCACCCAGAGGAAAAGTGTTCCTGCCACACATCAAGGGAACCACTGACCGCATAGGGAAACTGATGAGGAAACACAACATACAAACAATCTACAAACCCACCAAGAAAATCCAACAAATGCTACGTTCAGCAAAGGACAAGAGGGATCCTCTCACCTCTGCAGGAGTCTACCATGTACCATGCAGCCGAGGACAAGTCTACATAGGGACCACCAAACGCAGCGCCCAGACACGAATCAAGGAACATGAAAGGCACTGCAGTCATTCCACAGATATATAAACCCATTCTCCTATTTCCAACAGACCTCACTACCTCTGAGGATGCTTGCCATAGATGCAAGCGAAACATCAGGAAAAATGCCTCTAGAACATGGCCATATAGCCTGAAAAAACCCACAAGAACCTAACTGGCAAATTCATCACAATGAGCTGCCTACTGATTAGGGATCCCTGGCTGGTCAGGGTTTAATAGTCCTCTGACCATTGAAAACAGTTCTCTTGGGCAGTTTTGTGCAGATGCAATGTTGGCAGCAAATCATGATTTTTCTGTCGCCTTGATTGCTGTGGAATAGGCTTTTGAATGAGCTCCAGACAGTGCCCAGTCAGACTCGTTATGAGTTTTCACCAACACTGCTCTAGTCTCCGTTTCACTTGCTTCATTACTGCTAGCTCCCTGCCGTATCAGGGAGCTAACTTGGCTCAGCATATATCTTATAAGACTATAACTCCCACAATGGCATAGCATTTAGCCAAGGCTGTGGAAGTGGTGTCAAACCCTCTGATATTCTTCTTTCTTCTCCAGGTATCAGAAGAGAGAGAAATTTGAGACTCCTGTGGTTTTTCCTCCTGCCCTGAAATGGAAGTTTTGGGACTTGCGTGATATCAATCTCTTTCTGGAGGGTGTCATGAAGCAATGCAGAGGTAACCGAATATCAGAAAGGATTTTCAATGAGATGTGACATTTTGTCTGAAAGGGTATCATCTACACTGTAGAATGAATGCAGTTGCCACCATTTTGACTGCCATGGCTCAATACTATAGAATCATTGGAGGTCCTCCAGAACATCGCTATAGTTATCTTCTTCTGAAAGTTGACCATGGAGTTGTGCTGCAGGACCTGGAGGTCCCTTGAGATAATATATTATTAATCAACTCCATGATAATCAAATCTGGTAAAGTGAAACCTGCAATTATGGAGTGCTGAACAGAGTAGTCTGAACAGAGTTGTGTCTAGATGTTGGCCCAAAGGTGATAATGAAATCTGCAAAAGTAAAACCCACAATGGTGCAGGGATAACTGTAGCTTGTACAAATATTGTGGCTTGGGTATCTCAGGCCCCATCTGTACTGCCATATAGGATCCAGGTTATCTGTCCAGAACTTGATAATATGGCATTGTAGACTCATATAATCCAGTTCAAAGCAAGTAATGTGGATTATCTGCTTTGATAGTCTGGATTATATGGTACTGTGGAGAAGAGGTCTAGGACTGGATCTACCCTGCCATATCATCCAGATTATCAAACTTAGAACTGGATTATATGACTCTACACTGGATTATATGGCAATGTAGAGTCATATAATCCAGTTCTAAATTTGACACTGCCATATAATCTGGTTCAAAGCAGGTCATTTGGGTTATTTGGCAGTGTCGATGGAGCCTAGGTTATACAGTGCAATTCAATGAGCAACTTCTATCACATGTTTGAAACTACAGGCTCACTATAGGATCTAGAGATCACTAGAGAGGTGTTTTCTGTGGGAATTTCTATATCCTCAACCTTTGGCGGACATTGACCATCAAGTCACACAGCAGGACCTGGGGATTCTGAGAGAGAACATTTTTATCAATTCATGAATGATTGGATTCACTGGTTTTAACCTCAGCCTGAGAGGTGGTTAGCATTTTTCTGTAGCTCTCTTAAATCCTTATGCACTAAGACATACTTAGCCAGAAAATAGGCAGAGGAAGTTCCCTGAAACCCATCCTTTCTTTCCTTGTAGAGGTTTGTAAATCTCTTTTGATGCCACAACCAAAGCTTTCACAGACATTCCCCTATGAAGACTGCAGCACACATTGCACATAGCAGCACATACAGTATTTATTGAATTCCATACCTGGCTGTACATTGTGTGCCAATGAAGTGATGCACATTGGAAAATCAATGCCGCAATTCCTGAACGAGGTGTAACTCTGTGCAGTTGAAATTATACTTAATTTCTTGGGTGAAGGATCTCAGCCATCTTGAGTTGTTTCCTCTTGATTTCTGAAAGTCACCATGTCCTGCTCAGTCTCTCTCTTTCTCTCTTTAGACTCTCTGGAATCTGGAATTCAGCAGCAAAAAGGTAAACCAAAAATATTTTGTTCTAGCAGGGTTTGCCATGGCCTTCCCTCTGAGACTGAGAGAGTGGGACTTGGCCAAGGACATCTAGGGGCTTTCTGCTGCACAGGGGGGATTCAGACCCTGGTCTCTCAGGCCCTATGTACATTGCAATATAATTGAGTTTCTGAATCCAGATTATCTACTTTGAAGTGGACTATATGCCAGTATAGACACATATAATCCAGTTCAAATCAGATAATCTGGGATCAGATTCTGGATTATATGGCAGTGTAGATCCACCCTCAAAGTACAGTAGTCTCACTGTAGTAATCTTGGCTCCTAGGCAGCATTCGGGCTTCATTTAGTTCCATTTATTTGTCTCTTTATTTGTCTCTCTCCAGAATCTTTTTACCCAGCGTTAACCACACTTCCACAAAATATAGCAGGGCCATGCAAAACACACCTCTCTCTTTCTCTCAGGGTGCATCTAAACATCAGAAACAATGCAGTTTGACAACACTTCAACTGCCATGGCTCAAATCATGGGACCTTGTAAAACTACAACACCCATGAATCAACAGCACTGAGCTGAGACAGTTAAAGTGTTGTCAAACTGCATTTATGCTAAAGCGTAGATGCACCCTAAGGCAGAAAGTACGCCTTTTAGGATATTTTTGTTGCCCTCAATTGCCCTGGAGCAGGTATGGGCAAACATTTTTGCTTTGAGACCGCAATGTGGGCCTGAATGGGAGGATGGGCAGCCAGCACGGGTGGGGCAGCCAGCATTGGGTGGGGCAGGCCCGGGAGGGGGAGGAAGAGGCTGTGAGGGGGTGAGGCAGGGCCCGGGTCATCCACAGGTTGTCCACCTGGCATAAGGATGGGGCTGCTTGCCCCATCCTTATGCTGGGAGGAAAATGAGACACATGGTGACTGCCTTGATCCTCCTCCTCTCAGCTTTCCTCTCAGTAGCATAATGCCGAGAGGAGGGTGAGACACACGGTGATTGAGAGCGCTCCAGAAGGCTCTCAGCCGCTGTGTGCCTTCCTCTCCTATCCTTTCTGCATAAGGATGTGGTGGGCCAGCACATCCTTATGCCGAGAGGACAGGGAAAATGAGGGCCTGAAGTAAGTGTGCAGGGGGCTGCATCTGGCCCCAGGCCTTAGTTTGCCCATGCCTATTCTGGAGTCACCAGACCAATCTTCTTTTAGCTAAAATAAGACCTTGAACATATGGAACACATTTTCAATAAGTTACAAGGACCCCTTTGCATTGTTTAATGTGAAAACTCAAACATGGTTTTCTGACCAATTTGGGGGCTGTGTTTAGTATTTCTTCTTCAGTAGCCTGTGTACCACCTGGCTTAAAAGTGGTTCCTTGAGCTGCCACAGTTGCCTACCACTGAAACACGTCTACACTGTAGAATGAATGCATTTTGAGCCTACTTTGACTGACATAGCTCAATGTTATGGAATTCTGGGAGTTTTTTTATTTGGGAAGGCACCAGTAGTGGTTGGCAGATAAGGGTAAAGACCTTGTGAAACTACAGTTGTTATGACTCCATAGCATGAAGTCAAGAAAGTTTCCTGGACTTTTTCTGGGTTCATTTCTAGCATAATTGGTCAACAGCACAAAAATATAAGGTGAGATCAAACATATCATTAATGTCCTAAACTTTCTTTGTGTCCTTTGTTCTTTTTATTAGTGGACACTTTCCTACCACCATCTAGTTGTGTTGCCTTTAGTGACCCAAATAATGGTGTGTTTTCATTATAAAAGGCCTGGTGGGCGTGAGGAAACCATTGGGACTCTCTCTCCTGATGAGAGTTTAGGAAGAACCATTTTTGAGGACTCTAAATTCCAAAATTCCCCAGGAATCATAGGCACAGGGTAATGTTCTCACACTCTGCTCATATCAATATTCATCAGCAATCAGGTTAATTACAAAAATATCATATAATAGCCCAGTGGTTTAAAGTATAACCCTCCCAAGGCAGTCCATTTCAGTGACAACAATAAACTATTTTCTAATGAATGGAAATTAGTTGTTGTTAAGTAGAATGCAGAATATTGCGGCAACAAACAAGAAGTCCATATCTCTCCCCCCAATTCTGGAGAGCCTTATTATATAGCACAGATCAAGAGGAAATAGCTTTAGATTGAAAGAAATTGGCAAAGCCTTCTGTCAACTATCAACAGTTGACCAAATTTCAAGTGATTGCAAATTGTTGGTTGTGAAGTAGAATGTAGAACGTTGTAGCAACAAATACAAAGTCCATGGCCCCTTCCACATTGCCCTGCATCCCAGAATTTGATCCCAGATTATCTGGTTATCCCAGATTATCTGGCAGTGTAGACTTATATAACCCAATTCAAAGCAGTTCAAAGTAGACGCAGCCTAAACCTCTTTCCTCAAATTCTGAAGAGTCTCATTATGCAGCAAGATTACGAGGAAATGGCTTTAGACTGAAAGTTTTTGTTTGAGATTAAATCTGTTTGTATGAGAGCTGTAATTAAAAAGGAACTTTTTCAAATTCTAAACAAAATAGATGTTCCTGGATTCTCACAGGAATTTCCTTTGGAATATCAAAATAACCTAAATCCTGACTTTCTGCCCCATTTCATCAGGAGCTTCAAGCTGATTTTAGTGGCAGGGTAGGGTTTTTTTTTGTCAAGCACACACTATGCCTCCTAATCATCATCATAATAATAATACATCATTATTTATATCCCACATTTCTCCCTCACAGGACCCAAGTACAACATATTAAAACCAAGTAAACAACAATCCATATACATCAGCCACCAAAAATGCCCTCTTCCTTGTCAATATCAGTCGCATTTGCAACGGTGGTGGACATGAGTGTAGGGCCTAACCAGAAGATCTTAAAGAATGGGCGGGTTGGTATGAGGAGATGTGGCCAGATAAGTAAGTTGGACCTGAACCACTTAGTGCTTTAAATGTCAAAACCAGCATCTTGAATTGGGCTTGGAAACAAATTGGCAGCCAGTGCAGGTGCTGAAGCAGAGGGGTTGTCTGCTCTCTGAGTCCAGCACCTGTAAGTAACTTGGCTGCAGCTCTTTGGACTAATTGAAGTTTCCGGGAACTCTTCAGGGGAGCCCCACATAGAGCCCATTACAGTAATCTAAGTAGGATGTAACCAATAATAATAACAACAACAACAAAATCAACTTTAGGTTCTTGTGGGTTTTTTCGGGCTATAGAGCCATGTTCTAGAGGCATTTCTCCTGATGTTTCGCCTGCATCTATGGCAAGCATCCTCAGAGGTGTGAGGTCTGTTGGAATTAGGACAATGGGTTTATATATCTGTGGAATGGCTGGGGTGGGGCAAAGAGCTCTTCCCTGCTGCAGTTAGGTATGACTGTTTAGCTGATCACCTTCATTAGCATTTGAAGGTCTGCCTGAGCCTGGGAAATTCTGTTCCTGGGAGGTGTTAATCTGTGCCTGGTTTTTTCCTCTCTGTTGTTTAGCTGTTATAATTTTAGAGTTTTTTAATACTGGTAGCCAGATTTTGTCCATTTTCATGGTTTCTTCCTTTCTGTTGAAATTGTCCACATGCTTGTGGATTTCAATGGCTTCTCTGTGTAGTCTGACATGGTGGTTGTTGGTGTGGTCCAGCATTTCTGTGTTCTCAAATAATATGCTGTGTCCATATTATTTTAAAAACAACTTTATTTATACCCCGCCACCATCTCCCCAAGGGGACTCGGAGCGGCTTATAAAAGGACACGCCCATCAATACAGTAACACAATATAACACAAGAACACAACAAAAAAAGAAAAAAATAATATAAATACAAAACTAATATAAATAAACAGTACAACAATATAAAATCAGAACATTAAAACACTAAAAATGATCACAGTGGACAGGGCCAAATTCAAAGGTTAAAATTTTAAAACCACTGGGTGATAGGGCAATGTAATATATCAGGACAGGGGATCCGGAGGATAATGTAAGATTTAATTGCTTCTGAGGGCATTGTATGCAGAGTTTGGTCAGGAATTATAATACATTCAATCATTGAAGACACACAGCCAAGTTTTCAGGCTCCTCCTAAAGATTATCAGGGTGGGGGCTTGCCTAATATCTCTAGGGAGCGAGTTCCAGAGCCGAGGGGCCACCACAGAAAAGGCCCTCTCCCTTGTCCCCACAAGTCGCACTTGCGATGGGGGCAGGAGCGAGAGCAGGGCCTCTCCGGAAGATTGAAGACATCTTTGGGTTCATAGACAGAAATGCGGTCGCACAGGTAGGCGGGTCCCAAACTATTCAGGGCTTTGTAGGTGAGAACCTGCACCTTGAACTGCGGCTGGAAAATAAATGGCAGCCAAGGAAACCCTAGGCAGAGAATTAGTCCTATGTCCCCAAATGAAATATGAGGGATATTAGAAATTCTATAAGCTGTTGGAAATAAGTGCACCATAACCTTATTGAAAAGGTACAAAGGATGTCACATCCGCTTGGCCGATGTGAATCTCCATGAACATGTGGAGACCACCTTTGGAAAACCACTAGTCAAGAAAAACATGACCTTTTTAGAAGTCAGCCCTTTGAACAAGTGATATTCATAAGCATTCAGGTAATGGCACACAGGTAGCTCAGCTGTTAAACTGAAGAACCTGTCCAGGTCTGTAGCTTTCTGACAAAATAATTACCTCACAAACAAAATTGAAAGGATTTAATTCAAAAGTATGTAATAGAGAACATAAGAAAGCTCCAACGGACAGGAGGATTTCCTTTTCATTTTATCAGAATGGAAGATGGAAGCTGAACCTTCCAGCAATTCACACCTGTCTGTCTGTCTGTCTATCTTTTTTCCTTTCTTTCTCCACCCCTGATGTGATTCTGCCACCAACAGCACATGTGACTCTGGATCCAGACACAGCCCATCCTCAGCTCATCCTCTCTGAAGACTGCAGGCGTGTGACATTTGGAAAGAAAAAGCAAAATCTTCCTGACAATCCTGAGAGATTCAGTGATGATCCTTATGTGCTGGGCCAGGAGGGATTCACAGGAGGCAGGCATTTTTGGGAAGTCCTTGTGGGGAGTGAGGAAGGATGGACTGTGGGTGTTGCCAGAAAGTCTGTGGAGAGGAAGGACTTAGACCACAGTGGCCCTGAAGCTGGGATCTGGGAAGTGGGAAAGTGGGGGCGTGAATACCACTTCTCCTCCAACAACAATGAGTACCCGTGTCTGATTCTGAATGAGGAGCCCAAGAGGATTCGTGTGACTCTGAATTACGAAGGGCGTCAGGTGACCTTTTACGATGCAGACTCAGCAGCAATGATCTTTGAATGCCCTCCAGCCTCTTTCTCAGGTGAGACCCTCCTCCCCCTCTTTTATGTGAAAAGAAAAGCCCAACTGACGCTCTCTCCGTAAGGATGGAGGCCAATGTCCAAAACCTCACACCAGCTGAGACACAAGAGGAACTTTATCTCCAGAGAACTGGGGCTGTTGCTTTTTTGTGGGGCCTCTCTGCTCTCTCTTTATATATTTACCTAAAGACTGGAGGCTGGAGTGTGAACGATGGAGCCATTTCCCAGTGCAATGCTCGGCTCATGGGCCGGCCAAGAACTTCCTCTCCCATTTGGAAAGACAGCAACAACAACATCAAAGAGGGAATAAACATAAACATAATAAAAAAAACATAAACATAATAATACATTGAAACCAATAGTTACTCAATAATTCTATAATTCAGTAGTTAGTGGGCAGCCCTTCTATTCCCCTTTCACTATTTCTTCAACTTTCTGAGGGATGTAGGTTGGATTTGCCTATGCGGCTTTGGTTTCACACCCAAACAGCATTGGATCAAGTATGAATGAAAACTGAGGTATAGTCGGACCTCCATATTTGATGGTTTCATTTTTGTAGGTTTTAATTATTCAGAGATTTGGTTAAAATAGTCTCTCTAGGAATCTTTAGGTCCTTCAGCGTGGCTCTATGGCCAGATTCCTGTGGGAGTCAACTATAGCTATCCCTAGGCAGAACAATTATCAAGGCATTTATAAGGGTTCCAGAATGAATCTGTTGGAAGTTGACCATGTTCCCTTTTTGGCTTTTTCTATCTTTTGAATATTTACCACTTCTGCTGTACTTGTAAGGTAGTAATAAATGTTATAAACAGTATAATGCACAAAAAGCATGGTAGATTCTTGTTTTTGCTGCAACAAACCTTGAAATGTTGATTGGGTTTCCCCAAAAAGGTGAGTCCCACCCCCCCCCCCCCAACAGAAATCTTAAGAACTAAAGGAGAGACTGAGAGAAGACAAGAAGAGAGCATGGATAAATAGGAAGACAGAGATAAAAAATAAGACTATAAATAAACTATAGGCTTATTGTGGATTGCTTCCTTTTGAAAGAACTGATTTCACATTTTTTTGGTCTTTGGTACCTGGCATATCCCTTTCAACCCTTTATTCATGCTTATGACATCCTCCAATAAAGAAGTCTTTGCCATTGTTTATTGCCATTAAATCAACGTTGACTTATCACAACCCTTTGAAGGAGGGACCTCCCCGTCCCCTTGTCACCACAAGCCCTGCTCAGGTCCTGCAAAGTCAAGGCTGCGGCTTCTTTCACTCTCTCCATCTGGACTTGGTCTTCCTCTTTCCCTCCTGCCTTCTTCTCACTTGTCAAGGATTATTAGGGCTAACTGTGCTGTCGCATGCTGGGCCTGTGCATATGACTGTAGACAGGACATAAATTTTGTGTGCCCAACGGGACGCCGGGGCTGCCTCAGATTAAAGGCCCTTGGGCCTCCCCAAAACAAAGTTCTGTAGAGGCCTAAAGTAAGTCCAACAAAGTTCTTTATTGATGAAAAACAAACAGGTACTTTAAAGCTTTCTTAACAGTCTATAGGCTCTTGCAATCTTGTTCACTAGGAACAGGCACTATCTTCATAACTATATAATAACCAAGGGGGAAATCCTTAACTTCTAATCTGGGCAGTCTGTACTTGCCTCTGTTGGCATGGAGCCCCTGCACCCGGTACCAACTGCGTCTGGCTTCCATGAGCGACCCTTACCAAGCAGAGCTTTGTAGACTTCCAGGGGAAAGAAGGAATTCAGGTTGCTGTGATGGCTGGCTGAAGTCCCTCAGCAAAAGGATCTGTAAAGCTGTAAAATCCTCAGCCAAGCTATGGGGCCTTTTCTCCCCGGCCAAGCTGTAGGCTGTATATCTCCCCGGCCAAGCCGTTGAAGACGAAGCTTTCTACAGGAGCTCTTCATTTTATGTCCTGTGCGAAAGGCTTCTCTGTGAGAACTGACTCAAAAAGGCTCCTATTCCCTCCAAAACTCAAAAAGGGGCGGGACCAGGGAACCTAACGATAATTGACAGGTGGCTTGCCCTATGATTGCAGCCAAAAGAAGCCACCTATCTGCTGAGTCCCTGAAACTTAGGACTATAACAAACATGAAATGCAAAGCAAACAAAATTGGAGCTCCTGGTACCAGCACACTAACAGAGGTAGATTTCAATAAGAATGAAGGGACTCTATTAATGTACATAACAACAGCAGCAAGAATAATATATGCTAGGATGTGGAGACAAAAAGAAATACCCAAAAGTCAGGAATGGTTGATAAAATAACTAGAAATTAGAAATATGGATGAACTGACCCATTTTTTAAAAAGAAGAAACCAAGAAACCGTTGAAGCAAAAACAGAATGGAATCCAGTGAAAGACTATTTAACTAAGATGAATATAAAAATGTTGACTTAGATATCCAGATCGACCCATCGCCAGGTATTGGGGAAGCAAGAAGAAGACAAGAACATAACAGGAACATTTAATGGACTAGAATCCATTATGATAAAGAAGATCGGAAGGACCAATTATGTCCCTAGTAGAGACTCCTTTCCCTTGTAAACCCTTTCACCCCTATCCACATGGTTTTCCCTACCCTGTCCTTTAGTTTGCAGTCTATTTTATCATTTCACTTTATATTGTTGAGGTGGTGGGTGGGGGGTAGTTGGGAGGGTTGGGTGGAGGTCTGTTGTTTTCCCTTTTTTCTTTGCTATATGTACTTATATGACTAAACTGTTTTCTTCAAATTTTAGTTTATGTCTAAAACTTAATAAACATTATTTTTAAAAAGCATTATTGTCTTTTCTAGTTATTATAAAAACCTAAAGTAATCTTCCATCTTCCCAAAGGGGTCCGGAGATGCGTTGCTGCCAGACATCAGTGTACTCTATACTTTTCACTGAATTGTTTATATTTACATAAAAACACATTATAGTGTATTCTTTAAAGTGTAATGTTATCATAAGGTAGTAACTGTAGAATGTGTCTTGGTTAGTGATCCCTGTCAGGGAGGATAAAGTTGGGAGGGGATTTCCCCCATTGAGTCTATACTTGTCTCTTCACACAAATTGAAACCGGGTTTAGGAGAACCAACAGAATCAGGAAAAGCCTTTAAGACCATATTAAATGTATCAGAGATTTATTACAGGTTGAGCATTCCTTATCTAAAATGCTTGGGACCATAAGTATTTTAATTTTTACATATGCCTAATGAGATATCTTGGGAGGAGAGCAATGTCCAGTCTCGATAAAATAGTAAAGAGTAGAGACATCACACTGGCAACAAAGATCTGCCTAGTAACCTACGGATGTGAGAGCTGGACCTTAGGGAAGGCTGAGCGAAGGAAGAGAGATGCTTTTGAGCTGTGGTGCTGGAGGAAAGTGCTGAGAGTGCCTTGGACTGCGAGAAGGTCCAACCAGTCCATCCTCCAGGAAATAAAGCCTGACTGCTCATTGGAGGGAAGGATACTAGAGACAAAGTTGAAGTACTTTAACTAGAGATACTAGAGTCAAAGTTGAAGTACTTTGGCCACATCATGAGGAGACAGGAAAGCCTAGAGAAGACAATGATGCTGGGGAAAGTGGAAGGCAAAAGGAAGAGGGGCCGACCAAGGGCAAGATGGATGGATGGTATCCTTGAAGTGACTGGACTGACCTTGAAGGAGCTGGGGGTGGTGACGGCCGACAGGGAGCTCTGGCGTGGGCTGGTCCATGAGGTCACGAAGAGTCAGAGATGACTGAACGAATGAACAACAACAATGAGATATTTTGGAGATAGGACCCGAGTCTAAACAACAAATTCATATATGTTTTGCATGCACCTGATACAGATAGCTTGAAGGCAATTTTATTCCCAGTATTTCTGATTAGTTTGTGTATGAAACGGTTTGTATAGCAGCAGAAAGGAGTCTATAGAGTGTGTAAAATGTCATTCATTGCTGGGTGGCGGGGGAACGGACGATTCAGTGGCACCTCTTCACAACAGAGAATGCAAATTCTGGAGAAAACAGACAGAAGACGGTATGGGAAGATACCAGAATATGACTCAAAAGAAGGACTGTAAATGCAGTCACTTGGAAAATAAGTGATGGAGAAAGGACCTGATCCTGGAAGGCATTGGACGCCGACATGATTTGAACCAAGAATGAATGTGCTGTGCAAGATTTCATTTTATGTAAAATAAGCAATGAATCCTAACTTGCATATATAGATAAAGGTTTTCATGTAATATGAAATAACATTTCATTATTACAATGTTTGTATGTGTCCATATCTCTCATAAGAGGGGTTGCTAGTAAAACGGAATGACTGATGCAGGTCAAAAAGGTTGTGTAATCAAAAAGAAAATGTTTGGAAAGCTCTGCACTTAAGGCAGTAGATGACATCTTATCTTGATCCTAAGCAGGGTTTACCCTGGTTAGTATTGGATGGGAGTATACAAGGTATATTACAAGGTATATTACAGGAGAAGGAAGTGGCAAAACTACTGCTGAATCTTCCTTGACTAAGAAAGCTCTGTAACATCTATGCTGCCTTCATATGTTAACAAGTGAATTGAAGGTAATGCACAACACGCTAGAGATGTTAATTCTGTCAGCTGTAAAGGGGCAAACCTCGTAGAAAGGACAACTCTCTCCCTCTCTAGGTCCATTTATTTATTTATTATTTATTTCGGTTTCTTCTACCCCGCCCTTCTCACCCCGAAGGGGACTCAGGGCGGCTTACAAAGGCACAATTCGATGCCAGCATCACATAACAGTAATAAAACAAAATAACATCAATTAAACAGTTAACAGTTGAACAGTTAAACAACAATTCCTGCATTACAACCCTAAAAACAATAAAACCAATACAAACCCAATTACTCCTCATTGACAGTCAGCGTTCACTATCTCATAGTCCAAATTCCAATTCCACATTGTCAGTCCTGTCAGTCCTAGTCGTTTGATTATCCTTATCTAGTTTTCAGATTGCCCAAAGGCCTGGTCCCACAACCACGTCTTTACTTTCCTCCTGAGGGAGAGGAGGGATGTTGATGCCCTAATTTCTCCCGGGAGTGAGTTCCACAGGTGAGGGGCCACCACCGAGAAGGCCCTGCTCCTCGTCCCCACCAACCTCACTTGTGATAGCGGTGGGGTCAAGAACAGGGCGTCCCCAGATGATCTCAGACTCCGGAGTGGGACGTAGAGGGAGATACGTTCGGACAGATACACTGGACCGGAACCGTACAGGGTTTTGTAGGTCAAAACCAGCACCTTGAATTGTGCTCGGAACTGAACCGGCAGCCAGTGGAGCTGACACAGCAGGGGGGTGGTGTGCTCCCTGTATGACGCTCCGGTGAGTAGTCTGGCTGCCGCTCGCTGGATCAGTTGAAGTTTCCGAACAGTCTTCAAGGGCAACCCCACGTAGAGAGTGTTGCAGTAGTCTATTTGGGATGTAACAAGAGTATGGACCACTGTGGCCAGATCAGACTTCTCAAGGTACGGACGCAACTGGTGCACAAGTTTTAATTGTGCATAAGCTCTCCCGGCCACCGCTGAGACCTGGGGTTCCAGGCTCAGCGATGAGTCCAGGATCACTCCCAAGCTGCAAACCTGTGTCTTCAGGGGGAGTGGAACCCCGTCCAGCACAGGCTGTAACCCTATGCCCTGTTCGGCCTTATGACTGACCAGTAGGACCTCTGTCTTGTCTGGATTCAGTTTCAATTTGTTAGTTCTCATCCAGTCTGACACAGCAGCTAAACACCGATTCAAGGTCTGGACAGCCTCCTAGGTGACAGGTGAGAAGGAGTGACAGATCTGGACATCATCTGCATAGAGATAACACCTCAGTCCGAAACTCCGAATGATCTCTCCCAGCGGTTTCATGTAGATGTTAAACAACATTGGGGACAGAATTGAACCCTGTGGGACTCCACACGACAATGGCTGTGGGGCCGGACAGGTGTCACCCAGTAACACCTTCTGGGACCGTCCCTCAAGAAAGGACTGGAGCCACTGCAAGGCAGTACCCCCAAGTCCCATATCAATGAGGCGTCCCAAAAGGATATCTAGACTGTGGAATTAGGGCCTTTTGACACCACTTTAACTGCCATGGCCCCCAGTGGCGCAGTACATTAAACCCTTGTGCCGGCAGGACTGAAGACCAACAGGTTGGAGGTTCAAATCTGGTGAGAGCATGGATGAGCTCCTTCTATCGGTTCTAGCTCCCCATGCAGGGACATTAGAGAAGCCTCCCACAAGGATGGTAAAACATCTGGGCGTCCCCTGGGCAACATCTTTGCAGACAATTCTCTCACACCAGAAGTGACTTGCAGATTCTTAAGGCACTCCTGACACACACACACACACACACACACACAAATTGTCATGTCTCAATGCTTTCAAATTATGGGAGTTTTCTGCCAAATGGTGCTGCTACATCAACAAACTACAATTTCCATGCTTCCATAGCATTAGGTCAGAGCAGTTAGAGTGGAGTCAAACTTCATCAATTCTGCAGTATAAATGCACCCTAGTTTTGCTCGCACAGCCATGTTTAAGTGCAACACATTCGCCCATCTGTATTCCTAATGGGATCTGTTGTAGCATTTGAGGCAAAGTAATCCATATTTGGCTACCTCACTTAATGAACAAGAGGTTGCGATCCTAAAGGACCAGATGCTGTCTGATCTTGGATGTTAAGCTGTGCCAGCCCTAGTTAGAACTTGGATGGGAAACCATAAATGAATCCCAGGTGCTGCAGATTACATTCCTGTGGAAGGAATGACCAAAACCACCTCCTTGCAAAAGGAAACACTATGAGATAGATGGGTTTACTCATCTGCCCATGCCTCTGCTTTTCCCTGGATCTCCTGCTTCCACTCTCACCTGCCTTCCTCTCTCTACTGCATCCCAGGATCCATTTACACCATGGTGTAGAATGAATGCTTTTTGCAGCACTTTAGTTGCCATGGTCCAATGCTACTGAATCCGAGGAGTTGTAGTTTTCCAATGTCTTTTTCCTTCTCTGTCAGAGGGCTCATGCCTCACTAAACAATAGTTCCCATGACTATAGCACTGAGTTGTGGCAGTTAAAGTGGTGTCAGATTCCATTCATTCTACAGCGTAGATCAGTGGTTCCCAACCTGTGGGTCCCCAGGTGTTTTGACCTACAACTTCCAGAAATACCAACCAGTTTACCAGCTGTTAGGATTTCTGGGAGTTGAAGGCCAAAACATCTGGGGACCCACAGGTTGAGAACCACTGGTGTAGATGCACCCCAACACAAAACAAAGCCTTTTTCCTTCAGTCAGAAAGGTCAGCCAGGTTTCTATGGGGGGATCAGGTCGGATAGGCTGGACCTAAGTTGCAAAGGCTTTATACCAGGGGTCCTCAAACTTTTTAAACAGAGGGCCAGGTCACAATCTCTCAAACTGTTGGAGGGCCGGATTATAATTTGAAAAAACATGAATGAATTCCTATGCACACTGCACGTCTCCTATTTGTAGTGTAAAAACACAATTAAAATGAAGAACAATTTTAACAAAATATAAACGTATTAGTATTTCAATGGGAAGTGTGGGCCTGTTTTTGGGTGATGAGATAAGGTTGTTGTTGTTGTGTGCTTTCAAGTAGTTTCAGACTTAGGTTGACTCTGAGCGAGGGTCGGGTAAATGACCTTGGAGGGCCGTATCTGGCCCTTGGGCCATAGTTTGAGGACCCCTGCTTTATACAGTAGATTATATTAACCACCCCTTTGAATTGTGCCCGGAAGTAAACCAAAAACCAGGAAAGTCCTTTTCCTTTCCTTTCCTTTTTTTTTTTTTTTAGCAAAGGAGTGATATGCTCAGAGAACAAGTTGCATACTTCCCAGAAAGGCAGAGAAAGGGAAAGGGTCCTCTTTTCAGGTTCTTGAAACTACAGGCATTTTAAGAATTCAGATCTTACAGTGAAAGAGGCTGGCCAGAGGCGGAGTCAACAGGTGCTGTCCATGAAAGGAAAGTCTGAGAAACAAAAGCTAGATCATTAAATCTCTTCTCTTCCTCCTGGAGTAGCAGCTGCAACCACCATGGCTTCTAGAGACCCTGTGAAGGAGCTCTGTGAGGAACTGGCCTGTCCCATCTGCCTGGAGTATTTCAAGGAGCCAGTGATCATCTCCTGTGGGCACAATTTCTGCCAATCCTGCCTGGATCAGTGCTGGGAAGGGAAAGAGGCCTCTTGCCCACAATGCAGGGAGAAAGTACAGAAAGGAGACATCAGGCCAAATAGGCAGCTGGTGAACCTGGTAGAGATAGCCATGAAACTGGGAAGCCTGAAGGCAGAGGAAAAGGGAGGAATTTGCCAGAGGCACCAGGAGCCCCTGAAGCTCTTCTGTAAGCACCACAAAACCCCCATCTGTATGGTGTGTGACAGGTCAAAGGAGCATGAGAACCACAAGGTGATTACTGTGGATGAGGCATCGAAAGAGTACAAGGTAGGAGAAGGTGAAGTTCCACCCCACAATACGGAGGAGTGGCTGGCAATTCAATATCCTGTGCCCTTGGGTATTCAGAAACCTAAGGTCACTGTAGAATTCGTGTAGTTCAATACACCTATAACTGTTTGACTCAATGCTATGGAACCAAGGGAGCTGTAGTTTTACAAGGTCTTTAGCCTTCTCTGCCAAAGAGTGCTGATAACTCAGCAAACCACAACTCCCAGAATTTGTTTATTTATTATTTATTTTCAGCATTTCTACCCCGTCCTTCTCAACTCCCCGGGAAGCGGGGGGGAGGGGGGGGGAACGGGACGACTCAGGACAGCTTACACATGGCAGTAATTCAATGCTGCAACATACAAACAAATACAACAATATAGCAAAAAAATTAAAACAGTAGATAAATTGTTAAGTTAAAAATATTTGTCAACAATATAGCCATTCCAGTCCAATTCCATATCCAAGGTGCTTTTATGCCTGATGTCCAAAAAACTTGTCCCAGAACCATGATTTCAGTTTCTTCCAGGCTATTCTTGAGCCCTGGCAATTAAAGTAGTGTCTGTACTGCATTAATTCTACAGTGTAGATGCACCCTAATACATGGAGCAATGGATCAAACTACAGGAAAAAAAGGATTCAGCCTGGTCATTAGGAAGAACTTCCTGATGGACAGAGCTTTTTCCATGGTGGAAATCGCTGTATCTGATTGTGTTGGAGTTTCCTCTAAATTGCTGATAACTCACCAAGCCACAACCGCAGCATGCGGATGTTATCGCATATATACATTGATTAGTACAGAAATGAGCCCCGGTGGCGCAGTGGGTTAAAACACTGAGCTGCTGAACTGGTTGACCAAAAGGTTGCAGGTTTGAATCCAGGGAGTGGGCTGAGCTCCCGCTGTCAGCCCCAGCTTCCGCCAACCTAGCAGTTCGAAAACATGCAAATGTGAGTAGATCAATAGGTACCGCTCCGATGGGAAGGTAACAGCGGCGGTCCATGCAGTCATGCTGGCCACATGACCTTGGAGGTGTCTATGGACAATGCCGGCTCTTCAGTTTAGTAATGGAGATGTGCACCAACCCCCAGAGTCGGACATGACTGAACTTAATATCAGTGGAAAACCTTAGTACAGAAACAAAACCTGTCACATTCAGATACTTTGTTTGAAGGAGCTCATGTGTAAGGAAAATTGTGGAAGTAGCATTAAGAAAAGGAGAGAGGCCTGCCAATAAAGGTCAAGATTGTCCAAATTTCCCATAAAATCCAGTAAATGTGGTGTGATTGACAGCATGATATTTGAAATTACCTTTCTAAACCTTGGACAAAACAACTGACCAAGGACTTTGTTTTCCTCTTCAGGACCAAATTTGGAATTTGCTGAAGTCTCTGAAGGAGGAAAAAGAGAAAATTCTGGCCTACAAAGCAAATAAAGCAAAGGAAATTGACCGTTGGTTGGTAAGTGGGAAAACATTACAACTTTGAGTCTGTGTCAGTATAAACTGGATATGCAATGCAGAAATAATTGTGTCAAAATGTTTTTAAAGCTTGATAGCCTACGGAAAATATTGACCCAGGTCCATTCCAATGGCAGGCACTTGCAGGATTTTACAAAGCTCTTTCACGATGTCAAGGGACACAAGTCTATTTCTCCCTGCCTCTCACTCCTGTATCTTCTTTCTTTCCTTGAAGGAGAAAATCCAAATGGGGAAGCAGAAGACAGTGGCTGCATTCAGAGATATGCATCAGTTTCTAGAAAAGCAAGAGAGGAATCTGCTGGCAAAAATGGAAGAGGTGGAGAAGGAGATTTGGGCAAAAAGGGAGGAACTTCTGGCCAGACTCTCCAAAGAAGTCTCTTCTCTCGCGAATCTCATCCAAGAGATGGAGGAGAAGCATCAGCAGCCGGCAAGTGAACTCCTCCAGGTAAGGCTCATATTGTCCCCATGGATGGCTGAGACAGGGACACCTTTGATTTCTAATGGTTCGATGTACACATATTTTGTTTTATGCACACAATATGCGTAGTGTCATGTCATAGAATCATAGAATCAAAGAGTTGGAAGAGACCACATGGGCCATCCAGTCCAACCCCCTGCCAAGAAGCAGGAATATTGCATTCAAATCACCCCTGACAAATGGCCATCCAGCCTCTGTTTAAAAGCTTCCAAAGAAAGAGCCTCCACCACACTCCGGGGCAGAGAGTTCCACTGTTGAACGGCTCTCACAGTCAGGAAGTTCTTCCTAATGTTCAGGTGGAATCTCCTTTCTTGTAGTTTGAAGCCATTGTTCCGTGTCCTAGTCTCCAGGGAAGCAGAAACAAGCTTGCTCTCTCCTCCCTGTGGCTTCCTCTCACATATTTATACATGGCTATCATATCCCCTCTCAGCCTTCTCTTTTTCAGTCTAAACATGCCCAGCTCCTTAAACCGCTCCTCATAGGGCTTGTTTTCCAGACCCTTTATCATTTTAGTCGCTCTCCTCTGGACACATTCCAGCTTGTCGTACAATATGAAAGAAGCCAAATACAAAATGTAAATGAATTTAGTGTTTAAACTTGGGTCCCATCTCAAGGACATCATATTATTCCAAAATGTGAAAAAAATCTGAAAGACAGCTGGAACCTGTCATGTGATATGATGATACCTTTCAACAGGGGACAGAAAGATCTTTGGGGCTGTATCCAAACTTTAGGATCATAAAATGTTAGAGTGGGAAATGACCGCTAGAGTCATCTAGTCTAGCCTTATACTGCCATGCAATACTGCAATACTTCTGAAAGTTGCCTCTTTTTAAAGACCTCCAAAGAAGAACACAAAGTGAACATGAGTCAAGAAAGTGGTGCAGCAGCATAAAAAAAAAATCCCAATTTGAATCTAAGCTGCATCAATAGCAGTATTATTTATTAATTTATTTAGGACATTTATATCCCATCCTATCTCAACCTCCATGTAGGGACTCAGGGCGGCTAACGAGCATAAATATACATATTAAGTAAAAAACAGTATAAACATTATAAAAACATTTTTTTAAATCGCCAATTTAAGTCTTCATCCTAAAAACAGTCCATTGGTGTCCATTAAAACCATAGCTTTGTCATCAAGACAAAGTCTAGTCCACAAAGGCCTGATCCCACAGCCAGGATTTTACCTTTTTTTGGGAGGTCAGGAGGGATGGAGCAGATCTGATTTCACTTGGTAGGGAATTCCATAGCTGAGGGGCCAGCACAGAGAAGACCCTGTCTCTTGTCCCCACCAACCGCGATTGCGATGGTTGGGAGACCGCGAGCCGGGCCTCCCCGGACAATCTCAAGGTCCTAGGTGGTTCATATTGGAAGATACGTTCAGACAGGTAAACTGAACTATAAACTTCTGGAACGATTCCATCAGATTTGCCTCTGAAAAATCCTGCAAAACCCTTGGGAAGACAGGCGGACAAATGTCAGAGTTCTGGAAGAAGCAAAGATCACCAGCATTGAAGTGACAATCCTCCATCATCAACTCCGCTTGATTGGCCACGTCTGAATTCTTGATCACCATCTGCCAAAGAAGTTACTGTACTCCCAACTCAAGAATGAAAAATGAAAAGTTTGTGGACAGAAAAAGAGATTTAAAGACGAGCTTAAAGCTAACCTTAAAAACTGCGGCATAGACACCGATTATTGGGAAGCCCTGGCCCTTGAGCACTCTAACTAGAGTTCAGCTGTTATCAACAGTGCTGTGGAATTCAAAGAGACATGAATGGAGGGCGAAAAGGAGAATGTGTCAAGAGTAAGGTGTGTCAAGCCAACCCTTGTCGGGACCGCCTTCCATCTGGAAATAGATGCCCTCATGCAGATCAAAAATAGATTTCTACAATCACCTATGGACCCACCTGTAAGACTCTACACTTGGAAGGCAATCATGGGCCATGGGGGATTGCCTATGATGATGAGTATCTGTATCAAGGGACATTAACATCCCACTCTATTCTGCTTTTGTCAGGGCTCGCCTGAAATAACCCTTTGTTCACTTCTGGGCAAAACAATTCAAAAAGGATATTAACAAGCTGGAAGGTGCCCAGAGAAGGGCGACCAAAATGGCCAAAAGTTTGGAAGCCAAGCCCTAAGGAGTTGGCTACGTTTAGCCAGGAGAAGAGAAAACTGAGAAGTGACATGTTTACTATGTTTAAGGAAGAGAGAGCAGGCTTGCTTTGTCTGGTCTCAAACAGTGGAGAGAGCTTTGCTGAAGATTTTTAACAGATGTTGGATGGTTATCTGTCAGAGGGGAGCAGAAGACATATCCATCTTGTCTTTACTAATAATATAATACAGTATATTGTATATACATATAATATTTATAATATTATAATGTAATACAATATAATACTGGTAATAATAATTCAATATTATAATTATAATTATATATTTAATTACATGTAATATTACTAATAATATTACAATATAATGGTATAGTGCAATATAGTAATATATACTGATATTGTACTTTGCTAATAATATAATATATTGTATGAATATATATATTGTAAGCCGCTCTGAGTCCCCTTCGGGGTGAGAAGGGCGGCATATAATAAATAAATAAGCTTTGATTGAGTATTCTATACAGTTCCGGCCCGGTTTATCTGTCGGAAAGTATCCTCCCCTATAAACCATGAAGGACTTTAAGATCTTCCAAAGAGGCCCTGCTCTTGGTCCCCCACCTTCGCAGTTGCGCTTGGTGGGGACGAGAGACAGGGCCTTCTCTGTGGTGGTCCCCTGGCTATGGAACTCTCTCCCGATTGAAGTTAGGTCTGCCCCCTCAATTCTGACCTTCAGGAAGCAACTGAAATCCTGGCTTTGGAATCAGGCATTCACAGATTGATGGATTGAACCAGTAAAGGATTGAGTTGGAAGATGTTTTATCTTGGCGAACTGTTTTTATATGTATTTTATAATTCATTTATCATGTATGCAGTTTTAAAATGTTATTTATTGTATAGCATTTAATTTTTGCTGTTAGCCGTTCTGAATCCCTCCACGGAGGGAGAGAAGCACGGGATATAAAAGTTCTAAGTAATTAAATAAAAAATAAATATTGTTGCATAGGGGATTGTTGGACTGAAGAGATCCACTTTCTCAACATTCTGAGGCTTGAAGAAGGTGCATTTGGACAGTATTTTGGTATCTCTGCCAAAAAGCTGTTTGTAGTAGGTACCCATTACATAGATTTACCCTCCTAGGCTTGCTTCAACTACTTCAATGAGTTGGAAATGCTACTTTTTCAGAGATGCAAGAGTAGTCCCCATGCCTCTGCTGAGTTGTTTATTTCCTTCATTCACAGGATATTGGAAGCGTCTTACAGGGGTAAGTTAATCTCACCCCCAAATCTCATGTCTTCATGTGAAGCACATGTCTCTCCCATCTCAGGCTTTGAAAAGCCGCAGCACATTGCATGATTTGGTGTTTGGCCGGGTTCACAATAGAGTTGGACTTGATGCCTAGGAGGCCCCTTCCACCTCTGTGCTTCTGTGGGTGCATCTACACTGTAGACTTAATAGTTTGGCACCACTTTAACTGCCATGGCTCAATGCTGTGGAACCATGGGACTGTAGTTGGGTGAGGGACCAGCACTCTTTGGCAGAGAAGGCGAATTACCTTGTAAGACTGATGAAGGCTTGATGAAAATACATAATACACATATTGGAAAATATATTTGATATACCCATATTAGAAATAGGAGTTAGAAAATATATAAGAAAAATGTATGTATGCATGGTTAGTTCACTGGACTTCTAAAAAGCTGCAAAGTTAGAGGCCAGCTCCAGGAAAGGAATGTGGTGCCTGACACTTCTAAGGCCATAAGATAAGATACATACCAGGCACCAGGCACCAGGCACCTTATCATCCATTAAGAGGTGCCTGGTACCTTATCGTAAAATTGACTAATGAAGTGTCCATTAGGGGGTCTCAGGAATGTTATCTCAAGATGGATGGAGCAGGTCCGGAGACATCCTGGCGCTGGAAGTACATTAATAGACACTCTTTAGATAGTAAATTAATGAGGATTGACAACTTGTTGATTTCCAAAATATGCCTTTGAAGTCAGTGAAAGAGTAGATGTTTGTGACGCACATTGTGATGTTTCTATGATGCATGAATACTTATTTTCAAGAAGTGTATATATACTCTGCATTTCTTTTGTTCGGGACCCTTCTTTCCTGGCCTACCAGGGGGTCTATATCCGGTTGGCGCCAACCGAGAATAAAGCGTGCTTTCCAGTACTCTGGATCTCTCTTTGTCTTTGTTCCTCAAACCATCTCTCTTCCATAACAAGACTACAACTTCCGTTATGGCATAGCATTCAGCCAAGGCGATGAAAGTGGTGTCGAACCCTCTGATATTGCTCTTTCTCCTCCAGATATCAGAAGAGAAAGAAACATGAGACTCTGGTGGTTTTCCCTCCTGCCCTGAAATGGAAGATCTGGGACTTTCGTGATATAAATTCCTTTCTGGAGGGTGTCATGAAGCAATGCAGAGGTAACCAAACATCAGAAAGGATTTTTAATTAAATGTGACATTTGGAAAGTTGGGTATTATACGGGAATGTAGAAGGGACCTATGGCTGGATCTAACCTGTTAGATAATCCAGTTCAAAGCAGATAGTATGTTGTAAGTGTATGTCACAAAAGTAAAAACTTACAATAAAGAATATTTTTTAAAAAAATTAAGCAGATAATATGGAATATATATGGCAATGTAGAACGGGCCCTAGAGATTCCTAGAGATGTATTCTCTGTGGGAATTTCTAGATCTACCAGCATGGCTCTGTCATGAATGACTTTTCAGTTACTTTAAAGCAGGAGTCCACAAACTTTTTAAACAGAGGGCCAGATCATAGTCCCTCAAACTGTTGGAGGAGCAGATTATAATTTGTAAAAAAAAACATGCATGAATTCCTATGCACACTGCACATATCTTATTCGTAGTGCAAAAAACACTTAAAACAATACAATAATTAAAATTAAGAACAATTTCAACAAATATACAATTATTAGTATTTCAATGGGAAGTGTGGGCCTACTTTTGGCTGGTGAGATAGGATTGTTGTTATTGTTGTGTGCTTTCAAGTTGTTTCAGACTTAGGTTGACCCTGAGCGAGGGCCGGGTAAATGATCTTGGAGGGCTGCATCCAGCCCCTAGGCCTTAGTTTGAGGACCCCTTCTTTAAAGCATAGGTTCTTTTTATTACAATTTCCTGTGTGAAAGGGTATATCAGATTACAGAAAAACATTTAGACATACAGACATACAGATTCTATGCAACTACTTTGGATGTACAACAACTTAAAGTTACATTGGACTAACAAACAGACAAAGGGGGATTACATTTTCACTCATCAGCATTCACACCACATGTACACACATTCATCCTCAGGCATTCAAATATTACCATATCTTTTTCTCCCTCATTGGAGAAGCACCTGTTAGGCCAGGACCTGCTTTCCTGCAGCCTGCCAATGCATAGTTCCAGAACTTCCACAACTTCAAAACGCCGAAATGCCAAAACTTCTTTCCCTAAGAACAATGCCAAGGACCAGATCTCTGTTTTCCATACAGCAGAACATGACTCCTTGCACAAAATTTATTTATTTATTTATTTGCTTTATTTTTAAACCGCATTTTTCAGCCTAATTCGGCGACTCAATGCGGTTTACAACGCAATTTATTACAATAACAATTAGTTAAAAACACAGTATACACAACGGACAATACAAACAACACAACAACACAACATAGTCATCAACGCCTCAGTAAAAATCAGATTCCGTTCTCGTAATCCTTCTACCATTCCTTGTTCATTTATACCGTCTTCATGAGTTCAATTGCCATGTTGACCGAACGCCTGTTCATAGAGCCACGTCTTGACCTTCCTCCGGAACTCCAGCAAGGGGCCTGCCTGATGTCTACGGGTAGGGCATTCCATAGCCGAGGGGCCACCACCGAGAAGGCCCTGTCCCTCGTCCCCGCCAGCCGCGCCTGCGACGCCGGCGGGACCGAGAGCAGGGCCTCCCCGGACGATCTTAACGTCTTAATTTAAGACTCCTAAAGCAACTTCTTCCTCTTCTCTTGAGAAAGAAGCCCCAAAGTGACCAGATTTCTCCCGTGCAAATCTGCCACTCTCCATAGGTACACTATCTCTCTCCTTCCCATGGAGCAGAGCATAGTGGGTGGAACAGACTCCTCAGGTCGGTCACACTTTGAGCATTATTAGACTGAGTCTTTTATAGGAATATTCTGCTGATGTCGCCCCAAAGTTGTAAATTAATAATAGACATCTTCCGTCCTGGCTCCATCTCTGCTTCCTGGCCAGATGTTGACTCTTCTTGATTAGTGTTGATCTTATGTTGACTTCCTTCTTAATATTGTAAACATTTATCTTATCACTGCCCAGTTCTTATCACACTTTACTTTTCAATTCTTATTAGCAACTTTTAATTACAGTCCAGCAAGCTGGTAGTTAATCATTGTAGGCCTTAATATTATACTGGTGTCTCCAAAATTATTAGCTCCATCCATACATTCATCTTCCATTCATTCCCACACATCATATTAAATACACATTTATCAAATCCACACATTGAATTTCTTATTAAACTCTAAGGGTTCAAACTTTGGTGGACATTGAACATCAAGTCACACAGCAGGATCTGGAGATTCTGAGAGAGAACATTTTAATCAATCCCTGAATGATCAGATTCACTGGTTGTAGCCTCAGTCTGAGAGGTGGCTGGCATTTCTATCTAGGTCTCTTAACTCAGGATGCATTGAGACATACTTAGCGAGGAAAGAGGCAGAGGAGGCTTCCCCACAAGCCATCCTTTCTTTCCTTCCAGTGTGAACTAGGGAAGAGAGGCCCTTTGCACAGTCATTTTATAGATCCCTTTTGTCTACACATCCAAAACTTCCACTGATATTCTCCTATGGAGACAGGGCATCACACACTGCACATTGTAGCACATAATATATCTATTGAATTCCATGCCTGGCCATACATTGACGCACATTGGACAACCAATGTCACCATGCCTGAATGAGGCATAACTGTGTGTTGGCGAAGTTACACTTCATCTCTTGGGTGAAGGATCTCCGCCATCTTGAGTTGTTTCCTCTTGATTTCTGAGTGTCACCATGTTCTGTTAAGCATCTTTCTTCCTTTTCTCTCTTTAGATTCTCTGGAATCTGGACTTCAGCAGCAAAAAGGTAAACAGGGGGAAGTGGTTCAGAGGGGGTTTGCCGCAGCCTCCCCTCTGAGTCTGAGAGTGGGACTTGCCCAAGGCCACCCAAGAGCTTTCCATTACAGAGGCAGGATTCGGACCCTGGTTTCTCAGGCACCATCTACACTGCCATATAATTCAGTTTGTGACTTGAGATTATTTGCTTTTAACTGGATTATATGGCAGTGTAGACACAAATAATCCAGTTCAAATCAGATAATCTGGGATCAGATACTGAGTTATATGGCAGTGTTGATCTATCTTCAAGGTACAATAGTGTCACTGTAGTCATCTTGGCTCCTAGGCAACATTAGGATTTTATTTATTTATTCTCCTGAATCTTTTTACGCAGCCTCAAACTTCCATAAAATACAGCCATGCAAAACAAAACAAATTATTGGGTTGTTGTAAATTTTCTGGTTGTATGGCCATGTTCTAGAAGCATTCTCTCCTGAAGTTTCACCTGCATCTGTGGCAGGCATCCTTAGAGGTTGTGAGGTCTGTTGGAAACTAGGAAAATTGGGTTTATATATCTGTGGAAGTTCCAGGGTGGGAGAAAGAACTCTTGTCTGTTGGAGGTAGGTGTGAATGTTTCAACTGGCCACCTTGATTAGCATTTGATGGCCTGGCAGTTTTTAGGTTGGCTTGTTTCTGCCTTGGAAATTTCCTTGTTGAGAGGTGTCCAGGTGTTCCTGATTGTTTTCTGGTAGCCACTTTGATTGTCATGGCTCATTTGATGTCTGTAGACAGTCCACGTCTTGCAGGCGTATAGCAGGGTTGGGAGGACAGTAGCTTCATAAACAAGCACCTTGGTCTCCCTACGGATGTTCCTGTCGTCAAACACTCTGTGCTTCATTCAGAAAAATGCTGCACTCGCAGAGCTCAGGCGGTGTTGTATTTCAGTGTCAATGTTGACTTTTGTGGAGAGGTGGTTGTCAAAGTAGTGGAAATGGTCAACATTTTCTAATGTTACACCATTAAGCTGTATTTCTGGCATTGAAGATGAGTTGGTTGGGACAATAATAATGGTGTCACAGAAGGGGATGATTTCACAGAATCATAGAATGAAAGAGTTGGAAGAGATTTCATGGGCCATCCAGTCCAACCCCCTGCCAAGAAGCAGGAATATTGCATTCAAATCACCCCTGACAGATGGCCATCCAGCCTCTGTTTAAAAGCTTCCAAAGAAGGAGCCTCCACCATGCTCCGGGGCAGAGAGTTCCACTGCTGAACGGCTCTCACAGTCAGGAAGTTCTTCCTCATGTTCAGACGGAATCTCCTCTCTTGTAGTTTGAAGCCATTGTAGTTTGAAGCCATTCTCCAGGGAAGCAGAAAACAAGCTTGCTCCCTCCTCCCTGTGGCCTCCTCTCACATCTTTATACATGGCTATATTTCCTCTCAGCCTTCTCTTCTTCAGGCTGAACATGCCCAGCTCCTTAAACCGCTCCTCATAGGGCTTGTTCTCCAGACCCTTGATCATTTTAGTCACCCTCCTCTGGATACATTCCAGCTTGTCATTTGTGAGGCTTCAAATTGTTTCTGACTTATGGCTGTCTTAAAGAAATCATATCATGGGCTTTTCTGGGGCCGAGAGAGTGTGACTTGCCCAAGGGAATAAAACCCTGGTCTCCAGAGTTGTAGTCCAACTGCTATATGCTGAAATGTTATTTAAAGAGGAGAGTGGCATGTCGTAGAGCAGGTTGAAATATGGGGGGGGGGGGGGACAAGGGAGGATTTCCCTGATTTTACAAGAATGAAAGATGGAAGCTGAACCATCCAGCAATTCACATTTATATGTCTGTCTGTCTTTTTTTCTCTTTTTTTCTCCATCCCTGATCTGCGTTTCCCACCAACAGCACATGTGACTCTGGATCCAGACACAGCCCATCCTTGTCTCATCCTCTCGGAAGATCGCAGACGTGTGACGTGTGGAGAGAAAAAGCAAGATCGTCCTGACCATCCTCAGAGATTCAATCTATATCCTTACCTGCTGGGCCGGGAGGGATTTACAGGAGGCAGGCATTTCTGGGAAGTCCTTGTGGAGAATGGGGAAGAATGGTCTGTGGGAGTTGCCAGGAAGTCTGTGCAGAGAAAGGGATCCATCTCCTGTGGCCCTGAGGCTGGGATCTGGGAAGTGGGAAAGTGGGGGAGTGCCTACAGGTTCTTCTCCAACAACGATACGACCCCACGTCTGACTCTGAGCAAGGAGCCCAAGAGGGTCCGAGTAAGTGTGAACTACGAAGGGGGTCGAGTGGCCTTTTACGATGCAGACTCAGCAGCCCCGATCTTTGAATACCTGCCAGCCTCTTTCTCAGGAGAGACCCTCCTCCCCTTGTTTTTTGTGGCCAAAAATGCCCAACTGAAGCTCTCTCCCTAAGGATGGAGAGCAACATCCAAAGACTCGCACCATCTGGGACACAAGAGGAACTTCATCTCCAGAGAGCTAGGATTGTTGCTTCTTTTTGTGGGACCTCTCTGCTCTCTCTCTATATATATTTAACTAAGCCACTTCCCAGTGCAATGCTCATCTCATGGGTCGGCCAAGGACTTCCTCTCCTCTTTGGAAAGAAAGCAACAATAACAACAGCAAAGAGGAAATAAAAGACTAAACCAATTTTTAACCAAGAATCCCATAATTCAGTATTGAGCGGGCAGCCTTTCTATTCCCCTCTCCCGATTTCTTCATCTCAGGCTGAATTTTGTGAGGGTTGGTAAATGTAAATAAGCAGAATAAGCAGAAGCTTCACCACAGTATTTAAACCAAGATATATCCTTGAATATAATAAAACGTCACTCAGGCTTGTAAAACAAGCAACAGTATCTTTACTTTTTAAATAGTCTTTGAAATAAGCCTCATGCCATGAAATGATCAGTCCTTAAGATAGTTGGCAGCCAGCAATATCTATTCGCTGTCCAAAGAGAGAACAAATGGCAGAATGACAGTTAGAACCGTTGGCCTCAGCAGCTAGCCAGAGACAGCAGCCTATTAGAACCTTGGCTCCGAGCACACTCAGCCAATCGGCTGCTGACACATATCTCTCCAGTTAACCCACAGTATCATGGCGTCCTTTTTCAAATCTTCAGAAATTTGCCTATCAGACTTTGGTTTCAAACCCAAAACAGTATTGTCCCTAGAACAACTGAAAACTAAGGTATAGTCGGCCCTCCATATTTGATGGTTTTGTTTTTGAAGGTTGATTGCTCACAGTTTTGGTTAATATAGTCTCTCTAGGAAAATTTAGGTCCTTCAATGTGGCTCTATGGCCAGATTCATGTCAGAGATGACTATAGAGATTCCTAGACAGAACACTTCTCAAGGCATTTATAAGGCCTCTAGAATTTATCTGTTCGAAGTTGACCATGTTCCCTTTTTGGCTTTTTCTATTTTTTGAATATTTACCACTTCTGCTGTACTTGTATTTAGTACTTTTCTTGTACTCTGTTTAAAAAGTTATTAAAAGTATAATGCACAAAAAGTGTCAAAGACTCTTCTTTTTCTGCTGCAACAAACATGGAAATGCTGGAACCCTGAAGAAGGAGACAGAAGGCCTGGACTGACCTTGAAGGAGCTGGGGGTGGTGACGGCCGACAGGGAGCTCTGGCGTGGGCTTGTCCATGAGGTCACAAAGAGTCGGAGATGACTGAACGAATGAACAACAACAAGCCACTTCCCAGTGCAATGCTCATCTCATGGGTCGGCCAAGGACTTCCTCTCCTCTTTGGAAAGTAAGCAACAATAACAACAGCAAAGAGGAAATAAAAGACTAAACCAATTTTAACGAAGAATCCCATAATTCAGTATTGAGCGGGCAGCCTTTCTATTCCCCTCTCCCGATTTCTTCATCTCAGGCTGAATTTTGTGAGGGTTGGTAAATGTAAATAAGCAGAATAAGCAGAAGCTTCACCACAGTATTTAAACCAAGATATATCCTTAAATATAATAAAATGTCACTCAGGCTTGTAAAACAAGTAACAGTATCTTTACTTTTTAAATAGTCTTTGAAATAAGCCTCATGCCATGAAATGATCAGTCCTTAAGATAGTTGGCAGCCAGCAATATCTATTCGCTGTCCAAAGAGAGAACAAATGGCAGAATGACAGTTAGAACCGTTGGCCTCAGCAGTTAGCCAGAGACAGCAGCCTATTAGAACCTTGGCTCCGAGCACACTCAGCCAGTCGGCTGCTGACACATCTCTCTCCAGTTAACCCACAGTATCATGGCGTCCTTTTTCAAATCTTCACAAATTTGCTTATCAGGCTTTGGTTTCAAACCCAAACAGTATTGTCCCTGGAACAACTGAAAACTAAGGTATAGTCGGCCCTCCATATTTGATGGTTTTGTTTTTGAAGGTTGATTGCTCACAGATTTGGTTAATATAGTCTCTCTAGGAAAATTTGGGTCCTTCAATGTGGCTCTATGGCCAGATTCATGTCAGAGATGACTATAGAGATTCCTAGACAGAACACTTCTCAAGGCATTTATAAGGCCTCTAGAATTTATCTGTTGGAAGTTGACCATGTTCCCTTTTTGGCTTTTTCTATTTTTTGAATATTTACCACTTCTGCTGTACTTGTATTTAGTACTTTTCTTGTACTCTGTTTAAAAAGTTATTAAAAGTATAATGCACAAAAAAGTGCCAAAGACTCCTTTTTTCTGCTGCAAAAACATGGAAATTCTGATTGGGTTCCCAAAAAAAAGGTAAGTCCAATTTTTCCCTCAAAGCAATCTTGCGAGCTAAACTAGACTTTTCCGGATGGAAAAGGAGAGATGAGAGAAAGCAAGACGAGAGCATGGATAAACAGAAAGACATAGAGATAGAAACACACTGAAATAAGCTACAGGCTGATTGTGGATTGTTTCCTTTTGAAATAACTGTTTCATAATTTGTTTTGTCTTTGGTCAGCAATGGCTCCCAAAGTGACCCATATAAGGTGGAATCAGGTGTCAAACAGGAATGTGTTACTGTCCCAACCTTATTTTCCATCTTCACCGCTACAATACTTCATCTTGTTGACGGGAAGCTTCTCACCAGAGTGGAAATCATCTATCAGACAGATGGCAAGCTATTTAACCTCAGCAGACTGAAAGCCAAAACCAAGGTCACAACAACATCTGTTATAGAACTCCAATACGCTGATGACAATATCATCTGTGCGCACTCAGAAGAAGACCTACACACCACTCTAAACACCTTTGCAGAAGCATACGAGAAGCTTGGCCTGTCACTGAACATCGAGAAAACCAAAGTGCTATTCCAGCAGTCACCAGCCAATCCCTCTCCAATGCCAGAGATACAGCTTAATGGTGTAACATTAGAAAATGTTGACCATTTTTGCTACCTTGGCAGCCACCTCTCCACGAAAGTCAACATTGACACTGAAATATAACACCGCCTGAGGACTGAGAGTGCAGCATTTTTCCAAATGAAGCAGGGACTGGGAGTGTTTGAGGGAGACCAAGGTGCTTGTTGATAAAGCTGTTGTCCTCCCAAACGTGCTATATGACTGCAAAACATGGACTGTCTACAGCCGTCACACATAAGTCCTGGATCGTTCTATCAGCATTGCCTCCGAAAAATTCTACAAATCTCTTGGGAAGACAGGTGGACAAAGTACATTGTCAGTGTGCTGGAAAAAGGAAAGACCACCAGCATTGAAGTGATGGTCCTCCGCCATCAACTCCACTGAGTCAGCCACGTTGCCGAATGCCCGACCACCGTCTCCCAAAGCAGTAACTCTACTCCGAACTCAAGAATGGAAAATGCAATGTTGGTGGACAGGAAAAGAGATTTAAATATGGGCTCAAAGCCTCAAAAACTCTGGCATAGACACGGAGAACTAGGAAGCCCTGGACCTTGAGTGCTCTAGCCGGAGGTCAGCTGTGACCAGCAGTGCTGCAGAATTTGAAGAGGCATGAATAGAGGGCGAAAGGGAGAAATGTGCTAAGAGGAAGGCATGTCAAGCCAACCCTGACCAGGACCACCTTCCATCTGGAAACCAATGTCCTTACTGTGGGAGAACATGTACATACCTACCACCAAGACACCACATCTGGAAGACAATCATCTTCGAGCTACGAGGGATCACCTAAGTAAAAGTAAGCAAGTCACCCTTCTCTGTGAATGAGTACTAGTGCTCTCTCTCTCTTTGTCTATATTTCTCATAAAAGGGGATGCTAGTAAAACTGAATGACTGTGTTGCAGATCAAAAAGAGTGAGTCGCCAAAATAAATATGTTTGGAAAGCTCTGCACTTAAGGCACTAGATCACATCATATCTTGATCCTAAGCAGCATTTGCCCAGGGTAGTATTGGATGGCAGATAGTGAACTCATACTACAGTAGATAATACAGGGTATATTGCAGGAGGAGGAGCTGTCAAAACCACTGCTGAATCTTCCTTGCCTAATTAAACTCTGTAACCTCCATGGGGCCCTCATACATTAAAAGTATGGAAATAAACCCAGAGTTAGGGAAGCTCTTGTTCTTTTTAACAAGAGAGGTATATGCTTAGAGAACAAGTTACATAGTGCCCAGGAAGGCAGAGGAAGGGGAAGTGTCCTTGACCTATGTTCAGGTTCTTGATACCACGGGGCATTTTGATAATTCAGATCTCACAGTGCAAGGGGTTGGGCAGAGGTGGAGTCCAAGGGTGCTTTTCCAGGAAGATAAAATGTGAAAAACAAAAACCAGGTCGTTATGTCTCTTCTTCCTGGAGCAGCAGCTGCAACCACCATGGCTACTGGAGACCCTGTGAAGGAGCTCTGTGAGGAACTGGCCTGCTCCATCTGCTTGGAGTATTTCAAGGAGCCTGTGATCATATCCTGTGGGCACAATTTCTGCCAATCCTGCCTGGATCAGTGCTGGGAAGGGAAAGAGACCTCATGCCCACAATGCAGGAAGGAAGTGCAGAAAGGAGACATCAAGAGGAATTGGCAACTGGCGAACCTGGTGGAGATAGCCATGAAACTGGGAAGCCAGAAGGCAGAAGAGAAGGGGAGAGTCTGTCAGAGACACCAGGAGCCCCTAAAGCTCTTCTGCAAAGACCACAAAACCCCCATCTGTATGGTGTGTGAGAGATCGAAGGAGCATGAAAACCACCAGATAATTCCTCTGGATGAGGCATCGAAAGAGTACAAGGTAGGAGCGGGTAAAGTTCCACCCCACAATACAGAGATGTAGCTGGCAAGTCAATGTCCTGTTGCCTGAGGTTTTCAGAAAGTTAGGTGCATCTAGACCAGGGGTCCTCAAACTTTTCAAACAGAAGTCCAGGTCACAGTCCCTCAAACTGTTGGAGAGCCGGATTATAATTTGAAGAAAAAAAAAGAATGAATTCCTATGCACACTGCACATATATTATCTGTAGTGCAAAAAACAAAAAACAAAAAAAACAACAACTTTAAAACAATACAATAATTAAAATGAAGAACAATTTTAACAAATATAAACTTATTAGTATTTCAATGGGAAGTGTGGGTCTGCTTTTGGCTGATAAGATAGGAGTGTTGTTGTTGTTGTGTGCTTTCAAGACATTTCAGACTTAGGTTGACTCTGAGCAAGGGCCGGGTACCTTGGAGTGCCATATTCAGCCCCCGGGCCTTAGTTTGAGGACCCCTGATCTAGACTGTAGAATTCCTATAATCCAATACACCTTTAACTGGCTTGACTCAGTGCTATGGAACCAAGGGAGCTGTAGTTTTCCAAGGTCTTTATCCTTTTTTGCCAAATAATGCTAATGCCTCACCTAACCACGGCTCCTAGAATGCCATAAGGCATTAATTCCTTATGGGTATTAATACTTTAGGGTAGATATACCCTAAGACATGGAGCAATGGATCAAACTATAGGGGAAAAAAAGATTCTACCTGAACATTTGGATGAAAAGTGCAGTTCCAATTAAAACTTTGCACCATTAAAACTCGTGTGCCAACTGCAACCTTACCTTGTGAAGTCTGACTTGACCATGGTGGTCCATGCCTTAGCTACCTTTAGACTGGACTACTGCAATGCACTCTACACGGGGGGGGGGGGGGGTACCCTTGAAGACGGCCCAGAAATTACAACTCGTTCAACACTCAGCAGCCAGATTAATAACTGGGGTGAGTTACAGGGAGCGGTCAACCAGGGGTGGCTCGTCCATTACACGAAGTAAGCGGTCGCAGAACACTTTTTTTGCCAGGGGCGCAGAAGCGCCTCTGTAAATGCCCCTTGACCGCCACTTGAGGAGCGCCCCCTCAGCTCACAACAGCCCTAGCAGTCCGGGAGAAGCCTTGGCTTTCTTGCCTCGCTGCCGGGCAATCCTCTTCCCAAAGGGGCCGGGCCTTGCCTAGCCCCTCTCGTTCCTGCTCCACCTGGCCACCGGGTGCTCTCTCTCTTGGTTCCAATGGCTGAGGAGAAAGTCAGGAGAAGAGGTGACTTTTGGTGCACACGCCGGGGTCTTCAGGCATGACTCCAGACCCAAAGCGGGCCAGGCAAGGGAGCAAGTGCAGCAAGTGTAGTTACTGGGATGTATAGTTCACCTACAATCAAAGAGCATTCTGAGCTCCACCAATGATGGAATTGAACCAAATATGGCACACAGAACTCCCACGACAAACAGAAAATATATATCAATGATTGGTTGGGGGGGGGGGGTGGCGCCAAAATACTGTTTGCTTACCGTTGAAAATTAACTAGGGCCGCCTCTGCGGTCAACCCCCCTGTTTAAGGAGCTTCATTGTATGTGTGTATGTGGCGGGAGTATCCACTTACACAGACAGCCTTCCACCTCCACAAACTCCTTTAACAACAGTCCTGAGAAGCCACCAAAGCCCTGCCCCCAAGAGATTGTAGATTACACATCCCAGGGTTCCTTTCTCTTTCCCTTGGTGTGGAATTTACAGTATTTATATTCCGTCTTTCTCACCCCACAGGGGACTCAGGGTGGATTACAATGCACATATACATGGCAAACATTCAATGCCATTTTAGACATACAACTTATATAGACAGACACAGAGCCAATTTAACATTCCAGCTTTCTGGCTTTCATGAGGGTATGCTTGATTCTGGCACAGGGGGAGCTGTCGCTTCTCCGTCCACTTGTGACACCAAGTCCTTTGATAGAGTACTTCCTCATTCTTCCGCACGCTGCTGGAAGGTTTTATGGCTTCATAAATTTGTTAAATTAGCCTCCCCGCATAAAACGGTATCTAAATTTCCTACATGACCCTATATTTGCATGACCCCACCTACTGCCTCTTCCTTAGCCCATTCCTATTATTTCTTATGCTAGACAGCAACTGAACATACTAGAAAGAGCGGTTTGGGGAGAATTTACTATGATTTCTAGGAGTTGAAGGGGCTGGGATGCATAATTCACCTGCGGTCTAAGAGTACTCTGAACCCCACCAACAATAGACCTGGAACTAACTTTCCACATAGACTCAACAGAGCCAACTTTTCATACTGACAGGGTTTGGGAGTGATTGACCTTGACATCCAGGACTTATAGTTCACCTGTATTCAGAGAACACTGAACCCATCTGATGATGGATCTGGTCCAAACTTGACACACAAATTCAACATGGCCAACTGAGAATACTTGTGGACTTTGTTGGTGACTGACGTTTAACTCTGGGAGTTATAGTTCACCTGTATTCTGTAAGTGCTCTGAACCTCACCAATTAAGATCTGGACCACACAGACCCAACGCTGCAACTTTGCATACTGGTGGACTTTAGGGTGATTGACCTTGGCATCAGAGAGCTATAGTTCACCTGTATTCAGAGAACACTGAACAAGTGGCAGAGCTGGACCAAACCTGGCACAGAGGCCCAACATGGCCAACTGTGAATGCTGGCAGGCTTTGCGGGTGATTGACCTTGGCATCAGAGACTTATAGTTCAGCCATATTCCGAGAATACTTCAACAGATGAGGGATCTCGACCAAACTTGGCACAAAGACCCAACATGGTCAAGTGTGCATGCTGGCGGGGTTCGAAGAGAGTTGAGCTTGGCATATGGGAGCTGAAGTTCGCCCTTATCCAGAGAGCACTGAACCCAGCTGATGACTAATCTGGACCGAACTTGGCACACAGACCCAACATGGCAACTGTGCATATTGCCAGGGTTTGGGGGAGATTGTCCTTGGCATATGAGAATTGTAGTTTACCCTTATCTAGAGAGCACTGAACCCAACTGATGGATCTAGACCAAACTTGGCACACAGATCCAACATGGCCAACTTTGTATACTGGCCTTAGCACCTGTGAGTTACAGTTCACCCATATTCAGAAAACACTGACCTCAGCAGATAACGGATCTGGAGCACACTTGGCACACAGACCCAACATGGCCAACTGTGCATATAGGCAGGGTTTGGGGGTGATTGCCCAGGGAATCTGGGAGTTGTAGTTTACTCTTATCCAGAGAGCACTGAACTCAGCCGACATTGGATCTGGGCCAAACTTGGCACATAGACCCAACAGGGCCAACTGTGCATACAGGTGGAGTTTGGGGGTGGTCATCCTTGGAATCTGGGAGTTGTAGTTCACTGCATATTGAGAACACTGAACCCAGCCGACGTCAAATCTGGACCAAACTTGGCGCACACACCCAACACATCCAACTGTGAATACTGGCAGAGTTTGGGGAGACTGACCCAAGATTTTTCGGGAATTGTAGTTCAGCCACATCCTCATGCATTTTCTAATGGGAACATTCATAAAAAGCAAAAGCAAAGGCTGAAACTTTTTCTAAGAAATAGCAGAACATATGACCAAACCAATATTACCTAACATCTAAAAACAAACAAAGCCCTTTTCAAATAACCCGGTCATGGCTAGGCACCCAAGTTATTTGTAAAATATAGAAGAAAAATAAAAGCTTTGGAATAGCAAGGAAGAGTGGAAAGAGTGAAAATGTAGAAAGAGTGCCAGTAGGAATGAGAACTCTTTCATGTAGAAAATATTGGACCTTACTGCACAAACCCGCTATTCCACTGTTACTGCATTATCATTGATAGTGGATACATGCTGGCTTGAGCCCCTTCAACAGCACACCTCTCTTCATTCACTTAGTTATGTCAATTCAGCAATTCATGGTCCTGCGATTGCCCTTTGCATACCTTGTAACTCCATCTTCCTGCACTTATGGTGTTCTTTTTATTTTTAGTGTAATTCCAATATGTTGTTTTTAATTTTATTTTAGAAGAATTTAAAACATAAAAAGCAAATATAACTAGAAACATAAAATGAACAGCTTGAGAATAGAGAGAGAGAGTGCGGAGAGGGGAGAGGGGAAAGGGAAGAGAAGATTGGACCCCTCTCTCCTGACTTTTTGAAAAAAGGTTAAAACCTGGCTCTTTGAGCAAGCTTTTGCTAATGCAGCATAATTAGATATAATGAAATTCCAAATGTCTTGACGATGCTGTTGGATAACAATTCTAGTAAGGAGACGCTGATGACTATGTTTTTATGGCTCTGTATGGCTCTATGTGTTATGCTAAATGTTTTAATTGAATTTTATATTTGTTTAAACTGTATTTTTATAATGGTTCAGGCATCAAATTGTTGCCATTTGTGAACCGCCTTGAGTTGGCTACGGGCTGAGAAAGGTGGTATATTAATGTGGTAAATAAATAAATAATTAATAAATCATCCCTCCTGAGGTGACCTTACTGTCATCTTGCTGGGACAGAAGTGGAAGTGGAAGCAACATTAAGAAGTGGAGAGAGGGATGTCAATACAAGTCAAGATTGTCCAAAGCTCCCATAGAATCCTGTAAACGAGGTGGGGTTGACGGCATGATCTTTGAAACTTTTAAACCTTGAACAACAGAAGTAACCAAGGACTTTGTTTTTCTCTTCAGGGTCACATTTGGAATTTGCTGGAAACTCTGAAAAAGGAAAGAGAGAACATTCTGGCCTACAAAGAAAAGACAGCAAAGGAAATAGATTATTTGCTTGTAAGTGGGAAACATTACAACTTTAAGTCTGTGTCTGGACAAATTGGATATGCAATGCAGAAATCATTGCATCAAATATATCTACCATTACATTTCTGGGCCTGCAGAAAATATTGACTCAGGTCCATTCCAATAGTGAGCCCTTGCAAGAATTCATATAGCTCTTTCACTACTGGATATTGATATTTTCTATGTGAAGTGACAGAAGGCTCTATTCTAGGGAAACCAGAGAACTCCAAAAACTTTTTTTCTTCTGCCTCTCACTCCTGTTTCTCCTTTCCTTTATTGTAGGACGAAACCCAAATCAGGAAGGAGAAGACTGTGGCTGCATTCAGATGCATGCATGATTTTCTAGAAGAACAAGAAAGGAATCTGCTGGCAAAAATAGAAGAGGCAGAGAAGGAGATTTGGGCAAAATGGGAGGAACATGTGGCCAGACACTATAAAGAACTCTCCTCAATCTCAAGTCTCATGCAAGAGATAGAGGAGAAGCATAAGCAGCCAGCAAGTGAACTCCTCCAGGTAAGGCCCATATTGTCTCCATGGATGGCTGAGACCACATTTGGCTTCTATTGGTACACAGGCTTTGTTTTATCCACACAACATTAAAATACCATATAAAATTACCTTTACACTATATGTAACGTCATGGTGTACAATATGAAAGATGACAAATATGAAACATAAACAAATTTAGTGTTTAAACTTGGGTTCAATCTCAAGGACATCTCATTATTCCAAAATCTGAAAAAAATCCAAAACACTGCTGGTCTCTGGCATTTCAAATAAGCGATACTCAACCTGTAATGTGATATGATGGCACCTTTCGACAGAGAATACAAAGGTCTTTGTACTGTCGAGCAATTTAGAATGGCTGTGGATTAGGCCCAAGCCATTGTGTGTTGCCTGGTGAGAAAAGAGAAGCCAATATTCGAGAATAAATGTTACCAAGTTGAAGCAGAAACCACCGAGATATTTATTTCGTTCCAGCTGGAGCGGATGTCACACTGCAATCATTTGCCAAAGCCGACATAGTTTGCAAGGGGAAATATTACAGTTTTTATAGAAAAATAGAAGCTGTCAGATTCAAATTTCCCGCTATCACCCCCTTTGCTGGCTTTGTGCTGATTGGATGGAGTCATCAACTAGCTGGGAGGTGTTGCCAGCTTAGCTGCGCCTCAGCCAATCAGGGGGCCAGCACTGCTTTGGCCAATGAGAAGGAAGGAGGCGGTTCTGGCGGGAAAACAATGAACCGGTAGTAAAGATGAATGGATTAAATAGCTAATGTTTGTAGAAATGCAGGCGATAGCTTTCCTAAGCCCCTCGAGCCTGCTTGGTTATTGTCTTTAGTTTCTGGAAATATAGCTTTGACTGATTAGTCAGTCCCTTTGTTGTCTTTTAAGTCCGGTATATGGGATTTGTTAATGATATCTTGGATCAGTATCGGCCAGAGGAGTTGGACACAATGGAAGGAGGCTGAGGTGACCAAACACCTTTGTGAATGTCCTTAGAATCCATTACCCAGATGGGCAAGCCTTTGGCTTTTCTGAGGTCTTGAGGAAATAGAGTCATTTGTTATCAGTCATGCAAAGAGTCTTTGGTGAGTCCTTTTGTCTGGGGATTAGCTGGCCCAGGAAGTGAGAGGAGGTTTCCCAAAGCCACAATGTGCTGGATTCACGAAGAGGTGACATTTCATATTTCATATAGGGATATGGGGAAGGGGAAAGGCATACAAGAGGTAAAATCATGCAAACTGTAAAGGGAATAATGCCAGCCCTCCCTCCCTCCAGGGTCCATTAAAGCTTCGTATAGATCAGTAAATATCATAAAAGTTCATAAGGGTTTTGTATAGGGTCCATAAGAGTTCCAAAGTCCATGAAAAGTTGATTAAAGGTTTCTAAAAGTTCATAGAAAAGTCCATAAAGTGTGGGTTACAGGGGCATTGCCATGTGAGGCCATGGGACCATGGAAAGAGTGTTAGGTTCCCACATGGGGGAGAGATAGGGAATTATGGGATCATTCCAGCCTGGTGTCCTTAGTAAAACTATGAATTCCTTGGTTTTGAACCATCTTTTTCAGGGTCCTTGGTGGGGGGGGGGGGAGCGGGTCACCTCTGATATCACTTGGGACTGTGTCCAAACTTTGAATCATAGAATATTAGAGTGGAAAACGACGGCAAGGGTCATCTAATCCAACCCTATACTGCCATGCCTCTTTTTAAAGACCTCCAAAGAAGAACATGAGCCAACAAAGTTGAACATGAGTCAATAAAGTGATGCCAAAACAGCAAAACAACAACAACAACAACAACAAAAACACCCCATTGCTATTCTAGGCTTCATCAATAGATGTATAGTATCTAGATCAAGGGACAAAATAGTCCCACTTTATTTGGTTTTCATCGGGCCTTACCTGGAATAACCCTGTGTGCAGTTCTGGAGAAAACAATTAAGAAAGGATATTAAGAAGCAGGAACATATCCAGAAAAGGGTGACCAAAATTGGTAAAGGTTGGTAGCCAAGCCCTAAGAGGAGTGGCTTAAGGTCTTTAGCCATGAGAAGAGAAAACTGAGAAGTAACGTTTCGTTTTCGCTTGTCTCAAGCAGTGGAGAAGTCTTCTCCTCTGAAGATTTTAAATAGAGCTTAGATGGCTATCTGTCAGGAATACTTAAATTGTATATACTTAAATTGGGGGTGAAAGAAAAATATCAGAGGGTTTGACACCACTTTCACGGCCTTGGCTAAATGCTATGCCATCATGGGAGTAGTAGTTCATAGCAGATGAAGAGATCCACTTTCTCAACATTCTGGGGCTTGAAGAAGGCATTTTGGTGGCTCAGCCAAAAGGCTATTTAAAATTGTATTGTCGAAGGCTTTCATGGCCGGAATCACTGGGTTGTTGTAGGTTTTTTGGGCTATATGGCCATGTTCTAGAGACATTCTCTCCTGATGTTTCACCTGCATCTATGGCAAGCATCCTCAGAGGTTGTGAAGTCTGTTGGAACTAGGAAAATGGGGTTTATATATCTGTGGAATGACCAGGGTGGGACAAAGAGCTATTGTCTGTTGGAGCTAGCTGTGAATGTTTCAGCTGGCCGCCTTGATTAGCATTTGATGGCCTGGCAGTTATTTGGTGTGGCTTGTTAATGCCTGGGGGAATCTTTTGTTGAGAGGTGATTTGCTGTCCCTAATTTCTGTTGTTTTGCTGTTGTAATTTTAGAGTTTTTTTAAAAAATACTGGTAACCAGATTTTGCTCATTTTCATGGTTTCCTCCTTTCCTCCTTTCTGTTGAAATTGTCCACGTGCTTGTGGATTTCAATGGCTTCACGACCAGCCTGACATGGTGGTTGTGAGAGTGGTCCAGCATTTCTGTGTTCTCAAATAATATGCTGTGTCCAGGTTGGTTCATCAGGTGAAATTGAGGCCCATGACATAGATTTCCCTATCTCTCTAGTTTGTGGAGGGAGGGCTATTTCATCTTCCTTGGCTTGCTTCAACTTTTTCAATGAGTTGGAAATGTTACTTTTTCAGATCTATGAGACTGATCCCCATGCCACTGCTGAGTTATTTATTTCCTTTTTTCACAGGATATTGGAAGCTTCTTACAGGGGTAAGTTAATCTCCCACCCAAGTCTCATATCTTTATGTGAAGCACTTGCCCCTCCCATCGCAGGATTTTCAAAGCAGTAGTGCATTGCAGGATTTGGTTTTGGCTGGGGTTCAGTGTGGAGTTGGACTTGATGCCTATGAGGCCCCTTCCACCTCTCTGAGACTGTGGGGGCATCTGCACTGTAGACTTTAACTGTCATGGCTCAATGTTGATGAATCATGGGAATGTGATTGGGTGAGGGATCAGCAAACTTTGGCAGGGAAGGAGAAATCCCTTTAAGACTACAACTCTCCTAATGGCATAGCATTTAGCTAAGGCCATGGAAGTGGTGTGTCTGACCCTCTGATATTGTTCTTTTTCTTCCAGGTATCAAAAGAGAGAGAAAAGTGAGACTCCTGTGATTTTTCCTTCTGCCCTGAAATGGAAGATCTGGGACTTCCGTGATATAACTCCCTTCCTGGAGGGTGTCATGAAGCAATGCAGAGGTAACCGAATGTCAGAAAGGATTTTCAATGAGTTGTGACATTGGACCAAAAGGGTAAATGAAAAGTGTCAACCATTTGGAAACTTGGGGCCAGAAAACTGCAGATGGGAATGCCAATAGAAACAATTTTTTAAAAAATGTGAAACAAAATTCTGTGACAACTATTTGCTTTAAAGTGTGAAATAAAACTCCAGCCATGAAGCAAAATGAAATAAATATGCAGAATTCCTGGGTCAGCCTTTCTCCTGCCAATATAACTCATCTACACTGGAGTTGTCTCCATTTTGACTGCCATGGCTCAATGCTATGGAATCATTGAAGGTCCTCCAGTACAATGCAATAGTTATCTTCTGCTGAAAGGTGACCATGGAGTTGTGCTGCAAGATCTAGAGATCCCTAGAGATAATATATTAATCAATTTATTTATTTACTAGCTTGAGTACCTGACGGTGCCCGGGTTATTTGAAGAAGGCATTGTTTGTTTTGGTGTGTTAGTTAATATCATTTCATAGAATCATAGAATCATAGAATCAAAGAGTTGGAAGAGACCTCATGGGCCATCCAGTCCAACCCCCTGCCAAGAAGCAGGAATATTGCATTCAAATCACCCCTGACAAATGGCCATCCAGCCTCTGCTTAAAAGCTTCCAAAGAAGGAGCCTCCACCACACTCCGGGGCAGAGAGTTCCACTGCTGAACAGCTCTCACAGTCATTTAATTAATTAATAACACTATTTCTTAGGGGAAAAAAACAGTCTTTGATTTTGTTGTTTATGAATGCTCCCATTATAAAATACATAATAATGTGGGTGAACTACAGTTCCCAGAACCATGGGTCAATCCATCTCAAACCATGCCTGTATGCACAGCTGGCCATGTTGAATCTGTGTGCCAAGTGTGGTCCCAATCCATTGTCGGGTGGGTTCAGTGTTCTCTGGATTAGAGTAAACTACAACTCCCACATTCAGAGGGCAGTCACCTCCAAACTCCAACTGTATTCACAGTTGGGCATGTTGGGTCTGTGTGACAATTTTGGTCCAGATCTATTCTTGATAGGATCCAGAGTGTTCAGAATGCAGGGTGAATTACAACTCCCACATGCATGGGTCATTCCCTCCTCAACCCCTCCAGTATGTTCTGTTGGCCATCAGGATTCTGTGTGCCACGTGTGTTCTAAATCTGCCATTGGGGGTTTCAGAATGCTCTCTGGGAGCAGGGTGAACTACAACTTCCACATGGGTGAGTAGGTCCTCCCCCAAACTCTTCCAGTATGCTCAGTTGGTCACCAGGGTTCTGTATGCCATGTTTGGTCCAGATCCATCATTGGTGAGGTGCAAAGTGCTCTGGGTGTATGGTGAACTACAACTCCCATGTGGCTGGTTTGGTCCCCCCACAAACGCCTCCAGTATGTTGTGTTGGACACCAGGGTTCTGTGTGCCATGTTTGGCCTAGATCCATCATTGATGGGATTCAGAGTGCTCTGGTTGCAGGGTGAACTGCAAGTCCCATGCAACTTTCCCACAAATATCTCCAGTATGTTCTGTTGGTCATGGGGGTTTTGTGTCCCAAGTTTGGTCCAGGCCCGTCATTCGTGGGGGTCGCAGTGGTCTCTGGAAGTGAGTGAAGGTACTACAAGTCTCATAATCTGTGGCAAGTTTGGTCCAGATCGACCATTGGTTGGGTTTACAGTGCTCTCTGGATGTAGGTGAACTACAACTCCTATAAAACAAAGTGAATTCTCCCCAAACCTCTTGTTCAGTTTCTGATCAATTCCTCTGTTTGCTGTGTGCTTTACGAAAGGGTTGGAAAGGGTTAAGGGAGAGGCAGTGGGTGGGGTCATGCAAATGTGGGGTTATGCAAATTCCACAGCAATGGAGAAAGAAAGGAATCCTAGGATGTGGCCCGTTGTAACCTGCAATGACCTTGGAGGGAGTGCTTTTGGTGGTTCCTCAGCATTGTATACTATAGCCTGTTTGTGAAGGCTGGAAGCTGTCTGTGTAAGCAGACATTCCTGCCACATACATATTCAAATCACCCCTGACAGGTGGCCATCCAGCCTCTGTTTAAAAGCCTCCAAAGAAGGAGCCTCCATCGCACTCTGGGGCAGAGAGTTCCACTGCTGAACAGCTCTCACAGTCAGGAAGTTCTTCCTCATGTTCAGATGGAATCTCCTTTCTTGTAGCTTGAAGCCATTGTTCTGCGTCCTAGTCTCCAGGGCTAGGAGGCTCCCTTCTCCCTGTGACTTCCTCTCACATATTTATACATGGCTATCATGTCTCCTCTCAGCCTTCTCTTCTTCAGGCTAAACATGCCCAGCTCCTCAAGCTGCTCCTCATAGGGCTTGTTCTCCAGACCCTTGATCATTTTAGTTGCCCTCCAGCTTGTCAACATCTCTCTTCAATTGTGGTGCCCAGAATTGGACACAATATTCCAGGTGTGGTCTAACCAAAGCGGAATAGAGGGGTAGCATTACTTCCCTAGATCTAGACACTATGCTCCTATTGATGCAGGCCAAAATCCCATTGGCTTTTTTGCCATCACATCACATTGTTGGCTCATGTTTGACTTGTTGTCCACGAGGACTCCAAGATCTTTTTCACACATACTGCTCTTGAGCCTGGTGTTCCCCATTCTTGGGTGAAGGATCTCAGCCATCTTGAGTTGTTTGCTCTTGATTTCTGAGAGTCACCAAATCCTGCTCAGTCTCTCTCTTTTCCTTTCTCTCTTTAGACTCTCTGGAATCTGGACTTCAGCAGAAAAAAGGTAAACCAAAAAGATTTTGTTCCAACAAGGTTTGCCATGGCTTTCCCTCTGAGGCTTAGAGAGCAGGACTTGCCCAAGGCCATCCAGGGGCCTTTCAGTACAGAGACAGGATTCGGACCTTGGTTTCTTAGGATCTATCTACACTGCCATATAATCCAGTTTTTCATCCCAGATTTTCTGCTTGCAATGGATTATATGGTAGTGTAGACACATATAATCCAGTTCAAAGCAGATAATCTGGGATGAGATACTGGGTTATATGACAGTGTCGATCCACCTTCAAAGTACAATAGTCTCAGTGCAGTCCTCTTGACTCCTAGGCAGCATTTGGGCTTGATTTAGCTCCATTTATTCAGCTTTTTAGAAGAACGCTCCTGAATCTTTTTACCCAGCCTCACACTTCCACAAAATACAGCAGGGCCATGCAAAACTAACCTCTCCCTTTCTCTCAGGGTGAGTCTACATTCAGAATCAATGCAGTTTGACATCACTTCAGCTGTCATGTGTCAAAGCTATGGAATCATGGGACCTTATAAAACTACATCTCGCATTACTCAATAGCATTCAACTATGACAGTTAAAGGGTGTCAAACTGCATTCATGCTAAAGTGTAGATGCATCCTAAGGTAAAGGTATATGAAGTACACCTTCTTGGATGTTTTTGTGGCCCTCGATCCCTCTGGAGTCAACAGACTGATCTCCAAAAAGACCTTGAATGGCTAATCCAGAAGCAACACATTTTCGATAAGTTGCAGGAATCCCTTTGCACTGTTTAATGTGAAAAAGCAATCATGGTTTCCTGGCCACTTTGGGGTTGTGTTTAGTATTTATTCTTCAGTAGCCCATGTACCACCTGGAGGACTATGTGGCTTAAACGTGGTCCCTTGAGCTGCTACAGTTGCCCACCACTGAAACACATCTACACTGCAAAATTAATGCAGTTTGAGTCCACTTTCACTGCCATTGCTCAAGGCTATGGAATCTTGGGAGTTTTGATTTGGAGAGGCAACAGTACTCATTGTCAGAGATGGGTAAAGACCCTCTGAAACTACAATTACTATGATTACATAGCATGAAGCCATGGCAGTTAAATTTGACTTTTTTCTGGGTTAATTTCTAGCATAATTGGTGGAAAATGCAAAAGAATGAGGTTAAATCATGCATATAATTAATATCTTACACCTTCTTGGGTGTCCTTTTAATTTGTGGGCATTTACATGCCTTCGTGCAGTGGTGTTGGACTTAGTGGCCCAAATAATGGTGTGATATCATTATAAAAGGCCCAGTGGGAGTAAGGAGTCCATTGGGACCTGATGAGAGTTTAGGAAGGACCATTTTTGAGGACTCTAGCTTCTGCCAACCTAGCAGTTCGAAAACATGCAAATGTGAGTAGATCAATAGGTACCGCTCCGGCGGGAAGGTAACGGCGCTCCATGCAGTCATGCCAACCACATGACCTTGGAGGTGTCTACGGACAACGCTGGCTCTTCGGCTTAGAAATGGAGATGAGCACCACACCCCAGAGTCAGACATGACTGGACTTAATGTCAGGGGACTACCTTTACCTTTTTAAGTTCCAAAAACCCCTCAGGAATCTTAAACACAGGGAATTTTCTCACACTCTGCTCATATCAATACTCATTAGCAATCAGGGTACTTTAAATACTCATATATAAGCCTAATTTTTAAGCTCATTTTAATGCTGAAGAAGGCCCCCTCACCTTATACTCGAGTGAGGGTCCTTGCAGGAAGGCGTGGAGCTGAAAGAAGTCCTTTGCAGGGTTTTTACCAGCTGCATGCCTCCTCATGCCCTTTTGGGCACAGCAACCCAACTGGATCTCTGTGCTGAGAAAGAAGGAGAGGAAGGCACGCAGCCTCTCCTCCCGGCATAGCAACTCAGCTGGCTTGCTGTGCCGAATGGAGAGCAGAAGCTGTATGCCTCAATTAATGTAATTTTATTGGTATCTATTTTTATTTGGAAATTTATCAGTAGCTGCAGCATTTCCCACCCTCAGCTTATATTTGAGTCAATACGTTTGTCCAGTTTTTGGTGGGAAAGTTAGGTGCCTCGGCTTATATTTGGGTTGGCTTATACTCGAGTATATACGGCAATGACAAAAATACCATTTTATATGCCAGTGGTTTAAACTATAACCCTCCCAGGAGAGTGCATTTCAGCGACAATAATAAATAACACTAATATCTAATGACTGGAAATTGTTATTAAGTAGAATTCAGAATATTGCCGCAACAAACATGAAGTCCATGGACCCTTCCACACTGCCCTATATCCCAGGATTGGATCCCAAATTATCTGGCATTGTAGATCAAAGCAGATAATCTGAGACCCGATTCTGGGATATAGAGCAGTGTAGGACCTGTCTAAATCTAAAGTCTCATTATGCAGCACAAATTAAAGAGAAATAGCCTTAGACAGGAACATTTGTTTGAGATTAAATCTCTTTGTATGAGGATTCTGAGAGCTGTAACCAATCCAAAAGTAATTTTTTCAAGTTCTAAACAAAATGGACAGTCTTCAATTCTCTCTGGAATTCTCACAGGAATATCAAAATAGCCTAAATCCTGATGTCCTGTCCCAATTCATCTGCAGAAAAATGAAATTTTGCTTCAAGTAGACTTTAGTACAGGATAGGCATTTTTTTTGTCAAGCACGCACTATTATTATTATTATTATTATTATTATTATTATTATTAAACTTTATTTGTACCCCGCTAGCATCTCCTGAAGGATTCGATGCGGCTTACACAGGCCGAGGCCTCAACACACAACACAACAATACAATCTAAGCAAATCAAACAATTAAAAACAGAATAAAGCAAAATAAACAACAGGCACAATATAGTAAACACAATAAAACTGGGCCGGGCCAGAGCAATGGGTACAAGATTAAAAGTGCTGATGTGACAGGAGGTGTATATAGGGCTTCCAGGGCAAGTGCGATGTGTGATGTGCAGCAATCATTGGTTCTGATAAAGTGCTTATGGGACTTGGTGGTGGAGATTTCCTAATCTGGGAAGGTGCATCGGAAAAGCCAGGTCTTCAAGTTCTTTCTGAAGGCAGCCAATGTAGGGGCCTGTCTAAGGTCTTTGGGGAGGGTGTTCCAGAGTCGGGGGGCCACCACGGAAAAGGCCCTGTCCCGCGTCCCCACCAAGCGCGCTTGCGACGCCGGTGGGATCATGAGCAGGGCCTCTCCAGATGACCGAAGAGAACGTGTGGGTTTGTAGATGGAGATGCAGTCATGCAGATAGGCTGGTCCCAAACCATTCAGGGCTTTGTAGGTAAGCACCTGCACCTTGAATTGGGCTCGGAAAATAAATGGCAGCCAGTGGAGCTCCTTAAACAGGAGGGTTGACCTCTCTCTGTAAGGGGCCCCAGTTAGCATCCTATGCATCACTAGGCAAAGAATTGGTTCCTTACTCCAGTATGGAATATGAGGGATAATAATATTGTCATGGAAATAGATTATTTGTGTGGCTTCAAATTGTTTCTGACCTTAAAGAAATCCTATCATGAGCTTTATCTGGGGCCGAGAGAGTGTGATTTGCCCAAGGGAATCGAACTCTGGTCTCCAGATTCATAGTCCAACTACCAGGCGCTCAAGTTTTATCCCTTAAGAAGAAGAGGGACATGGTTAGATTTAAGAGGACGAGGGAGGATTTCCCCTTCATTTTATAAGAATGAAAGGTGGCGGCTGAACCCTCCAGCAATTCACATCTGTCTGTCTTTTTTTCTTTCTTTCTCCATGCCGATCTGCTTGTGCCACCAACAGCACATGTGACTCTCGATCCAGACACAGCCCATCCTCAGCTCATCCTCTCTGAAGATTGCAGGCGTGTGACATGGGGAAAGGAAGAGCAAGATCTTCCTGACAATCCTGAGAGATTCAATCATTGTCCTTATGTGCTGGGCCAGGAGGGATTCACAGGAGGCAGGCATTTTTGGGAAGTCCTTGTGAGTAGTGAGGAAGACTGGTCTGTGGGAGTTGCCAGAAAATCTGTTGAGAGAAAGGACTTTGATCACTCTGGTCCTGATGCTGGGATCTGGGAAATGGGAAAGTGGGGGAGTGAATACTGGTTCTCCTCAGACAACTATGAAACCCCATGTCTGATTATGAGTGAGGAGCCCAGGAGGGTTCGAGTGACACTGAACTGCGAAGGGGGTCGGGTGGCCTTTTATGATGCAGATTCAGCAGCCCTGATTTTTGAATACCCTCCAGCCTCTTTCTCAGGAGAGACCCTCCTCCCCCTCTTTCATGTGCATGACACAGCCCAACTGGCTCTCTCTCTCTAAGAATGGAGGGCAAAGCCCAAAGACACATACACCATCTGACAAGAAGAGCTTTATCTCCAGAGATCTCTGTCTGTTGATTCTTTTTGTAGTATCTCTTTACACTTTCTTTATATAAGTAAAAGTAAAGGTTCCCCTTGACATTAAGTCTAGTTGTGTCCGACTCTGGGAGGTGGTGCTCATCTCAATTTCTAAGCTGAATAGCCGGCATTGTCTGTAGACGTCTCCTAGCTCATGTGGCCAGTATGACTGCATGGAGCACCGTTACCTTCCCACCGGAGCAGTACTTATTGATCTACTCACATTTGCATTTTTTCAAACTGCTAGGTTGGCAGGAGCTGGGGCTAACAACTGGACTTGCTGACCTTTTGGTCACAAGTTCAGCAGCTCAGCGGTTTAACCCACTGCACCACCAGGGGCTCCGGGGGCTTTTGTATATATTTAGCTAAAAACTGATTGAGAGGCTGGAATGTGAATAATGAAGCCATTTCCCAGTACAATGCTCAGCTCATGGATTGGCCAAGGACTTCCTCTCTCATTTGGAAAGATGGCAACAATAAGAGCAACAGCAAAGAGGCTTAAGAAAGACTTAAATGATTTTTAGGCAATAATTCTTTAATCAGGACAAAGTGGGCAGCCTTTCTTCTTCCCTTTCATCATTTCTTTACCTTTCTGAGGGATGTAGGCTGGATATGCCGATGAGACTTTTGTTTCACACCCAAACCGTGTTGGACCTAGAACAAATGAAAACTGAGGTTTAGTCAGCCCTCCATATTTGATGGTTTCATTTTTGCAGGTTGAGTGTTCACATATTCGGTTCATATAGTCTCTCTGTGAATCTTAAGGTCTTTCAGCATGGCTCTATGGCCAGATTCCTGTGGGAGTTAGCTATAGAGATTCCTAGGCAGAACACTTCTCAAGTTATTTATAAGGCCTGGAGCAGAGCATAGCAGGTGGAACAGACTCCTCAAGTCTTCCACACTTTGACCATTAATCGATTGAGTCTTTTATAGGAATATTCTGTTGATGTCATCCCAAAGTTGTAAATGAATGATACTCGTCTTCCATCCTGGAGCCATCTCAGTTTCCTGGCCAGATGTTCATCTTTTTGATTGGTATTGATCTTATGTTGATTTCCTTCTTAATATTGTAAATATTTCTGTTATCACTATCCCAATTCTTATCAGAGTTTACTTTTACATTCTTATTAGCAGGTTATAATCACAGTCCAGAAAACAGGTAGGTAGTCATTGCAGGCCTGGGATTTTTACTGGTGTTTCCAAAATTATTAGCTCCATACTTCCTTCCATTCTTCCATTCATTCCCATACATCATATTAAATCCATATTTATAAAATCTGCACATTAATTTTTTGTGACAGGATGAACGAACCTTTCTCATGGGAAAAGACTGATAAGGGCAGTGGGTGGAGTGAGATTGGAAGGGAAACGGGTTGGCCGAAACCACAATTAGCATCTTTTTTCTTAAGCTGTAGAGATCTGAGTAATAAAGTCAATTCCAAAGGACTTTGTGAATGGTCTATTACTTACTTACTTAGGCGATCCCTCGTTGGACGAGTAAGATGGTCTTCCATTATGGATTTCCTTGTGGGTCCGTATGTGGCTGTGGAGCCCTATTCTTGCTCTGCATCTTCTTCCGCAGTGAGGGCATTGGTATCCAGGTGGAAGGCGGTCCCGGTCGGGGTTGGCTTGACGCGCCTTCCTCCTGGCACGTTTCTCTCTTTCACCCTCCACTTGTGCCTCCTCAAATTCTACAGCACTGCTGGTCACAGCTGTCTTCCAGCTGGAGCGCTCAAGGGCCAGGGCTTCCCAGTTCTCAGTGTCTATGCCAGAGTTTTTAAGGTTGGCTTTGAGCCCATCTTTAAATCTCTTTTCCTGTCCACCAACGTTCCGTTTTCCGTTCTTAAGTTCGGAGTAGAGCAACTGCTTTGGGAGACGGTGGTCAGGCATCCAGACAACGTGGCCGGCCCAGCGGAGTTGATGTTGGAGGACCATCGCTTCAATGCTGGTGGTCTTTGCTTCTTCCAGCACGCTGACGTTTGTCCGCTTGTCTTCCCAGGAGATTTGCAGGATTTTCCGGAGGCAGCGCTGATGGAAACGTTCCAGGAGCTGCATGTGACGTCTGTAGACAGTCCACGTCTCACAGGCATATAGCAGGGTTAGGAGGACAATAGCTTTATAGACGAGCACCTTGGTCTCCCTAAGGATGTCCCGGTCCTCAAACACTCTCTGCTTCATTCTGGAAAATGCTGCACTTGCAGAGCTCAGGCGGTGTTGTATTTTGGCGTTAATGTTGACTTCGGTGGAGAGGTGGCTGCCAAGGTAGCGGAAATGGTCTATATTCCTAGTTAGATCCTGCATGCAATTACATAAAAACGCCAATCCCTTGCTAATCATTGCTCTCATCCTGAACCACTGTAGTGAGAGCAGGATGTCAGAGATGAAGGAATTCCCGGACAGGGAGGACTTGGGCAATTTTCCTCCCCTCCCCCCAGTGTGGCTGCCTTGAAAGAGTTAGAGGAGAAGCTGATCTACCCATTTGGGGGCCTAGAGACATTCGTGGCCACGGATTTATCCTGGGAGTCCAGCAAAATCTAATAGATGCCGGAAGTAGCGTTAAGGAAGAAAAAACCCCAGGGGCCCCCAAAAGAAGGGGAGGAAATCCCTCAAAAGTGGCAGCTGATGGAGGCTAAAGTCTTGGCAATGGAGACTATGCTTCAGCATCTATTCTTCCAAGCCAGTGTCCCTCCAGGGCACAACACGTCCCTTTTTGAGGGAGGCAACCCAATCGGCAGTGTCAGAGGAGGAATACTTTGGGATCAGAGACACATGCAACGGTTATCCTGGAGAGCACCAGCTGGGAGCTCTGGTGACCAATCAGGAGCAGTCCTCCAGGGCCCATGGAAAGGAGAACTGTGGGCAAAATTCACAGGGATCCACAGGAAGTCTCCTACTTTACCACCAATGTGGAGAACTATATGCAAGATTATGGGCTTTTGTTCGCCTCTGAAGCGGCCAAAGTAATAACAATATGGGCCAATCTCAGGTGCAGGACATCAGATTGGCTGGTGCAACTGCATGCCACGAGAGCCCCTAAGTTGAACCAGCAGGAAATGTTTTTAAAGGCCTTTAGAGCCCGTTTCCAGGATCCCATGGAAATAATGAAAGCTAAGTTCCATCTTAAGCAACTAAGCCAAGGAGCCCAGTCAGTGTTGGAGTGTGCTCTGGATTTTACGTTGCTGACAGGCCCCTACATTGGCAGTCTTTAGAAAGAACTTGAAGACCTGGCCGTTCCGATGTGCCTTTCCAGAATAGGAATCTCCAACAAGTCCCAGAAGCACTTTACTAGAATTGAGATTGCCGCACACTGCACACTGCACTTACCCTATAATCCTTACATATCACCTGTCACATCAGCACTTTTAACCCTGTACCCATTACTCTGGCCCGGCCCAGTTTTATAGTGTCTTGATGTATTGTTTATTGCTTGTTGTGTAATATTGCTTTAACTGTTTTTAATTTGCTTAGGTGTTGTATTGTTATGTTGTGTTTTGAGGCCTTGGCCTTTGTAAGCCGCATCGAGTCCAAATAAAGTTAATAATAATAATAATAATAATAATAAGTGCCAGAGTGGTCAGAAATCACAAAGTTGGAGTATTTTAAAGATTGCTTGCGGCCTGAACTGCTGGATTGGTACTTGCATAGAGATGATCCAGATTATTTTGCAGCATAGATCATGTTAGCACAAAAGGTTGAGTGTGCCAAGGAGCAGCTAAGAAGAGTGAGAAGTCTGGCGACAGGGAGCACAGCGGCCAGACCAAGGGCCAGCAGCAGGAAGAGGCCAGGGAAATCCTTCAACTGCTTCAACCATGGCAAGCCAGGACATTGGTGGCTAACTGCTGGAGCAAGTCAACTTATTATTTATCGTGTCAGGAGCAACCAGACAGTTGTATTACATTTTAAACAAAACAAACAAACAAACAAAACACAAAGTTTGCAAGTTTGGCAGTTGGTGAATTGTCCTTTGACCAGTATCTGGCCACTTGGAGTGCCTCTGGTGTTGCCGCAAGAAGGTCCTCCATTGTGCATGTAGCAGGGCTCAGGATGCATTGCAGCAGGTGGTCAGTGGTTTGCTCTTCTCCACACTCGCATGTTGTGAATTCCACTTTGTAGCCCCATTTCTTAAGATTGGCTCTGCATCTCGTGGTGCCAGAGTGCAGTCTGTTCAGCACCTTCCAAGTCGCCCAGTTTTCTGTGTGCCTAGGGGGGTCTCTCATTTGGTATCAGCCATTCATTGAGGTTCTGGGTTTGAGCCTGCCACTTTTGGACTCTCACTTGCTGGGGTATTCCAGCGAGTCAACTGCCCAATAGCCAGAGAAGGAGAAGGAAAAAGGTAAGAAGCCAGTACACCTAAAGCATAGCAAAACCAATGTGGCCAAAAAGGCATGGGGGGGGGGGGGGGGAGATCTCATCCAGGAGATGGAGGGAGACAACAGAGAGGAGGTGCCAGAAAAGTGCCACAATTTTCTGCTCACCATGCTTGGAGGGAAATCAGAAACCAGCTGAGCACTGAAACCTTAGGGAGTGCTGATTGTGAAATGAAGTTGTTACATGTTTAGCTGAGGAGTGGAAGAGAGGGACAGACAATAAATTTACTGGCATTGCTGGACTGTGGATGTACAAAGTGTCTTATCTGGCTGCCGAACGTTGGACTAATTGCAGCTTCCAGGCAGTCTTCAGAGGTAACCCCACGTAGAGTGCATTGCAGTAGTCTATTCGGGATGTAACCAGAGCATGGACTGCTTTGGCCAAGTCAGACTTCCCAAGATACGGGCACAGCTGCTGCACAAGTTTTAACTGTACAAAAGCTCCCCTGGCCACCGCCGAAACCTGGGGTTCCAGGCTCATTTACCCAACTAGATGGGACTCAAGCAGGAGGAGCCCCTGTGGAATACAAAACGGAGTTGTAAACGATGAGATTGGGGTCCCACCAGGAGCTGCTACAGTTTGAAGTGACTCCTATAAATCAATATCCATTAATTTTGAAGAATTAATGAAGAATCCAATACACAAATAACACATTGCACAAGTCCTTAATCTTAATTCAGCTGCAGCATTTCTGTCATGACAAGATGTGAAATTGCATTTCTGTCATTCACTGAATGCCTGTTTGAATAGTCAAGTTTTAACTTGTTTCCTGAATGCCAGGAAGGAGGGGCTGATCTGACCTCACTAGAAAGGGAGTTCCATAGCCAACGGACCACAACCGAGAAGGCCCTGTCTCTCACCCCCACCAATTGCACTTACAAAGGCAGCAGGATCTCCCCGGCAGATCTTAACACTGGTACTGGTTCATAAAGGGAGATACGTTCTGATAGGTAAGCTGGACCTGAACCATTTAGGGTTTTATAGGCTGAAGCCAGAACTTTGAATTGTGCTTGATAGAAGACTGGCAGCCAGTGAAGGATGGCTAGAGAGAAAAATGATCCTCAAACAAGATTACCTTTCTTATAGCAAAATGACAGAGGGGGAAGAAGCCTCTTAAAGAACGCAAAGGTAAACCACAAGTTGTGATCAGAAAGCCAGAGACTAATGTATTTGAAAATCATACAAAGAAACCCATAGAAGTGATGTGTCCAGTGCACAAAACGTCACATGATCTCAATGACTGCAAATAATTTAGGAAAAGTCCTATGAAGAACTCTTAGCCTATGCTGTCATGTATCATGTTTTGCAGTTGGTGGTGGTTGGTGGTGGCAGGCCTAGCAGTTGGTGATAGAAGGGTTAATGTAAGTCTTAATTTTAAAGGGTTGAGTAATCTGTAAGTAAGAGTTTATGGGTGAAAGCAATTAAGGGTGGAGGCATGCAAGAGATAGGTTGCAGCTGGATATTACTGGATATAAGAAACTAACCTTGGGGCTGATTGTTGGGAGAAAAGTATTAGTTTTATTTTGGTGGTAGATGCTGCTGGTTTTCCCCCAGGTTTCTGGATTTTAGATATCCTGGCCTGTCTCCTGAACTCTTGGAACCTTGAATTACTGGACTGGCTTTGGACACTTGATCCCTGGACTTTGCTCATTGAACTCTTGGCATTTGACCACTGGAGTGGACCCTTTAACTATTGTGTAGCTTTTGCTATCCGTTTTTGTTTTACATTCTGTGGCTGAGTGCTATCTTTATCTTTTATATTTTGGACTATTAAAACAGCCAGAAAGTAAGTGCTGTCTTAGTTAAACTGTTTGATACAAACTGGGTGTTTGTTTGGTTCATCTCTGCCTGGGTACAGGCAGAGCCCTGGCATCGTGACATATGTAAATGAGCAAAATTTCTGCTTGAAATGTTGTTCTTTCAAAAATCATATGGCTAGAGACTGCAAAAGAAAGCTAAAGTGTCAAGTGTGTTCCAGTGAAAGATATTGTTTAGCACTGCACTGTGCAACCAACATAGTCACAAAATATAATATAATGCACAAAAAGTGCCAAAGACTCTTCTTTTTCTGCTGCAACAAACATGGAAATGCTGGAACCCTGAAGAAGGAGACAGAAGACCTGATTCTTGCAGCCCAGGAGCCCATCAGGCTTTCTGTCTTCTTCTTCAGGGTTCCATTCATGAGCCATAACCAGGTCTTCTCCTTGTCAACTTTTCCTTCAATCTTCTCAAGAAACTGCCCATATAAGGCTTTGTTGTGCCAGCTGTCAGCTCTGGTTTGGAGTGCAGTTTTCTTGTACTGACTCTTGTAAGGCCAGGATTGAAAAATCAGTGGATGACCCAAAATGCAGACTGTGCAAGGAAGCTGATGAAACCATATCCTCAGCTGTTGCAAGAAAATCGCACAGACGGACTACAAAGACACAACTCTGTGACCCAAATGATTCACTGGAACTTATGTCACAAGTACCACCTGCCAACTGTAACGAATTGGTGGGATCATAAACCCGCAAAGGTCGTGGAAAATGAACATGCAAAAATACTGTGGGACTTTTGAATCCAGACTGACGAAGTTTTGGAACACAATACACCAGACATCACAATTGTGGTAAAGAAAAAAGTCTGGATTATTGATGTCGCCATTCCAGGTGAAAGTCACACAGTCGAATTGAGGAAAAACAACAGGAAAAACTCAGTCGCCATCAAGACCTCAAAATTGAACTGCAAAGGCTCTGGCATAAACCAGTACAGGTGGTCCCAGTGGTCACTGGCGCACTGGGTGCCGTGCCAAAAGATCTCAGCTGGCATTTGGAAACAATCAACATCAACAAAATCACGATCTGTCAACTGCAAAAGGCCACCTTATTTGAATCTGCGCACATCATTCGAAAATACATCACACAGTCCTAGACGCTCGGGAAGTGTTCGACTTGTGATTTTGTGATATGAAATCCAGCATATAGATCTCGTTTGCTGTGACATACTGTGCTTTTGTGTCAATAATAATAATAATAATAGTCAAATCTTCTTATTGATTACCCAAGATCATCACCTTTTGTTTCAGGAGCCTCATACTTTTATCTTCGGAAATTCCTAACTTTGTTAACATGGAACTGGACAGTTTAGCTTTCCAGGGGGGTGTCACTCCAACTGATTGATTCCTTGGCCAGCCAATCCCTAGCTGTCTTTTTATGCCAAAGGAAATCTATGCCTGGAGGCGGCGACAGCAGCAAAACTCCCAGCCAATCAGGGTGCAGATTCAGACTGGCCCCCTCTTTTGATCAATCAAGGAAAGAAGTGGGAGTTCCGAATAGCTGTCAAACTGTATAAGATGTTGTGCTTTCTCTATATGTTTATGCTTGTAGATTTTGAAGCATCTGCTTATACGTACACCCCTTTTGACTGAATTTAATAAACCCCTGTGGCTTGTCTTCAACCTGGTGAGTTGTTTCTCTGTCCTGGCCCATTCAGTTTAGCATACACTCTCTGGGCACAGATCCTCTTATCCATGGTTCCTTCTTATCCACTTCATCTTTTCCCCTTCTGTTTGCCTTCTCTGTCAGAGTACTGGTTAGTTGCCAAATTCCCATGATTCAATCGAATTGAGCCATGATAGCTCAAGTGACATTAAACTGCATTTATTCTACAGTGTAGTTAGTGGTGGGGCCAAAAGAAAGCCTCCCTCCTGTCAATTTGAAAGATCTGCCAAGTTCCTATAGGAAAGTACAGTTAGGACATTCTTTAGAGCTTAATAGATCATGATCACTGACTTGTATCGAATTGTAACTGAAAATAAACTGAGAGACAAGGAAGCTTTTTGTTGCAAGGGAACTATGTGCTCCCTATAATTTAGATTAAAAAATTACACACAGTACACAGGCAAATAAAGGGTAACGTTCCCATGTCCAGGTTTCCGAAAGCACTGGCAATTTGAGAACTCAGATCAATGCCAGAGCCTAAGCACAAACAGAATCATCACGTGGTCTCCAGGAAGGGAAAGTCTGAGAAATGAAAGCAAATCCACTAACTCTGTCTGGTCAACCCTATAGAAAACCTTTGGAGGGAGTTGAAAGTCTGTGTTGCCCAGCGACAGCCCCAAAACATCACTGCTCTTCAGGAGATCTGCATGGAGGAATGGGCCAACATACCAGCAATAGTGTGTGCCAACCTTGTGACGACTTACGGAAAACATTTGACCACTGTCATTGCCAAGAAAGGTTATATAACAAAGTATTGATATGAACTTTTGTTATGGACCAAATACTTATTTTCCGCCATATTTTGCAAATAAATTCGTTAAAAATCAGACAATGTGATTTTTTGGATGTGTTTTCTCATGTTGTCTCCCATAGTCTACCTATGATGTCAATGACAGGCCTCGCTCATCTTTTTAAGTGGGAGTACTTGTACAATTGATATCTGACTAAATATTCCCCCCTCCTCACTGTACATTTTGTACACACCTGATACAGAATGCCTGTAGGCAATTTCATTCCCCTATTTTAATTAGTTTGCGTATGAAACAGTTTCATACAGTCAGCCTTCAGAAAGCAAAGATGCCACTCTCAGCTACTCAACTGTATCAAGGGCTTAGATTTATTTTTACAAGCTGAGGGGGTGGGGAGTTTTACTGGTTACTATGAGATATTTTCCTAGTCAAATTCACTTACTGACAAATGGAGTTATTCTCTCCATATAAAAAGGTGAGACTTTTGTGTCTGCATGTGGTCCCTGTGCAAATCCTGGGCTCCCCTGGACCCTAAAGCTTCATTCCTGCCAAAAATACACCAAGTTCATTGGAAAAAATGGTAAGGGAGTGTGGCTTTGCCCTTAAACGCTGTGCTCCAAAGCAGCCAATAACTGTCCTTTGAAAATGGTCTGGAAGTGATCATGTTTTGTTCCACAAAATGGTGGCACTGCAGCCCATGAAGGTATGGGGAGATGAGAATCACAATCCACATTGGCCCATCCCTGCCAAACAGAGAAATCAATTTGTGGATCAGTTTAGGAATCTCTAGGGCCCCCAATGTGACTCTCAATCCCCTCCCTCCAAAAGTTGACTGCAGAATCATACTAGTGGCACCATCCCACTTGAACTAAAATTTAAGGCAAAGAGAATGCATCCCACCTGACATTGTGTGTCTCCTCCTTCCTGCTGAAGTCTGGGGCTCAGGGTTTAGTGAAACTCAGGACCTCTCTGGCTGAGCAGCTTAAATGCACCTCCCTAAACTCCAAATCTCAGAATTCTGCAAGAGGCAGAAACTGGATCCATGCTCTAGTGTGATGAGTTCCTTTGTGGACCTTCCCTGGATCTTCCCCAGAATCTCTCCACCCTGCCTTTGGTGTCCTGGCCCAACCCCCCCCCCCCCCAAGTGCCCTTCTTTGGAGATACCACCTTGTGTCCATCTGCCCATGCCTCCGCTCTTCCTTGGATCTCCCTCTTTCCTCTCTCACCTGCCTTCCTCTCTCTGCAGCAGACCAGGGTCCATTTACACTACGATGAAGAATTAATGCTGTTTGCAGCACTTTAGCTGCCATGGTGCAATGCTACTGAATCCCAGGAGTGGTTGTTTTCCAAGGTCTTTTCCCTTCTCTTCAATAGTGCTCATGCCTCACCAAACTACAGCTCTCATGACTCCATAGCACTGAGTTGTGGTAGTTAACGTGGTGTCTAATTCCATCCATGCCACAGTGTTGATGGGGCCAAGAGAAAGCCTTCCCCATCCAGTCAGAACACTCTGCCAGGTTCCTATGGGGCAGTGGTTCTCAACCTGTGGGTCCCCAGATGTTTTAGCGGACCCTAACAGCTGGTAAACTGGCTAGGATTTCTGGGTGTTGTAGGCAAAACACCTGGGGACCCACAGGTTGAGAACCACTACTATGAGGGGATAGGGTGTCTAAAATAGGCTGGAGTTAAGCTGCATAGGGCTTTATAGATTATACCCACCCCTTTGAGTTGTGCCTGGAAATAAACCAAGAACCAGGGAGGCTCTTTTTTCTTTTTTAGGAAGGGAGTTATATTTATTTATTTATTTATTTATTTATAATTCAAACTTATATGCCACCACTCCCCTGGGGCTCAGAGCAGCTTACAAGAACAGGCTAAAATCTAAAACAAATTAAAAACAAATTTAAAACAATTTAAAACAATTAAAAACAATTTAATACAGCAACATCAAATGTATGCTTAGAGAATAACTTGCAAAGTGCCCAGGAAGACAGAGAAAGAGGAAGCATCCTATATTCAGTTTCTCAAAGGCAGAGGTATTTGGAGAGCTCAGAGGTTGCAGTGCCAGAGGTTGGGCAGAGGCGGAGTCCTCAATTGCTTTACAAGAAGATAAAGTCTGAGAAACGAAAGTAATAAGGCTATTAGCTTTGTCTGGTCTTCCCAGTTGAACAGCATCAGCAACCATGGCCTCTGGAGACCCTGTGAAGGAGCTCTGTGAGGAACTGGCCTGTCCCATCTGCTTGGAGTATTTCAAGAAGCCTGTGAGCATTGCTTGCGGGCACAATTTCTGCCGGTCTTGCCTGGCTCAGTATAGGAAGGAGAAAGGGGCCACCTGTCCACAATGCAGGAAAGAAGTGTTGGAAGGGGACATCAGGCCAAACTGGCAACTGGCAAAATTGGTAAAGATAGCAAAGAAATTGGGGAGCCAGAAGAGAGAAGGAAAGGGGAGAGTCTGCCAGAAGCACCAAGAACCCCTGAAGCTCTTCTGTAAGGACCATGAAAGTTCCATCTGTGTGGTGTGTGACAAGTCAAAGGAGCACGAAAACCACAAGGTGATTCCTCTGGATGAGCCATTGCAAGAGTACAAGGTAGGAAGATGTATAATTGGAAGTGTTGTGTTCCATCTCCACTACTCAAAACATGTGTGTAATGTTGCTCCAGACTCCAGGTTTTCAGAGACTGTGGTGTTTCTATATTGTAAAATGTATTCAGATTGAGTCTACTTAAATGCTCAATGCTATAGCATTATGGAAGTAGTACTTTTATAGTCTTTAGCCTTTGTGCTGAAAGTATTGGTGCCTCGTTAAACTACAAATGCCAGGATTCCGTATCATCGAGCCACGGCAGTTCAAGTGGTGTCAAACTTTTAATTCTACAATGTTTATGCACCTTAGGACATGGAACAATGGATTCAAATTACACGAAGAAAGATTCCACATAAACATTAGGCAGAGCCCTGTTATAGTGAAATATGCTGTCTAGGAATTTCCATTACATTTTCCTTCTCCAATCTCCTTCTCTGGGGTTTTTTTGAGGCTGGATAGCTATCTATTGGGAATATTTTCATTGTGCATTTCCGCATAGCAAAATGTGACTGAACCAGATGTTCTTTATGGTTTCTTCTCATGTTATGATTCAATGCACCCAGATCCAGGAGAAAAGAAAGTATTATCCCTTAAGAAGATAGGATTAGGAAGCCTTACTGTATCCTCTTTGCTGCCATCCAAAAGCTGGATGCAGAGCAGAGGGTGAATCCTCCACAGTAGTGGAGAGGTTGTTATGTTGTTGCGAGGTTTCAAGTCATTTCTGATTTATGTTGACTCTAAGGAAAACCTATTCAAGTTTTTCAAGGGCTGATGGTGTGTGACTTGCCCAAAGTCATAATCCACTGCTCAGACCATCTGTGTATAATAATTGTGGCCATCTTATTTAAGTGTGTGGTGTTTTAGCACAACACCACAAATATGATATCATAGGCATCACTGAAACTTGGTGGGATGACTCCTATCGCTGGAATGTAGACATCGAGGGCTATAACCTCTTTCACAGAAACCGAACAAAGGGGAGAGGAGGCGGAGTAGCCTTATATGTCAAAAACTCTTATGCTGCAGAAGAGATTCAAGACAGCAATCCGGGAAACCAGCTTGAAAGCATCTGGATAAGAATCAAGGGAACTGGGACTAAAAAAGATCTCATTGTAGGAGTCTACTACAGACCTCCAAGCCAGGAGGAAGAACTTTATGTAGTCTTCTGCCAACAGTTGACCAAACAGGCACAGAGAAGAGATGTAGTAGTCATGGCCAATTTCAACTATCCCGATATTTGCTGGAAAACAAACTCGGCCAAGAGTACAAAGTCCAACAAATTCCTCGCTTGCCTTGCAGACAATTTCATGGTCCAGAAGGTAGAAGAGGCAACAAGGGGATTGGCTACTCTTGATCTCATCTTAACAAATGTGGAGGACCTGATCGATGCGGTTGAAGTGGTAGGATCCTTAGGGGCAAGTGACCATGTGTTCCTGCAATTTGAGGTACACAGGAAGGCTGAAACTAAGCATTTTGGACTTTAGGAGAGCTGATTTCCAAAAAATGAAGGAAACACTGAGCAGCATTCCATGGACACAGATACTAAAAGACAAGGGAGTTACGAATGGATGGGAGTTTCTCAAGAGTGAAATACTCAAGGCGCAGTTGCAAACCGTGCCAACAAAAAGAAAAAATAGGACAAGTGCAAAGAAGCCAGAATGGATGTCCAAAGAACTTCTAACTGTGCTGAGACACAAAAGAGACATGCACAAGAAGTGGAAAAAGGGAGAAATCACCAAAGAAGAATTCAAACAAATAGCCAACACCTGTAGGGAAAAGGTCCGCAAGGCTAAAGCACAAAATGAGCTCAGGCTTGCCAGGGACATTAAAAACAATAAAAGGGCTTCTTTTCTTATGTCAGTAGAAAAAGGAAAAACAAGGAGGCGATAGGGCCTCTTCGAGGAGAAGATGGGGCAATGCTGACAGGGGATAGGGAAAAGGCAGAACTACTTAATACCTTCTTTGCCTCGGTCTTCTCACAAAAAGAAAGTCATCTTCAACCTCAGCAAGACGGAGTGGATGAGGGATTTGAGGACATCCAACTCCAAATTGGGAAACAAGTCGTACAGGAATACCTGGCCGCTCTAAATGAGTTCAAGTCCCCAGGGCCAGATCAACTACACCCAAGAGTATTGAAGGAACTAGCAGAAGTCATTTCGGAACCATTGGCAACCATCTTTGAGAGTTCTTGGAGAACGGGAGAAGTTCGAGCAGATTGGAGGAGGGCCAATGTGGTCCCAATCTTCAAGAAGGGAAAAAAGGATGACCCAAACAACTACCGTCCAGTCAGCCTCACGTCAATACCAGGCAAGATTCTGGAAAAGATTGTTAAGGAAGTGGTCTGCAAACACTTAGAAACAAATGCGGTCATTGCTAATAGTCAACATGGATTTATCAAAAACAAGTCATGCCAGACTAATCTGATCTCTTTTTTCGATAGAGTTACAAGCTGGGTAGATGCGGGGAATGCTGTGGATGTGGCGTACCTGGATTTCAGTAAGGCCTTCGACAAGGTCCCCCATGACCTTCTGGCAAGGAAACTAGTCCAATGTGGGCTAGGCAAAACTACGGTGAGGTGGATCTGTAATTGGTTAAATGGACGAACCCAAAGGGTGCACACTAATGCTTCCTCTTCATCCTGGAAAGAAGTGACGAGCGGAGTGCTGCAGGGTTCCGTCCTGGGCCCGGTCCTGTTCAACAACTTTATTAATGACTTAGATGAAGGGTTAGAAGGCAGGATCATCAAGTTTGCAGACGACACCAAATTGGGAGGGATAGCCAATACTCCAGAGGACAGGAGCAGGATTCAAAACGATTTTGACAGATTAGAGAGATGTGCCATAATTAACAAAATGAAGTTCAACAGGGACAAATGCAAGATACTCTACTTTGGCAGGAAAAACGAAATGCAAAGATACAGAATGGAGGACAATACCTGGCTCGAAAGCAGTACGTGTGAAAAAGATCTTGGAGTCCTCGTGGACAACAAGTTAAACATGAGCCAACAATGTGATGCGGCGGCAAAAAAAGCCAATGGGATTTTGGCCTGCATCAATAGGAGCATAGTGTCTAGATCTAAGGAAGTAATGCTACCCCTCTATTCTGCTTTGGTTAGACCACATCTGGAATATTGTGTCCAATTCTGGGCACCACAATTCAAGAGAGATATTGACAAGCTGGAATGTGTCCAGAGGAGAGCGACTAAAATGATAAAAGGTCTGGAGAACAAGGCCTATGAGGAACGGCTTAAGGAGCTGGGCATGTTTAGCCTGAAGAAGAGAAGGCTGAGAGGGGATATGATAGCCATGTATAAATATGTGAGAGGAAGCCACAGGGAGGAGGGAGCAAGCTTGTTTTCTGCTGCCCTGGAGACTAGGACGCGGAACAATGGCTTCAAACTACAAGAAAGGAGATTCCATCTGAACATAAGGAAGAACTTCCTGACTGTGAGAGCCGTTCAGCAGTGGAACTCTCTGTCCCGGAGTGTGGTGGAGGCTCCTTCTTTGGAAGCTTTTAAACAGAGGCTGGATGGCCATCTGTCAGGGGTGATTTGAATGCAGTGTTCCTGCTTCTTGGCAGGGGGTTGGACTGGATGGCCCATGAGGTCTCTTCCAACTCTTTGATTCTATGATTCTATAAGTCTGAGAATATAGAACCAAGCAAGCAGGCAGAAATTTGTTTAATTTTTTTGAGAAAATAAAGTTATTTTTTATCATGTCAGAAGCAAATTGAGAATATACTACAAGTCACTTCTGGTGTGAGAGAATTGGCTGTCTGCAAGGACTTTGTCTAGGGGATGCCTGGATGTGTCACCATCTTATGAGAGGCTTCTCTCATGTTCCTGCATGGGAAGCTGGAGCTGACAGACAGGAGCACACCCCGTCTCACAGATTTGAACCACCCATCTCACAGATTCAAACTGCTGACCTTCAGGTCTTCAGGTCAGCAGTTCAGCTGGCACAAGGTTTTAACCCATTGCAACACTGCGGCTCAAACTAATATGAAATGAATGAACAAAAGCTCCTCAAAGAAAAAAATATCAGACTTTATTGCATGAACCTGTTATTCCAGTGCTATCACACCATCATTGAGAGTGGATACTTACCCAGTTGAGCAGCTTCAATGTCACAATGCTCTTCGTTCACTTAATTGTGCCAATTCAGCAATTTATGGTCCCCAGATAGTACTTTGCATACCCCTGTAACCACATCTTCTTACATTTCTACTGTTCTTTAATGTTTTCATTTATTTTACTGCTGCTCTGACATTTCTCATAAAATTCATAAATATAGAGAGGTCATTACATAATATTTGTAACCATTCTAAACCCTGAAGAAAAGAAGTAACCAAGGACTTTGTTTTTCTTTTCAGGAGCGAATTTGGAATTTGATGGAGTCTCTGAAGAAGGAAAAAGAGAAAATTCTGGCCTACAGATTTGACACAGCACAGGAAAGACAAGATTTGCTTGTAAGTGGCATTACAACTAGAAAGTGGGAACATATTGCAGAAGTGAGTGAGCACCTACATAAACCAAATACTCAATGCAGACATTATGTATTGTCAAAATATATCTCATTTGAATGGTCTTCTTGTTGTTGTTCATTCATTCAGTCACTTCTGACTCTTTGTGACCTCATGGACCATCCCATGCCAGAGCGCCCTGTCAGCTGTCACCTCCCCCAGCTTCTTCAGAGTCAAGCCAGTCACTTCAAGGATGTCATCCATCCATCTTGCCCTTGGTCGGCCCCTCTTCCTTTTTCCTTCCATTTTCCCCAGCATCATTGTCTTCTCTAAGCTTTCCTTTCTTCTCATGATGTGGCCAAAGTACTTCATCTTGGCCTCTACTATCCTTTCCTCCAGTGAGCAGTCGGGCTTTATTTCCTGAAGTATGGACTGGTTAGATCTTCTTGCTGTCCAAGGCACTCTCAGCACTTTCCTCCAGCACCACAGTTCAAAAGCATTTATCTTCCTTCGCTCAGCCTTCCTTATAGTCCAGCTCTCACATCCATAGTTGACTACCAGGGATACCATTGCTTTAACTATGCGGATCTTGGTTGCCAGTGTGATATCTTTACTCTTCACTATTTTACCGAGATTGGACATTGCTCTCCTCCCAAGAAATAAGTGTCTCCTGATTTTCTGGCCACAGTCTGTGTCTGCAGTAATCTTTGCACCTAGAAATACAAAGTCTGTCACTGCCTCCATGTTTTCTCCCTCTATTTGCCATTTATCACTCAACCCAGTTGCCATAATCTTGGTTTTTTTATGTTTAACTGCAATCCAGCTTTTGCACTTTCTTCTTTCACCTTGATTAGAAGGCTTCTCAGCTCCTCCTCGCTTTTGGCCATCAGAGTGGTGTCATCTGCATATCTAAGGTTGTTTCCTCCAGCAATTTTAACCCCAGCCTTACATTGCTCAAGCCCTGCACATCGCATGATATGTTCTGCATACAAGTTGAATAGGTTGGGGGAGAGGATACAACCCTACCATACACCTTTCCCAATCTTGAACCAGTCTGTTGTTCCATGGTCAGTTCTTACTGTTGCTACTTGGTCCTGGTACAGATTCCTCAGGAGAGAGACAAGGTGGCTTGGTATCCCCATCCCACCAAGAACTTGCCACAATTTATTATGATCCACACAGTCAAAGACTTTAAATAGTTAATAAAACAGAAATAGATGTTTTTTTCTGAAATTTCCTGCCTTTCTCCATTATCCAGTGGATATTAGCAATTTGGTCTCTGGTTCCTCTGCCTTTTCTGAACCCAGCTTGTACATCTGGCAACTCTCTCTCCATGCATTGCTGGAGTCTTCCTTGCAGGATCTTGAGGATTACCTTACTAGCATGAGAAATAAGAGCCACTGTATGAAAGTTTGAGCATTCTTTAGCATTTCCCTTTTGGGGTATGGGGATATAAGTTGATTTTTTCCAGTCTGATGGTCATTTTTGTGTTTTCCATATTTGCTTGCATATGGCATACATCACCTTGACAGCATCCTCTTTCAAGATTTTGAAAAGTTCGGCTGAGATCCCGTCGTCTCCTGCTGCCTTGTTGTTAGCAATGCTTCTTAAGGCCCGTTCAACCTCACTCCGCCTGAAATTCACCTCCAATGGTCCTAATAGTCCTAAAGCCTACTGAAAACTTATTCCAGTGGCAGGCCCATTCGAAGATTCACAATGGTCTTTCACTGCTGGATATACAGTAGGAGCTGCAGTAGCGCATTTCAAATCCACAACATGGAGTTAGCTCCCATCTAGCAGCCCCAGCTTTCTATGCGGGAACATGAGAGAAGCATCCTAAAAGATGGGCGTCCCATGGACAACGTCCTTGCAGACAGCAAGACTCTCCCACCAGAAGCAACATGCAGTATATTTCAAAGTCGCTTCTGACACAATAAAAAAATGTGTAGGATATTTTCTGTGTGAAGGGACCCAAGTTTCTTTTCAACGGAATGTGGAAAATTCAGTCCAGTGACAGTTTCTTTCTGCCTCTCACTCCTGTTTCACCTTTTTTTTTATTCTAGGAGAAAACTCAAAGAGAGAAGGAGAAGACTGTAGCTGCATTCAGGCTCATGCACCAGTTTCTAGAAGAACAAGAGAGGAATCTGCTAGCAAAAATGGAAGAGGTAGAGAAGGAAATTTCAACCAAAGGGGAAGAACATCTGGCCAGACTCTCTGAAGAACTCTCCTCTCTCTCGAAACTCATCCAAGAGACGGAGGAGAAGCATCAGCAGCCGGCAAGTGAACTCCTCCAGGTAAGGCCCATATTGTCTCCATGGGTAGTGGGGCAATGGCACCTTGGCTTTCTGATGGTTCAGGCTACACAGACTTTGTCTCATGCATAATATTGTGAACTTTGTTGTATGAAATTACATTTATGCTATGAGAAGCAGGAAAAAGCAGACAAAGAATGTGTGATGGCAACAGAGTGTTGGTATCACAGAAGACAGAAAGGCACAGGAGCTTGATGGTAGGAAATTAAAGAAGATGGTTCTCTCCACTGTTTTCCACTCTCTCACAAATGAAGTTCTTAGTTAGCATTAAGGGTAAATTTTTTACTTAGGCGATCCCTCATAGCCTGAGGATGATGGTCCTCCAAGTGCAGTGTCTTGGTGGTGAGTCCATAGGTGGCTGTGGCTATGCTTGATCTGCGTGTTTTTCCGCAGTGAGGACATCGGTTTCCAGGTGGAATACGGTCCCAGTCGGGGTTGGCTTGACGCACGTTCCTCTTTAAATCTCTTTTCATGACCACCAACATTACATTTCTCATTCTTGAGTTGGGAGTATAGTAACTGATTTGGAAGACGGGCATTCAGACAACGTGGCCAGTTTAGCAGAGTTGATGGCGTAGGAACATCGCTTCAGTACTGGTGATCTTTGCTTCTTCCAGCATGCTGACATTTGTCCACCTGTCTTCCCAAGAGATGTGCAGGATTTTTTGGAGGCAATACTGATGGAATAATTCCAGGAGTTGAGTATGACATCTGTAGACAGTCCATGTTTCACAGGCATATAGCAGGGTTGGGAGGACAATAGCTTTATAAACAAGCCCCTTGGTCTCCCTACAGATGTCCTGGTCCTCAAACACTCTCTGCTTTATTGGGAAAAATGCTGGACTTATAGAGCTTAGGCGGTGTTGCATTTGACTTTTGTGGAGAGGTGGCTACCAAGGTAGTGGAAATGGTCAACATTGTCTAATGTTACACCATTGAGTTGTATTTCTGGCATTGCAGAGGGATTGGCTGGTGACTGCTGAAAGAGCACTTTGGTTGTTCAATGACAGGCTGAGCTTCTTGTATGCTTCTGCGAAGGTGTTTAGAGTGGCTTGTAGGTCTTCTGAATTCGCACAGACTATGTTGTCATCAGCATACTAGAGTTCTATAACAGATATTGTTGTGACCTTGGTTTTGGCTTTCATAACAGTGTTCAGAACGATGTTCCTGCTGGTCTGACACAGTTTTTCTGATTGGTTATTTGTAGCTGTCAATCAATGTCGTTTGCATCAGTTATATTGCTTCCTCAGCTCAATTTTTTTGGCTCCACCTCTTCCTGGTGGAGGGAGTGCTTTCCTTTTCCATTCCACCATCAAACTTTCTATCAGATGGATGTGAGAAAGAGACTTGGCTCTAAAGTCCTTGATTAAGTTACCTCTCAGCACCAATTCTAAGGTTTTTTACCCTTGGGACTCATACTTCATGCCCAGATCGCCCTGGACAACATTGAGGAGACCCAAGTGCCTTCAAACTGGTCCGGTGGCACCAGAGGAAGGCTTCGTGCCTTCAAATATAGGCAATTTGGATTGGGGCTGTGAATATTCAGGCATTTACAGCCATTGAGAAAGAGGGAACTTGGAAATGTTTCTCAGCTGCAAAATTCCTTGTAACATATATTTTCTTTATCCCTGTTGAAACACCAAGTTTATGCCTAAGAAAGATAACTCATTGTGAACAGTAAATACCATTTCGAGTTATCTGTTCTGTTCTGATCTTTGGAAGTTCCAGTTTCCTAAAGGAGGGCAAGAAGCAATCCCCTGGGGAAAAGATTTCACGTCCATGTTTCTTCCACTAAAAACTATAGCCCCAGGCGCATTGCTTATGTACTGTCTAATTATAATTTATGTTTAATTGTGGTTTTATTATTGTGATTGTTGTGGTTTGGCATCGCATCAGTGTCTAATGTATGGCATTGACGTTTTGTCAGTTATATATAAACCGCTTTGAGTCTCTCTAGGGGTGAGAAAAGCGGTATAGAAATACTGTAAATAAATAATCATTCATTCATTCATCAAGCATTCTTACCATTCATCTTGATTAAGGTGATCAGCTTCTTGAGAGGAGCTGGCTGTTCATAATTGTGTTCAGAACGGTGTTCCTGTTGGTCTGACACACTTTTTCTGAGAGTAAGGGGCCTTTATCATGTAGCATTTTTTTTCTGTTGTTCTAAATTGATTAACGTTAACCAGCTGAAACATTCTGATACTCCATCAGTTCCAAACAGATGTTTCCTTCTTAAGGTTAGGAACTATTGTGTTAACTTTCATAACTTAAAGAGTTATTGCGTCTTTATATATTATATGTCTTAATATATTGTATACACATATAATATTGATAATATTGTAATGTAATACAATATAATACTAATAATAGTACAATATAATAATTTTATATTTCATATTATATGTAATATTACTAATAAATTACAGTATAGTGGTGTAGTACAATATAGTAATATATAATACTAATATTGTGCTATGCTATTAATATAATATATTGTATGTACATATAACTTGTAAGCCGCCCTTTTGGGGTGAGAAAGGCGTAATATAAATGTCACAAATAAATAAATAAATAAATAAATAGTCTCTGATCATGTAAACATGTTCTTTACCCAAGAGTTAATCATTGTCTCTGGTCATGTCAGTTCATGAATACTTCTTAGGATGGTGTATTGGGTCTTCACCAGACCCCAGTTATCCAATTTTCATTCAATTTCATTCAATCCACACATCACATTTATCACAACTTGGCCAAAAAGCGCCACTGAAATAGAAAAGCCATTGCATAGATTTATGCATCTATATAGTTTGTGGAGGCAGGGCTGTTTCACCCTTCTAAACTTGCTTCAAACTATTTCAATTAATTGGACATGCTTCTTTTTGAGATATATGAGAGCAGTCTCCATGCAAATGCCTCTGCTGAGTTCTTTCTTTTTCTCACTTGCAGGATATTGGAAGCTTCATAAGAGGGTAAGTTAATATCCCACTAAAGCAGAGATTGGTGCTTGAAGGACTTCAAATCATAGAATCATAGAATCATAGAATCAAAGAGTTGGAAGAGACCTCATGGGCCATCCAGTCCAACCCCCTGCCAAGAAGCAGGAATGTTGCATTCAAATCACCCCTGACAGATGGCCATCCAGCCTCTGTTTAAAAGCTTCCAAAGAAAGAGCCTCCACCATACTCCGGGGCAGAGAGTTCCACTGCTGAACGGCTCTCACAGTCAGAAAGTTCTTCCTCATGTTCAGATGGAATCTGCTTTCCTGTAGTTTAAAGCCATTGTTCCACGTCCTAGTTTCCAGGGCAGCAGAAAACAAGCTTGCTCCGCTCCTCATAGGGCTTGTTCTCCAGACCCCTGATCATTTTAGTCGCCCTCCTCTGGACACATTCCAGCTTGTCAATATCTCTCTTGAATTGTGGTGCCCAGAATTGGACACAATATTCCAGGTGTGGTCTAACCAAAGCGGAATAGAGGGGTAGCATTACTTCCCTAGATCTAGACACTATGCTCCTATTGATGCAGGCCAAAATCCCATTGGCTTTTTTTGCCACCACATCACATTGTTGGTTCATGTTTAACTTGTTGTCCATGATGGCTCTAAGATCTTTTTCACACGTACTGCTCTCGAGCCAGGCATTGTCCCCCATTTTGTATCTTTGCATTTCGTTTTTTCTGCCTAAGTGGAGTATCTTGCATTTGTCCCTGTTGAACTTCATTTTGTTAGTTCAACAGTGACAAATACAAGATACTTCATTGCAAGGGCCATGGCTTGGGTTCAAAGGGGGAGTTGGACTTGATGGCCCATAAGGCCCTTTCCAACTCTGTGATTGTTTTGGGTTCATCTTTACTATAGAATTAATGCACTTGAACTTGAACTGCCATGGAATCCTGGGCTTTGTAGTTTTACAAGGTTTTTAGGATTCTCTGCTAAAGAATACTTGTGACCCATCAAACTATAAACCCCAGGATCCCACAGCACTTAGTCATCAAGTAGTGTCAAACTGCATTAATTCTACAGTGTAAATGCACGTTGTAATATGCCCCCCCCCCCCCCCCGCTCTGCTTCCAGATGTGAGAAGAAGGAAAAATCAGGGTTTCCTGCAGTTTTTTCTCCTGCCCTGAAATGGAAGATCTGGGACCTCTGTGATATAAATCACTTTCTGGAGGGTGTCATGAAGCAATTCGGAGGTAAGGGTGATTGTCTTCAGTGATTTTTTTGTCTAACTTTGGTGGAAATGAGGGACATCAGGCCTTTTCTGGAGCTGGTCTCAACTATACAGATTTTGTAATCCCCTCAGTAGAGAAGCAGGAATCGTTCCCTCCTTAGTCTCATTTTTCTGGCAGGGAGAACCTTTCCTCTTTACTCAAAATTTTATAAATTGATTGTGAGAGGCTTTGATATGCTGACTTTTGGCATCCTGTCTTTGTTCATTCTTTTTAAAACTAGATGCTCAATGATACACATGTGTGCCTTTAATCTATCCTGGTATTATGGAAATGCAGCTAAACATTAAAAAAAACCCAAGATTATGGCAACAAGAATGATTGACAACTGGAAAAGAGGAGAAAATGTGGAGGCCGTGACAGACATTGTATTTCTAGGTGCAAAGATTACTGCAGATGCAGACTGTGGCCAGGAAATCAGGAGACGCTTACTGCTTGGGAGGAGAGCAATGTCCAGTCTCAATAAAATAGTAAAGAGTAGAGACATCAGACTGGCAACAAAGATCCATTGCCTAGTCAAAGCCATGGTATTCCCTGTTGTCACCTACGGATGTGAGAGCTGGACCTTAGGGAAGGCTGAGCGAAGGAAGAGAGATGCTTTTGAACTGTGGTGCTGGAGGAAAGTGCTGAGAGTGCCTTGGACTGCGAGAAGATCCAACCAGTCCATCCTCCAGGAAATAAAGCCCGACTGCTCATTGGAGGGAAGGATACTAGAGACAAAGCTGAAGTACTTTGGCCACATCATGAGGAGACAGGAAAGCCTAGAGAAGACAATGATGCTGGGGAAAGTGGAAGGCAAAAGGAAGAGGGGCCGACCAAGGGCAAGATGGATGGATGGCATCCTTGAAGTAACTGGCTTGACCTTGAAGGAGCTGGGGGTGGTGACGGCCGACAGGGAGCTCTGGCGTGGGCTGGTCCATGAGGTCACAAAGAGTCAGAGACGACTGAACGAATGAACAACAACAATTATGCAAATGCAAGAAACTGTACAGAATACCTCTCTAAGAATTTCAGTTTGCAATAATCAGATCCATTAGTCTTAGCCTCAATCTGAGAGGTGGCTGGGATTTCTATATAACAGTTTTAACTACTCCCACCCTGGACATTCCGCAGATATATAAACCCCACTTGCCTAGTTTCCAACAGACCTCACAACATCTGAGGATGCCTGCCATAGATGTAGGTGAAATATCAGGAGAGAATGCTTCTGGAACATGGCCATACAGCCTGGAAAACTCACAGCAACTCAGTGATTCCGGCCATGAAAGCCGTCGACTACACAGTCTTTACTATAGGTACATTGAGACACACCTAACAAGGATAGAGAGAGATTTGACTTCCATGCAAGCTGCCACTTCTCTCCTTCCAGGGAGAATTAGGTAGAACTGGCCCCTTCTGCTCAATCACTTTAGGGACCCTTTTTCTCTATGCATGAGAAGTTTCCACTGACACATTGCTATGGGGGACTGCACATTGACCATTGTGGCACATGATGGACTGATTGAACTATATGCCTCATCGTACATAGCATGTGGATGGAATGAAGCATGTTGGTTGTCCAATGCCACTATTCCCAAATTAGGTGGAAATTTGTGAAGTTGCACTACTTCTCTCAGGTGTGGGATGTCAGCCCATCCCATGTTGCATTGTCTTGCATTTCTGGATGTTATGCTAAGTCTCTCTCTTTTCTTCCACTTTCTAGACACTCTGGAATCTGGATTTCAGCAGCAGAAAGGTAAAAAAAAAAAAGGCCTACATACTCGAAGCCAACTCAAATATAAGCCAACCTGAATAAAAGCAGAGGCACCTAATTTTACCACAAAAAAACTGAGAAAACATATTGACTCAAGTATAAGCCAAGGGTGGGAAATGCAGCAGCACATTTCAAAATTAAAATAGATACCAATAAAATTACATTAATTGAGGCATCAGTAGGTTAATTGTTTTTGAATATTTGCATAAAACTGTAATTTAAGATAGGACTGTCCAAATCTGATCAAACCATTACAGTGTTCCCTCACTTATTGCTGGGGTTAGGTTCCAGGACCTCCCACAATAAGTGAAAAACCGTGATGTAGGGATGCTCTATTTATTTTAATATTTATACATTATTTTAGTAGTTATACACTACTTTAAGTCTTTATAAACTTTAAATAAAGTGAAGGAAAGGAAGGAAAGGCCTTTCAAGGAGGCAGGACTGAGGAGGGAAAGTGCTTCCACTGACACATTGCTATGGGGGACTGCACATTGACCATTGTGGCACATGATGCACTGATTGAACTATATGCCTGATTGTACATAGCATGTGGATGGAATGAAGCATGTGGGTTGTCCAATGCCACTATTCCCAAATTAGGTGGAAATTTGGCAGCAGCAAAACCCCCACAAAACAGCAAAAATACCACGATATATATTTTAAATTAATATTTTTTTAAATCCGCGAAACAGCGAGTTTGCAATAAGCGAATCACAAAGTAGCGAGGGAACACTGTATTCTAACCTTCTTCAATGTAAATGTGCTTACATATCCTTCCAATAATAATAGAGTCAAATAACAAATGTAATAATAAGAGTCAAAATTTAATAATTACAGTAATAATAGAGTAAAATAATAAATCTAACAATAATAATGAATAGAGTAAATAATAAATCTAATAATAATAGAGTATAATAATAAATCTAATAATAATAATAATAATAATAATAATAATAATAATTAGAGTAAAGTAATAAATGTAATAAAATAATAACAGAGTAAAATAATAAAGAACTTTGACTTAAATATAAGCCCGGGGGGGGGGGGGGAGCCTAAAAAAGGGACTGAAAAACTTGGCTTATACTTGAGTATAAATGATAATTCAGAAGGCTGAGAGAGTAGACCTTGGTCACTCAGGGGGTTTCCATTGCGGAGGGTGGGATTCAAAAGGCCAGCTTTAGATGCACACAATGTACAATAATTCCAGTTTAGTCATCTGAACTCCTAGGTAAGATTTAGGCTTGATTTATCTCCATTTATTTATATTTTTAGCAGAATTCCCTTGAACCTTTTTATCCAACCTCAGCCATACTTCCACAAGATACAGCTGAACCAAGTGAAGCAAAACAAACAGAAAATTATCTTCCTTCCTCTCAGGGTTCATCTACACTGTAGAATGTATGCACTCTTACACCACTTTAATTGCCCTGACTCTTATATGATGGAATTCTGGGAATTGTCATTTCGTGAGCCTCCAGCAGAAAAGGCTAACGAGCTTGTAACACTACGGGTCCCATGATTCTATAGCAGGGACTACAATAATTACGCCCGAGGACCATCCTTTTCCCATCCATTAACCCAGTGTTTCTCAACCTGGGGGTCGGGACCCCTGAGGGGGTCACGAGGGGATGTCAGAGGGGTCGCCAGAGACTATCAGAAAACAGTATTTTCTTTTGGTTGTGGGGGTCCTGTGTGGGAAGTTTGGCCCAATTCTATCATTGGTGGGGTTCAGAATGATCTTTGATTGAAGGTGAACTATAAATCCCAGAAAATACAACTCCCAAATGTCAAGGTCTATTTCCTTCAAACTCCACCAGTGTTCACATTTGAGCATATTGAGTATTGGTGCCAAGTTTGGTCCAGATCCATCATTGTTTGAGTCCACAGTGCTCTCTGGATGCAGGTGAACTACAACTCCCAAACTCAAGGTCAATACCCACCAAACCCTTCCAGTATTTTCTGTGTCCCATGTTTGGTTCAATTCCATTGTTGATGGGGTTCAGAATGCTCTTTGATTGTAGGTGAACTATAAATCCCAGCAACTACAACTCCCAAATGACAAAATCAACCCCCCCCCCCCCAAAAAAAACAAACCCCACCAGTATTCAAATCTGGGCATATTGAGTATCCATGCCAAGTTTGGTCCAGATCCACCATTGTTTGAGTCCACAGTGCCCTCTAGATGTAGGTGAACTACAACTCCTAAACTCAAGATCAATGCCCTCCAAACCCTTCCAGTATTTTCTGTTGGTCAAGGGAGTTCTGTGTGTTAAGGTTGGTTCAATTCCATTGTTGGTGGAGTTCAGAATCCCAGCAGCTACAACTCCCAAGTGACAAAATCAATCCCCCCTCCAACCCCACCAGTATTCAAATTTGGATGTATCGAATATTTGTGCCAAATTTGGTCCAGTGAATGAAAATACATTCTGCATATCAGATATTTACCTGATGATTCATAACAGTAACAAAGTGACAGTTACGAAGTAGCAAGGAAAATAATGTTATGGTTGGAGGTCACCACAACATGAGGAAGTGTATGAAGGGGTCGCGGCATTAGGAAGGCTGAGAAACACTGCATTAACCCATTGTTTTTTGACCAGAGTTTAGAAAAGTCAAGTCATCAGGACTCCAAGTTCCAGAATCAGCCAGCAATCACAGACTGTGTTGTTCTTATGCTTTTTATTTCTCAAGTCATTCCTGATTAAAAAAAAACAAAAAACCCCAATCAAGTGAATTACAAAAGTACCATGGAATATTCAATGGTCTAACTTCCCCAAGATAATGAATTCAGTGACAACAATAAACAACACATAATTTCTAATTACTGGAAATATTGCGCCATCAGTTAAGTTCAAATCTCTTTCCCCAAACTGTCAAGAGCTCAATTGTGCTGCACAGATTAAGCAGAAATAGCTTTAGATTAAAGTTTCTTGTCTGAGACTTAATCTCTCTGTATGAATTCTGGTGACCGGATTTTGTATTGAAACAATAACTTTTTCAAGACACAAACAAAATGCATGTACTTGGATTACGCCTGGAATTCCCATAGGAATGCTGAAATAGCCTAGATATCTCTGCCCCATTTCATCTGCAGCAAAAGATAGATGATCAGATAGGTAACTTTTTTATGTCTTTTTACTTTGGTGACAGGGGAGGGTTTTTTGTCAACCACGTGCTATGCATCCCTAGGCAAAAAAAAAATAAAAATGGTTTCCCCACTGCAGTATGAAATATGCAAAGATAATTTTGGCATGGAAGTGGATGGATTTGTGTGCTTTCAGATTTCTTCTGACTTACAGCAACCTTCAGGTTATACTACCCTGGGGTTTTCTGCAGCTTATTTATTTATTTATTTATTTATTTATTTATTTATTTATTTATTTTAAACACCTATATTCCACCCTTCTCACCCCAAAGGGGACTCAGGGTGGAGCATAGCATATATATAGCCCCATTTCTTGATACTGGCTCTGCATCTCATGGTACCAGAGCATAGTCTGTACAGGATCTTCCAAGTTGTTTAGTCTTCTGTGTGCCCAGGAGGGAATCTCTTCTCTGGTATCAACCACAGATTGAGGTTCCGGGTATTAGCCGGCCACTTTTGGACTTTCGCTTGCTGGGGTGTTCTTGTGAATATCTCTGCAGATCTTAGGAAGCTTATTCTAGATTTAAGTCATTGGCATGCTGGCTGATATCCAAACAAGGCCTTGGACCTTTCTGCTACTTTGCGGCAGATGTCAAGTAGTGCAATACCAGCTAAGCAGTATAATTTGTCCAGTGTGTTGGGCATAGACATCCTGTGATAATGCGGCATGTCTCATTAAGAGCTACATCCACTGTTTTAACGTGGTGAATTCCACACTGGGAATGCATACTCAGCAGCAGGGTAGCAAAGCACAAGGGCAGATATCTTCACTGTATCTGGTTTTGATCCCAGGTTGTTCCAGGTTTTCTGGAGCGCAGAAAGTATTTATTTATGTATTTATTACCACATTTATACCCCACCCTTCTCACCCCCCAGGGGACTCAAGGTGGCTTACAGGTTAGCAACAATTTGATGCCTTATAAAACAAGCAATCGATTAAAATAGACAATTACATTAAAAACAAAGAATTAAAAACATCTTAGCAACAACCCTTAAAAACCACGCAGTCAAAAATCACAATCCAGAGCCATTCAAATTGTCATATTGCACAAATTCCGTATCCATTTCTAGCACTGTATTGATTCACTGACCAAAGACCTGGTCCCAAAGCCTTAATAAAGGTCAGGAGGGAGGGGGCTGATCTGATTTCCCTGGGAGGGGAGTTCTATAGCCAAGGGGCCACCACTGAGAAGTTCTTGTTCCTCGTCCCCACCAACTGCACCTGGGAAGGAGACGGAACTGAAAGCAGGGCCTCCCCAGAAGAGCTTAATCATAGAATCATCGAATCATAGAATCAAAGAGTTGGGCCATCCAGTCCAACCCCCTGCCAAGAAGCAGGAATATTGCATTCAAATCACCCCTGACAGATGGCCATCCAGCCTCTGTTTAAAAGCTTCCAAAGAAGGAGCCTCCACCACACTCCGGGGCAGAGAGTTCCACTGCTGAACGGCTCTCACAGTCAGGAAGCTCTTCCTCGTGTTCAGATGGAATCTCCTCTCTTGTAACCTCCAAGGTGGTTCATAGGGGGAGATGTGTTCAGACAGATAAGAGAGTATGGCTTGCCCAAGTTGTTTTTTGGGTTTCCGTGTCAAAGCAAAAATTCAACCCTGTTCTCCAGAGTCAATCCAGTGATGAAACCACCATGCACTCAGATAATATTCTTCCAAAATAGAGGTCCATAACCTGTTTAGTGGAGGTGAGGAAAGATTTTGCTGTTGCTTTATTAGAAATGGAAATGGGAAATGATCTTTCTTTCTACTTCTTTTTCCAACAGCACATGTGACTCTAGATCCCAAAACAGCCCATCCTCGGCTCATCATCTCTGAAGATCTCAGATGTGTGACATGGGGAGAGGAAGATCAAGATCTTCCTGATAATCCTGAGAGATTCAATGAATATTATGATGTCCTGGGCCTGGAGGCATTCTCACAAGGCAGGCATTTTTGGGAAGTCATTGTAGGGAGTGAGGAACCGTGGTCTCTGGGAGTTGCCAGAAAGTCTGTGGAAAGAAAGGGCTTACTCTACTGTGGCACTGAGAGTGGGATCTGGGAGATCGGGAAGTGGGACAATATATACTGGTCCTTCTCTGACACCTCTGAAAACCCAGTCCTGCCCCCAAGGGAGGAGCCCAAGAGGGTACGAGTGACTCTGAACTATGAAGGGGGTCGGGTGGCCTTTTACGATGCAGACTCAGCAGCCCTGATCTTTGAATACCTTCCAGCCTCTTTCTCAGGAGAGACCCTCCTTCCCTTCTTTCATGTGGAAGAACAAGCGCAACTGGAGCTCTCTCCCTAAAGATGGAGAGCAACATCCAAAAACTCAAATCAACTGAGGCATAAGAAGAGCTTTGTCTCCAAAGATCTGGACCTGTTACATTTTTGTGTTCTCTTTCTGAAACTCCTCTTTTGGAGGAGTTGGAACAGACCTCACTGCCTCTGAGGATGCTTGCCATAGATGCAGGCGAAACGTCAGGAGAAATGCCTCTAGAACATGGCCCTATAGCCCGAAAAAACCTACAAGAACCTAGTGATTCCAGCCATGAAAGCCTTCGACAATACAAAACCCGGATTTCTTTAACGTATGTTTATTGCCTTCACTCACGAACACAATAGAATGGCTTGGCTGGCAGACCCCCCACCCGGATCTCGCTAAGCCTCAGGGACAATTTTGTCATAATCCACTCCAGAATGCATTGTCTCCCTTCATCTCACCTTCCTCCCTTCTAATTTGCTGGAGCGTCGAGGCAGAAGGAGCCTCCTGTTAGGCTCTGGTGCACCGCGAAAGCCCTGTGATTGGCCCTGATGCATGGGGGATGGCCAAGCCTCCTCCCAGCTGTTTGGGCGTCAGCCAATCCCCTTCAAGCTGGGCGGGAGGAGGGAGCGGGAATTTTGAAATTCACAACTCTGTATTTTCTATAAAAATGGCCTTTACTTCTGTAACCACATGCTCTGCTTGGCGAATGATTGCTGCATTGCATCCTTTTCAGCCGAATCGCAAATAAAATATCTCGGTGGCACTTCCTTCAACTTGGTGAGATCTTTTATTGGGAAAAATCAGGGATTGGGTGCTTCTCTCTGTCTCGCCAGAGTAACGAACTCTTTAAAGAGTCAGATTGGTCTCTGCAAAGACCCCTGAATTCCTGCTCTATAGCAACCCTATATCTATATATCTAGGGCCACGACAAGGGATCACGACAAATTTTCTTGTGTGGAAAGGGGTCATGAATGGAAAATGTTCCAGAGCCCTTCCACACAGCCATAAAACCCAGAATATTAAGGCAAAAATCCCACAATATCTGCTTTGAATTGGGTTATCTGAGTCCATACGGCCATATATTCCAGTTCAAAACAGATATTGTGGGTTCTTCTGCCTTGATATTCTGGGTTATATGACTGTGTGGAAGGGCCCTAAGAAGCCCTGCTGGAATGTCAACTCCCAAAAGATCGAATGTGACACAGATGGGTTGAAGGCAAAATCAGAGGCATTTATTCACCTTGGCCAAAGTCTGCACTCCAAAGACTGACATACCGCACTGGCTTCTGATCTGTCCAAAATAACACTGCCTAGGATCCACTCACTGATAAATCAGAAACTCTGTCCTCTTTCATTGATTGGCTCTGGTAATCATATGAAATTTAATAAACTGCCACTGGATTATTTTAAAATCTTTGTGTTTGTTTATTGATCTGACCATGGAAAGGGTGTGCGCGAAAAGGAATGCAGTGTGGCAAGAGAAGATGGGCTGAAATGGGTTTTGATATCTCTGTTCCAGTCAACACAGTGGGTACCAATCAGGTAAACAAAAGGGTATTCAAGGCGGTTGGTGAATTCAATGGAGAGCCCCAAAGAGGGAATCAGATTTAGCAATAGAGGCCAGGACTGAAACCAGATCATATCAGAAAAACCTTGTAGTGCTATCTAAAGCCCATTATGTGTTCCATGTGGCTTCTCAGAATATTGTGAAGGGATTACAGTGTTCCCCCTCATTTATTGTGGGTGTTTCATTCCAGGACCACCCGCGATAAGTGAAATACCCCTAAGTAGGGCTGTTCCCTTCCCCCTCTCTTTGCCTTCTCTTTCCTCTCCTCTTTCCCCTCCCTCCCTCCCTTGGGCACCCTTGCCACCTTCCCCTGATAAGAGGAACACTTTCGCCTCCTGAGCCTGTGGGAGAAAGAAGAAGAGGAGGAAGATGATGCTGGGGCTAGGGAAGAAACGGAAGGATCCGCCAGAGCTGCTGGTCCTGGGCCCGGCGGAGGCAATAAGTCCGGAGCAATGAGTTAGCCAAGCTGCACTGGGCCACCGCTGGAGACCTGGCTGAAGTGCGGCAGTTCCTGCAGAAGCAGCACGACCAGAGCGAGAGGGACAAGAGGAGGAAAAGCGGCATAGGAAGGAAGGCAAGAAAGGAGGGAGAGAAGGTGAGGAGGAGGGCCACACAGTTGAAAGTGTCCCTCTTGCCAGGGGAAGCTGGCATGGGCACCAGAGGGAGGGAGGGAGGATGGGAGGGGAAAGAGGAAAGAAAAAGCAAAGTGAGAGGGAAGGAAGCAAGGAGGAGGATCACACAGGGAAAACCGTGAAACAGAAAGTCGGCGTTAAGTGAACCGCAAAGGAGCAAGGGAACACTGTATGTTTAATGAGTTATCAAGTTCTATTTTGAGCCAGAAACAAAAAAAGGCATTCTGAAAATGGAGAATATCTCATTAGGCTTTATGTTGCAGGGTCACCATGTTGCCAGTGAACAGGGGTTGTTTGTGTGCTGGGAGAGGCATCTAGCAGGAATAATTTGAAACTCTGTGCCCAACTAGATGTGGTTATCCCAATGTTCAAGAAGTGCACAGTGCTTGTGAAATATTCTAGAGAAGTTGAAGGAAAGGAGGATTGAAAATAGAGAAAGGGTCAACACAGAATTCAAACTTTTAATTTGAAGAATAATGTCCCTAGGTCCTTCCTCTTGCTCACTGGAAATAAATAACGCATGATTCACCTGGTAGCTTAGGCAAGCTGGAGATATGTATAGATGCATGCTCTAGGCACGGAAATAATAATCTGAGCAGGAAGAGATTATGTAGGATTATTTCAAATGTCACATTCATTGTTGCTTGGTGGCACTTCAAGAAACTGAGCAATTATTTCAGAGAGCCTTAACTCTACATTGCCATGTATTCCTCCTTAAAAGGATATTCAGAATTGCAAGGCTACTACGATTTTGTTGAGAGTACAGTATGACCCCTATATGCGCAGGACCGGTATCTGTGATTTCCTTTCCTAGAGTCTAACAAAATATGCCTCTCTGGGTTCTCTCTAGGTCTTACATCTATGGTATGTTTCCATGGGATGGCGACCATTGAGTTGTGCTAGAGGACTCACTGATGTTTGGCAAGATGTCCCCTCAAGGCATTTCCCTGGTGTGTATATCTGATGGACATGGTTCATGTCCATCACAGTATAGTTTCATAGTTATTGCTTCCAAATAAGTCTTTAGCATACTTTGGCAGAGAGGAAATTATGAGTGGATGCGACCTCACAAATTTCATAGGGTTTTCTTATTTATTTACAGTATTTATATTCTGCCCTTCTCATCCCGAAGGGGACTCAGGGCAGATCACAGAACACATGCACGGCAAACATTCAATGCTGTTATACACTGACAGGACAGACAATTGTACATAAAGAGGTATATATAGGCTTTCCCATCTTTGGGATCTTGGAGGCTTGTTCTTGGTTCCGGCCACAGGGGGCGATGTCACTCCATCTTCCCTGCCGAAGAGCTTTGTTCATAAACTTCCTCCTTGATTGAATTACCAGCATTTTTATGACATTTCCTTATGGGTGCTTTAAGAATCTCCTCACTTTTAAAATGGTACCTATTTATCTACTCACATTTTGCTTTCGAGGTGCTAGGTAAGCTGGGCTAAAGGCTAGGAGCTCACCCCGACCCGAGCTTTGAACTGTCAACCTTTCTTATCAAAGTTTTTGTTTTTTGCTATTTCCTCCTTCTGAAGTGGGTTGGTGGCCTCCCAGGGTCGTCCCTGCTTAGCTTCAAAGATCAAACAGGATCTGGTGCTTTTATGGTACATGCCTCCTTTCCCTCTCTTCACTTTTCTCTTTTCCTTCCTCTCATTTTCTCATTGTCCTCATCTCAGTTCAATTGCTGAAAATGGTAGGCGGGAGAAATATTACTATATATAGGTATTCTTAAACAGTAGAGCACCATAGTTGCATACCTTTCTGGAATTGCCTATAGAAGATAATTAAAAGGACTCTTATGCTGAAGATTGGCACTTCAAAATTTAATCCTTGGTTAAAATACAGAATCTGGTATTTGTCTGCAGCCTCCTTTCCCAATACTAACCAGCCCTGCTTAGCTTTCAAAATCAAACAAGATCTGGTGGCTTTAAGATATTCTGGAATGAGCAGAGATTTACAGGATGACATATGACTGAAATATTTCCGTGTTTATAAAACTGTCATGATCTTTTGAGAATGTGTGCTCAGGTTAATCCATATTTACTGTAGTGTACACATAGGAAAGATAATGTTGTTACAAGATAGTTCAATGCTATTTGTTTAAGTATTTAAATAGGTAAAGTGATTCATGGCAGCGTTCAGATAGCATCAAAAGTTTGCTATGTGTAAAAAAGTATTTTGCATCCAGGTCTGCTACATACACCAAGGTATCATTCATTCAAACAAATTGAGCCACCTCAAATTGGGATGATATGCATGAGATATCTGCAACTTCCATAATTCTAACATTTAGAACAAAAACATTCATTTAATGGGAAATAGTAAACTTCTGTAGACTCTCATTAGTACAAAGCCCCTTTTTGTGTCCCAAATACCATCAAAGGGATTCAAATTACAAGTAAAGAGATTCCACCTAAACATTAGGAAAAAAAATTACTGTAAGTAGTTGTTTATTTCTGCATGACAGGAACTTTGATTAGATAGCCTTCATGGCCCTTTCCAACTCTAAGAGTGTGAATTAATACAGTTTGACACCACTTTAACTGTTATGACTCAAAACTATAGAGTCCTGTGAGTTTTAGTTGCTGGCAAGATCTTTAGCCTTTTCCACCAAAGACTGCTGATAGCTTACCAAACTACAACTCTCATTTATTTGTCATGTCAGAGCGACCAATCCATTATATTACATTTCTAACAGAACAAAGCAAACAGGTTTCTATTGTTGGTAGTTCTTTCTTTTTCCACATGCTTGCAATCAGCATTCTTGCTGCAGCCGTCAGATGGTAAAGTAGCTTGTCTTTGTTTTTGTCCAAATTAAAGTCCATCAGATGGAGGAGGTAATACTCTGGTTTGAGTTCGAATTTGATCTGTAGGATTATTTGTGTTTGCTTGTGTATCTCGAGCCAAAAACTCTTTACTCTTTTGGACTGCCACCAAACGTGGAAGTAGGAACCTAGTTGGTTGCTGCATTTCCAACAGTTGTTGTTTGTTCCTTTTTGGAATTTGGCGAGTTTTTGCGGAGTGATGTGCCAGCGAAAAAACATTTTTTTCCAGTTTTCCGTTGTATTGGCTGGCTTGGCATATTTAATTTTTCCCCTCCAGATGTTTTCCCATTCTCTCAGTAGGATGGAGTGCCTGAAATCCGTGGCCCACTTTATCATGTTGTCTTTGATTACCTCTGTCTCTGTATTCCATTCAAGCAGCTTCTGATACAATGCTTTTATTATTTTCTTTTCTTTTTTCATTATCCGGTCCCAGGTCGTGTCTTGGGGGGCAAAGCCCTTTTTTTGTCTTCCTTATAGCTTTCTTTTACTTGAATGTAGTGAAACCACGATAGGTTCATCTCTAGTTTTCTTAGTTGCTCCAGAGACTTTAAATTCCATTGGTCTTCTTTTTTCTCTAAGAGCTCTCTATAGGTGTACCACTTTTCACTTGGGACTTCTCTTTTGTGAGAAGCTTCCGTCGGGGAGAACCAGATGGGTGTTTTATCATAGAAGTTTCTTTTGTATTTCTCCCACATTTTCAGGAGGGCAGCCCTGACAAAGTGGGTGGTGAAGTTCTTTTCAATTTTTGCCTTGCCAAGCCATAAGTAGGCGTGACAGCCCCTCCTGATGTCAAAGCCTTCCAAACTTAGCAATTTCCTCTTTGTTAGGGTTGCCCAGTCCCTAGCCCAGGATAGGGCACATGCATCGTAATATAGTTGAAGGTTTGGTAAACCCAGGCCACCTCTTTCAACTGCATCTGTTGCTATTTTAAATTTGATCCTTGCCTTTTTGCCTCCCCATACGAATTTTGAGATGTCTTTTTTCCATTGGAGGAAACAATGGGAAGTTCTGAAGACGGGGATCATTTGGAAAAGAAAAATCATTTTCGGTAGGACGCTCATCTTAACTACGGAGATTCTGCCAAGGAGGCTTAGTCTTAGTTGGTTCCAGCTTTCCAGCTTTTTCTGAATGTCCTTCCATACTGGTTCGAAGTTATGCTTAATCAGCTGCGAATTGCTGGCTGACAGTTGTATTCCCAGGTATTTTATTTTATTGGAGACTTCATATTGTGAAATTTCCTGTAGTTTTTCTCTCTTGGCTTTATTCATATTTTTAGTTAGGATTTTTGTTTTGGTTTTATTGATTCTTAGTCCTGCTACTCTTCCATATTTTTCAATTTTTGGTGTCCATTTCTGTATAGTCTCCAGTGGGTTTTCTACTATACAGACGATGTCGTCCGCGAAGGCCTTTAGCTTGAATTCCTCATTCCTTATTTTGGTGCCTTTCAGATTGTCATCTCTTCTTATTTCATCTAGAAGTATTTCAAGCGTCATAATGAAGAGTAGGGGGGACAATGGGCATCCCTGCCTGGTGCTTCTCATGATGTCGATTTTTTCTGTGTTGTGTCCGTTTATTCTGATCCTTGCACTTTGGTTGGAATATATGGCATTTATCGCATTGGTGATGTAGAATCCCATATCTCTCTCCTTGAGGATCTGCAACATGAAGTTCCAGTTGACGCAGTCGAAAGCCTTCTCAGCATCGACAAATAGCAGGCCTAGTTCTTTTTGTGTATTCACTTCGTAATATTCTATTATGTTAAGCACTGTTCAGAGGTTTTCCCTCATCTGCCTGTTTGGTAGGAAGCCCGTCTGGTCTTCATTGATTATATCACTCAGGAATTTTTTCATTCTGCTGGCTATTATGCTGGAGAAGATCTTATAGCCATTATTTAGCAGAGATATTGGCCTGTAATTTTTCACGCTGTCTGCCTCCGACCCCTCTTTATGGATTAAAGAAATAACCGCCTCTTGCCATGATTCGGGGATTCTTGCGTGGTGCAGGATGTTGTTAAATAACTCTCTCAGGTGTGGGATAAGCTCTTCCTGGAATGTCTTATAGAATATTGATGTTAGTCCATCCGGACCGGGTGCTTTGTTATTGGGGAGATTTTTGATTGCCCTCTTTATCTCTTCTTCACCTATCTGTTTATTAAGACTTTCTCTTTGTTCTTCCTTTATTTTTCCCAGTTTGTGTTCTGTCAGAAAAGATACTATTTCTTCCATTTTTGTTTCGTCCTTTTTGTATAGTTCTTTATAGAATGTCGTAAATTGTTTCCTGATCTCCTCTTCTGTATGGTAGTTTTTTCCCTCTTTCGTTATCTTCGTTATATAATGTTGTTGTTTCCTTTTCATCAGTTTTTTGGCTAAGAGTTTCCCCGGCTTGTTTGCATTGGTGAAGTAATTTACCTTTGTATATTTGAGGTTTTTTGCTATTTGTTCTAGTTGAGTCGAATTAAGTTGTTTCCTCCTCAGTTCCAATTCCAATTTGATTTTCTTGTTTCCGGGTCTTCTTTTTAGAGTTGTTTCCAATTCCTCTATTTTTTCTTTAATTCTACTTGTGCTTCATGTCTTTTCTTGTTTCGGGACACCCCTTGATGGATGAAGTGCCCCCTCATCACTGCTTTGCAGGCATCCCAGACTACCTCAATTCTGGTTTCTTTATTGGTGTTAAACTTGAAGTATTCCTTGATATGATTTTTATTATTCTCTATGTCTTTGTCCAATTTTAGCAGGAATTGATTCAGTTTCCATTTCCTCTGGTGTCTCTCCCCTTGTAGCTCCACTAGTATAGGGCAGTGATCCGTGTTAGTTCTGGGAAGTATTTTGATCTTATTTATTGTAGTTAACATAGAATTGGTTGCCCAGACCATGTCTAGTCTAGACCATGAACTATGTCTATCGGAATAGAATGTGAAGCCCTTTTCCGTCGGGTTTCTTGCTCTCCATACGTCCTTCAGGAACAATTCATTTTTTAGGTGGAGGAATTTTGCCGGTAGTTTCCACTTTGTAGCCCCATTTCTGAAGGTTGGCTCTGCATCTCGTGGTGCCAGAGCGCAGTCTGTTCAGCGCCTTCCAAGTCGCCCAGTTTTCTGTCTGCCCAGGGGGGAGTCTCTCATTTGGTATCAGCCATTGGTTGAGGTGCTGGGTTTGAGCCTGCCACTTTTGGACTCTCGCTTGCTGAGGTGTTCCAGCGAGTGTCTCTGTAGATCTTAGAAAACTATTAAGTCGTTGACGTGCTGGCTGATACCCAAACAGGGGATGAGCTGGAGATATCTCTGCCTTGGTCCTTTCACTATTGGCTGCTACTTCCCTGTGGATGTCAGGTGGTGCAATACCGGCTAAGCAGTGTAATTTCTCCAGTGACCCCGTGATTATGTGGCATGTCTCATTAAGAGCCACATCTGCTCTCATGATTTCATCACATTCGGCCATGGCAGTTAAAGTGGTGTCAAACTGCATTTATTCTACAGTGTAGATGTACCCTAAGATTGTATGATTTAAAGCTTTTTGAACCCTTACTCTAACCCACTTTTGACCCTCCAACTCTGGCAACTATGACACACACATTTTGTCCTTGTTCATGATACTTTTTTTCAGCTTGAAATGGCCATGCAAAAGGGTGGAGGCAATTTAACTTACTGGATTGTTCCTATAATAAATTCTACACCTCCCTAAACTGGCTCCTGTAATACAAGAAGAATTGTGAAGAGGTGTTATATACTACAGTCAAGGTAAGCCCCATCTAACTAAGGAATGCTTGGACGACTCAGTTCCCCAGAGGGAAGGACAACACTTAAATCTGATAATGATGAGAAAGACATACGTATAACCTCTACTTCTCAGGTGCTTTCCTATTCAAATCCTTCCATTCTCTTCTCTTGGACTGTTTTGCCTAAACTACCTACCACTTTGATGGCCGAAAGTGAGGAGGAGCTGAGGAGCCTTCTAACAAAGATGAAAAAAGAAAGTGCAAAAGCTGGGTGGCAGTTAAACATTTTTAAAAAAACAAACAAGATTATGGCAAGCAGACTGATTGATAACTGGCAAATAGAGTGAGAAAACGTGGAGGCAGTGACAGACTTTGTATTTCGAGGTGCCAAGATGACTGCAGGTGGCGACTGCAGCCAGGAAATAAGAAGACGTTTACTGCTTGGGAGGAGAACAATGTCCAGTCTCGATAAAATAGTGAAGAGTAGAGACATCAAACTGGCAACAAAGATCTGCACAGTTAAAGCAATGGTATTCTCCGTAGTAACTGGACCATAAGGAAGGCTGAACAAAGAGAGATGGTTTTGAACTGTGGTGTTGGAGGAAAATTCTGAGAGTGCCTTGGGCCGCGAGAAGATCCAACCAGTCCATACTCCAGGGAATAATGCCCGACTGCTCACAGGAGGGAAGGATATTAGAGGCAAAGATGAAGTACTTTGGCCACATAATGAGAAGACAGGAAAGCATAGAGAAGACAATTATGCTGGGGGGAAAAGAAGGAAAAAGGAAGAGGGGCAAGATGGATGGATAGCATCCTTGAAGTGACTGGCTTGACCTTGAAGGACCTCTGGCGTGGTCTGGTCCATGAAGTCATGAAGAGTTGGAAGCAACTGAACGAATAAACAACAACTTTCCCCCATACAATCAGGGCTCTGAAGTCAGAGTTGACACTGACTCTGATTCCAGCTTCAAAACAAAAAATTATAACATTAAATGCCTAGTTCATTGCATACAATCGACTCTACATCGGCTGGCATTAGCTGCACATGAGCCCCTGTGAATGTGGGAATGAATGCATGAATGAGAATGAGAGAAAAAACACGTATTTGTTTGACTTGAGAGAACATGTATCTAGGAATTTATAGGCCCTTTAGTACAACTCTATAGGCAACTTCCAGCAGAATCACATCACAGAGTTACTGGATGACCTAGAGATTTCTTCGAGGGAACATTTAATCAGATTCGCAAAAGTCAAACCTAGGACTGACTGCCTCATAGGCATTTAAGAAAGTCTTTTCAGAAACTGATCAAATAAATTATGTGTTCTATCCTTCTACATAAAGCAACATTTCACATGCCCATGATTAAATGCCTGGTTTGAGTAAGTTTTGGTGTGCTAACCCCACAGCCCTGTACACAGTCACACTTACATGCACTCAGCATTTACACACATCTACTTGTGAACAGCTCACTTTGAAAGATGCCACAACACTTGCAAATGGTTACGAATCATGGGTTAATTTAATTACAGCATTGGTTAATTTGTACCACTTTTCTCCTTTGTCACCCCCAATGGGGAGAGAAAAGCCTTTTCACAGAGATTTCTGGGCCACAAAATACTGTTATCCAGGAGAAGGATATTCCCGCAATCCCGACAATTACGTCACTTCTAGGCCCAACTGCTGTCAACACCTTAGCCAACTGGAAATGGTGGTAAAGGAAGACTGAAATACAGCCAAGATCCCAGAATTACTCTCCTTACCCTGGCAAATGACTTTATATTCCTCACCCCACATTGACAGAGTAGTTAAAAAAACAAAAACTATCAATCAAAGGGTGGTCAAGTATGGCTTTCCAGAAGTTGGACCTCAGTTGTCAGCATTCCGAACATTGGCTATGCTGGCTTAAGCAAATGGGAGTTGCAGTCCAACAATACCTGGAAAGCCAGGCTTTGACCAACCCTGGAGTATCAACTCCCCATGCCTTCCTCTGCATCTGCAAAGGTAGCGGAGTATTTACATCCATTTTTTGGGAAGCGTTATGAAGGACTCCCTTGTGGTCATCTGAGGCCTCATAGTCGAGCTACCCCAATCTCAGTCCTCTCTGGTTGTTGACCATGGAGTCCAACTGAATGTAGACATTGTGATGACAAGCCATGCTCCAGCAACAACTCTAACCCTAGTCCTCCCCGGTTGTTGACCATGGAGCCATACTGAACATGGACATTGTGGTGACAACCCATGCTCCAACAACAACCCTAACTCCAGTCCTCTCCTACTGTTGATCATGGAGCCATATTGAACATGGACATTGTGGTTATAAGCATGCTCCAAAAACAACCATAAACCCAGTCTTCTTTGGTTGTTGACCATGGAGCCATACTGAGCATGCACATTGTGGTGACAAGTCATGCTCCAACAACAACCCTAACCCCAGTCCTCTTCGGTTGTTGATCATGGAGCCATACTGAACATGGACACTGTGGTTATAAGCATGCTGCAGCAACAACCGTAACCACAGTCCTCTCTGGTTGTTGACCATGGAGCCGTACTGAACATGGGCATTGTGGTGACGAGCCATTTTCCAACAACTACCCTAACCCTACTCCTCTCCAGTTGTTGACCATGAAGCCATACTGAACATGGACATTGTGGTGACAAGTCATGCTCCAAAAACAACCGTAAACCCAGACTTCTCTGGTTGTTGACGATGGAGCCATACTGAACATGGACATTGTGGTGATAAGCATGCTTCAAAAACAACCGTAAACCCAGTCCTCTCTGGTTGTTGACCATGGAGCCAAAATGAACATTGACACTGTGGTGACAAGCCATGCTCCAACAACAACCCTAACTCTACTCCTATCTGGTTGTTGACAATGGAGCCATATTGAACATTGACACTGTGGTGACAAGCCATGCTCCAACAACAACCCTAACTCTACTCCTATCTGGTTGTTGACAATGGAGCCATATTGAACATGGACATTGTGGTGACAAGCCATGCCCCAACAGCAACCCTAACCCCAGTCTTCTCTGGTTGCTGACCATGGAGCCATACTGAACATGGACATTGTGGTGATAAGCAGGCACATAAAGCAACCGTAAACCCAGTCCTCCCTAGTTGTTGACAATGGAGCCATACTGAATGTGGACATTGTCATGACAAGCCATGCTCCAACAACAACCCTATTCCCAGTCCTCTCTGGTTGTTAATCATGGAGCCATACTGAACGTGGACACTGCGGTAACAAGCCATGCTCCAACAACACCCCACCACTTCTCTCCTCCTGACTTTACTTTAATTTTCTACCTCTGTCACAAGACTTGATGTGGCAAGAGAGATGAGTGAGGTGCCTCCCTTTCTTCTTCTTTGAAGGGTGAAAGAGGAGAATACCTTCTGCCCCATAAATTCCATTCATCCCATGGACCACTTTATGTGCAACGAGTATCCCATAAGTAGGGCTGTGGCCCACCTCCCTGCGAGGTTTGTTCGGAGCAAATAGGCCGATGCTCGCAGTCTGCAAAAAATGATGGTGGTGAAAACATGGCTTCAACTGTGGAGAGGAAAACTGGAAGAGGGAATTAGCTTCTCTGCATTCCTCCCACCCCCTGGCACCCACATTTTCTCCCAGCAACCTAGAAGCAATAGGAAACCATGGCCACACACTTTCCTCCAGCATTTTCTGCCTCTCTTCCAAGGGATAAGAAGACAAGCACCAGAACACAGCTTGGTGGCCCAGTTGGCTGCATTTGTACCATCAAGCCAATAGCTACACTCTTTGAAATGTCAATATAGGTATATTTTTAATCACTGAGCCTCTTCAAGCTTCAGAAATATTTATCTCAGAAGAGAGGCAGAAATAATTCAGCCCTACGATCATTTGGATGTTCTTGCTCTCCCTTCCAGAGAATTACCCACAGCATTATAACGGAGGAACATGGCAACCACCCTTGTTTGCACAGTCACCCACAAAGTAGCCCTATTACAAGTTTAATTCCGTGTTGCAGGGAGATTAAAGAAAAAGGTAGAGGGAGATTTGCCATGGCCGACTTACATCCCGCTGCTCAGTTTTAACCCTTCCCTGTCTCCTGCCTAGCTTTGTGCAGTTTCCAAGCAACGCCACCCTCCACCCGACAACTGCCCCAACCCCACCCCACCCCGTAATATCACAGATCGTCTATCCAGTTTTGATAGTCTTTAGTATTTAGGGCGAATCCAGTGGGGGTCCAGCCAGTCAGACACTGAGCAGCCAAAAGAAGAAGAAGATGGCAATGAAGAGGAAGAGCGAATCCTGCCAGCTTGATGGCCTGGCGGCATCGACATCTGCACAACAAAATAAACAAAGAAAAAGGTGGAGAGACACTCAGGATTAGAAGGAAAGGGCTGGTGTCCCTCCAGGTCAACTTTTATCATACGCTGCAGCCAAGATGGAGCAATGCAGGGTGACACACAAGGAATTCACATGTTCCATGAGTGATATGTTGTCCCCAATATAGTTATTGCAGAGCTTCCAGGAAAAGTGATTATTTTCTTCTGGTTTTCAAAAATGGGGGGGGGGGGGGGGGGGGATAAACTATTATTTATTTATTATTTATTGATTTACCCCATTTATATCCCGCCCTTGTCAACCCCGAAAGGGACTCCGGGCAGCCTTAAAAAGGCAACAATTCAATGCCATATATTATTACAGTGATAAATGAACAAAAAAAGTTAAAGCCAAACTCATTAAAAACATAGCTTTAAAACATCAATTGAAATCACATGATCCAAATTGTATTTCAGGGCCGGTCTAAGTCGTCATTATGTTAATTTGTAGTCTCATATTGCACTACTCCCATTACCGGCCGAAAGGCTGATCCCAGAGCCATAATTTCAGTTTTTTCCTGAAGGTCAGTAGGGATGGGGTGGATCTAATTTCACTGAGGAGGGAGTTCCCTAGATGAAAGGCCACCACTGTGAAGGCCCTGTCACTCATCCCCACCAGAGCGAGCAGGGCCTCCCCCGACGATCTTAACCTCCGAGTTGGGTCATAGAGAGAGATTCATTTGGACAGGTAAGCTGGGCTGGAACCATTTATGGCAGTGGTTCTCAACCTGTGGGTCCCCAGGTATTTATTTATTTATTTACCGTATTTATATACCGCTTTTCTCAGCCTGAAGGCGACTCATTTTGGTCTATAATTCCCAAATCCCAGCCAGTTTGCCAGCTGTTAGGATTTCTGGGAGTTGAAGGCCAAAACATCTGGGGACCCCCAGGTTGAGAACCACTGGTTTAGGGCTTTATGGGCTAAATCCAGCACTTTGAATTGTGCTTGGTAGCAGACTGGCAGCCAGTGGAGCTGATGCAACAGGAGGGATGTCCTCTCTTTGTATGCCACTCCAATGAGCAATCTAGCTGCTGCCTGTTGGACCATTTGAAGCTTCTGAACAATCTTCAAGGAGTGCTTTGCAGTAATCTATTCTCAATGTAACAAGAGCGCGAACCCCCATGGCCAACTTCTACAAGAAATGGTTTAGGGAGCTCGGCACATTTAGCATTAAAAAGAGAATGTCTACATGAGACATGATAGCTATGTCTAAATATTTGAAATGATGTCATATTGAGGAGGAGGCAAGCTTGTTTTCTTCTGCTCTAGAGACTAATGCATGATAAAATTGATTCAAATTGTAGAAAAAGAGATTCCACCTAAACATTAGGAAGACCTTCTTGATGTCTGACAGTGGAATATGCGGCCTGGGAGTGCAACAGAGTCTCCATCTTTGAGGGACTTTAATCAGACCTTGGATGGGCTTCTTTGGGAAATGCTTTAGTTGTTATTTCTGCATGGCAGGACGATGAATTGACTGGCCCTTGGGTCCCTTCCAACCCTTAAGATTCTAAATATGGCTTGACACACAAAAAAGTAACAATCAAAACCTGCCAAAATTCCCTCTTCCGGAGAGTCATTATAGGGACAGAAACCATCTGCAGTTTTTACTCTGGGAACCCTAATTATACTCCCTCTTTCACTAAAGTGGATGAAAAAGACAAGCACTACTTGCTGTCAAGTGTTAGGATCAAGGAGCGCAAATACATATGACGGGGAGAGAGAGATAGGGTAGGGCAGGGGTCCTCAAACTAAGGCCCGGGGGCCGGATACGGCCCTCCAAGGTCATTTACCCGGCCCTCACTCAGGGTCAACCTAAGTCTAAAACTACTTGAAAGCACACAACAACAACAACAACAACAATCCTATCTCATCAGCCCACACTTCCCATTAAAATACTAATAAGTTTATATTTGTTAAAATTGTTCTTCATTTTAATTATTGTATTGTTTTAAGCATTTTTTGCACTACAAATAAGACATGTGCAATGCGCATAGGAATTCATTAATGTGTTTTTAAAATTATAATCCGGCCCTCCAACAGTTTGAGGGTCTGTGACCTGGCCCTCTGTTTAAAAAGTTTGTGGACCCCTGGGGTAGGGTATAAAAAATGAGTGCCAAACTCTCTAAACCACAGAGTGGAATGATAAAGGGTTAGAGCACATGTCAAGGCAACAAGTACCTCTTAAAGTGATGTGGCTTAATGCTGGCTTTTGCCAAGCAGAAAGTGTGGTTTAATAGTAGAAATAAAAAGTATATGTGGCCCTCCAGATTTGTTTGGGTCTAGGGCAGTGGTTCTCAACCTGTGGGTCCCCAGATGTTTTGGCTTTCGACTCCCAGAAATCCTAACAGTTGTTAAATTGGCTGGGATTTCTGGGAGTTGTAGGACAAAACACACGTTGAGAACCACTGGTCAAGGGCTACAGGATCCTATAACAGAGGAAAAACGGAATAACAAAATACTACTTTTTTAAACTGAAAGAACACAGGCCATGATTCTGTGGTCACTCTCCAGGGGAAATGTATTTGTTTGTTTGATTGATTGATTTATATATCACTTTCCTCAACCCCTGGGAGACTCAAAGCAGTTCACAACAAAGAAAATGACAAAATTCAGTGCCTCACTATATAATATAATATAATATAATATAATATAATATAATATAATATAATATAATATAATATAATATAATATAATATAATATAATATAATATAATATAATATTATAATATAATATAATATAATATAATATATGTTGGCCATAGTTTCATATTGGAGGACTAGAGATTCCCAGAGAGATTATAATATTCAAAATTGTAAATAGTCAGATTTTCAGAAGTTGAACCAGCAAATGTGGAGGGCCTCATCTGAGTCATGCCATAAACAATGTGGAAAATTTTATGGCATTTCACAGTCACCACACTGCAGTCAGGCAGGAAAGGCCATGTTGGGACCTTTACGAATCCAGGAACATATCCAGGGCAATTTTTAAAAACATAATGAAATAGAGTAAGAGCGATGGAACATGAACAGTCCTTTGCAGGCAGACTTATACTACAAGCTGAGGCCAGGTTACCTGCTCTTTCCCCTGGAGCACTGTATCCCGTGGCAAAGAACCCAAAGGGAAATGCGCCGATGCCAAATGCCATGTGGAAGCCAGTTGCTGCTTCGGGGAAACCAGCCATGCCCTATGGAGGAGGAGGAGGAAGAGCAGGGAGGAAAAGAGAGGGAGACATTAACACACTGCTTCGTAAGGCAGAGTTTCCATCAGGATGAGAATGGGCAGCAGTATTTCTCCAGCTAATATAATCACTGGGAATACTGGTTAAGGGACTCTGCAAGTTGCAGAGCTTTTTAAAAACAAAAAAGCTCTGGAAATGGGACACAGTTGCACTCACCCCTCGAGACTCAGGCTCTGGGCGCTGGCCTCGTGGTCTGGGAGGTGTTTTCAACCTGTGTGAGGAGAGCAAAGTAAAATATGTATATATGTATATACATACACACTGCATAACATACCATGCCTTGGAAAAGTAGCCATTCTACCCTTTGACTTTTTTCACATTTTGTTGTGTAAACAACTAAATACTGTATACATCAACTATATTGTCACTAGTTGATTATACAGGAAAGTCAGTATTTAAGGCACATGTATTAGACAAGGTATGCTTATAAACACATACGTTGCGAGAAAATACATTCAACATGCACATTTATATACATTTCTGGATAGATAATTTTCAAAGAATTGGACATTGAATTCAAAATAGAATAGATCATAGAAGTTATGAAAGCAAAACTTAGGAGCGCCAACCAACCAACCTGCCCTTTCTGGTTGTGCTGCCTTTGTTGTTAACTGTCAAGTCAACATTGACTTACGGCAACCCCATGAATGAGAGATTCCCGAGTCACCCTGCCATCCATAGCCCTACTCAAGTCTTGCAGACATGGTTTCTCGGATTGAGTCTGCCCATCTAGAATGTGATCTTCCTATTTTCCTATCACTTTTTGATGAATTATTAGCTTTTCTCATAAGTCATGTCTTCTCATGACAAAATCAAGGTACAACTGATTCAATTCAGTCATCTTGTATTTGTTGTAGCTCAGCCAGGGGCTGATGGGTTCACTTATGATTCAGAAGGGATTGTGGGATTTTCTTGGCTTCAAAGTGATGAAGATTCAGGCCAGGGAAACAAAACTGGTTAAACAGTGATGAGCTCCAAAGTCAGATGAGCCAGAAATAACATAATTAGTTAAGGGGTCCAAGGAAGAGGTAAGTGAAATGGAAAGCTCTTCCTGATGTTACAGAGATTAGCAAAAATCTTTGTTTACAGATCAGAGCAGAAAACAAACTCCATAGGTCAACAAGATCATGTAAGGAAAATATAGAGAAAATTCATGGGAAATGACATGATTTCATGAGTGCTTATTAACAGCCAGTTGTTTACCTTAAAGTTAGTTCAGGCAACATTGGCTTTCGTGCTGGAAGCTAGGCCTGAATCTCTGGTCATTGTGTCAAATCAAGTCAGTTTTGGATTTAAGTATCCTGAAAGTTTTCTATACTCTTGTTTTATGATTCCTGCTCAAGTTTTACGAAGTATACATTTTGCTTATAGATTTATGCTGTGGTTGTGATTTTTGGCTATTCCTGGACAGTGTTACCTTTGGATTTTTATGAGAGATTTGGATTCTTGTGTGGTTATCAGATATTTCTAAAAACCTATTTGGATTATTCCCCGTCTTTCTATATTCCTGCTTTTTCATATATTTTATGTGTATTTACAACAAACCGCTTGCTTATATTCTGGACTCTTGTGTTGTGCTATTGGAACAAACAGTTTTGTGTCTGCATGTTGTTTTTGTTCTTGATGACACTACTTCACTACAAGAAGTTATTTGGCTCCCTGGCACAGTTCCCATAGCACAAAGCAACTAGTATTTTTCATTAGATATGATTTTAGGACATTCTTATAGTTTTTTTGTGCTGAATTCAGATCTGTTTATTTTTTCATGGATAGTTTTTGTCATGAGGCTAATCAAATAATTAATGCATTTACACACTGATATCAACACAATCTAATGGATATCTAATGCTTGCCTGCGTCGCAAGCACGTTTGGTGGGGACACGAGACAGGGCCTTTTCTGTGGTGGCCCCCCGACTCTGGAACACCCTCCCCAAAGATCTTAGACAGGCCCCTACACTGGCAGTCTTCAGAAAGAACTTGAAGACCTGGCTTTTCTGATATGCCTTCCCAGAATAGGAAATCTCCAATACCAAGTCCCAGAAGCACTTTATTAAAACTAAGATTGCTGCACACTGCACACTGCACTTGCCCTATAATCCTACATACCTCCTGTCACATCAGCACTTTTAATCCTGTACCCATTACTCTAGCCCGGCCCAGTTTTATTGTGTTTTAGTGTATTGTTTATTGCTTGTTGTTTATATTGCTTTAATTGTTTTTAATTTGTCTTAGGTTTTGTATTGTTGTATTGTGTGTTGAGGCCTTTGCCTTTGTAAGCTGCATCGAGTCCTTCGGGAGATGCTAGCGGGGTACAAATAAAGTTTAATAATAATAATATCAGTGTGTAAATGCATTAATTATTCGATCAGCCTCATCGCAAAAACTACAGGTGATCCAAAAAAATAAACTCGGATCTTAATTCAGTGCAAAAAACTCTACAAGAATGACCTAATATATCTGATGAAAAATACTTGTTGGCTTGTAATTAATTAGATTCTATTTATATCAGTGCATATACACATTAATTATTTGATTAGCCTCATCCCAAAAACTACATGTGACAGAGAAAAAAAAATAAACCCAGATCTGAATTCATCACAAAAAAAACCCTATAAGACCTAAAATCATATTTGATGAAAAATACTTGTTGGCTTGTGTTACACGAATATGATGTGAAATGTGCAGACTTTACAGTAATCCGCTGTAATGTACCATTCATCGCATTTTAAAAAGTTGATGTGATGGGGAAAAAATTAAGACATATTTAAAATCAGCATAAAAATTGATTTAAACTGTGCTAGTCTCATTTCTGATTATTACAAAAAGTTTGATTTTGTTGGCTTGTGTAGCCATACACAGAAAATAATCTGAGCCACATCTTCAGAAGATATTTTTTTTTAAAGGCTGAGATACATAACAGTAATAGTGTGTGAATGTGTCCCTATTAGCTCCAAGGCCATGGGACCTAGACATTTGAAATGTGGCATACATACAAAGGGACTCTTTTTTTTAAAAGTGCGAATGAATTGGAGCGTTGTGTGGTTTCTGGATTGTATAGCCATGTTCTGGCATCATTTCCTCCTGGTGTTTAGCCTGCATCTGTGGCTGGCATCAAATTAATTAATTCAGTGTTGATCTGTTACTTGCTATACTATCCTTTGTTACTAGGTGGCACTCCTCCCTTAGAGCAGAGCTTTCCAAGTATTTCATGTTGGTGGTGACACACATGCATCATTTCACGACACAGACATCCCATTTTACTAGAAAGCTGGAGGTTACGCCAACCTTTGATTAGACACACACATAAATACGAATAATAAAACACCCTGGTGCTTTATCCAATGGTTTTGAAAATATCACAAGGGGAAATGGCTTGGAGAAAATGCTACTCTAGTCTCTTAGGAGGACTACCAGAATTGCACAGAGAATGGGAATTCAGGTATGGGATGGGAAAGGTCTACCTGGGATCCTCCTGTGTAGAGCTACCACGACCATAAAGCGGGATGACTTTGTCACGGCTGATGCCTGCCTTGCACACAGGACACTCCTGACGGTCTGGCCGCGTTTCTAACCACTGTGCAAAGAAAAGAAAGCACAAAAGGGACAGGGTTGAATGTGGAGGCACCTTAATCACACTGCTCTTGTCCCAATTGGAGACTTTCAATCCTGATCCACTTCCTTCAGTACTGTTTCAATGTCATCGTTTCTCTCAGGCTCTTTCCACACAGGTGAATGAAACCCTACATTATCTCCTTTGAACTGAAATATCTGGCAGTGTGGACTCAGATAACCCAGTTCAAAGCAGATATTGTGGGATTTTCTACCTTGATGTTCATAGAATAATTGAGTTGGAAGAGACCTTGTGGGCCATCAAGTCCAAGCCCACCAAGAAGCAGGAAAATCGCATACAAAGCACCCCTGACAGATGGCCACCCAGCCTCTTCTTAAAAGCCTCCAGAGGAGGAGTCTCCACCACACTCTGAGGCAGAGAGTTCCAATGCTGAACAGCTCCCACAGTCACCAAGTTCTTCCTCATGTTCAGGTGGAATCTCCTTCTTTGTAGTTTGAAGCTATTGTTCCACATCCTAGTTTCCAGGGCAGCAAAAAAACAAGCTTGCTCCCTCCTCCCTATAACTTCCCTCACATAGTTATACATGTCGGCCATCATGTCTCCTCTTGGCCTTCTCTTGTGCAGGCTAAACATGCCCAGCTCTTTAAGCTGCTCTTCATAGCGCTTGTTCTCCAGACCCTTGATCATTTTAGTCACCTTCCTCTGGATACATTCCAGCTTGTCAACATCTCCCTTCAACTGTGGTGCCCAGAATTGGATGCAGTATTCCAGGTGTAAATATTCTGGGTTATATGGCTGTGTGGAAAGACCCTGAGTAGAATGGCAAAAGGCAACAGTTTGGTCCATTCCAGGAGAACCTAAAAGAAGCACCGACCTACTCTACTCACAGTGCCACTTCTGGTCTTTTCAAATGTCTGAGCAGGAATCGGTGGCAATGGCTGCCAGGTGCATCAGGCCACCTGAGGAGGTAGTGGTGCCTTCCCCTCTCTACTGAATAACCCTTGAATTATCTATAAACCATATCCAAATCCATAATTGTCATAGCCAGCTCAGATAGCAAGGACGAGAAGTTGCTGAAAGGACTAGCGAAGGAGATGGAGACCAGCAGCTCCCAGCAGCTTGCCATGCTTAGCTCGGCTGTGATTGAAAACAAGCCTTCAGCAGAAGCAAATACTTCTCACCAGACTGAGCAAACTCCTTTAGAGGAAGCAAAAGCTCTCAGCATTGTGAGTCTTTTGCTGTGACACTGTTGTTTCCTGGTCTGTTTGCTTTCATCCTTGGACCTGACTCTGCTGCTTCTCAATCTGTCATTCAAGAACTTCTGGTTTGACTTCTGGTAACCTGACTTTTGGCTCTGGCATCTCTGTTTATTTGAACTTTGTGCTTCTGACCCTGGAGTGAACTCTGTTTTCTAAGGACCTAAGTATGCTTTTCTGGCCCTGGACTGTTGGCATTGGCAATCTTATCTATTTCAGTGAGATTGTTTGGATTCTGCTCCCAAGAAGCAGCCCTGTTTATGACAATGATGTTGGCCCTAAAACCTGCTCTCAAGTTATACACTAGTGTATATGGTATGTTATATTTTACCAAACGTCTTGAGCTGGGATGCAAGGCTGCAAGCCAAAACATCCAGAGAGCATCTGACTGTTGTCCAGTCCTTTAAAAAGTAAGTTCAGAGTATAGATGAATGAAATTCAAACTTATGGAGGGGGGGGGGGGGTAGCTGTAAATTCTCATAAGCTAAGCTACATTGGCTATGGTAAGGGATGATGGGAGTTTCTGTTCAAAACATTTGGAGAAAGAGGAGCCCTTGGTCGCGTAGTGGGTTAAACCCTTGTGCCGGCAGGATGGCTGACTGAAAGGTTGGAGTTTTGAATCCGGGGAGTGGGGTGAGCTCCAATCTGTCAGCTCCAGCTTCTTGTGTGGGGACATGAGAGAAGCCTCCGACAGGATGGTTAAACATGCGGGCATCCCCTGGGCAACGTCCTTACAGATGGCCAATTCTCTCACACCAGAAGCAACTTGCAGTTTCTCAAGTCACTCCTGGAATGAATTTTTTTTGGTGAGACTTGCCCTTTTCCTATTACAAGTGTAAGAGGATATTGGGTTAAGCAGGCATGGTGAGAGCTACTAAATATGGTAGAGATAGAGAACTTAAATGGGTGGAAAGTCAGATGGACCCATCTTTAAGCTTTCACAGTAGGGTGGGCAAAATATGGCCCCAAAAATACATGTAATATCACTAAACGCCACCTCTAGGCTGAAAACCCCCAATTTTATCTTTTAAAAGACCTGATTTTCAAGCTTCCCTCTCCAAAAGCAGCCATAAAGTAACTGCATTTAAACTTCCCAGCTCTGCTTTACATAAACCTTGTTATACTCTCAGGAGACAGTGAAAAGTGCAAATCAAGAATACCTCGAAACTACTTTCAAGAATCCATACCAGGGCCTGTTCTCAATACAAAACCAGGAAAATATGGAGAATGGATAACCGAGTGCCTGACCATGCACAAAGATCATTTTCCCCAAAGTAACCCCATTTTGACACTCCCTGGTTTTTGGTCTCACATTAAGTCCAGTCGTATCCGACTCTGGGGTGTGGTGTTATCTCCATTTCTAATCGGAAGCATCAGCGTTGTCCACAGACACCTCCAAGGTCATGTGGCCAGCATGACTGCATGGAGTGCCATTACCTTCCCACCGGAGCAGTAGCTATTGATATACTCACACTTGCATGTTTTCGAACTGCTAGCCTGCCAGAAGCTGGGGCTGACGGCGGAAGCTCACGCCACTCCCTCGATTTGAACCTGCGACCTTTCGGTCAACAAGTTTGGCATCTCAGTGGTTTAACCCACTGCACCACCGGGGGCTCCTTGACACTTCCACTTTAAGGAAATGTACAATTTTGGAAAGGGAGGACTTTTCAGAATAATAAATGCTGAAATTATGTTGATTATACATAAGCCAAACAAATTGGGTTTAAAAGAGGGAGAGGAATATAAGAAGCATATGTTGAATATGGCTATCATCAGGGTGTTCTGAGAAGCCCAAAGGCTACAATGAGAAACTGTGTTGCATATCTGAACTAGAAAAATTCTTGTGCAAGTTTAGTAACTAAGTTTTATTAATGTTAGCGCAAATGGAAACAATGACATCTGGAAACAATGTACAGGCCTTGAAAGCTTTTAAAAATGTACACATCCTAATGTTTTCTGTTTCTATTTGAGAATAATAAAGAGATGTACATTCAACCCTCCATATTTTCTAAGATTTGGGGTGTAAGGACCCCCACATCAATAAAATGATATTTTTAATGGGAGAGAATACCTCCCCTGGAAACTCCAACTCCTCTAGTATGACTCTATAGTCAACCTCCACCAGAAGCTAATCACCTAAATGCTCTGGAAGACATAGAGATGTTTCCCCTAGGAATCTCTAGGTCCTCCAATATGACTCCATGATCAATGGCAATTTGTGGATTTGATTAAAATCTTTAGGTCCTCCATTGTGACTCCATGGTCAACAGAAGAGGATCATGGAGACATATTGGAAGACTTAGGCAGTGGTTTTCAACTTGTGGGTCCCCAGGTGTTTTGGCCTACAATTCCCAGAAATCCCAGACAATTTACCAGCTGTTAGGATTTCTGGGAGTTGAAGGCCAAAACATCTGGGAGCCCACAGGTTGAAAACCATTGACTTAGAGGCTCCCAGAAGGAAGGTTTTAATCAACTCCATGAATAACCAAGTCTGCCAATAATGCAGGTGTGTCTGGCAGGGACAAGAGACAGGGCCTTCTCAGTGGTGGCCCCTCAGCTGTGGAACTCCCTCCCTAGATCGGCACCCTCCCTCCTGACTTTCCAAAAAAAGTAAAAACTTGGCTCTTTGAACAAGCTTTTGGAAATGCAACATAACAGATAAACATGAAACTATGAAAGAATGAAACATGGAACAGCTTAGATGATACCACTGGAAAATGAGATTAACTGAAGACATTGGCGATATGTTTTATTGGGTATTTTGTATGGATTTTTATGATGTTTTCTCTAAATGTTTTTAATTGTATTTATGACTGTTGTGGCATCAAATTGCAGCCAATTTGTAAACCACCTTGAGTCACCTTTGGGCTGAGAAAGGCGGGATAGAAATAAATAAACAAACAAACAAACATTGCCCTTAAATTCTGGGCACTTTATAATAGAATTGTGTAATTGTTGATTTGCCCCATCTTGAGATCAAATTCTAATTAAAATATATATCATATTTAATTAAATTAAGAACACATACATGTTTCTGCAAGCAATGAATTATTAAGTGATACAAAAGGTAAACAAGGCACAGGGTTCTCCCTGTAACAATGATGAGCTTAGAGATCGGAAAGTTACCTCAAATTCCTCAATGACTATTCTGCTTGAAGGATTCTGGTATTGCAAGAAAGGTAATTTCCCAATTAATGTGAAGCTAAAGGCCAAAAGTAAGGAAGAAAAAAAGTCACTCTCCTTCCGTAGTGAGCCTTTGGCACCTGTTTTTGATAGAGGCTGAATTAAGAACTGGGGATGTTTAACTTGGAGAAAAGAAGTTTGAGAGAGGACAGGATACCCACATTTAAGTATTTGGAAGGATGTCACATTGAGGAGGAGGCAAGGTTGTTTTTTGCTGCTTTGGAGACTAGGACACAAAGGAACAATGGATTCAAACGGCAGGGGAAAAGATTCCACCTGAACATTACGAAGAACCTCTCGGTGGTAAGAACTGTTTGGAAGTGGAATATGCTGTCTTGGACTCTCCTTCTCTGGAGGTTTCTAAGCAGAGGCTGGAGGTCCATCTCTCAGGAGTGCTTTGACTGTCTTCCTGCCTGCCAGAATTGGGTTGGGCTGAATGGTCCCCGTGGTCTCTTCCAACTTTATGATTCTATGAAAAAACATGCCCTGTTGTTTACTTTTCTCCCTCTTTCTCATGCTTTTCCTTTGATCTTGAGCCTTGTACAACTGTTTGATAAAGATATTCATCCTAATGACGAGGGCTCTGTTACTTAAAGCTGAGATGTAGAGCAGCCATTGGGCTGTTTATCAAGTCTTCTAAGTGAGCATGAACACTGCTAACTCTAGCCTTGTAAAAAGTCTGGCTCCATTGAAAGGACTCAATCTTCCGGAGATCTATTCAGCCACACCGATGACCAAATCCTGATAAAACCTTATGCTTTCCCCCAACCAGCCCCAAGTCCCAGGTCCCAAAGAATATGATGCAAAGACAAATAGAGACTCACCTGATGAAGACAGGGCCAGCTGGAGAAAGAGAGAAAGGGGGGGGGGGAGAGAAGAGCATTAATTCTTTGTTGCTTGGAAGAGATGCCACTTAAAAGAAATCAGGGTAAATTATACAGCATGAGGGAGAGAAGATAAGCTGATCAAGACTCATAATCCTACACAAAGATATACAGTCAACCCTCTCCATTCACTTAGTTTAGGGCAGCGTTTCTCAACCTGGGGGTCAGGACCCCTGGGGGGGTTGCGAGGGAGTATCAGAGGGGTCACAAACACCGTATTTTCTGTTGGTCCTGGGGGTTCTGTGTGGGAAGTATGGCCCAATCATATCGATGGTGGGGCTCAGAATGCTCTTTGACTGCAGGTGAACTTTAAATCCCAGCAACTACAACTCCCAAATGTCAAGTCTAATTTCCCCAAACTCCACCAGTGTTCACATTTGGGTATCTTGAATATTCGTGCCAAGTTTGGTCCAGGTCCATCATTGGTTGAGTCCACAGTGCTCTCTAGATGTAGGTGAACTACAACTCCAGAACTTAAGGTCAACGCCCACCAAATCCTTCTAGAGTTTGCTGTTGGTCATGGGAGTTCTGTGTGCCAAGTTTGGTTCAGGTCCATTGTTGGTGGAGTTCAGAATGCACTTTGATTGTAGATGAACTATAAATCCCAACAACTACAACTCCCAAATGACAAAATCAACCCCCCCCCCCAACCCCACCAGTATTCAAATTTGGGCGTATTGGGTATTTGTGCCAAATTTCATCCAGTGAATGAAAATACATCCTGCATATCAGATATTAACATTACGATTCAGAACAGTAGCAAAACTACAGTTATAAAATAACAACGAAAATAATGTTATGGTTGAGGGTCACCACAACATGAAAAACTGTATTAAGGAGTCATGGCATTAGGAAGGTTGAGGGGCACAGGATCCCCTGAAAAAAATACCACATTTGTATTTTTTTTGTACCTGAGAGAACATCTCACTAGGATTTCCTAGGTCTTCCAATATGACTCTTTTTTTAACCTTCTAGAAGCTGAACATAGGATTACACTGGAGGACGTAGAGATTTCGAGATAGAACCTTATTCATCAAATCCATGAATAATAATATCCACAAAAATCAAAGCTCTAAACGTGGAGGGATAATTGTATTCTTAAGGACCTCAGTTTGACTAGATACTCTAATAAGCAAATGCGGGAGAACCTGTTGTTCTACAGTTGTTGTTGGGTCCCATTTCTTATCAGCCCCAGCCATCATAACCAAAGGTCAAAGATAATAGGAGATATAGTCCAAACAACATTGAGAAGGTCATCATTAGCTTCTTCCCTAAAGAGAATTAGCTTTTATGACAGCTTCTTGGTCACAGTGATCTTCATGGATAATGCATATTCCTAATTCATTGCATAGTTAAAGCAATGGTATTCCCCGTAGTAACCTACAGATGTGAGAGCTGGACCACAGGGAAGGATGAGTGAAGGAAAATAGATGCTTTTGAACTGTGGTGTTGGAGGAAAGTTCTGAGAGTGCCTTGGACTATGAGAAGATCCAACCAGTCCATCCTTCAGGAAATTAAGCCCAACTGCTCATTGGAGGGAAGGATAGTAGAGGTCAAGATGAAGTACTTTGGCCACATCATGAGGAGACAGGAAAGCTTAGAGAAGAGAATGATGCTGGGGGAAATGGAAGGAAAAAGAAAGAGGAGCTGACCAAGGGCAAGATGGATGGATGGCATCCTTGAAGTGACTGGCTTGACCCTGAAGGAGTTGGGGGTGGTGATGGCCTACAGGGAGCTCTGGCATGGGCTGATCCATGAGGTCACAAGGAGTCAGAGGTGACTGAATGAATAAACAACAACAATTCTAGGTCCAATACTACTACACCACATTGCTGTTGTCTTTTACTGTTGTTATCTAACCCATATAAAACATCAGCTAAAAGATACCACTTCAAATGAGATAAACTAAACTGGGTGATGTTCCTATAATTTTTTAAAGAAACCCTTCAAGTGAAATCAGGTGGAGTTTGGACTCTCAAGAGTGAAAACTGGAGGCCTCTGGTCCCTTTAAAAATTGTGCATCTGCTATATCAGTGGTTCATGGCCTATGGATCCCCTAATTATACTCTCTCTTTCACTAAAGTGAATGAAAAAGACAAGCACTTTTTGCTGTCAAGTGTTAGGATCAAGGAGCACAAATACATCTGAGAGGATGGAGAGATGGGGTAGGGTATAAGAAATGAGTACCAAACTCTAAATCACAGAGTGATAAAGGCTTGGAGTACATGTCAAGGCAACAAGTACCTCTTGAAATGATGTGGCTTAATGCCAGCTTTTGTCAAGCCAGAAGTGTGGCTTAGCAGGAGGAATGAAAAGTACTGTATAAGTGGCGCTTCACATTTGTTTGGGTCTAGGGCAGTGGTTCTCAACCTGTGGGTCCCCAGATGTTTTGGCCTTCAACTCCCAGAAATCCTAACAGCTGGTAAACTGGCTGGGATTTCTGGGAGTTGTAGGCCAAAACACCTGGAGACCCACATGTTGAGAACCACTGTGCTATATGGAAATCCAAACTACTCCAAAATCCCACACCGTCCACATGAATTTATTTATTCATTTATTTATTTGCCATATTTATATCCCGCCCTTCTCTACACCGAAGGGGACTCAGAATAGCTATTACATAGTAATACCTCTGCGTTCTGATGGCATGATATATGCAAACTATTACACGGTGTATAAATTATCTTCTGGCTATGTGTTTATGTTAAACTTAAATGATTTTTGTGTTCAGGCTATAGTCCTGCCTCCAAGAGACCTGACTCTATGTGCACCTTCAAGTCACCTATAGCCAGAAAGTCTCCAAAAAGGAAAGAAAAACTTGCAAGTAAAAGAACACACAATAAGTGCCGATCACTGGTTCCTTGGAAAACAATAATTTCCACACACTAACATCAGATAATCCCAGAAGCACTGTTTTTTCATATGTGAGCAAAAATGCCTTCAAGTTATCCATCAAATTATACTGGTTCCAGGAATTTCATAGGGTTTTCAAAGGCAATGAGGTGGTTTTGCCTAGTCTCAATGCTAGTATGTTTCATTGCACTCCTTTCCTTGATTGCTGCATTTATGTGTATGTGAGTGGGACTTCTTGGTGAACGTGACCACATAGTTGCCTTCAAAGGCTTGCACTAAGGTCACTTAGATCAATGTTGGATTCCAAAAAAAACCAAAAAAAAAACCAAACAAAACAAAAACAAAAATCTGCCCACAATAAAAGGTTTCTGAATGTCACCTAGTGGCTGTTATATGTATTTACATCAATCTCTCTACAGTGTTTTTTTTTATTATTTACTTATTTGTGTCATTTATATGCCGCCCTTCTCACCCCGAAGGGGACTCAGAGCAGCCTACAAGTCATATGTACATACAACATACTATATTATTAGCATAGTACTAATACATCATTCATAATATTAGTATTATATAATATTATATTGTTGCTGGGGGAGGGGCTCTGATGTCACAGGAGACAAGATGGAACTCTTTACTCTGGCCCGAGTGGCCGTTGTCAACAGTGGGATGCATTTTTAGTGGACTCTGCATAAGACGCACTTCATAAAAAAAATCAGATTGTTTAGCAAGCCTCGTAATTGCTGATTTATTATCAGTAAATGTTTAATTTCAGAGATGACTCCCATGTTCAGAGCGCTCTTCTAGTCCCACCAATGACGAATCTGGACCAAATTTGGCACACAGACTGTAACGTCCCCCCCAAGACCAGAAAAGACTGGAGGGTTTTTAAAAGGGGGGGGTGACCCTGGATTTGGGAAATTATAGTTCACCCCATATCCAGGGAGCTCTGTGACTCCCACACACAACAGATCTCAACAAAATCCAGCACACATACCCAACATGATCAGCTTTAAGTACTTGCAGAGTTTCGACGGAACTGACCTTGGATGTTGAGAGTTATAGTTAACCCACCTCAAAAGAGCACCAGGAACCCAAATGATGGTGAATCTGGGCCAAACTTGACACACCCACCCAACACAGCCAACTTTGAATATTAGTGGGGATTGGAGTGGAATTGACATTAAATTATGGGAATTGTAGTTCACCCACATCCTTATTTCTTTTCTAATCAAAGCATTCATGGAAACAATGACTATTCCTTGTAAACAACCTACAAAAGGAATAACTTGGGCATCACCGGATAGCTAGGTTAGTATACTTGGGGTCACATGAAAATTTCTCTGCATAAGAGTGGAAAGGGGCTGTGAGTGGAAAAGTTTAAGGAGCCCTGCTGTTAGGTACCACTGCTGGATATTTTTGCAAGGAGGGGATAGATGGGGAGAGTCTGGAATGAGTGCACCAGCTAAGAAAAATGGGGAGGCGGGCTGCTGTGGTTTTATATGTTTTTATGGATGTAATCTGAATTATTTTTAATGCTAATGATGTTTAATACTGTTTAAATATGTGTATATTTTAAATTGTATGCTTTTATGTCAAACTGCTTTGAGTCCCCTTTGGGGAGATAAAGCAGGATATAAATAAATATAATAATAATAAAGCTAGGAAATTAAATTAAAAGATATGTGTGTACATTCAGTTCTCCACATCCCCCCCCCCCCCCCAAATGAATATGAAAAACAATAAATAGAGAGAACATGTCTCTAGGAATCTTTAGGCTCTCTACGGCCAAACTGTGCTGGCAACTGAGCATATAATTGCTTTAGAGTCCTATAAAGATGTTCTCTCTAGATCTTTCAGAGTGAATGGGGAACACTGACAACAGAGTCACACTGGAGGACTATGAGAGAAAATGTTTACTCAAATCCATCAAAGCCAAATTCACAAATAAGGAGGGACAACTGTATAGGCCTTATTGCATGGGCAAACTTCAGCCCTACAGGTGTTTTGGACTTCAACCAATTGTGCTTTCCCTGCATGGTAGGAAGTTGGACTAGATGGCCCATGTGGTCTCTTCCAACTCTGAATCTATGATCCTATGACAAAGCCCACATGAAATGTATGAGAGTTTATTTGGATGGGAGAAACATGTTAAACTTCAATATGTAATTTCTTATTTAAGCGATGGCTGGGTGTAAAATAAAAGGGATTGAGAATGGGTTGGATAAACAAACTGGCAGAATCAAAAATAAAAATAAATATCCAATTTATGATGCTATGACATTTTGTAAAATTGTGATGCCATTTGGCATGTTATTGGTCAACAATGGCTGGTACCAAGAATAACATTTAGGTATATTCTTTCAAATTGTTCTGATAGTTATTTACATTTAATATGAAAGGGTTTATTTAAAATCCTTTTGTTGTAATATTTATTTATTTGAAACATTTATATTCTGCCCTTCTCATCCCAAAGGGGACTCAGGATGGAGCACTACATATATATGGCAAACATTAAATGCCGGGACACAAAACCATAAATATATACAAACATTAAAAACACTTATATTCACATTAAAAGTTGCTTGAAAACCATTTCAGAACATCATTTTATTACTGACTCGTTGCACTGCCCCAAAGGCTTGGTCCCATAGCCAGGTCTTCACCATCCTTCTGAAGGACAGGAGGGAGGTGGCTGATCTAATATTGCCAGGAAGGGAGTTCCATAGCTAGGGGCAATCACTGAGAAGGCCCTGTTCTCTTGTCTCCGCCAAACACACCGGTGACGAGAGCACAGTCACAGGTGCATTTGACGAGGACGAAAGCAGGGCCTCCCCAGATCTTAGTCTTTGTAATGGTTCATAAAGGGAGATGCGTTCAGACAAGTAAATTGGAATTCAGAGTGCTCTTAGATTGCAGGTCAACTATAAATCCCAGTACCCAACTCCTATAAATAATGGTGATTTCTCCTCAAACCTCTCTAGTATGTTCAGTTGCTGACCAATTCCTCTGTTTGCTGTGTGCCATAGAAAAGAACTGTCGTTGTTTGTTGTTGTTCATTCGTTCAGTCATTTCCAACTCTTCATGGCCTCATGGACCAGCCCACGCCAGAGCTCCCTGTCGGCCATCACCACCCCCAGATTTTTCAAGGTCAATCCAGTCACTTCAAGGATCCCATCCATCCATCCTGTCCTTGGTCGGCCCCTCTTCCTTTTTCCTTCCATTTTCCCCAGCATCATTAGCTTCTCTAAGCTTTCCTTTCTTCTAATGATGAGGCCAAAGTACTTCATCTTTGCCTCTACTATCCTCCCCTCCAATGAGCAGCCGGGCTTTATTTCCTGAAGTATGGATGGGAAATAGATGGAGAAAACATGGAGGCAGTGACAGACTTTGTATTTCTAGGTGCAAAGATGACTGCAGACGCAGACTGCAGGCAGGAAATCAGGAGACGCTTACTTCTTGGGAGGAGAGCAATGACCAATCTTGATAAAATAGTGAAGAGTAGAGACATCACACTGGCAACAAAGATCCGCATAGTCAAAGCAATGGTATTCCCCATAGGCACCTACGGATGTGAGAGCTGGACAATAGGGAAGGCTGAGTGAAGGAAGAAGAATGTATCTCCTTCTATGTCCCACCTCAGAGTTTAAGATCTGCTGGGGATGCCCTGCTCTCGGCCCCACCTTTATCACAAGCGAGGCTGGTGGGGACGAGAGACAGGGCCTTCTCGGTGGTGGCCCCTCGCCTGTGGAATGAACTCCTGGGGGAGATTAGATCATCAACATCCCTCCTTTACTTTCAGAAGGAAGCTAAAAACCTGGATGTGGGACCAGGCCTTCGGGTAAGCTGGCAGATGGACAAAGATAACCAATGACGACCAGAGTAGGAAAGGATAATGATGATGCTAGATGGATCATGGACTATGAATTGGCGAACATGATGATTTTATTGCTGCTAGTATATTGTTTGATTGTTTTAATAAGTTATAATTGTTGACATTATATGGTAAATTTGTGTATTGTATATTGTACTGTATTTTATGAATTGTCAGGCATCGAATTGTGCCTTTTTTGTAAGCCGCCCTGAGTCCCCCCTAGGGGGTTGAGAAGGGCGGAGTAGAAGCACTCCAAATAAATTAATTGGAGGAAAGTGTTGAGAATGCCTTAGACCACGATAAGATCCAGTCAGTCCATACTTCAAGAAATAAAGCCCGACTGCTCACTGGAGGGAAGGATAGTAGAGGCCAAGATGAAGTGCTTTGGCCACATCATGAGAAGAAAGGAAAGCTTAGAGAAGACAATGATGCTGGGGGAAATGGAAGGAAAAAGGAAGAGGGGCCGACCAAGGGCAAGATGGATGGATGGTATCCTTGAAGTGACTGGATTGACCTTGAAGGAGCTGGGGGTGGTGACGGCCAACAGGGAGCTCTGGCGTGGGCTGGTCCATGAGGTCATGAAGAATTGGAAACGACTGAACGAATGAACAACAACAAACAACAACAATTCTTTTCTATGGCACACAGCAAACAGAGGAATTGATCAGCAACTGAACATACTAGAAAGGTTTGAGGAGAATTCACCATGATTTATAGGAGTTGGGTACTGGGATTTATAGTTGACCTGCAACCTAAGAGCACTCTGAACTCCAATTTACTTGTCTGAACGCATCTCCTTTTACAAACCATTACAAAGACTTAAGATCTTCTGGGGAGGCCCTGCTTTTGTTTCCGTCAAACGCACCTGTGGCTGTGCTCTCGTCACCGGTGCATTTGGATGGATGGGATCCTTGAAGTGACTGGATTGACCTTGAAGGTGCTGGGGGTGGTGACGGCCGACAGGGAGCTCTGGCGTGGACTGGTCCATGAGGTCACGAAGAGTCGGAAACGACTGAACGAATGAACAACAACAAATGGACTGGATAGATCTTCTCGCAGTCCAGAACATTCCTCCAACACCACAGTTCAAAAGCATCTGTCTTCCTTTGCTTATCCTTCCCTATGGTCCAGCTTTCAGAAAAGAATAGGAAAGGGTTAAGGGAGAGGCAGTGGGCGGGGTTAATCAAATTCCACACCAATGGAGAGAGTAAGAAACACTGGGATGTCTGTGGTGGAGGAAACACATGGAATCTTGGATGAAACTGTCCCCATATGAAAGCCTTCAATATGCATTTAATATGGTGACAACCTCAAAGCAATGATTCCCTGAGCCTTTAAGTGTTTTGGACTTCATTTCCCAGAAGCCCTCCCCATTGGCCACAGAAGCAAAGGCTTCTGGGAGTTGAAGTCCAAACCTCCCTGCTGTTGGGAATCACTGTGATAAAAGGATACTCCACCTGCACAAAATGAAGGGGATGCCAGTATTGTTATTTACAGTGATCCTGGCTCCCATCTCCCCCCAGCCACGCCCCTCTCACCAGTACAGGTGGCCACAGAGCCCAATCACTGCTTCCCTCGCAGGTTCCAGGCAGATATTGCATTCAAACGCGCTCCGGTCACGGTTTGACCCCTCCTGCTCCCCGTCCGGAACCCCCGGACCCGTCCCAGCCGCTGCAGCCGCCGCCATCTTCCGCCCTCACTTAAACTAAAGGAGGGGGGCGGGTGTTGTTGGAAACGCCCGCTCTTCGCCAATTGATCCTCTCGGCCGTCCGTCACGCCGTGCCGACATCTCATTGGGTGACGCCTCGGTCAATTGTGGCCTCTGGCGACGCGGATTGTGCACGTTCGAGGGAGTCCCGCCCACGGCGCTGTGTGGGGAGCATGAAACTTTTCTCATTGGCTGCGTGGGTTGACTCGCTGCTTTGTCATTGGCTGGGGAGTCTCAGCGGCCTGCCTTCGTCGTCCAGAGAGCAAAATATGATGTCATGTGACTAAAGGAAAAAGGGGGAGGGAATAGAAGAGGCGCGGCTTGATTGATTGGATCGTAAGCCTCTCATACGCCACGGAACAAGGGATGTCGGGGGTGGGGCTATCCTCTAAAGAGACGAAAGCAGTCGCCTGATTGGTCTACATGGACTCAGATTGGGGCGGGACTAAGCTTGATTGACGCGTCGGTGGCCCAATAGTGACACAAAGGGGTTGTTTTCGGTCGAATTGGTCTACATGGACTCAAATGGGAGCGGGACTAAGCTTGATTGACGCGTCGGTGGCCCAATAGTAACACAAAGGGGTTGTTTTCAGTCGAATTGGGAGCAATACTGAGCTGGACGCCTTTCCATGATAGCAAATAATCGAAGGAGGGGAAAGGGCATTTCCTGCCTTGGCCTGGATTTCTGATCAATTCCAGCTCCTTTAAAGCATACAGGCCCATTGGGCCTCTATGAGTAAAGGCTCTCCAGTGAGACTGTAGGGCATGCATGGGCCAACTTGGGTCCTCCAAGTGTTTAGGTGTTTTGGTGGGCAGGAAAAGAGATTTAGAGATGGGCTCAAAGCCAACCTTAAAAACTCTGAACTGGGAAGCCCTGGCCCTTGCACACTCCAGCTGGAAGTCGGCTGTGACCAGCAGTGCTGTAGAATTTTGAACAGGCACTAATGGAGGGCAAATGAGAGAAACATGCCAAGAGGAAGGTGCGTCAAGCTGATATCGAGCTAGAATTTGGAGGCTTCTGCCCAGGAGAGAGGAGCCCTTAGACCAGTGTTTCTCAACCTGGGGGTCGGGACCCCTGGAGGGGTTGCGAGGGGGTGTCAGAGGGGTCACCAAAGACCATCTGAAAACACAGTATTTTCTGTAGGTCATGGGAGATTCTGTGTGGGAAGTTTGGCCCAATTCAATCATTGGTAGGGTTCAGAATGCTCTTTGATTGTAGGTGAACTACAAATCCCAGCAACTACAACTTCCAAATGTCAAACTCTATATTCCCCAATTCCATCAGTGTTTGCATTTGGGCATATTGAGAAGTCGTGCCAAGTCTGGTCCAGATCCATCATTGTTTGAGTCCACAGTGTTCTCTGGATGTAGGTGAACTACAACTCCCAAACTCAAGGTCAATGCCCAACAAACCCTTCCAGTATTTTCTGCTGGTCATGGGAGTTCTGTGTGCCAAGTTTGACTCAATTCCATTGCTGGTAGAGTTCAGAATGCTCTTTGATTGTAGATGAACTATAAATCCCAGCAGCTACAACTCCCACAAGACAAAATCAATACCCTCTTCCAATCCCACCAGTATTCAAATTAGGGTGCATTGGGTATTTGTGCCAAATTTGGTCTAGTGAATGAAAATACATCCCGCACATCAGATATTTATATTACTATTCATAACAGCACCAAAATGGCAGTTATGAAGTAGCAACTAAACTAATTTTAGTTTGGGGGTCACCATAACATGAGGAAGTGTATTAAGGGGTCATGGCATTAGGAAGGTTGAGAACCACTGCCTTAGACTCACCAAAGAGAGTCCGAAACCCTTGACAAGTGAAAGAGGAGAAAGGCCCAGAATTTTCCCTGATTTTTCCCAAATAAATCTCACCAAGGTTGAAGAAAAGCCATCAAGGTTTATTTAGCGATCCAGCTGAAAAGGATGCAGAGCTGCGATCGTTCGCCAGCGGAGCATAAAGAAATACATTTGATACAGCCATATTTATAGTAAATTCAAAGTTGTAGAGTTCAAACTCCCCGCCCCGGCCTCCCTGCTGCCCTCCACTGTGATTGGACAACGGGCAAACAGCTGGGAGGTGGCCCTCCCGCCCCCGCGCCCCTGGACCAATCAGGAAGCTCCAACGGTCCGTAGGGTCCAATGGGGAGGCTCCTGCCATCTAGCGGCGATAGCAAATCAGGAAAGAGGGAGGCGGGATGATAGAACACAAAGGAATCTTGTGAATGAATTCTAAAAAAAATGCCATGTGGCCTGCGAGACAAAGAGGGAGTCTTAAGCAAGCCTGATCTTTTGTGTTTTGATTGGAATGAATCAACATGTGTAAAGGCAAGTCCGGATTTTACTAGCCAGCAAATATGAAGACAATGAGGGTGAAACTGGGGTGAATGTTCCTTAGTGGGAAGTTAGTTAAATCAACCAGTGCGAAGGTGGGGGCTTTTCGAGGGTCCCCTGACCTCCAGGTAGAAAAATGATTAGGGGTCTGCCAGGGGGCAAACAGCATTGTTGGGCAATCCTCCGAGAACAAAGCTGCCTGCCAGTTTATTTTTCATGCAAAGGAAATTGTGGATTGGGGTCTTTGGAATGTCTGGAGATCTGCAGTTTCCTGAGGGGATTTCTTCTTAAGGAAAGGGAAGGAAAAAAGGTCAAGGGAAGGCCACTAGTACAAAGGAAAATATGAAAATATATACATTTGATGTAGCAGAAACCATGTGCCTATAATTCATAACAGGAAAAGTCCATATAAGTCCAGTATGTTTTTGAAAGGGAAACAAAAGGGTTTATGGGGAATGATTAAAAGCATGAAATTCACGAGAAAAGGTCCAAAAGTTTTCACTGAGCCAGTCAAGGAAGTCCTGCAGCGTTGAGGTTGAGACTTGTCTTTGGCCCTTTGCAAGACTATAAGATATTATCTCTTATTGGGGGGGGGGGGGGGGGCATGCTCGGCTTCAAAGCCAACCTCGACGAGGACCGCCTTCCACCTGGAAACCAATGCCCTCACTATGGGAGAAGATGCAGATCAAGAATAGGACTCCACAGTCACCTACAGACCCACCGCCAGTACACCGATCTTGGAAGACAATCCTACTCAGACAATGAGGGATCGCCTAAGTTTGGACTTCAATTCTCACAATTCCTAACAGCCTACCTGCTGTAGAATCAGACAATGGCAAAGCTACTTTTTTGGACTACACTTCCCATATGCTTATCTTGCTGGGGGATTCTGTGAGATGCAACCCCAAAAGTATATTTTTCAATGTGTTTCAATGTGCCATTTATAGATGTCCTAGTCACCGGCAAAGCAAATCAACAATTGGATCACACAGCTTACAGAAAATCTACACACACGGATAGATACTTACATAAAAACTCCCAACTATCACCCAAGTCAAAAATGTAGCACCATTAAAGCCCTGGCAGACCATGCAAAAAGAATCTGCAAACGCCACCTCCTCCAAGAAGAACTGAACCACTTAAACTGGGCTTTACATGCCAATGGAGGCTCCACCACAGGCATCCGAAGAGCTGCAAGACCAAGAACCAGCCACGCGAGTAAAGACAAAGATCCACCCAGAGGAAAAGTTCTTGCCATACATCAAGGGAATCATTGACCGCACAGGGAAGCTGATGAGGAAACACAATCTACAAGCTATCTACAGATCCACTAACAAAATCCAACAAATGCTGCTTTCAGCAAAGGACAAGAGGGGCCCTCTCACCTCTGCAGGAGTCTACCGTATACCATGCAGCTGTGGACAAGTCTACACAGGGACCACCAAATGCAGCAGCATTGCCCAGACACAAATCAAGGAACATGAAAGGCACTGCAGACTACTTCAAACAGAGAAGTCAGCCATAGCAGAGCACCTGACAAACCAACCTGGACACAGCATATTATTTGAGAACACAGAAATGTTGGACCACTCTAAAAACACAAAGAAGCCATTGAAATCCACAAGCATGTGAACTTCCTTTCAACAGAAAGGAAAAATTAATATGAAAATGAACAAAATCTGGCTACCAGTATTAAAAAATTCTAAAATCATAACAGTAAATAAAGACCAGGGAGCTCCAGACAAGAAACAATCGGGGACAGCTAATCACCTCAACAAAGGATACTTCCGGGCAATAAAAGCCACACCTTGAAAACTGTTAGGCCATTAAATGGTAATCAAGGTGACGCACACCTACCTGCAACAGACAAAAGTTCTTTTTCCCACCCTGGACTTTCCACAGACATATAAACTCTATTTTCCTAGATTGTTGTAGGTTTTTCGGACTATGTGGCCATGGCCTAGAGGCATTCTCTCCTGACGTTTCGCCTCCATCTATGGCAAGCATCCTCAGAGATAGTGAGGCCTGTTGGAACTAGGAAAAGGGCTTATATATCTGTGGAATGACCAGGGTGAGACAAAGGACTCTTTGTCTGCTGCAGCTAGCTGTGAATGTTTCAACTGACCACCTTGATTAGCATATAATGGCCTGACAGTGCCTAGAGCAAACTTTTGTTGAGAGGTGATTAGATGTCCTTGTCTGTTTCCTCTCTGTTGTGCTGTTGTAATTTTAGAGTTTTTTAATATTGGTAGCCAGATTTTGTTCATTTTCATGGTTTCCTCATTTCTGTTGAAATTGTCCACATGCTTGTGTATTTCAATGGCTTCTCTGTGTAGTCTGACATGGTGGTTGTGAGCCCCTGAGAAGTCCTTCTGCCATCTTTAAGTGCCATTCCACTAGCCGATAAGTGGAAAGGACCCAGCCTACCAACCAAGCCCACTCCAACAGCCCCTGGGAGACAACTCCGAAATCTTTAACTACTATTCTACCAGCTAGTGAGTGGGAGGAAGCCAGCCCACCAACCAGGAACTCTCCAACAGTCCCTGGGAGCCCCTCTTTAACTGCCATTCCATCAGCAAGGGACCCTACCAAGCCCACTCCAATAGCCCCTGGGAGGCCATTCCGCCATCTTTAACTGCCATTCCACTGGCCGGTGAGTGGGAGGGACCCAGTCCGCCAACCAGGAACTCTTCAACAGCCCCTGAGGGGCCTTCTGCCATCCTTAACATCCACCAGCCAGGGAGTGGGAGGGACCCAGTCCTCAACCATGCGCTCTCCAGCCACCCCTGAGAGGTCCTTCCGCAATCTTTATCTGCTATTCCACCGACTGGTGAGTGGGATGAAGGCAGGTCACCAACCAGGAACTCTTCAGTGGCCCCTGAGAGGCCCTTCCGGCATCTTTAATTGCTATTCCACCGACCGGTGAGTGGGAGGGAGCCAGCCCACCAACCAGGAACTCTCCACCAGCCCTTGGGAGCCCTGCCACCATCTTTAACTGCCATTCCATGGGCTGATAAGTGGGAAGAAGCCAGCCAACCAACCAAGCCAAATCCAACAGCCCCTGGGAGGCCATTCCACAATCTTTAACTGCCATTCCACTGGCCGGTGAGTGGGAGGAAGCCAGCCCACCAACCAAGAACTCTCCAACAGTCCCTGAGAGGACCTCTTTAACTGCCATTCCACCACAAGGGAGTGGGGGGGGGGGGACCCAGCCTGCCAACCAAGCCCACTCCAACAGCTCCTTGGAGACCATTCCGCCATCTTTAACTGCTATTCCACTGGCCGGTGAGTGGGAGGGAGCCAGCCCACCAACCAGGAACTCTCCAGCAGTACGAAGGAGACCATTCTGCCATCTTTAACTGCCATTCCACCGGCCAGGGAGTGGGAGGGAGCCAGCTTGCCAACCAGGCATTCGCCAGCAGCCCCTGAGAGGTCTTTCCACCATCTTTAACTGCCATTCCACCGGCCGCTGAGTGGGAGGGAGCCAGCTTGCCAACCAGGTATTCTCCAACAGCCCCTGAGAGGCTATTCCATCATTTCTAACTTTCATTCCACCTCCCTTTGTGTGGGAGGGAGGCAGCCTGCCAACCAGGCATTCTTCAACAGCCCTTGGATGCCCTTCCACCATCTTTAACTGCCATTCCACTGGCCACTGAGTGGGAGGGAGCCAGCTTGCCAACCAGGTATTCTCCAACAGCCACTGAGAGGACCTTCTGCCATTTTCAACTGCCATTCCACCAGCCAGAGAGGGGGAAGGATCCATCCTGCCAACCAGGTATACTCCAACAGCCCTGAGAGACCCTTCCTCGATTTTCAACTGCAATTCCACCGAACGGTGAATCAGAGAAAACCAGCCTGCCAACCAGGCATTCTCCAGCTGCCCCTGAGAGACACTTCTGCCGTCTTTAACTGCTATTTCACCAACCGGTGAGTCGGAGAGAGCCAGCCTGTCAACTAGACGCTCCCCAGAAGCCCCTGAGATACCCTTCCACCATCTTTAACTGCCATTCCACTGGCTGGAGAGTGGAAGAGAGCCAGCCTACTAACCAGGTGCTGTCCAGCAGCCCCTGAGAGATGCTTCCACCTTTTTAACTGCCATTCTACTGGCCAGAGAAAGGGAGAGAGCTAACCTGCCAATCAGGTATTCTTCAATAGCCCCTCAGAGGCCCCTCCACCATCTTTGACTGCCATTCCACTGCCAGTCAGAGGGAGCCAGACTGCCAACCAGGCATTCTCCAACAGCCCCTCAAAGACCACTCCGTCACTTTTTACTGCCATTCCATCAGCCAGAGAGGGAGAGGGAACCAGCCTGCCAACCAGACGCTCTCCAGAAGCCCCTGAGAGACCTTTTCACCATCTTTAACTGCCATTCCACCAGCCGGCGAGTGGGAGGGAACCAGCCTACTAACCAGGTGCTGTCCAGCAGCCCCTGAGAGGCCATTCCGCCATCTTTAACTGCCATTCCACTGGCCGGTGAGTGGGAGGGAGCCAGCCCACCAACCAGGAACTCTCCAACGGCCCTCGATGGCCTTCCTGTCATCTTTAACTGCCATTCCACCTGCTGGGGGGTGGGAGGGACCCAGTCTGCCAACTATGTGCTCCCAAATAGCCCCTGAGAGGTCCTTCCGCCATCTTTAACTGCCATTCCACCAGCCGGTAAGTGGAAAGGACCCAGCCTGCCAACCAAGCCCACTCCAGATTGACTGGCCAGTTTACAGAGAAATATTAAAAGTCAAACAAGGGGAGATAGAAATGAAAGAACAACAGGAATGAATCTTAATTGACAAAAATATAACATGGTTGCAGTATTGGCAAATCAAAGAGAAATTTAAACTAGATAGGAAATTAGGTTTTGCACAAGGCAACGAATTCTGGGATAACATCATGGAAACAGAAACGAAATTAATAACTAAGTTATATAAAAATTGTTAGAATGGTATTTGAAACAAAAGGAAGAGAAAAACTACATGAGAAGATGGAACGAAAATATACAAAGAAATATTAGAAAAGAAGAATGGAAGGAAATTTGGAGAAAAAGATTAAAGTTCACATATGCAATAGAGCTTAGAGAAAACTGGGTAAAAATATCGCAAAGATGGTACTTGACACCGAAAAAAAATAGGTAAAATATATAACAATATGAGCACGGCCTGCTGGAAATGCAGGAGTAAAGAAGGGTCCTTTTTTCATGCATGGTGGACGTGTGATAAAGCGAGAAAATTTTGGAGGAGAATACATAAGGAAATTCAAATTATGTTGAAAATACAGTTGCCCTTGAAGCCGGAGATATTTCTGCTTGGAATGTATGATAGAAAACTGGAGGAGAATAAAGACAAAATACTATTTCTGGCATTGACAGCAGCAAGGATGTGCTACGCCAAAGTGTGGAGGCAAGAAGAGATCCCAGAGGTAAATGACTGGGTAACAAAAATGCTGGATAGTAGGAACTTGGACAGGCTAACCGTTCTATTGCTGAAGAACAAAGAAATTAAAAGATAAGAAACGGATTGGAGTGAAGTTACAGAATACTTAAAAAAGAAGAAAAAAGAAATAGTAATTTAAGAAGTACAAATAAAGTCTGAAGTACGTCAAAAAGAGGGATAGAAGAAAAACAAGAACATAAATAACAAAAGGACTGAAAAGATTTTCCGAAGATACCAGGGGGTCAACTTTTAGATTCATTTTTCATCTTTTTTTTTCTTCTTTTTTCTTCTTTTTTTTTCCTTTTCCTTCCCTCTTTTTCTGTTTCTTTTGTTTCTCTCTTTTCTCTTTGCTATATTTTATGTTTTATGAGAGGTGGAGTTAGCCAGTCTTCCAACCAGGCACTCTCCAGCAGCCCCTGAGAGGCCCTTCCACCATCTTTAACTGCCATTCTACTGGCCGCTAAGTGGGAGGGAACCAGTCTGTTAACCAGGCACTCTCCAACTGCTCCGGGACAGCCTTTTCCATTGGCTGCCTGGCTGACTAGTGCTCTACTGAGGGTCTGATCCCATCAGGGCACTTATGGTTTCACACAGACCTGACCACCAGCGAGAGCAACGAATACCACGATTTGATTGGTGGCTTCCCTGAGCTGTGCTCCACAGCTTTCCCTCCCACTGTCCAGCATCAACCTGGAGAAGATGGTCCAGCAGAGTCGCTCTACCATCACCACCATTTCCTGCTACTGTGCCATGACCTTGGGTTAGTCATAACCCAAACTTGCATCAAGTCACTGATACCTTGTAGGACGACTGTACTGGGGAATTGTACCAACCAGCTCCACTTTGATCATCAACTTAGTACTGAAACTGTGCTTGGCTTTGGGCTGCTGACTTCTCTGCTGACGCTCAATTTTCGACTCTGTTCCCCCTGGGCTGTAGCGGGGTCTTTTGTTTTTGTTTTGTTTTCAAATTTTATTTTATTTTACTGTATTTCTTGTCAAGACGTCTCTTAATTTTCTCACTCGGTCATATTTTTCACTGATGACTAAGCTAAGTGAAATATACTGTTTAATTAATGTGTCTCCATAATAATTGTAATTGGTTTTAGATATTTTAATGATGTGTGTGTGTGTGTGTGTGTGTGTGTGTACAGGACGTTATTTTGCTTTGCTTGATTTTTTTCTTGTACTTTATGTTTGTGTCTCAATGTATTTCAATGTAACAAGTCATTGAATGTCTATTTATATGCTGTAATCCACTCTGAGTTCCCTTGGGGAGAAGGAATATAAAGTGTTGTTGTTGTTGTTGTTGTTGTTGTTATTATTTACGAACAAAGCTCTTCGGCAGGGAGATTGAGTGACAGCATCCTCCCCCCCCCCCCCAAGTGGCTGGAACTGATCACAAGCCTTCAAGATGCCAAAAATGGGGAAAGCCTATATATACCTCTATTTCATGTACAATTGTTTGTCTTGTCTGTATATAAAGAGCACTGAATGTTTGCTGCATATGTATGTTCTGTGATCTGTCCGGAGTCCCCTTCAGGGTGAAAAGGACAGAATATAAATACTGTAAATAAATAAATGTTAAAACAGAACCAAAGTGCATCATTAAAACAATTCAGCTTTGCCTAAAAGGATAATATGCCATTACCCATTTAAAACGCCCTTTAAAATAATTCACTGTGCAACACGATTTTTGTTTCTGGGTTATAAATGTCATTTCCTAATTGGTCTATCACAAAAACATGGAAAAGGATGATTGAACTGCAAAAACTAAAAGCTTTATTTTTGTGGGAGGGTCATCCTGCAGCACATTTTCCTATAGTTTTTTTTTTAAAAAAATAAACATCTCTTTGAGTGTCAACCAACTCAACATAGTTTGTGGCAGCCACAAAAACAAAGTTTCTGGAGTATAACAAATACTTTCAAAGTAAGTACCATGTAATTGAACAGGAAATAACACTTTCAAACCAAGAACATAATTTTTTAAAAAAATATCTGTTACATAAGCAACACAGCACTCTCTATATCAGAGCTTTCCAAACATTAAATGTAGGTTACTCACTTTTTAGACACATTATTTTGTGACACAATCATACAGTTTTATTAACAAACAGGAGGTTAAACCAAACCCTTTAAATTGCAACACCAAAATGTACAGGGACACAATGTACTCATGAAAACTTCCATTTATACTTTTAGAAAATACATAGTTTGTAAGATAATAACATACATTCGTAAGATTTTTGACATTTCTTGTTAAGTTCACGTCATACACCTACACACTGCAGCTGACATACTACACATAGTTTGGTAAATTCTACCCTAGACCATTGCTTTAAAATGTTCTGTTTTAAAAGTCTGTCTGGATATCAAGGTTTCTCTGATGATCTCAGAGTTTGGGCAGGTTTATACAGGGAGATACGGCCTGCCAAATAGCTTGGACCTGGGCCATACAGGGCTTTCTGGGTCATGACCAGCACTTTTAATTGTGCCCTCAACAAACTGGTTAACTACCTGGCTGCAGCTTTTTTATTTGCACAATCAAAGCTAGCAGATTAACTGTACCCATTCATGGATGTTTGAAAACCCAGATGTTTGAAAACTTCAAAATGCTGAAGCCAGGTTACTGATGGGGTCGGTGTCTACAGTATGGAATCAATGCGGTTTGAGGCCACTTGAAGTGCCATAGCTCAATCCTAGGATTTGTAGTTTGGTGAGACACCAGCATTCTTTGGAAGAGAAGGCTACAGACCTTGCAAAACCACAACTTCAAGCATTTCAGATCATTAAGTCATGGCAGTTAAAGCAATCTCAAACTCCATTCATTCTATGGTGTGGATGCACCCTAAGATTAAATGATCCTGTCTTTTTTCCACCCACAGTACAGCAGCCTGTGTTTTGGACTCTCCTTTGGGGAATGGCTATGGGAACCATTATGAAATGCACCCCAAAACTGATCAATACATTTCACTTTAAAATACATGAAAACTCAGTGTCTGACTAAGGTTCACATAGTAATTTAAGGAAACCAGTTCAGTGACACATATTTAACAGTGTGATTAATTGTGACAGAGTGCTGATATTGACCAATAAATATCTGGAAAATGTGCTTGACTTGGAATGCACTCACACTGCAGAATTATAGCAGTTTGACACCACGTGAACTGGCATGAATGGAGTGGTAGTTTGGTGAGGCACGAGCACTCTGGTTAAGAAGGCTAAAGACAATGTAAAACTACAACTTCCTTGATTCCATAGTTTTGAGCCATGGCAGTTCAAGTGGTATCAAACTGTGAGAGCCGTTCAGCAGTGGAACTCTCTGCCCCGGAGCGTGGTGGAGGTTCTTTCTTTGGAAGCTTTTAAACAGAGGCTGGATGGCCATCTGTCAGGGGTGATTTGAATGCAATATTCCTGCTTCTTGGCAGGGGGTTGGACTGGATGGCCCATGAGGTCTCTTCCAACTCTTTGATTCTATGATTCTATGATTCTATGATCTGTCGGAAGTCTTTTGAATCAGATTTTCCTGCTTCTTGGCAGGGGGTTGGACTGGATAGCCCATGAGGCCTCTTCCAACTCAATGATTCAATGATTCTATGATTCATTCCAAGTCAAATGCATTTTCCAGGTATATGTTGGTCAATATCAGAAGTCAGAATTAATTGTACTGTTCTATAATATTGAGCCATAGCACGGATTAAAGGAGTGTCAAACTGCCTTAATTCTACAGTGCAGATGCACTCACAGTTATTTAAAACTAAACCCCAAAATTATGAATTATGAGATGTGGCTTCATTTTGGAAATATAACTAGCCACATGGTTATCTTTGATTGCCCTACAATAACCTTCCTATGACATTTCCTGGAGGTATCTCACCTCAACCTCGCCCAGAGGAAATAATCATAGTCCTCACACAATGAACTGAGAAGAATGGGAGGAGGGCGCACAATGAACTTGTGTCAGAGCCTTTTGGGTACACTTTGTCTGTTTTACTTAATATGATCTAGACTAGCTCAGGAACACTCCTTTTCCCAGGTCTCTGTATTGGACACCTATTTAGAGACCTATTGACTTGGCCCAAACCTTGAAGCATCCTATTGTTTATCAAGCCTAATATCATCGTCCACATCAGAGCTGAAGTCCATTATCACCCAACACACCACATTTCTTCTCGATTGCGCCCTCTCCTGTGCAGATCAATAAACAGACTGACACTTCAAATGCTCCAATGACATTTTATCAACATTTCTAAACTAATCACAAGCTTGTGTGGGTTTATTTTTTAAATTTTTTTATTGAAGTTATATATAAATACATGGAAAGTGGGGGAACAATATGTAGAGGATAGTGCAGTAGGAAAAGGCATCGTTTCTGTGTCTCCAGAAAAACAACAAAAAAATTAAAAAAGAAGAAAAGAAGAAAAGAGGGGGGGTGTAAGAGGGAGAGCTTGTGTGGGTTTATTGAATAGCTGTCAGAATAAAATTAAAATGCTCTGTATTTGCAGTTGGATTGTCAGTTCTTCGGAGTGCTTTTTCCACTGACATCTTCTCTGGCTATTGAGAATAAACCTCTGATTTTGCCTTCAACTTGTACGTCTCATTTGGCCTTCTGGGAAGCTAAAACACTCCTGACCCTGAACTCACAATTTCAGCTGAGCAGAACTCACATAACACCACAATGAAGAGACAAGCACAAAGGAAGCAACAGATAAAGGAGAGGGAGACGGAGAAAAGGATAAATATGTGATTACATCTGTTTAGGCTTGACTGATTATATATTATATGCAATTACATGGTTACTGGGTTTAGAATTGGATTAATATATATTATATTATTATATGCAATTACATGGAAAGTTGGTTTCTGGGTTAGATTATTGCATGATTATATGTAATTACAGAACACTGGAGCTTGATTTATTTTACACCTTATGGTGAGAGTAACTATACCTTACGGGCAAAGTGTCAACATGGTGCAGTGCTCTGAGCGCTGGGCTACAGCTCATCAAGGGCTGGTGAGAGTTGGAGTCCCAGATTCTACACTGTAGAATGAATGCAGTTTGACACCACTTTAACCATTATGGCTCAATGCTAGTTAATCCTGGGATTTGTAGTTTGGTGAGGCATTAGTACTCTGGTAGAGAAGGTGGAAGTCCTTGCAAAACTAGAACTCCCATGATGTCTTAGCTTTGAGCCATTGCAGTTAAAGTGGTGTCAAACTGCATTTGTTCTACACTGCAGGTGCACTGCAGGGCGCTCTTGGGTTCATTCAGATTTGGGGGGGGGGGGGGGGGAGCTGATCTTAAGTATCCAAATATTCTGCACCCACAGTTTCAGCCATCTATGACTTTTAAATATTCAAACGCTAAAAGCAAACGTTTACTTTGTCATTTTATATAAGGGACACCATGTGACCACAGATATATAAACCCATTTTTCCTACTTCCAACAGACCTCACTAACTCTGAGGATGCTTGCCATAGATGCAGGCGAAACGTCAGGAGAAAAATTGCCTCCAGAACATGGCCATATAGCCCGGAAAAACCTACAACAACCCAGTGACTCCGGCCATGAAAGCCTTCGACAATACATTATTATTATTATTATTATTATTATTATTACATGTTATGAAGTATATAATGGGACTTGAGCACCCATCGACAGGAAAGGAGTCTCAGTCTAATGTATACATTACTGGGATATCTTGGGAGTTGGGACAGAAGCCATAACACAACATTAATTTATATGCCATATAAACTTTATATAAATACCCTAAGGGTAATTTTATGCACAATTCCTGCAATAATTTGGAGCATGAAGCAACGTTTATGTAAATGGAAGCAAAGGCACCATTTATGTGGTCCATTTTGGAGCATTTTGGATTTCAACACAAGAAAAGGATGTCTCACTGTGTGTGTGTCACTCTCAGCAAAAGTGCCATTCTCCAGGCCACTCTTGTGGACTATTCTGGAACATTTTGGATTTCAATAGGATACATACATAAACGGCATGTGTGTGTGTGTATATATGTCTATGTATATGTGTGTGCCACACACACACACACTAGCTGTACTCGCCAGGCATTGCTGTGGCCAACCTTCCCTCCCTCTTCTTCTTTCTTTCCCTCCCTCCTTCCTTCTCTTCTTCTTCCTTTCCTCCCTCCCCCCAACTTTTCTTTCCCTTCCTCTTTCTCCCCTTTCTTCCTTCTCTACCTATTCTTGGACTGCAACTCCTAGCAGTTCTCCTGATCAATCTACCTACCTACCTGTCTGTCTGTCTGTCTATCTAATCTCTATCTAATCTATCTATCTGGAGGATTGCTGGGAGTTGCAGTCCAGGAATACGAAATTGGAAATATGCCGGGATTGGGATGCTCTCAAAGACATCCAAGGAGAAGAAAGCTTGCATCTTGGAAGCAGTGCATATGGATCATCCTCTTCTCCTAAAGGGGCTGGTCTGGGGAATGCTGGGAGCTGTTGTCCGGAAGAGAGTGTGGATATGCTATTGTGTGTTTTGTTTGCCAAGGGGAGTCGTTTTTACACATGCACAGTAGCGTCTTTTTGCTTTTTTGACTTTTTAAGTCCCTTCCACTGTGTTTTTCAGTGTTTTTATGACTGATGGTCACTCATTGGCCTGATAGGTTATCGTGTCCAAATTTGGTGTCAGTTCATCCAGTGGTTTTTGAGTGATGTTAATCCCACCAATGAACATTACAAACATATATGGAGAGAGAAAGAGAAAGAGAGAGTCCCTGAGCTACAAATATTTGACTTACATAAAACTCATAGTTAAGAATAGGGGTGTGACAACAGGAAGTGAGAGAAATTTATCCCTCAGAAGAGAAATTTACACTTGAAAGAGTTATGATGTGAAAGGGTTTCTCAGCTGAAGCTTTATTACCAATCCTTGTTTCCTTAACAAACCAAATTTTTCAAAATCCAATTCTCACAGGCACAGAAAGTGAGGAGCAATCTTCTGAAGAGGGGCACAGACAGCAAAAGAAACACCACAGGGGTGTTAATCCTTCCCTAAGCTATCCAAAACTTATCTGTCTATCTATCTATCTATCTATCTATCTATCTATCTATCTATTTATTTATTAACTGTGCTTATATACCACTGTTCTCAGCCCGGGGGTGACTCACAGCGGTGTACAACATATCTATCTATCTTGCTGGAGTTACACTAAAAAAATGTACCTGTTCCGACTTACAAACAAATTCAACTTAACAAACTTACAGAACCTGTCTTATCCGTAACTTGGGGACTGCCTGTATATGCAATTGTATGTGTGTGTGTATGTGTGTGTGTATATATATATATATACGCACACATGTGTGCGTAAATATGCATGTATGTATTCATATCTCTGTCTCTGTATATTATATTTGTGTGTGTGTGTGTGTATGTATATATATATATATTGATGTATTCTTATTTATTCATTCATTTAAAACATTTATATTCCACCCTTCTCACCCCGCAGGGGACTCAGGGCGGAGCACAACATACATACGGCAAACATTCAATGCCGGGACATAAAACTATGTATGTATATATGTTTATATGCATATATCTGTGTATATATATGTGCATGTATGCATTCATGTGTATATATATTTATATATGTGTGTATATATATATGTATATAATATATATGTATATATTGATATTTATGTATAGATGTGTACATGTGTATTTATTTACATATGTGTATTTATATACACATGTATATGTGATTTATATATATAGTCTTAGAAGATTTTAATATTTTAGTTTTTACCATTGTCATCTAAGCATATAAATGTTTAATACTGCTTCTGCATCACTACTTCTTCTTCTCCTACTACTAGTAGTAGATATGGTGCCAGAATGCTGAGTCTCAACAGTTTTATCTATCATACTCAATACAGGCTTTTAACTATTTTTGATAATGTTTCTTAATACTGAAATGCATGTCACGATCCTATTTTGACGTTTGTTTACTTTTTGGTGCTGGTTGTTGACTATAATAATAAATATACTCTCTCGCTCTCTCTCTCTAAATGTAATGTTCGTTTGTGGGATTAACATCACACAAAAACCATTGGACGACTTGCTCCCAAATTTGGCCACAAGACACCTACTAACCCAAGGAATTACCATCACTCAAAAAATTGATTTTGACATTTGGGAGTTGTAGTTCTAGGGATTTATAGTTTAGAATCATAGAATCATAGAATCAAAGAGTTGGAAGAGACCTCATGGGCCATCCAGTCCAACCCCCTGCCAAGAAGCAGGAATATTGCATTCAAATCACCCCTGACAGATGGCCATCCAGCCTCTCCTTAAAAGCTTCCAAAGAAGGAGCCTCCACCACACTCCGGGGCAGAGAGTTCCACTGCTGAACGGCTCTCACAGTCAGGAAGTTCTTCCTAATGTTCAGATGGAATCTCCTCTTGTAGTTTGAAGCCATTGTTCCGCGTCCTAGTCTCCAAGGAAGCAGACTAGTTTACTTTGATTGTTTGATTGTTTACTTACAATCAAAGAGCATTCTGAACTCCACCAATAATGGAATTGAACCAAACGTGGCACACGGGACTCCCATGACCAGCAGAAAACACTAGAAGGATTTGGTGGGCATTGACTTTGAGTTTGAGATTTGTAGTTCACCTACATCCAGAGCGCACTGTTGACTCAAACAATGATAGATCTGACCAAACTTGGCAGGAAAACATGTTTTCTCCCTCTATTTCCCAGTTGTCAATCATTCTTGTTGCCATAATCTTGGTTTTTTTAATGTTTAACTGCAACCCAGCTTTTGCGCTATGCAAGTGTGTGTCTTTATGTTCATGTGTATACACATATTTGTTAATACTGATTTAATATTGTGTATTTGAAATCGCATTGTAATGCTTTGAATGTATAATGTTGCCGGTTTAAGTTTCCTTAGGGAGAAAGTGGGATATAACTATCTATCTATCTATCTATCTATCTATCTATCTACCTCTATCTATCTATCTATCTATCTATCTATCTATCCACATACATACACACATATATCAATATATAAACATGAAGATATATATAGATATATATTCATGAGTATATGTATGTGAATATATTTGTCTATGTGTGAGTATACGTATATGTATATGCATATGTGTCTCTGTGTGTGTATAACGGGAAAGAGAATGAATGAAAAACCTCTCTGGGTGGATGGCAGGCAAGCAGAGGATGAGGAGGAAGAAGAGGGAGTGCCAAGAAAAACAGAAAACAGGAAGGAGGGAGATAGAGGAGGAAGCCAGCCGAGAGAGTGGCCACTTTGGGGGAAGGAGAGCCTGCGGGAAGGGGAAAGAAGAGGGGGGAAAGAGGAAGAGGAGGAGGGGCGGAAAGGTCCGCTGCCATTGGCGGCCGGGGCTGCCCATCAGCTGCCCCCTACTTCCTGCCCCCTCCCTCTCCCCCCTCCCTCCCTCCTTCTCTCCCGGCAGAAGAAGCAGCAGGAGCAGCAGCCAAGCCAGAGCATCTCTCCCTTTCCTTGCTCTCCTTCTCACCACCCCTTTCCCCTCCTTCCTCTGAATCCATTTATCCCTCCTTTGCAGCGCATCTTGCAAAGCAGCAGCTGCAATTGCATCTCTCCCTCCTTCTCCTCCTCTTCTTCCTCCTCCTCCATCGCTGCCTCAATCTCTCTCTCCCTATCCCCCCCCCCCTTTCCCCTTTCCAAAGGCTAGCATGGCCTGGGCCTGGAGGCGAGGGGGGTAGCCAGCCTGGGGCCTCCGGGAGCCCCCTCCCAGGAAGGGGAAGCAGGTAAGGCTTGGCTTTGCTGCAAAGGGTGAGAGGCATCCTTTGCATTCCCTTTGGAGGGAAGAGCCGAGGCCCATTGGATGCTGCCATTTGTGGGGTTGCATAGGATTTGGGAGGGGGGGGGGATATGAATCATGGGGGTGGGTGGGTGGGCTGTGTTCTTTGCCTTGGAGAGAGGATGCCATGGGGTGGGAGGTTTCCTTTGCATGGTATGGGGAGAAGGTTGCATGGGGTGGGAAGGGGGATTTGTGGGGGATTTGAAGTGTCATTTGTGTTAGGGAGGAAGGCACAATTAACATTTTCCTGAGAGTAAGGTAATGGGGGAGGAGATGTGGGTCTAGGCCAGGCATGGGCCAACTTGGGCCCTCCAGGTGTTTGGACTCCAACTCCCACAATTCCTAACATCAGGCCTACTTGGGCCCTCTAGGTGTTTTGGACTCCAACTCTCACAATTCCTAACAGCTGGCGAACTTTGGCCCTCCAAGTGTTTTGGATTCCAACTTCCACAATTCCTAACATCTGGCCAACTTGGGCCCTCTAGGTGTTTTGGACTCCAACTCCCACAATTCCTAAGATCTGGCCAACTTGGACTCCAACTCTTACAGTTCCTAACAGCTGGCAAACTTTGGCCCTCCAAGTGTTTTGGACTCCAACTCCCACAATTCCTAACATCTGGCCAACTTGGGCCCTCCAGGTGTTTTGGACTCCAACTCCCACAATTCCTAACATCTAGCCAACTTGGGCCCTCCAGGTGTTTTGGACTTCAACTTCCACAGTTTCTAACATCTGGCCAACTTGGGCCTTCCAGGTGTTTCGGACTCTCAACTCCCACAATTCCTAACAGTTGGCCAACTTCTGCCCTCCTGGTGTTTGGACTCTGACTCCCAGCAGGCTGTTAGAAATTGTGGAAGTCCAAAACACCTGTAATGGGTGGGAGGTATCATTTTAATCATGCAGGGCAGAGGATAGCTTTTCATTGGGGATGAATAGATTGTTTAGGGCCCTTCCACGCAGCCATATAACCCAGAATATCAAGGCAGAACAACCCACAATATCTGCTTTGAACTGAGTTATCTGAGGCCCTTCCACACAGCTAAATAAAATCCCACATTTTATGTTTTGAACTGGAATATATGGCAGTGTGGAACTCGGATATTGTGGGATTTTCTGCCTTGATATTCTGGGTTATATGGCCCTGAGTCCACACTGCCATATATTCCAGTCCAAATCAGATAATGTGGGATTTTATTCAGCTATGTGGAAGGGGCCTTAGAGTGGGAGGTATAGTTTGAATTGTGGGGGGAAGAAGGTGTCACTTGCATTTGGGGATTGGGGAGAGAAAGTTTTGCATGGGTGAGAGGTGCAGTTTGAATTATGGGGTGCATCTTCTGCATTGGATGAGAGAATTGCTTGTGATGAGAGGTATAATTCTGGAAGGAAGCAAGAGGAAAGTAATGGAAGGGGGAAGTTGAGCCTCATGCATCAAAGGGCCCTTCCACACAGCCATATAACCCAGAATATCAAGGCAGATAATCCATAGTATCTGCTTTGAACTGGATTATCTGGGTCCATACTGCAGTATAATCCAGTTCAATGTGGATTTTTTTTACAGCTGTGTGGAAGGGGCATAACTCAAGGCCTACAAATGTGGTCCTCCATGTCATTATATGTGGCCCTCCTGAAGGTGGACTACAACTCCAGTCTTCCTCTTCATTAGACATCGTGGCTAGTGCTGATAGGAGTTTTGATATAATGACAGCTGGAAGGCTGCCGTTTCTTCTGTTTAGTCAGGAGGGTGGGGTTTGAGTTGAGATACAAGGATTGTGGCTGTAATGCCTGATGTTCATATGATGTCCTTTAACCTTTCCCAAACCTCAGAGCCACAAGTGATGTTGGGTTGCCTGTGATAAGACGTAACATTTTGTAGGGAAAGGAGAGGGAAGTAATGGAAGGAGGAAGTTGAGCCTCAAACTAAAGACCTACAGACTGAATGCAGCCCTCCATATCATTATATCTGGCCCTCCAGAAGCTGGACTACAACTCCTGACTTACTCATCATTAGACATCATGACTAGAGCTGATGGGAGTTGTGATATAGTAACATCTGGAAGGCTTGTTCTGTTTAGTCAGGGTGGCATTTGGATATAGATACAAACCTTGTGAATACGATGCCTGGCTTTAAAATGTCTTTTCACTTTTCCCCATCAGAATCACAAGTGCCCTTTGGTTGCCATTCCCATTATCCCCAGTCCACATGGCGGAGAATCAAAACTGATTGGAGTTGTGGTTCAATGACATCTGTGGACCCAAACTTGGTAAAGAACTAAAGAGCACGGACCACTGTGTGAAAAGGTTATAGTATCCATGGAGGTGGGAGATGTCATTGGAATTATGGCAGCAAGGCATCATTTTCATGGGGGGAAGGAGAGGATTGCATGAGGTGGTGGGATGCACACTTTGACCTATTATGACAGTGGTTCTCAACCTTCCTAATGCCACAAGCTCTTAATACAGTTCCTTACAGTTATGGTGACCCTCAACCATAACATTGTTTTCATTGCTACTTTGTAACTGTAATTTTGCTACTGTTGTGAATTGTAATGTAAATATCTGATCTGCAGGATGTATTTTCATTCACTGGAACAAATTTGGCACAAATACCTGATACGCCCAAATTTGAAAACTAGTGAGGTTGGGTGTGGGGGGGGGGGGGGGGAGAGGTTATTTGGGAATTTAGTTGTTGGGATTTATAGTTAACCTAGAGTCAAAAGGCTTCCCTCCAGTCTTGCATGCTCTCCCTCACCTGCACATGCACATCACACTACCATGCCCCGAGCATGCTTGCTCACCCCTCCTTGCTTGGAGTCTCAGAAAGAGCTCCCCTCTTGGCTGAGAGCTGAAGGAGGGCTTTTGGTGAGAGGATTTGCATCTAGAATCATAGAATCATAAAGTTGCAAGAGACCTCATGGGCCATCCAATCCAACCCCCTGCCAACAAGCAGGAAAATTGTATTCAAAGCACCCCCGACAGATGGCCATCCAGCCTCTGTTTAAAAGCTTCCAAAGAAGGAGTCTCTACCACACTCCGGGGCAGAGAGTTCCACTGCTGAACGGCTCTCACAGTCAGGAAGTTTTTTCTCATGTTCAGATGGAATCTCCTTTCTTGTAGTTTGAAGCCATTGTTTCTCATTCTAGTCTGTTTCCAAAAAGGAAGAGAAAGACAGGTGGAAAGATCTTCAGTGTTCTCTGCCAAAGGGGTTCTTAAGGCCATCAGAAATATGTGTTTTTGTTGGTCTTTGGTGACCCTTCTGAAACCCCCTTGTGACCTTCCCCCCAGGGGTCCCAACCCCCTGGTTGAGAAACCATCATCTGGAGAGGCTCTGCTCTCAGTCCCGCCACCATCACAGTCATGTTTGGTGGTGATGAGAGACAGGCCTTTTCTGTGGTGGCCCCTCTGCTGTGGAACTCCCTCCCTAAAGAGGCTAGATCTCCCCCTCGCTCCTGACTTTTCGCAAGACACTTAAGACTTGGCTGTGGGAAAAAGCATTCGCAGAATAGACGATTTTTATTGGCTTAGATGAGATTGTATGGATCACATTTTTTGGATGGATTTGGAGCACGTTTTAAACTTGGCAAACTGTTTTTAAAATGTATCTTTATTATTTTATGTAAATGTGTATTTTATCGGTGTTTTTATATTGCTGGAAGCCGCCCTGAGTCCCTTTTTGGAGGGCAAGAATAGGACGGAATACAAATGTTCTAATAAATAAATAAATAAATAGATAAATAAATAAATAATAAACTCTGAATTATGAAGTGGTGAGAGACGTTGTTTGCATTTTGGTGAGGATAAAATAACAGGGGCAGGAATTGTGGGCCTAGGCCTTGAATGCTGCCATATGGGGAGAAGGGGTCGCTTTGAATATGGGGTAAGTATAGAGCAGGCATGGGCAAACTTTGGCCCTCCAGTTGTTTTGGACTCCCAACTCCCACAATTCCTGACAGCTGGTAGGCTATTAGGAATTGTGGCAGTTGAAGTCCAAACCACCTGGAGGGCTGAAGTTTTCCCATGCCTGCTTTAGGTTATTTGTAAGTGTGTATTGCCTTCTGGTTGCTGGTCACTTTATTTTGCATCCATAAATTTAATAGGAAGACTCAAATGTGGTTTTGCCAGTTGCTTCCTCTGCAGTGTCTCAAGAACATCTTGGTAGTCACCCATTTGAATATTAACCATGCCTCATCCTGCTTAGCTTCCAAGATCAGATGGGATCTGCTGCCTTTTGGGTAGTTGTATGTATGTGCTCTCAGGTTGTCTACATGAATTTAATGGACTTTCTTAGACATAGAAGATGCAGCGCTGGTTTTACCAGTTCCTTCCTCACAATTATAGCCTACAGCATCTAGTATTTCTGTATTACAGTATAGTGGTATAGTACAATATAGTAATATATAATACTAATATTGTGCTGTGCTAATAAGATAATATATTGTATACACATATAATATTGATAATATTGTAATGTAATACAATATAATACTAATAATACAATATAATAATTATATATTTTCTGCTACACTAGCAGTCCCCTGCTATGCATTGCTGTGGTCCAGTCTGTGTATATGTGTTTTGTGTGTATATATATTTGTGTATATATGTATTTATGTGGTTATGTGCATTTATTGTAATGTATTATTTATTTTTTTGGCTATGTTTTTCAGTGTTTTTATGAGTGATGATCGCTCATTGGCCTGATAGGTTTATTGTGTCCAAATTTAGTGTCAATTCGCCCAGTGGTTTTTGAGTTATGTTAATCCCACAAACATTACATTTTTATTTATATAGATGTAATGTAATATGTGGGAACATTTGGTACTAATATTGTGCTATGCTAATAATATAATATATTGTATTTACATATAACTTGTAAGCTGCTCTGAGTCCCCTTTGGGGTGAGAAGGGCGGCATACAAATGTAGTAAATAATTAAATAGTCTCTCATCCAAGTACTAACTAGGTCTGATCCTGCTTTTCCTCCAAGAGCAGACAGGATCTGGTGCCTTGAGGGTACTTAGGTTGTCTGGTGGTATGGATACTGCTAAATATTTTTAAAAATGCAAAATAAGACGTGCATGCATCTCTGGGCACTCCTTTCAGATGTAACTGCAAGGTCTGTTATGAGGATTTTCGCACTTTAGAACATAGGGTGGGAGAAACAAAAGACATGACCAACTTTTAAGAATTTGACATGTTGCTGGCAATATGTTGCTAGACTACAACACCTGGAAATCCATGGTGGTCTCCCATGCATGATCTAACCAGGGCTGACCCTGCTTAGATCGGGCAAGATCTGGTGCCTTTAGAGTGTTTGGGTCTGGTTATAGTCTTCTGGTTTCAGTCTCTTCCATTGCACTTCTTTAAATATGGAAAACAGGCTTGTTGCAATGGGGGGTGGAGGAGATAAGTTTCAGGAGTTGAAAAGAATTTGGAATGGTCAGGGTCTGGAGAATATAACTGCATTGCGTTTGGATGTTTGTGATAGAAAACAAGCTATTGAAAGTTACATTTTTCCCCATCAGAGAAGGCTTGGAGGTACAATGTTTGTGTTTTTGACTTTATAGGAGTATGGGATTTGAGATAGATATAAAGAACAGAGCTTCCAAAGGTACATGTGTGAGGAACTGTAATTTGGAGGGAGGGGGAGAAAGGTTGTAGGAAATTAATGGGATTGGTGATGGAAAAACCTGGAGAGAAAGTTATGGTGATTCTATGGATTTCACAGAATTTTCTTAACTGAGGAATAGAGGTGGTTTTGTCAGTTCCTTCCTCTGAAATATAACTTACAGTATCATTATTCTTTGGTTTGTCAATTCCTTCCTTTGAAATATAGCTTACAGCAGTGTTTCTCAACCTTCCTAATGCCGTGACCCCTTAATACAGTCCCTCATGTTGCAGTGACCCCCAACCATAACATTATTTTCATTGCTACTTCATAACTGTCATTTTGATACTGTTATGAATTGTAATGTCAATGTCTGATATGCAGCATGTATTTTCATTCACTGGACAAAATGTGGCACAAATACCCGATATGCCCAAATTTGAATACTGGTAGGATTCGGGGGGGGGGGGGGGGAGGTTGATTTTATCATTCGGGAGCTGTAGTTGCTGGGATTTATAGTTCACCTACAATCAAAGACCATTCTGAACTACACCAATGATGGAAATGAACCAAGCTTGGCACCAGGGGCCGTAGCCAGAATTGGGGGGGGGGGGGTGTTGAAAATTTATATGGAAAATTTAACTTGATTGGTATTTTGGCAGAACATTGGAGGTGATGCTGGATAAGATTTTAGTGAAACTGAGTTGCCACTTGAAACATGTGTTCTTCCAAATGTTGCTGGGCTGTAGCTGTCCCATCATTCTGGCTCAGACTAATGGGATCTAGAGTACATCTTGGAGAGATCCACACCATTCCCTGCTTCATTCTCTCTCTTTTATTTAGAAATCCTTTAAAATTTCAATTCTTCCTAAAAGTTTAATGTACCAACAGAACGACAACATACACACACGACTACAATAAAGGAGATGCAAACATCAAAGACGATACAAACTACACTAGAACATTATATGACTTCTGACATCTTTTCTGAGGATATACAGAAAGTTCATTCCTCCCCTCTTATCAGTTACATTGTTTACACTTTAAAATATAACTCAAACTATTAGTCAGAAATCTTCTTATTGCCTTAATTGTTTCTCAGTTGTCAATTAAGGGTTTGCAAACTTATAAACAAATTCACAATGGCCTTTCCCCATTTGATCTCCCTTTCTAAGCATATAATATTCTTCCTGTCATAATCAAATATTAAAGTATTCTTTGAACATTAGTAACCATTAACTTCTAATGCAGTTACTCTAATTTAAGTTAGATAAAAACCTCTGGCTAATACATACTGCCTTTTATATAATCTGTTTATCTCCTTGCCCTCTTTTTAAACCATCCATTTCCTTTTCCCATTCTCAAGGAAAATACAGTTAGCCCAGCATGAATATTTAGGATTAATTCTTTGGGAATAAAGATTTAGGAGCAGCATTGGCAGCATATGTTTGAAGGTTTCTTGCACCAAACTTGTGGATTCAGTAAAGGCTGCCCTTTATAAAAATAATATGTCTTTTATAAAATTGTATCTTAGGTACCTGGTGATGCCTGGGTCAGGAATTCTGTAATGATAAATGGTACCATTAGAAAATGCATAAGGATACAGGTAAACTATGGACCCTTTCACACAGCCATATAACCCAGAATATCAAGGTAGAAAATCCCACAATATCTGCTTTGAACTGGCTTATCTGAATCCACACTGCTGTGTTCAAAGCAGATAATGTGGGATTTTATTCAGCTGTGTGGAAGGGCCCTATGTGTGTCCAGTTTGGTCCAGATCTATTATTAGTGGGGTTTATAGTGCTCTTTGATTACACTTTGTAACACAATTTTTGTTCCTGGGTTATAAATGTTAGTTCCTAATTGGTTATGTCATATAAACACGGGAAACTTTGTTTTTGCAGGACATCCTGCAGCACATTTTGCTACAGTTTTTCAATGAATATTATCAACTACATCAACATAGTTTTGGGCAGGCACAAAAACAAAGTTTCTGAAGTATAGCAACTACGTTCAAAGTAAATTTTGAAGAACTTTACTAGGAACAGAAAAAAAAATCAAATTTCATTACATAGTGTTATGGGTGAATTATATCTTCCATCATTCTGTTATTGCTCTTCAAACTGCACCAGTTGGTCATGTTGGGTATGTGTGCCAGATCCATCATCGGCTGGGTTTACAGTGCTCTCTGTGTGGTGGAGGCTCCTTCTTTGGAGGCTTTTAAGCCAAGGCTGGATGGCCATCTGTCAGGGGTGCTTTGAATGCGATTTTCCTGCTTCTTGGCAGAGGGTTGGACTGGATGGCCCACGAGGTCTCTTCCAGCTCTATGATTCTAGGTGAATTACATCTCCCTATATTCAAGGTCAAATCGCCCCAAACCCCACAAGTATTCAAAGTTCGCCGTGTTGGGGGAGTGTGCCAAGTCTGGACCAGATCCATCATTGGTTGGGTTCACAGTGTTCTTTGATTGTGGGTGAAGTACAATTCTGCAAGTCATGAGTCAATCCTGTTATCTCCCCCCCCCCCGCCCCTCCGCAAATCCCAGCAGTATTCAAAGTTGTTCATGTTGAATATGTGCGCCAAATGCGATCCAGATTCATTGTTGGTTGGATTCACAGTGGTCGTGGATTATGTGTAAACTACAAATCCTGAAATTTTGGGTAATTTTTCCTGCCCCAACCCAAGCAAGTGTTTAAAGTTGGCCATGGTGTGTATGTGTACCAAGTTTGTTCCAGATCAAATATTGGCTGGGTTCACAGTGCTCTCTGAGTGTAGGTGAACTACAGCTTCCAGAATTCATGGTCAAACCATCCCAACCCCCATCAGTATTCAAAGTAGACCATGTTGGGTATGTGTGCCAAGTTTGGCCCAGATCTATCACTGGCCGTGTTCAGCATGGTCTCTGGACATTGGTGAACTATAACTCCCAGAATCCAGGGTACATTTTCCCCAAACCCTACCAGGACTTAAAGTGGGTCATGGGGGGAGGAGTCTATGAGTCAAGTTTGGTCCAGATCCATTGTTTACGGGAGTTACAGTGCTCTGTGAAAATAGGGGCCATCTTGGAAAATACATACATACAAACTTTCTCTTTTATTATATACGAGCTTAGGTACCTGGTGATTCCTGGGTTGGGGATTTTGTAAGCATAAACATTAGAAATACTCATTGTTTGGTTTTGTTATTAATTGTTCCATTAGAAAATGTGTGGATGTGGGTGGACAACAATGCTCATCATCCCAGGTCAATACCCCGCAAACCCCACCAGTATGTAAAGCTGGTCCCGATGAGTATGTGTGTCAACTTTAGTTCAGATTCATCATCAGTAGGTTCACACTGCACTTTGTCTATGGGTGAACTATAACTCCCATCGTCCCCTTTCTTTGCCCCTCAAAACCTGCCAGCACTTCACGTTGGTCTTGATGGGTCTGTGTGCCATTTGTAACTAGATTTGTTATTGGTGGGAGACACAGTGCTCTCTGGAAGTGGAAGCCATCTTTTAAAATATATACATACCTACATATTTTCACTTTTAGATAGATAGATAGGTAGGTAGGTAGGTAGATAGGTAGATAGATAGATATAGATGTGAGCATGGGCTAGGCTCACATATTAATCTACAATGGCCCTGTTTCCAAAGACACGTTTTCTTGACATCAGCATCTAAAGGGTGCCTGAGACAAGTCAGGTGAAGATTTATATGGGTTTGCACTGGGCTTAGCTTTACAAGAGCTGGAAACAGAAGCTTTGGCTGTTTGATTTTATAGGTGAGGCTAGAGTGAGCGATAAAGTGGGAAGGTTTTTTAAGTTTGTTTATTCTTGCAAAGGCCCTTGTTAATCCCATTTTACAGATGATGAAACTGAGGCCTGGAATTGTGCAGGTCTCTTGGTGGTGTTGGGCAGCAACTCCCTGCAGCACAAGCCAGCAAAGATAGCAGTGTAATGGGAGTTGTGGTCCAACAAATGTCTAGAGGGCCAAACGGTTCCGGCCCAAGATACCTAACTGACCGCCTCTCGGCCTATGAGCCCACGAGGACTTTGAGATCTTCCGGGGAGGCCCTGCTCTCGATCCCACCTGCGTCACAGGCATGGCTGGCGGGGACGAGAGATAGGGCCTTCTCAGTGGTGGCTCCTCGGCTATGGAACACCCTTCCCGTGGACATCAGGCTAGCCCCCTCCCTGTTGATATTCCGCAGGAAGTTAAAGACCTGGCTGTTTAAGAAGGCATTTGATCAAGAAGTGCAATGACTGGTAATTTGACCATAGGAACGGAACAACGGAAATGATATCGGATTGTGGGTTTGACGATGAGACAACTCGGAATGGCTTTTGTAGTAATGTTGATGTTTTGATAAGATGTTTTTCTGATAATGATGAATTGTGGATTATTTTACACTATGTTTTGTAATTTGCACTTGTTTTTCCATGTTGTACACAGCAATGAGTCGCCCTTGGGCTGAGAATTGCGGTATATAAGCACAGTAAATAAATAAATAAATAAATAAATAATACAGTTCCTGCCCCTGTCATCAGTGAACTATTTGGAAGATGATAGAAGGGAGCTTTTGCAACTTTTGAATTTTTCAGTTTTGATAATTCACTGATTGGATTAAAATATTAACTCTGGAAATCACTATGTCCTCCAGTGTGTCTCAGGCCCCTTCTACACTGCCATTTAAAATCCAGATTATTTTATTTGCATTGGATTATCTGGCAGTGTGGACTACATTGCATTAACTACTTTGATAATCTGGATTATATAGCAGTGTAGAAGGAGCCTCAGTGGCCAACTTGGGTGCCATAATTGAAGTTATATGAATGTAGTGCAATTTAAAGCTTATGAATTGTTCATTTCTAGAGTTTTCCATCGACTACAGGTTGAATATCCCTTATCCAAAATAATTGTGATTTTTTTTCAGATTTTGAAATTTTGCATATTAATATGTCATTTGAGGCCCCCTGGTTGTGCAGTGTGTTAAAATGATGAGCTGCTGAACTTGCTGACTGAAAGGTTGGCGGTTAAAATCCGGAGAGCAGGGTGAGCTCCTGCTGTTAGGTCCAGCTTCTGGCAACCTAGCAGTTAGAAAACATGCAAATGTGAGTAAATCAGTAGGTACCACTTCTTCTGGAACGTAACAGTGCTCCATGCAGTCATGCTGGCCACATGATCTAGGAGGTGTCTACAGATAATGCTGGCTCTTCATCTTAGAAATTGAGATGAGAACCAACTCCCAGAGTCAGACACGACTAGACTTAATGTCGGGGAAACCTTTGCTTTTACCCTTATGTTATTTGAAGAGGGGACACAGAATTCATGTATATTTATGTATTTATTTATTTACAGTATTTATATTCCACCCTTCTCACCCCATAGAGCACTCAGGGTGGATTACAATGTACATACACATGGCAAACATTCAGTGCCATAGACACACAACATATATAGACAGACACTCAGAGGCTATTTAACATTCCAGCTTCTGGCCACCAGGGGAGCTGTTGCTTCACCGTCCATTTGTGACACTGATAAAGTACTTCCTCATTCTTTGCATACTTGCTGGAGATTTTTATGGCCTCGTAAATGAGTTAAATTAGCCTCCCTACATAAGTTGTACCTAAATTTCCTACTTGACAGATGCAACTGTCTTTCGGGCTGCAAAGGTCAACAACAAGCTACACAAATTGGTCGGAAGCTCACTCCGAACTGGGTTGGCTTCGAACTCATGACCTTTCGGTCAGTAGTGATCTTAATGCAGCTGACTTCCAGCCAGCTGCTCCTCAGTTTCATATACAGGGTGTCCGTAAAGTGTCTTTACTATTTCTCTTGATAAGTAGCCATTTTTAGGAGTAGGTATCATTTTGCAGTATCTCTTTCATCAACAGGGTACCTGAAATACACAAATGCAATGTGATAAGAAACTTTAACAACCACTGAGTACATAGAACAAATCTGATTAACATATCTCATCAATTGCCTTTGTAAATAAACTTTATGGACACACTGTATATCCCAAATACTTAGCCAGAAAGTAATTGTATGCACTATTTTAAATAATTTTGCATATGAATAAAGTTTGCTTATGTTGCATCATCAGAAAGCAAAGGCCTCACTGTCTCACCTTGTTTGGATCAGATCATGGTAGCACTACAACTGGATCAGGCCAGAGGTTTTAATCTAGCCCTGCATTGTGTTCCCAAAACGATCAACTGGATGCCTCCGGGAAGTCCAAAAATAGATCTAGGACACAATAGCATCCTCCCTTGTGTGTTTCCCAACAACTGGGATTCAGAGAGGCACGCTGCTCGTGTTACCGGAGGTGGGCACTGACAGCCTTATCCTCTTTAAATGTGTCTAATCCCCTTTTAAAGCTGTCCAACTTGGCAGCCTCCCATGCATCCTGTGCAAGCAAATCCCACAGCTCGGTTGTGTATCAAGGGAAGAGCATCTTCCTTTTATCTCTGCAGCCATTCAGCTTCAGCCAATGAACTCCACGTTTCTAGCAATATGAGACGAGGAGAAAAATTATTCCTTTCTTCACACAGAGTGAAAGCTGATATAATGTAGTGCTGTGAGTCCTGGGACTAGATACCGCAAAAACCATGGTTTGAATCCCTGTTTGGCCATGGAAACCCACTAAGTGATCTTGGGTGAGTGACACTCTCTCAGCCTCAAAGGAAGGCAGTTGCAAAGTCCCCTGAACAAATCTGGCCAAAAAAAAAAGCCCCATGATTAGGTTTGGTGTTTAAAATGGCACATAACAATGAACATCAGTAATCACATCACATCTATGTGATGTGTGTGGCATAAATATCCCAAAGTCACCAGATTTTCCCATCTTATTAAATATGCAGGATACAAGTTTAAAATTCATTATTAAAACTGGCAGGGTACTCAGGTCTTTGTTCTAGAGCTGAACTTACCCTAAATACCATAAATACATATCCTAACGTACCCTAAATACCATATATATGGACATACCCTGAAGGTACATGATTTTTTAAAATACGTATTTCTTTGGTTCTAAGACACACTTTACTCCTAATAAACATATCTAAAAACGGAGACCATCTTCGGTATATTTTTGTTGGTGATGGTACTGAAATTAGTGTGTGACTCAGAAGTGATGGTGCCTTAGAATGAAAGAGATGTAGTAATTTTTTGCATGAAACAAAGTTTGTTTACATTGAGCTACCAAAAAGCCATGGTGTCACTCTCTCAGCCACCCACGTGGACAGTTTTGGAGTGTTTTGGAATCCTGGTTAATCTGTCTTGAGGTCACAAGGACGACATAGTGATATTACTTTTGATAAGGAGTTGGCGCTTGCCGTGACGTGGGAATGTACGGAATCTCAAATTCGAGACATCCCCTATACATAACCTGCCGATGAGGTCATATTGTTATGATTATTACTCTTTGTAATTGTGATTGCTACCAGATGTCAAGATTACAGTTATTACGCTTAACCGCAAAGCACTTTTCATCAGGTGCAATGTTTCGTCCGCCTCTTACCCTCCCAGCCACCCAGAGGCAGCAAAGTTGTTAAAGACTCTCGTTTAACATGTTTTATAGGATGAGTAAATTTGCTGGTTTGGGCAGAGGTGAAAGTAGTATTCTTGAGGCTATTGGATCCTGAGATGAAAGGGATTTACGAGTGATAAGGCACCTAAAAAGTCCTTGTGATTCTAGGCTTCATCAATAGGAATGTGGTGTCTAGGGGTATTGAGGAAGTCATAATCCCACTCTATTCTGCTTTGGTCAGATCTCACCTAAAATAACCCTGTGTCCAGCTCTGAGCACCAGAATTCAAGAAGGATATTGATAAGCTAGAGGTTGTCCAGGGAAGAATGATCAAAATGGTCAAAAGTCTGGAAGTATGCCCTATGAGGAGCGGCTGAGGGAGCTGGATATGTTTATCCTGGTGAAGAAAAGGTTGAAAGGGGAGGCATTACAGTCAAGTTTAAATATTCAAAAGGATGTCTGAGGAGCGTGGCAAGCCTGTTTTCTGTTGCTTCAAAGACTAAGACACAGAGCAGTGGGTTCAAACTGCAGGAAAACAGATTCCAGCTAAATGTTAGGAAGAACTTCCTGATAGCAGAACTGTTCAGCCATGGAAGACTTCACCACTGCCTCATAGAGTGGTGAAGTCATCTTCTCTGGAGGTTTTAAAACAGGTTGGATGGCCATCTATTGGGAGTTCTTTGATTGTTTTTCCAGCATTACAGGAAGTTAGATTGGATGGCCCTTGGGGGTCTCTTCCAACTCTTGGATTCTTTGTTTCTGAGATGGTGCAAAATGGTGACAGAACTTATTCATTCGTGATGTGTATTTTTTCATTTGAGTTTGCTCATACCCAATAATAATAATAATAATAATAATAATAATAATTTTTTCAATGTCAGAAGCAACTTGAGAAACTTCTAGTTGCTTCTGGTGTGAGAGAACTGGCCGTCTGCAAGGATGTTGCCCAGGGGACGCCCGGATGTTTGATGTTTTATGTTTTACCATCCTTGTGGGAGGGTTCCCTCATGTTTCCTCATGGGGAGTTGGAGCTGACAGAGGGAGCTCATCCATGTTCTCTCCAGATTTGAACCTCCGACCTGTTGGTCTTCAGTCTTGCTGGCACGCAGGCAAGACTTGTGCCACCGGGGGGCTCCAATAATAATAATAATAATAATAATAATAATAATAATAATAATAATAAACAATGCAGAGCAGAAGGGAAAACTGGGGAAAAAGAAAAAGACTCACCAAGAACAGTTCCTGGGAAAAACTGAGAGCAAAATTGACAAGTAAAAAATATGGATATGACTCACAAATGGAATTTTGAAATTTTGCCTGATTCTGGCAGCCCAAGAACAAGCCATTAGAACCAATGCCATCAAAGTCAGAATCCTTAGCTGCTGCAAGAAGATTGCGCATATGGACTATAAGCAGAGGCATAATACCATTGTTCAGATGATCCATTGTAACTGCTGCCACAAATACTATCTGCCTGTGACAAAGAACTGGTGGGATCATAAGCCCCAAAAAGTTACAGAAAATGAACACGTCAAACTACTCTGGGACTTCCGAATTCCGACTGACAGAGTTTTGGAGCACAATACTCCTGACCTCACAATCATGTTAAAAAACAAAGTGGATTGTTGATGTTGCAATGTCAAGTGACACCAGGATTGAAGAGAAACAACTGAAAAAGCTGACACGATATGAGGATTTAAAGATAGAACTGCAAAGACTCTGGCACAAGCCACTGAAGGTGGTCCCAGTGGTGAGCGGCACACTGGGTGCAGTGCCAAAAGACCTCGCCCTGCACTAAACACAATCGGGACTGACAAAATTACCATCTGCCAGCTGCAAAAGGCCACCTTACTGGGATCTGCACACATTATTCGCCAATACATCACACAGTCCTAGACACTTGGGAAGTGTCCGACGTGTGATCCAGTACAACAGCCAGCAGAATGATCTTGTTTGCTGTGGACTCATCTTGTTGTTTTTCAAATAATAATAATAATACTATGTAACAAAAATGGAAAAAAATGTTCCTGGTTTGAAAGTGTTATTTCCTGTTTAATTGTGCAGCACTTACTTTGAAAGTACCGGAATTTGTTATACTCCAGTAACTTTGTTTTTGTGGCTGCCACAAAGTATCCATGGGGCCCACCAAAATCCATAATTTTGACCCCCAACCCTGCCTTCGACTTATAACGAGGTTGAGTTACACAGGGTGATATATGATAGGAGCCAGCCTATTGCCCTATGGAGTGGGAGGACTATGACTGGAAGTGTTTACCAGGAGTAATGGGAAGTCCTAGGCAGCTTTTGTTTACTGTGGCTTCTTTGGGAATGTGCCACCCTGAGATGGGTGTGGGGCCAGGATGGTGTGGGTGGGTGTCCCTGTTGTGGATTGCATGTCAGAGATCTTACAAGTGATGACACCCGTCTCTTCCCAACGTTTATATAGAGCTGCTATCTGAGTAAGCGGTGGGCGTGGGCGTGAGTGTGTGCACCACGATTACAACATGTGCCCTCTGTGTCTGTCCCCTCGGGACTTTGCTTCGATGCACCTCTAATTGAAATGGGGCTTGCTCCTTCTGCAAATTGAGCAATTGACCCGGCTGGCAAATGCTGACTTGACGTTTGGCAAGTTTCTGCAAAATGATATTTCAGACTTCCTGGAGTAAAATGCTGCAGGGTTAGAGGGTTCAAACAGCGAGACAGCTGGGGGGATTTGGTTTTACTGGCAGCCTTGTAAACAAACCCATGAAATGAGCAGTCAGTCCTGTGCATTCTCTGGGGTTGTTATTATACTTACTATATAACTCTGCATTAGCTGGGGTTAGAGGTTTGGGATACCTGTGAAAGTGGAAAACCTATACATGATAATTTTTTTTAAAAAAAAGCAACTTGATAAAATACCTCTCCAGAAACTCTAGATTAGAAGTTCTCAACCTTCCTAATGCCACGAACCCTTAATACAGTGCCTCATATTTGTGATGACCCCCAACCATAACATTATTTTCATTGCTACTTCATAAGTGTAATTTTGCTACTGTTATGAATCATCATGTAAATATCTGATATGCAGGATGTGTTCTCATTCACCGGACCAAACTGGGCACAAATATCCAATACGCCCAAATTTGAATACTGGTGGGGTTGGGATTGATTTTGTCATTTGGGAGCTGGGATTTATAGTTCACCTACAATCAAAGAGCATTTTGAAGTCCACTAACAATACCCAATATGCCCAAATTTGAATACTGGTGGGATTGGGGGGGGGGGATTGATTTAGTCATAAGGGAGTTGTAGTTGAGCCATCCAGTCCAACCCCCTGCCAACAAGCAGGAAAATTGCATTCAAAGCACCCCCGAGAGATGGCCATCCAGCCTCTATTTAAAACCTTCCAAAGCCTCTACCACATTCCGGCGGGGCAGAGAGTTCCACTGCTGAACAGCTCTCAACTTCTTCCATGTACTCTTTCCAGCTCATCTTTCTGAATAAGGGGTGAGAACTGTGTACCCTTCCAGATGTGATTGGACTGGATATCCCAATGGCCCTTATTCACCCTGAATTCCAGTTTGGGGGAAAATAATAGGTCTAAATAAAGATGTGTAAACAATAGAAACATATGCAATGGTGAAGCATGTTGCGGGAGCCAAATGGTTCTCGGCATGTTCTAAATTATTTAAAATCCCCCTTTTATTTAAAAGCTTGTTGGGGTACCGAAGCTGTTCCATGTCCCTTGATCATGTTTGGTCGCTCTTTTCTGTCCCTCATCCAGCTCTGCGCAATGCTTCTTTGAGATCTGGTGCTTCTGGGTGTCCACAATGACTGGGGAGGCATAACATTACAGTCTGGCTGTTTTCGCTTCTTTTCCCAACAACCCCTAGCATTGAGTTTTGCCTGTCGGTCTCTCTCTCTCTCTCTCTCTCTCTCTCTCTCTCTCTCTTCTGTTCCCTGTGCACACTGGATTGATGTTTTGATTGAGCTCATCCAGGCTCACTTCCTGGCTAGTCAACATCAGTTCCAGCCCAACAGCTTCACATTTAAAGACTCCATCTCAAGAGCCCATTCCAATATAATTTGTCTTTCTTGCATGGAGTAGCTTTTCTTCCATGGAGTGCAGGGTATACAGTCACATTCTCAGAGAACACTTCTTTAGGAATGCCTACCGTATATACTCGAGTATAAGCTGACCCGAATATAAGCCGAGCCACTTAATTTTACTCAAATAATTTACTGTGTCCAGGTTGGTTCATCAAGTGCTCTGCTATGGCTGACTTCTCTGGTTGAAGTAGTCTGCAGTGCCTTTCAGGTTGAAAGTTGCCTGTATGACAAAGCAGGCAGAAAAACAACTCATCCTGTTTATATACTGACTATTTCTGTCCTGCAATCTTGGCTCCTTTGACCTTCACATTTACTTAGGGTCTCCATGCATCTGGAACAACTTGAAGGCACATAGCAACATTAATGCTTGAGACTAAATATGGGAGCTGGGAGAAGTCACGGTTTTGGATACAAATCCAATTATGCTTCCAGGTCAGTTCTGTCATTAGTAGTGGCTGACCTCTCCATTCTGAAAACATTAAAAAGACATCTGTAGCTGAATCCTGTCTTTTGCCTGAGGTTGAAATAACACACCAACTACAATTTCAATTGAAGCAAATACAAAGTGAAGCTTTTGGACAATGAACAAATAAGACCAGTTGTGCAGATTCAAGGTGTGCTAGGGCTAGTCGACCTGGAAAGGATTTAAAATTCTGGCCACTAGATGTGAGGCAGAATGTGGCTACAAGGAAACCTAATGTCATTGTTAGGCAGTGATCCTGCAGCCATAGTCACAGCATGGAAAATAGTTTTGTGGTCATTCTGGTTGGGAAAGGCATTCAAGGGAGTGTGATCTAATATCTTATCTAAGCTCTGGCTATAGCTTCCAAGCCATGGGAAGTAATACAGCCATTCTGTAAATACTAAGTACTATATCCTGGTCCAGAACCTGTATTTTAATATAGAGACAATTTTCTCTCAGCTTGGAAGTAGCTGTATTGCACTAAAGTTTCCATGATCATCTTCAATATTTTTCCAACCTGGTCATGCTGCTGTCTGGAGATAGAAGGAAATATAGTCCCACCTGGAGGGCCCGGCTTGTAGGAAACTTCAAACAGAGAAACTGTAATGATGTGGAAACTGTTCCAATCTATTTGTTCTCATGTTACAGGAAGTTCCCAATGTTCTTTAGACAAGGAATTCTCTTAAGTAGGAGGCAGCAAACATGCATACTTGCTTAGTTAGAACATATTCATAGACCGGCCATCAAGGTGGGTCAGCGGTATCGAAAACAAATACCAGAAGGGAAGGTCAGAGGATCCAGGGTGTGAAACTTAAGAGAAAAGGCGGAACCGAGACACAGTTGTGCCCTCCAAAGACTTCAAAGGTTGTCACAAGGGAGAGGACACATTCTTGTTCTTTACCATCTCTGAGACTGCGACAAGATCTGTGTGTGATGCCTTCAAGTCCTCTGTTGATTTATGGAGATCTCATAATGCTTATAGGGTTTCTTTGGAAGTGAATAATTGGAGGGATTTACTATTGCATTTCTGTGAAATTACTGTACCTGGTGTTCCTTGATAGTTCTTCCAAGTACTCCCCAGGCTTGACCTGTCTTAGCTTCCAAAATTAGACCATATCTGGGGGCTTCTGAGTACTGTATTTAGTCTCCAGGGGGAAATATTTGATTGGGCATCACGAAGAAAAGAAATACAGTTGGCCTTCCAAGTTTGCAGGCTTGACTTTTGTGGATTTGATTATTCACAGATTTGATTGAAAATTTTATCTCTAAGGATATTTAGGTCTTCTAGTGCAAGTCTCTCCAGCAAAGGATCACCGCCTTGTCGGGGCGCTGGAGCTTGAGCACCTCAATGATGTCATGAGCGAAACCGTGAAGGGACACCCAAGACGGGACGGTTGTGGCAGAGAGGTCAGACCAAGCGTGATCCCTGGGGAAGGCAATGGCAAACCACTCCAGTATCCTTGCCAAGAAAACTAAATGGACCAGTACAACCAGAGATATGTCGGTATGCCATTGGAAGATGGGACTCCCAGGTCGGAAGATGGCCAAAATGCTACTGGGGAGGAGCAGAGGATAAGTTCAACTAGCCCCAGATGTGATGACGCAGCTAGCTCAAAGCCGAAAGGAAGGCTAGCGGCCGACGGTACTGGAGGTGAACGACGAATCCGATGCTCTAAAGATCAACACACCATAGGAACCTGGAATGTAAGATCTATGAGCCAGGGCAAATTGGATGTTGTTATTGGTGAGATGTCAAGACTAAAGATAGACATTCTGGGGGTCAGCGAACTGAAATGGACTGGAATGGGCCACTTCACATCAGAAGACCACCAGATCTACTACTGCGGACAAGAGGAACATCGAAGAAATGGAGTAGCCTTCATAATTAATAAGAAATTCGCTAAAGCGGTGCTTGAATACAACCCAAAAAATGACAGAATGATCTCAATTCGAGTGCAAGGAAAGCCTTTCAACATTACAGTGATCCAAATATATGCCCCAACCACAGCTGCTGAAGAAGCAGAAGTAGATCAGTTCTATGAGGATCTGCAGGAACTACTGGATAATACACCAAAAAGAGACATTATTTTCATTACAGGAGACTGGAATGCCAAGGTGGGAAGTCAAATGACAACAGGGATCACAGGCAAGCATGGTCTGGGAGAACAAAATGAAGCGGGACGCAGGCTGATAGAATTTTGCCAGGAAAACTCGCTGTGTATAACGAATACTCTCTTCCAACAACCTAAAAGGCGGCTTTACACATGGACCTCACCAGATGGTCAACACCGAAATCAGATTGACTACATCCTTTGCAGCCAAAGGTGGCGGACATCCATCCAGTCGGTGAAAACAAGACCTGGGGCTGACTGTAGCTCAGATCACGAACTTCTTATTGCCCAATTTAGAATAAAACTAAAGAGATCAGGGAAAATACACAGACCAGTTAGATATGATCTCACTAACATTCCTAGCGAATATACAGTGGAAGTGAAGAACAGATTTGAAGGACTAGATTTAGTAAACAGAGTCCTAGAAGAACTATGGACAGAAGTCCGAGACATTGTTCAGGAGGCGGCAACAAAGTACGTTCCAAAGAAAAAGAAAACCAAGAAGGCAAAATGGTTGTCTGCTGAGACACTGGAAGTAGCCCAAGAAAGGAGGAAAGCAAAAGGAAACAGGGATAAGGGGAGATATGCCCAGTTAAATGCGCAATTCCAGAGGTTAGCCAGAAGAGACAAGCAACTATTTTTAAACAAGCAATGCATGGAAGTGGAAGAAGACAACAGAATAGGAAGAACACGAGACCTCTTCCAGAAAATTAGGAACATTGGAGGTAAATTTCAGGCAAAAATTGGTGTGATAAGAAACAAAGATGGCAGGGACCTAACAGAAGCTGAAGAGATCAAGAGAAGGTGGCGAGACTATACAGAAGATCTGTATAGGAAGGATAATAATATCGAGGATAGTTTTGACGGTGTAGTGAATGAATTAGAACCAGACATCCTGAGGAGTGAGGTTGAATGGGCCTTAAGAAGCATTGCTAACAACAAGGCAGCAGGAGACGACGGGATCCCAGCTGAACTGTTTAAAATCTTAAAAGATGATGCTGTCAAGGTGATGCATGCCATATGCCAGCAAATATGGAAAACACAAGAATGGCCATCAGACTGGAAAAAATCAACTTATATCCCCATACCAAAAAAGGGAAATGCGAAAGACTGCTCCAACTTCCGTACAGTGGCCCTTATTTCTCATGCCAGTAAGGTAATGCTCAAGATCCTGCAAGGAAGACTCCAGCAATACATGGAGCAAGAGTTGCCAGATGTTCAAGCTGGGTTTAGAAAAGGTAGAGGAACGAGAGACCAAATTGCCAATATCCGCTGGATAATGGAGAAAGGCAGGGAGTTTCAGAAAAACATCTACTTCTGCTTCATTGACTATTCTAAAGCCTTTGACTGTGTGGATCATAATAAATTGTGGCAAGTTCTTAGTGGGATGGGCATCCCAAGCCACCTTGTCTCTCTCCTGTGGAATCTGTACAAGGACCAAGTCGCAACAGTCAGAACTGACCACGGAACAACAGACTGGTTCAAGATTGGGAAAGGCGTACGGCAAGGCTGCATCCTCTCACCCAACCTTTTTAACTTGTATGCAGAACACATCATGCGATGTGTGGGGCTGGATGAATGCAAAGCTGGGGTGAAAATTGCTGGAAGAAACATTAACAACCTCAGATATGCAGATGACACTACTCTGATGGCCGAAAGCGAGGAGGAGCTGAGGAGCCTTCTAATCAAGGTGAAAGAAGAAAGCGCAAAAGCCGGGTTGCAGCTAAACGTCAAAAAAACCAAGATTATGGCAACAAGAATGATTGACAACTGGAAAATAGAGGGAGAAACCGTGGAGGCCGTGACAGACTTTGTATTTCTAGGTACAAAGATTACTGCAGATGCAGACTGTGGCCAGGAAATTAGAAGACGCTTACTTCTTGGGAGGAGAGCAATGTCCAGTCTCGATAAAATAGTGAAGAGTAGAGACATCAGACTGGCAACAAAGATCCGCCTAGTCAAAGCCATGGTATTCCCTGTAGTCACCTACGGATGTGAGAGCTGGACCTTAGGGAAGGCTGAGCGAAGGAAGATCGATGCTTTTGAGCTGTGGTGTTGGAGGAAAGTGCTGAGAGTGCCTTGGACTGCGAGAAGATCCAACCAGTCCATCCTCCAGGAAATAAAGCCCGACTGCTCACTGGAGGGAAAGATACTAGAGACAAAGTTGAAGTACTTTGGCCACATCATGAGGAGACAGCAAAGCCTAGAGAAGACAATGATGCTGGGGAAAGTGGAAGGCAAAAGGAAGAGGGGCCGACCAAGGGCAAGATGGATGGATGGCATCCTTGAAGTGACTGGACTGACCTTGAGGGAGCTGGGGGTGGTAACGGCCGACAGGGAGCTCTGGCGTGGGCTGGTCCATGAGGTCACGAAGAGTCGGAGACGACTGAACGAATGAACAACAACAACAACAAGTGCAAGTCTATGGTAGGAGGGGGCTATAGAGCAGTGCAATCCAGGAGCCAAATATATTGCCAAAAAGTTGAGATGAAGGTAAAAGAAGCTGGAACAAGGGCAAAGTGGTCAAATGCCACTGTCCTACAGCAGATAATAGAGAACAAACAGTCTTTAAAAACATCTCAAGAAGCAAAACAGTGAGTTAGAATATCTATCAGGGATCACAACATAATACAGCCCCCCCCCCCCCCAATGTTTGCAGTTTGTGGATTTTGTTATCCACGGATTAGATGAACATTTCTTTCTAGAGCAGCATTTCTCAACCTGGAGGTTGGGACCCCTGAGGGGGGTCATGGGGGAGGGGTGTCAGAGGGGTCACCAAATACCATCAGAAAACAGTATTTTCTGTTAGTCATGGTGTTTCTGTGTGGGAAATTTGGCCCAATTCTATCGTTGGTGGGGTTCAGAATTCTCTTTGATTGTAGGTGAACTATACATCCCAGAAACTACAACTCCCAAATGTCAAGTCTATTTTCCCCAAACTCCACCAGTGTTCACATTTGGGTGTATTGAAGTATTCGTGCCAAGTTTGATCCTGATCTATCATTGTTTGGGTCCACAGTGCCCTCTGGATGTAGATGAACTACAACTCCAAAACTCAAGGTCAATGCCCATCAAACCAAGTTTGGTTCAATTGCATAGTTGGTGGAGTTCAGAATGCTTTCTGATTGTAGGTGAACTATAAATCCCAGCTACTAAAACTCCCAAATGACAAAACCAATCCCTCCCAACCCACCAGTATTCAAATTTGGGCGTATCGAGTATTTGTGCCACATTTGGTGCAATGAATGAAAAAACATCCTGCATATCAGATATTTACATTATAATTCATAACAGTAGCAAAATTACACTTATGAAGTAGCAATGAAAATAATGTTATGGTTGGGGGTCACCACAACATGAAGAACTGTATTAAGGGGTCGCAGTATTAGGAAGGTTGAGAACCATTGCTATAGAATCATGATGAGAAACCTAGAAATTCTGAGATAAGTGTTCTCTTGAGAGGAGAGGATGATTTCACTTTCCTGGGAATCCTGTGCCCCTTGCCCCAGGAAATGTGGAGGGCTGACTGTAATGCTAATTTGGCAGCGAGACCAATTTACTGAAGAATGTTAGGAATTTCCTTTTTGGGGGGCTACATCTTCCAGAATTGAGAAGTGATGTTGGCTGAGAGATTCTTGGAGTTAATTTTTTCAAACTTGGTTTTCCATCACTTCAGGCAACAGCTGCCGGACTACCGTACAAGTTCCTTCCAGCCCCATGATTTTGTCCTCTGATACAGTTGGGAGCATCTTTTTGGACCAAGAGTAATTGCGTGATCTGTATCTCTTCCTTTTGCAAGAGTTTGCTTCCATATGTTGACATACAATGAGATATTTTCATCAGCTGCTCCAAGGCTGTGGAATGACCTGCCGGAAGAGATCTGACAGCTAGATCATCGGTCGGAATTTAAAGCACAAGTAAAGACACATCTCTTCCGGCAGGCCTTCCTGGTCAATTGTGATTTTTAATCTGTATTATATCAGTGGATTTTAAATTGTATCTTAACTCTTTTTATCTTGTTGTGTATCATTTAATAGTGTTTTATCTCTTGTTTGAATGTGTTATATTTCTCTTTGAGTTGCAGGGAGGGACAGGTAATATTTATTATTTATTTATTTAAAAGTTTTGTATACCGGCCTTCTCACCTCTCTTGAGGGACTCAGACCGGTTTCCAACCATAATATCACATACAATCAATAAAACATCATAATACATATTACAGTAAAACATTAAAACAGCAATTACAATCAATAACTATAATGGTCAGTCGTCACACTAAAATCATTGCTCATCATCCTCCATCCATTTCTCAGGGTGTTGGCTCACTCGTCTCCATAACCAAGTCTTCACCTGTTTCCTAAATGTCAGGATAGAAGGGGCGGTTCTGATCTCCAGTGGGAGAGAGTTCCAGAGTCAAGGGGCCACCACCGAGAAGGCCCTGTCCCTCGTCCCCACCAGACGCGCTTGCGAGGCCAGTGGGACCGAGAGCAGGGCCTCTCCAGACGATCTTAATAATCTTGATGGTTCATAGGGGAGAATACGTTCAGAGAGGTAAACAGGGCCGGAGTCGTTTAGGGCTGTATAGGTTAACACCAGCACTTTGAATTGTGCTCAGAAGCTAATTGGCAGCCAGTAGAGCTGGTGTAACAACGGAGTGGTGTGCTCCCTGTACCCAGCACCGTTAGTAGTCTGGCTGCCGAGCGTTGGACTAGCTGCAGCTTCTGGGCAATCTTCAGAGGCAACCCCACGTAGAGAGTGTTGCAGTAGTCTAAACGGGATGTAACCAAAGCGTGGACCACTGTGGCCAAGTCAGACTTCCCAAGGTATGGGCACAGCTGGCTCACAAGTTTTAATTGTGCAAAAGCTCCCCTGACCACCGCCGAAACCTGGGGCTCCAGGCTCAGCGATGAATCTAGGAGAACTCCCAAACTGCGAACCTGCACCTTCAGGGGGAGTGTAACCCCGTCCAACACAGGCTGTAACCCTATACCCTGTTATTTATTATTATTATTATTATTATTATTATTATTATTATTATTTAATACACAGCAAGATTAGTACATAGCAAACAAGATCACTATGCTGGCTTTTGTATTCGATCACATGTTGGACACTTCCCAAGTGTTGAGCACTGTATGATGTATCGGCGAATAATGCATGCAGATCCGAGTAGGGTGGCCTTTAGCAGCTGGCAGATGGTTATTTTGCCAGTGCAGATTGTTTTCAAGTGCATGCCAAGGTCTTTAGGCACTGCACCCAGTGTGCCAATGACCACTGGGACCACCTTGACTGGCTTGTGCCAGATTCTTTGCAGTTCTATCTTTAACTCCTTGTATCGTGTAAGCTTTTCCAGTTGCTTGTTGTTGTTGTTAAATACGCATTCAGCTCGTCTGTTTAATTGTACTGATTAACTCCCATCTCGATAATAGCTGACTTCTCAGCCATGGCCTGTATTATTTTGTAGTGCCAGACCTTGTGCTATGCCAGATATGCTGTAACTGCGGTAATACATGCCCAAGGCAATTCCCTTCAGATGTTGTGGCTACAGTGCCAGACCCTGAGAGCAAACACTCGCTGGCTACATTATGTGTGGACTGCATAGCCCTCTAATAAACATTAGATATGTCTCATATGCACTTTGTCCAGGTTTGTGTAACTCTGAAGTTCTATAAAATAATGACGTTGGGAATAAACTTTTATGTGTTTCAACCAGTTCAGTGAGTAGGTTGGACTGAAAAGACTGCTGGGACTTGATAGGCCAAAGTTATTGCTTGTTTGTTAGCTGGTAACCATCTTAGGAGGAAACGATAGGATTGATATTTCAGCCCTATCCTACATGGGTCGCACTTCCCAAAACTCTTTAACAATGAGAGAGGTTAGTGGATATTTTTATAGATTAATATATATCTTAAAATTGGCTAATACCATTTGACTATTTTTGAAATATTTATAACTCTATATGAATATTTCTCAGCTTGGGGGTCCAAACCCCTGAGGGGGGGTTGTGAGGGGGAAATTAGAGGGGTCACCAAAGACCATTAGAAAACACAGTATTTTCTGTTGGTGATGGGGGTTCTGCGCGGGAATTTGGCCCAATTCTATGATTGGTGGGATTCAGAATTCTCTCTGATTGTAGGTGAACTATAAGTCCCAACAACTACAACTCCCATATGTCAAGGTCTATTTTCCCCAAATTTCAGCAGTGTTCATATTTGGGCATATTGAGTATTCATGCCAAGTTTGGTCCAGATCCATCATTGTTTGAGTCCACAGTGCTCTCTGGATTTAGGAGAACTACAACTCCAAAACTCAAGGTCAATGGCCACCAAACACTCCCAGTATTTTCTGTTGGTCATGGGAGTTCTGTGGGCCAAGTTTGGTTCAGTTCCATTGTTGGTGGAGTTCAGAAGGCTCTTTGATTGTAGGTAAACTATAAACCCCAGCAACTACGACTCCCAAATGACATAACAACTCCCCCCGCCTCAACCCCACCAGTATTCAAATTTGGGTATATTGGGTATTTGTGCCAAATTTCGTCCTGTAAATGAAAGTACATCCCGCATATCAGATATTTACATTACAATTCATAACAGTAGCAAAATTACACTTATGAAGTTGCAACAAAAATATTTTATGGTTGGGGGTCACCACAACATGAAAAACTGTATTAAGGAGTCATAGCATTAGGAAGGTTGAGAAACACTGCTCTATAGAATCATAGAGTTGGAAGAGACCTCATGGGCCATCCAGTCCAACCCCCTGCCAAGAAGCAGGAAAATCGCATTCAAAGCACCCCTGACAGATGGCCATCCAGCCTCTGTTTAAAAGCCTCCAAAGAAAGAGCCTCCACCACACTCTGTGGCAGAGAGTTCCACTGCTGAACAGCTCTCACAGTCAGGAAGTTCTTCCTCATGTTCAGGTGGAATCTTCTTTCCTGTAGTTTGAAGCTATTGTTCCATATCCTAGTCTTCAGTGGTGATACTTCAGCAGCACTTTAAAACTAAATTGTACCCAACTGTTTCCCCAACATATTACAAAATATCGCAAAAATAAAGCACACACCCCAGTCAGCAATCCCCGCTCTTACCCATTAAAACCCCGCAGACACAGAAAGCTCTTCGCTTTGTCAGTTCCTGCTTCTGTAATTCACTTCGGATCATTTTTAGTACGCTTCCGTTTTAGCGATTAAAAAAAGAAACAAATTAAAGAATGGATTAAAAACCAGCAGATTAGTTTGTATTACATTTTCTGAATGGTTCAATGTTAGCAAATTAACTTGAGAGATTTTGGCATTAGTACCTCAGTGCTGATGCTAATGTTTTTAAACCCGGTTGGAATTGATAGACTGTGCCTTCTTTCAGGGAGAATTTTTTAAGGGACCATACACAAAATATAGCTTGTTCTATACAATGAAAACAGTATAGAGCCTAAATATAACTTTTGAAATATCACTTTAATCCTACCTGGATTTTACTTACTTGTGGTCCCTCGTAGCTCGAGGATGATTGTCTTCCAGATGTGGTGTCTTGGCGGTGGGTCTGTAGGTGGCTGTGGAGCCCTATTCTTGATCCGCATTTTCTCCCACAGTGAGGACATCTCTTTCCAGAAGGAAGGCAGTCCCAGTCATGGTTGGCTGATGAGTCTTCCACTTGGCACGTTTCTTCCTTTCGCCCTCCATTCATGCCTCTTCGAATTCTGCAGCACTGCTGGTCACAGCTGACCTCCAGTTAGAGCGCTCAAGGGCCAGGGCTTCCCAGTTCTTGGTGTCTATGCCACAGTTTTTGAGGTTGGCTTTAAGCCCATCTTTAAATCTCTTTTTCTGCCCACCGACATTCTGTTTCCCATTCTTGAGTTCGGAGTAGAACAACTGCTTTGGGAGACAGTGATCAGGCATTCGGACAATGTGGCCAGTTGATGGCGGAGGAACATTGCTTCAATGCTCGTGGTCTTTGCTTCTTCCAGCACGCTGACATTTGTCTGCCTGTCTTCCCAAGAGATTTGCAGGATTTTTCAGAGGCAGTGCTAATGGAATCATTCCAGGAGTTGCATGCGACTCCTGGAATGTCCACGTCTCACAGGCGTATAGCAGGGTTGGGAGGACAGTGGCTTTATAAACAAACACCTTGGTCTCCTTATGGATGTCCCGGTCCCACTCTCTGCTTCATTAGGAAGAATGCTGCACTCGCAGAGTTCTGGCGGTGTTGTATTTCAGTGTCAATGTTGACTTTTGTGGAGAGGTGGCTGCCAAAGTAGCGGAAATGGTCAACATTTTCTAATGTTACACCATTAAGCTGTATTTCTGGCATTGGAGAGGGATTGGCTGGTGACTGCTGGAAGAGCAGTTTGGTTTTCTCGATGTTCAATGACAGGCTGAACTTCTCGTATACTTCTGCGAAGATGTTTAGAATGGCTTGTAGGACTTCTTCTGAATGTGCACAAACAACATTGTCATCAGTATATTGGAGTTTTAGAGCAAAGCTTTCACTCAGCCCCAACAACAAAATCTCACTGATTTTGCTCAACTTTGTTTCCTAAGTTATTCTTTTATGGGACATACGTATCCTTAATTTTATAAGCAACCACCTCAAGTCCTACTTTTGGGGCTAATGTGAGACATTGTTACAATATGTAACAATATCTCAAAAAGGATATTGTTATCCTTTTTGGGCTACAAAAAGGATATTGTTATCCTTTTTGGGCTCTCCTCACTTACATATTTTCTAATCCTACCTCATCCAGGGTTTTATCATTTTATCTCGTCTATTTGGCCTGCCCATTCTGTTTGACTTTATATTGTGTTAATTTGTTTTATTTAATTTATTTTGCTACTAAAAGTATTTTCTGATGTAATTTTTGTTGTCTGCATTCTGTATTTTATTGTGCTGTGTTGTATTTTTGGGCTTGGCCTCATGTTAGCCACTTCGAGTCCCCTTTGGGTAGATGGTGGCGAGGTATAAATAAAGTTTATTATTTTATTTATTACGATCCCCATATCCACGAGACCAATATCCACAATTTCATGTGTCTATCCTAAATATGATCTTTCTAGACATTTTCTGGGTCATCCAGCACAACTCTAAGATCCTGGAGTCCTCGTGGACAACAAGTTAAACATGAGCCAACAATGTGATGTGGTGGCAAAAAAAGCCAATGGGATTTTGGCCTGCATCAATAGGAGCATAGTGTCTAGATCTAGGGAAGTCATGCTAGCCCTCTATTCCTCTTTGGTTAGACCACACCTGGAATATTGCGTCCAATTCTGGGCATCACAATTCAAGAGAGATATTGACAAGCTGGAATGTGTCCAGAGGAGGGTGACTCAAATGATCAAGGGTCTGGAGAACAAGCCCTATGAGGAGAGGCTTAAGGAGCTGGGCATGTTTAGCCTGAAGAAGAGAAGGCTGAGAGGTGACATGATAGCCATGTATAAATATGTGAGAGGAAGCCACAGGGAGGAGGGAGCAAGCTTGTTTTCTGCTTCCATGGAGACTAGGACGTGAAACAATGGCTTCAAATTACAAGAAAGGAGATTCCATCTGAACATGAGGAAGAACTTCCTGACTGTGAGAGCCGTTCAGCAGTGGAACTCTCTGCCCCGGAGTGTGGTGGAGGCTCCTTCTTTGGAAGCTTTTAAACAGATGCTGGATGGCCATCTGTCAGGGGTGATTTGAATGCAATATTCCTGCTTCCTGACAGGGGGTTGGACTGGATGGCCCAGGAGGTCTCTTCCAACTCTATGATTCTATGATTCTAAGGTATTCTTGGGCTAGCAGTCCTCTATTTGAATAGGATTTGCTGTTGTCTGTGTTCATATATGCACGTACCCCTGTGAATATGGAGATTGTGCTTGTCAGTTGCAGATTAAGGACTTGATTAAAATGTTCTCTAGATCTATTGTTGTGACTCTGTGGTCAGTGTTTGCTGGACTCATGCTAGAGGACTGTCATCATCTCTATCTCATGCCATCCAACTATCCTGACACCCAGCGCATAGCCATGAGCCAAAAGGGAGGACAGGATATATGAACCAACCATAAAAGTCAGTTGCCCCGAGGTGGGGGGAAAAAGGGAATGTGGAAAGGGGAAAGCTCCAGGAGCCAGGACTCTTGCGTGATTTATGATCTTGTAGCTAGGCCTATATAGACCGGCAGTTGTGCAAGACTCTCGTATTCTGAACAATAATGACATATGGTATTTTCAGCCCTTGTGTGTCTTGCTGTGAAGCAACACAGTTGGAGCTCAGAAACCTTACAAGGACCAAGGGATTTCTAGAGAGATGTTTTTTCTGGAGGTTTTTTTGGGGAGAGGTGCAGAGGACTCACTGAAGGAAAAACATTTTTCATAAATGGGAGGTAAGAGGTTTAGGGCAATACTGGAGCTTCAATGACCCCAAAAAAAGAGTGACCAATGTGCTGTTCTTTCTCCAACTCTGCTTTAGAGTACTTCTAATTGAGAAGCTCCTGCTTCGGTTACCGGAGACTTAGGAAGTGGATCCTTCATTGCTTGGCTCTTCCAAGGCCACAATCTTGAATTCAATCAAACTGGTTGAGCAGCAGGTGTCTTTGCACAGTTGCACAAACAATAGCAGGGTTGGCAGTGCTTTTGCGCTGCCTTTCTATTGTGCCTTGTTAGAACGAAAACAATCGGAAAAGTCAATTGATGCTTGCTTGCAGCTGCCGAGTCTTCCCCCCTTTGTGATGACCTGGAAAGCAGAGTGAGAAAATAATAGTGAGAGAGCTGCATATGACAGAAAGAATACAATAATTTGTTTTGTGTTTTGCTTATTTATCTTCTAAAGCAGTGTTTCTCAACCTTCCTAATGCTGGGACTCCTTAATACAGTTCCTCATGTTGTGGTGACTCCCAACCATAAAATTATTTTCATTGCTACTTCATAACTGTAATTTTGCTACTGTTATGGATCATAATGTAAATATTAGATATTCAGGATAGATTTTCATTCACTGGCCCAATCTTTGTGGTGGCATTATTATTATTTGAAACACAACAAGATGAGTCCACAGCAGAAAAAATCACTCTGCTGATTCTTGTATTGGATCACACGTCGGACACCTCAAAATATGTTAGACCACTGCTTTTGAACCCCAAATAGGGATCCGTTAGCTCAATGTTGAATCACAAAAAATGGCCACAGTAATTTTTTTCTGGATGCCACACATTTACATAACTCCGTTAGCAACAGTGTGCAGTGTTTACAGTGGATTCTACAGACGATGCTTCAGCTGTACTCCACAAAAAGGAATATCAGCCTGTTAAACAAGCCTTGGTTTATTATCATTAAATGTTTGGGATTTGTACCTATTTTATATACCTATATGCCCAGGGGTCATATACAAATTTGTTAGGTGGAAAGGAATCTCTAGTGGGAAAAGTTTAAGAAGCTCTGTGTTAGACCACAAATTCCTCCACCCCCAATCCCACAGGCCAACATAGTATGCTGGGGATGGTGGGAAATCTAGTCCAAACCTACATAGATGGAGGGTGCTGAGTTGCTGAAGAATCTTTTGAATATATACCAGTCCCCAAGTTACGAACAAGATAGGTTCTTAAGTTGAATTTGTATGCAAGTTGGAACAGGTATATATTTAAAGTTAAATGGCTGAGCTGCTGAACTTGCTGACCAAAAGGTTAACTCTTCAAATCCAGGGAGTGGGGTGAGCTCCCACTGTTAGCCCCAGCTGCTGCCAGCCTAGCAGTTCGAAAACATGCAAATGTGAGTAGATCATTAGGTACTGCTTCTGCAGGAAGGTAACAGCGCTCCATGCAGCTATGCTGGCCACATGATCTTGGAGGCGTCTATGGACAACACCGGCTCTTCAGCTTAGAAATGGAGATGAGCACCTCCCCACAGAGTTGGACACAACTAGTCTTCGTGTCAAGGGGAAACATTTACCTTTACCTCCAGTCAAATATATTATATTAGGGAAGGATCAAAACCCCTGTGACATTTGTTTTGCTGTCTGTGTCCCTGTTTGGAAGATTTCCCCTCCATTTCTGCTCCTGTGAGAACTGGATTTTGAAAAATGTGCCTTGTTGTGGAAACAAGGACTAGGGATAAAGCCTAAGTGGAGACACCTTTTCCCCATGAGAAGTCTTCTAGGACTGGATTTCCTTTCCTAGGGATAGATTTCTCTCGCTTCCTGTTGCCTCACCTCCGTTCATAGCTATGAGTTGGATGTATGTCGGATGTTTGTAACTTGGGGATTGCCTGGATGTATATTGTTGATTGATCTTAAAGGATGCTGGGTTGGCGAGGAATCTTTGGAATCCTGGGACAGATAGTCTATTCAGATTTTGTTGGGTAATCATGAGATGAATCGATTGCAAGCATCGTCCTGAAAGGCTCCAGTGAGCAGGAAATGATAGGGTGGAACTCATACATCCACCATGCTAACCTGATGTGCCCCGACCTTTTCTTTGTTCTGTTCTGTTTGTTTTTAATCTCCCCTTCCTCCTCTTTCCTCCTGGGATCCTGCCAGGACAGGTTTCCATTGTAGATTGCACAAGAGCCGAGAGGAAGTGTGCATTTTCATCCTCTCTGTGTTGTTTGGGAGAAGGCTCTGAACGCCCGGAGTGGCTGGAGGTTGAGCCTGGAGGCTCAGCCCTGCCTCTTCGGCCTCTAGATTCCTCTCCCTTGGTATCTACCTGGTCTTGCACGCCCCAAAGTCATTTGCCATGGCCCCACCTCTGGGCAGTCTTCCTACCCTGGTCTTAATCCTCGACCTTTGGGTTGCCTGGTCATTTCTTGTCCATTGCTCTGTTCAACCAGCCTTTGGGGTATCTCTTGCCTGCTTTTCTGGCTGGGCAAGCAGCCATTCCTTCCAGAGGAATAGTCGGGAAGGCTGTTCGCCATCCACTGATATCCAGGTATGTGCTGAGATAAATATTATTTATTTATTTATTTACGACATTTATATGCCACCCTTCTCACCCTGAAGAGGACTCAAAGTGATATATATATATATATATATATATATATATATATAGAATATATTAAATTATTAGCATAGTACAATATCAGTATTATATATTACTACTAGCTGTCCCTGCCACGTGTTTCTGTGGCCAAGTCTGTTGATCTGGAAAATAAAATAATGAGAAAATGTTGGTTTCTAATATATGTAATTTCTTCATGCTTGTGGGTAAACAGTATTTTTTGCTCTTTCTTGGTCAGTGTTGATGTGGAGAGTGTCTGGTTTGCCCACCCTGGAACATGCAAGATATCATTGTCCTTCTTTAAGGGTCCCTTTCAAGTCTGTGATACTATATCTGTGTGTGTATGAATTATATCTATCTATCTATATCTATGGCTGGATGGCTATTTGTCAGGAGGGCTTTGATTATGTTTTCTTGCCCTGATGAAGGGAGTTGGATTGGATGGCCTTAAGTATTTTCTGTCATGGGGGTTCAGTGTGGGAAGTTTGCCCTGATTCTGTCGTTCATGGGGTTCAGAACGCTCCTTGATTGAACTGTGAATCCCAGTGACTACAACTCCCAAATGTCAAGGTCTATTTCCCCCAAACTCCATCTGTGTTCATATTTGGGTGTATTGAGTGCTTGTGCCAAGTTTGGTCCAGATCCATCATTGTTTGAGTCCACAGTGCTCTCTGGATGTAGGTGAACTACAACCCCCAAACTCAAGGTTGATTCCCACCAAACCCAATATTTTCTGTTGGTCATGGGAGTTCTGTGTGCCAAGTTTGGTTCAACTCCATCATTGGTGGAGTTCAGAAAGCTCTTTGATTATAGATGAACTATAAATCCCACCAACTACAACTCCCAAATGACAAAATCATAAATTTTTGAGTGATAGTCAATCCTTGTGTAGTGAGACATTTTGTTGCCAAATTTGGTGTGATTTCGTTCATTGGTTCTTTTGTTTTTAAGGCACTCATTATGCACAGAGCATTTTTATATATATAGACTATATGGTACTACACCATTATATTGTAATATTATTAGTAATATTACATGTAATATAAATATATATAATTATAATATCATATCATTATTAGTATTACATTGTATTATATTATAATATAAATATTATATGTATGTATGATACATTACATTACATTACATTATATTATATTATATTATTAGCATAGCACAGGATAAAAGGTGGAACTGTCTTCTGCCTGCCTCTCTCTTCACTCTGGCCCATATGCAGGAGACAAGATGGAATTTATCCACAATATCTGATTTGAGCTGGATTATCTGATTCCTCACTGTCGTATAATCCAGTTCAATGTGGATTTTATACAGTTGTGTGGAAGAGCCCTGAGATGAGAAAAGGGCTTCTCTGATGATCTCAGAGTTTGGGCAGGTTTACAATATAAATATAAGATATATAATTATAATATTGTAGTAGTAGTAGTAGTAGTAGTAGTATTATATTGTATTACATTATAATATATTGTTGGCTGATGAGTGTACTTGTGAACATACCATCATTGCTGCACATTTGCTGGGTTGCAGCACAGGACTCTTCATGAACATTTTTTTTCATGTCAGTAGCAACTTGAAAAACTGCAAGTTGCTTCTGGTGTGAGAGAATTGGCCATCTGCAAGGACATTGCCCAGGGATGGCTGGATGTTTTGATGTTTTACCACCCTTGTGGGAGGCTTCTCTCATGTCCCCGCATGGAGAGCTGGAGCTGACAGAGGGAGCTCATCCGCACTCTCCCCGGATTAGAGCCTCCAACCTATTGGTCTTCAGTCCTGCTGGCACAAGGATTTAACCCACTGCGCCACCAGGGGCTCCTACATAAAAGTGAAAAACTGTGAATTAAAAAAGTCACAAAGAGAATATTTGATATTTGTTCCGTGTATTTTAATATGTATTTTGTTGAAATATGTTTCAATTTGTGTACTTTATCGAATATTTTAGATCAGTGGTTCTCAGTCTTCCGAATGCCACGACCCCTTAATACAGTTCCTCATGCTGTGATGACCCCCAACCATAAAATTATTTTTGTTGCTACTTCATAACTGTCATTTTGCTACTGTTATGAATTGTCATGTAAATATCTGATATGCAGGATGTATTTTAACTCACTGGACCAAATTTGGCACAAATACCCAATGCGCCCAAATTTGAATACTGGTGGGGTTGGGGGGGGGGGGGATTGATTTTGTCATTTGGGAGTTGCAGTTGCTGGGATTTATAGTTCACCTAGAATCAAAGAGCATTTTGAAGTCCACCAACAATGGGATGGAGCCAAACTTGGCACACAGAACTCCCATGACCTACAGAAAGTACTGGAAGGATTTGGTGGGCATTGACTTTGAGTTTGGGAGTTGCAGTTTACCTGTATCCAGAGAGCACTGTGGACTCAAACAATGATGGATCTGGACCAAACTTGGTGCAAATCCTCAATATACCCACATGTGAAAACTGGTGGAGTTTGGGGAAAGTAGAACTTGACATTTGGGAGTTGTGGTTGCTGGGATTTATAGTTCCCCTTCAACCAAAGAGCATTTTGAACCCCATCAATAATAGAATTGGGCCAAACTTCCCACACAGAAGAAAATACTGTGGTTTCTGATGACCTTTGGCGACTCCTCTGACACCTCCTGGCAACCCCCTCAGGAGTCCCGACCCCCAGGTTGAGAAACACCATTTTAGATTATTGTGTGTTTTTAGCAATTGTGTGTTTTACCACAAGGAGAGGCAGGTAATAAATAAAATAATTATTATCTAGGAATATCTAGCCATTCCTAGATAATAATAATAATAATAATAATAATAATAATAATAATAATAATACTCTGTGGACATACTGGAAGTTGACTACAGAATCACACTGGAGTACCTGAAGAGTCCTTGATTATTCCCAGATTTGATTTCAACGAATCTCTCCAGGAATCTCTAGGTCCTCCAGTAATATGACCCTATGGTCACTTTCCTGAGGTCATGCTGAAATCTCTCCTTCCCTCAACATGACTAAAGGAAAGTGACCATAGGGTCATAATGAAAGACTTTTAACTTTGCATATGCACAGAATATGTTTGAATGGTTTTTAATGAATGTGAATTTTTAATACTATTTATATTTAATTCTATTTTAATATTGGTATATTTGTATATTTTAAATTGTCTACTAATGCTTTTTATGTTACGCCCCTTTGAGTCCCCTTCAGGAGAGATAAAGCGAAGAATAAATAATAATATTAATAATAACAACAACAATAGTAGAGGTTCTTGGAGGTAACCTTTTAAAGAAAATCTGGGAATAATCAAATCTGCAAAAGTCAAAAGCGCAAATGTGTAGGGATATTATAGTTCCAAAATAATAACATTTTAAAGTCGCCATCTGCTCACCCACAGAAAACCATATTTAATAAGCCTTGACACTATAAGAAGGTTTCTTGCAACAGTAATGGTGAGGCCGTGGACCATATTTTAGTTCTTGTGGACCACTGGTGGTCCACGGACTACAGGTTGGGAACCACTGTTCTATTCAGATGTATTCTGATGCATTGGAAGTCTGGTTACCATTTTGTTGATATTTTTTTCAGTTTGGGATATTTTAAGCCATTATATTTATGGCCAGCTTTGGTGCATTTGGGGCAGAAATAAATAAATTCTTCCTCTAACTCAGTGGTTCTTAACCTGTGGTCCGTGGACCACCAGTGGTCCGCAAGAATTAAGATATGGTCCGTGATCTTACCGTTACTATACTGTTTCAACAAGAGCTACTGGTCTCGCAAAACCCTCTTACAGTGCCGAGTCTTATTAAATATGTTTTTTTTTTTGTGGGCAAACAGATGGCGACTACTGGATAACATATGTTCTGTATCAGAAACTAGAGCTTATGTGGTCTATCCGATGCAATTTTCTGAATCAACACCCCAAATAACCAAACACATTTACATTTAAAAGAATCTGGGCATTTGTAATTTGGTGATGGAAAATTTTCTGTTAGAAAGTTCTAGTGTTCTTTTACAGAGGTCCCTCCCAAAACTATACATCTCAGGATTCCATAAGATGGGATCCATAATAGGTAAAGTAGAGCAGATGCACTTGTAGTTTGAGGGAGTGCTGTACTGGTTTTTTTAGTGGTTCCTGCCCAAGAGAGATGGATTTTGGAAGCTAAGCAGGGAAGGCCCTGGTTAGTTAATAGATGAGAGACCGCCAGCAAATGCCAAGTGCCGTAGACAGAGGAAGGAACTGGCAAAACCAGCTTTGAGCCTTCCTTGCCTAGGAAAACCTCATTTGATCCATAGAGTCCTCAGAAGTTGTCAGGCAACTTAAAGGCATGTATACATACATTCAGGAATTTGAAATGTTATCTCTGCATATCTGAATTGTCTTTTGGCATTAACTTTCCTAGGTAACAGGGAATTGTCAAGGTTCAAAAAGACCTGTTCTCAAAAGTCATGAGTCAGAAGTAATGTGGTTACCCCACTAAGGAATTACTCTTGTCGGGATCTACATTGTAGAATTAATGCAGTCTGGCCCCATTTTTACTGCCCTAGCTCAGTGCTGTGGAGTTCATAGTTTTCTCTCCCAGATGCCTCTCCGAATACATCCAAGTCCTACCCAGGGCAAAATCCTGTTCAGCTGCCAGGATTTCAGGGGAACCTGTTTTTATTTATCGTATCAGAAGCAAACCAAGTGTACAGTTGTAATATATTTAAAAAACACAAACGTTTTAAAAACTTGGCATAATGCTAAATGTACTTTGACCAGTAGCTGGCCACTTGGAGTGCCTCTGGTGTTGCTATAAGAAGATCCTCCATTGTGTATGTGGCAGAGCTCAGGCTGCATTGTAATAGGTGGTCTGTGGTTTGCTCTTCTCCACACTCACATGTTGTGGACTCCACTTTGTGGCCCCATTTTTTAAGGTTGGCTCTGCATCTCGTGGTGCCAGAGCGCAGTCTGTTCAGCGCCTTCCAAGTCGCCTGGTCTTCTGTGTGCCCAGGGGGGAGTCTCTCATTCTCTCAGTCGGTATCCACCATGGCTTGAGGTTGCAGATTTTTGCCTGCCACTTTTAGACTCTCACTTGCTGAGGTGTTCCTGCGAGCATCTCTATAGATCTTAGAAAACTATTCATGCTCCCCCTCTATTCTGCCTTGATTAGACCACACCTGGAATATTGTGTCCAATTCTGGGCACCACAATTGAAGAGAGATATCAACAAGCTGGAATGTGTCCAGAGGAGGGTGACTAAAATTATCAAGGGTCTGGAAAACAAATCCTATGAGGAGCATCTTGAAGAGCTGGGCATGTTTAGCCTGAAGAAGAGAAGGCTGAGAAGAGACATGATAGCTATGTATAAATATGTGAGAGGAAGTCATAGGGAGGAGGGAGCAAGCTTGTTTTCTGCTGCCGTGGAGACTAGGATGCGGAACAATGGCTTCAAACTACAAGAAAGGAGATTCCATCTCAACATGAGGAAGAACTTCCTGACTGTGAGAGCTGTTCAGCAGTGGAACTCTCTACCCCAGAGTGTGGTAAAGGCTCCTTCTTTGGAAGCTTTTAAATGGAGGCTGGATAGCCATCTGTCGGGGGTGCTTTGAATGCAATTTCCTGCTTCTTGGCAGGGGGTTGGACTGGATGGCCCATGAGGTCTCTTCCAACTCTATGATTCTGTTCCTTGATTTAAGGCATTGGCATGCTGGCTGATACTCGAACAGGGTGTGGGCTGGAGATGTCACTGTCTTGGTCCATCTGTTGGCTTTAGGGTATTTGGACCCTTCTTTTTATCAGGTCATGCAAAGATTGTGAAAGCATAGCTTGCCTGCAGTGTTTACTGTAATCTCCACCACTTTTAAGTGTCTAGTGAAGCCTTCCACGTAAATCTCTTCCTCATTGCTCAAGATTACGGATCCAAAAGCCTCCGAGGCCATAGTTTTGCTATTCAAATTCCATTTTGCCTGCAGGCCTGTTACAGACAAAGAAGGAAAAACATTTGTTAGATTATAAGAATGCATCTTGGCGTAAAACTAGGTGGGGCAATTGCATTTAAATGGCAAGTGCATGTATTAGTCTACTGTCATCATTCTTCCTGTATTGGTCCCAAGCAGCTTACGGTATATTATTTGAAGACACAATAGGAAAGATTCAAAACCATAAAACAACCAATCTAATTAAAATGTTCATCTGAAACAGTGATTCCCAAACTCTAATCTTCAAGGTGCTTTGGACTTCAGCTCCCAGAAGCCTCCGCTGCCTTGGCCAATGATCAGGGATTCTGGGAGCCAATGTCTAAAACTTCTAGAAGAGCAGAGTTTGGGAAATATTGATTTAAAACTTCTAAAAAATCATTGAAGGCATTGTATAAAAAATACAATACACATGCTTAAAAGCCTCCTTGGAGATTTGGAAGGAGGATCTTGACCAGCAGGAATTACTTATACCTGATGCCACAAATGATTATGTTTCCAATTACTTTTTAAGGACTTTTAAAAAGAGATTTTTCAGGCTGCATGCAATTATTGCAACCTACATGCAATTTGTTTATTTATTTGAGATAGAGAACAACAACCAGAACAACCTTGGGGAACACCCTCCCCAAGGACAATAGATCGGCCCCCACCCTCTTAACATTTTGCAAAAAAGTCAAAACCTGGCTTTGTGAGCAGGCTTTCTCAAATGCAGTGTAGCAAATAATTACTTGACCTCGGAACGGCTGGAGAATTGCGATCGGATGATGATTCTGGAAATGAGATGTGGAGGATTTATGTTTTATTGATTTTTTGCCTATGGAACTTTGTGGTTTTTATATGCTTTTAACTGTTTATATTGTGGCATCAAATTGTGCCATTTTGTGAACCGCCCTGAGTTGCCCTTGGCTGAGAAGGGCGGTATAGAAATATAGTAAAGAAATATAGTAAATAAACAACACTTTTTTTATATTCCGCACTATCTTACCAAGGGGACTCAGAGCAGATTTCAACATACACAGATAGGCAAATATTCAGTACCTTTAGTACAGTGAAATAACAATGACACACAAATACACAGAACAAAGGTAAAGGCTTCTCCTTTCATTTCCGGCTTCTGGAGGCGATGCTCAACTCCGACCATGGAGAGGTGCTCTTGTTCCATTTCCAAGCCAAGGAGCCTGTTGTCTGTATGGCAGCATGGGCTCCTTTATTGCCTTCCCATCGAAGCGGTATCTATTGATCTACTCACATTTGCATGTTTTTGAACTGCTAAGTTGGCAGGAGCTAGGGCTAACAGCAGGAGCTCACCCCAACTCGTAGCTTCAAACTGCTAACCTTTATATCAGCAAATTCAACCATTCAACAGGTAACCCATGCACCACTGCAGCCCCAAGAATAATAGATAGATAGATAGATAGATAGATATTAAGGGACAAGTAATCTAATAATTTACTTTTTAAAACACTATAGTATACTACAAGTATGTTAAAAATCTCTTTTGTTCCAAAAGATCAGGAAAGATCTGATGTTATGGAGTTGGCAGCCATATCCATACCCATAGATACTATATACACAGATTCAGGCTTCTATGGCTTAAAAATATTTTTTTAATTCCAAAAAAGCCCATCTTGATTTTGCCATTTGGATATCCACGGGGTTCCTGGAACCAAACTCCGAGCAGATACCAAGGGCCCACTGGACTCAGTTGAGTTTTGCGGGCCTGAGTTCATGAAGTGGATCCCCCAAAGTCTGCTTTAGTTCTGGCCCAACTTACATATCCAAACGTGTCTCCCCTTACGAACCTTCCAGGGATTTAAGATCATCTGGGGAGGCCCTGCTCTCGATCCCGCCTGCCTCACAGGTGCGCTTGGCGGGGATGAGAGATGGGGCCTTCTCAGTGGTGGCCCCTCAGCTGAGGAACTCCCTTCCTGGGGATATTAGATCGGCCCCCTCCCTCCTGACCTTTAAGAAAAGAGTAAAAACCTGTCTCTCCGAGCAAGCTTTTGGAACCACATTGTAACCAGAGAAACTCAGTATTGTGAATGAATATGGAACGGCTTAACGATGCAAATGGACATGGATTTTAACCTGGAATTTATAGTTTTAAATTGTTTTTATATGAATTTTATTATGTGATTTAACCTGTTTTAAATGATGTATTTATGTGTGTTCGGCATCTAATTGTTGCCAGTCTGTACGCCACCCTGAGTCACCTTCGGGCTGAAAAGATTGGGATAAAAGTGTGGTAAATAAATAAATAAGGGTGGTCTCTTGAACACTCCTCAAAGTCTTTCTCTGATTTTCTGGCACTGAATGTCAGCACATTCCCCCTGGAAGCGCTTTCCCTTTGTGGAGACAGCATTGTTTAAGAAAGAAGTCAGCCATCGCTGCAACTGGTATGATATACATTGTTCCCTCCTCGCCTTTAAGAAACACCTGAAGACATACCGTACTTCTGCTCACTGGCTTATGAGGAGGAGAAGGAGGAATAGATAATGACATTGCTATTATACCTCTGAGTAACATCTGCAATCCGTTCTTGGGTCTTTCTGCCCAATTGACATTTTGAACAATGATCAATTTATATGCCCCCAAGAAACTGTTGACTCTGCTTTGGGTTTTTGTGTTATGTTTGTTTTTATGTGTTATATAATAGGTCGTTTAAATTTTATTTTAATTTGCTAAGGGATGATTTGTTTTTATATGCTGTGGAGTTTAATTTTTGTTATTATGTGTCTATTAGTTGTTATACTCAGGCATTGAATGTTTGCTTTTTTTGTGATTGGAATCTGCCCTGAGTCCCTCCAGGGAGATAGGGCAGAATATAAATATTCATAATTATCCAAATGTTGGGCTAGAGCAGTGGTTCTCAACCTGTGGGTCCCTAGATCAGCGTTTCTCAACCTGGGGGTCAAGACCCCTGGTGGGGGGGGGGGTTGTGAGTGGGTGTCAGGGGGGTTGCCAAAGACCACCAGGAAACACGGTATTTTCTGTTGGTCATGGGGGTTCGGTATGGGAAGTCTGGCCCAATTCTATTGTTGGTGGGGCTCAGAATGCTCTTTGATTGTAAGTGAATAATAAATCCCAGCAACTACAACTCCCAAATGTCAAGGTCTATTTTCCCCAAACTCCACCAGTGTTCACATTTGGGCATATTGGGTATTTGTGCCAAGTTTGGACTCTCTTTGAGTCCACAGTGCTCTCTGGATGTAGGTGAACTACAACTCCAAAACTCAAGGTCAATGCCCACCAAACCCTTCCAGTATTTTTTGTTGGTCCTGGGAGTTCTGTCTGACAAGATTGGTTCAATGCCATCGCTGGTGGAGTTCAGAATGCTCTTTGATTGTAGGTGAACTATAAATCCCACCAACTACAACTCCCAAATGAATGAAAATCCATCCTGCATATCAGATATTTATATAATGATTCATAACAGCAGCAAAATTCCAGTTATGAAGTAGCAACAAAAATAATGTTATGGTTGGGGGTCACCACAACTTGAGGAACTGTATTAAGGGGTCGTGGCGTTAGGAAGGTTGAGAAACACTGCCCTAAATGGTTTGGCTTTCAACTTCCAGAAATCCTAACAGTTGGTAAACCGACTAGGATTTCTGGGAGTTGTAATCCAAAACACCTGGGGAGACCAGGGCCGTAGCCAGAAAAAAAATTCGGGGTGGGTTGAAAAATTCGGGGGGGGGGGGTTGAAAATTTCAGGGGGGGGATTAGGGTCACGCTGAAACAAAGAGCACAGCAGAGGGCAGAGTAGCCTTCAGTAGCCTGCAGCTCCGCCCCTGTCAACCACCTCCACCAAGTCTGGCCTCCTTAATGAGAGCATTCAACACTCCCCCCCCCCCAACTTGGTTGCTTCACTACATCGGCTATTGCTGCAAGTAATGACAGTGTGAATAAGTTGTCAATATTTGCTTGAGATAGTGCTTGCAGTTCTGGAGGGACTCTTAATTTTTTGCGTCTCATAGTCTTTGCATGGGGATTTGGTTAATCAGTTAAAATTAATGAGTAAACCAGGATTTTTTTTTAACCTGAAAAATTTGGGGGGGGGGGGGTTGAACCCCTAACCCCTAACCCCCCCCCTCCCCCGGCTACAGGCCTGGGGGAGACCCACATGTTGAGAACCACTGGGCTAAAGCTTGTGAGACCTATGTTGAAGTCATGAAACTCACTAGGTAATCGTGGGCGAATCATGCTCTCACCGCTGGTTTTGGCTCACAGGATTGCTATGAGGATATAGCGGGGAAAGGAAGTGAATCATCTAAGCTCCCTGGAACTCAGCAGTAGAGCAAAGTTTCGTGAGTTCAGTACCTGGCATTTGCAGGTAGACCCTGAGAAGACATCCACCTGGACGGTGAATGAGAACCATGCCTTCTTGAATCTCAAAAAGTTTGGGATTACAGCTACTGTTTCTCCTATTCAAAACACTCTTAAGTCATTGCATCCTCCAGATGTTTTAGACTCACTTTCTAAAGTCTGGAATATTGACAAAGTTGATGAATAGCTCACCTGAAGTATTTGGCAAGTATTAGGAGGCTGATGTGAACAATAAGGAAGTACAGGTAGTCCGCAAGTTACAAACAAGATAGATTCTGCAGGTTTGTTTTTAAGTTGAATTTGTATGTAAGTTGGAACAAGTACATTTTTAAGTGGAATTCCAACTCTCTCTCACACACACACACACAAACACACACACACACACATGTATAGGGCTGTGTCCCTTAGTCCCAATCTGTTCTGCTTTGTATGGTCGAAGGCTTTCATGGCCAGAATTACTGGGTTGTTGTAGGTTTTTTGGACTATATGGCCATGTTCTAGAAGCTTTCTCTCCTGACGTTTTACCTCACAACCTCTGAGGATGCTTGCCATCGATTCAGGTGAAACGTCAGGAGAGAATGCCTCTAGAACATGGCCATATAGCCCCCAAAAAACCTACAATAACCCTGTTCTGCTTTGGTTAGACCTCATGTGGAATAACACTGTGTCCAGTTCTGGGCATCATAAGTCAAGAAGGATATAGGCAAACTCCAGAGAAGGGCAGGCAAAATGATCAAAGGTTTGAAAGCCAAGCCCTATGAGGAGCGGCTTGGGGAGCTGTATATGTTTATGTTTAGGGTAAAAGAAGGCTGAGATTGTATATGATAGCCATGGTATTCCCTGTAGTAACCTACAGATGTGAGAGCTGGACCTTAGGGAAGGCTGAGCGAAGGAAGATAGATGCTTTTGAGCTGTGGTGTTGGAGGAAAGTGCTGAGAGTGCCTTGGACTGCGAGAAGATCCAACCAGTCCATCCTCCAGGAAATAAAGCCCGACTGTTCATTGGAGGGAAGGATACTAGAGACAAAGTTGAAGTACTTTGGCCACATCATGAGGAGACAGCAAAGCCTAGAGAAGGGAATTATGCTGGGGAAAGTGGAAGGTAAAAGGAAGAGGGGCCGACCAAGGGCAAGATGGATGGATGGCATCCTTGAAGTGACTGGACTGACCCTGAAGGAGCTGGGGGTGGTGACGGTCGACAGGGAGCTCTGGCGTGGGCTGGTCCATGAGGTCACAAAGAGTCAGAGACAACTGAACAAATGAACCAACAACAACAAACCATGTTTAAATATTAGGAGGAGGTGAGCATGTTCCCATCAGCCTTGACCTCAGTGTTGTGACTTGCCGCAAATTGCAATTCAGCACCCTTGTCTGTCGTTCACTCACCTCTGTTCTAAAACCTTTGTTTTCATATCCTAAAACTCTAGGATAAAAGAAGGCTGAGATTGTACATGATAGCCATGTTTAAATATTTGAAAGGATGTCACATTGAGGAGGAAGTGAGCATGTTCCCATCAGCCTTGGACTCAGTGTTGTGACTTGCCAGGAATTGCAATTCAACACCGTTGTCGTTCACTCACCTCTGCTCTAAAAGCTTTTGTTTTTATATCCTAACACTATTTGCCTCAAGTCAGCTTTGTCACACTGGGCTTGTGGGCTTTTTCGTCATTCTTTGTCAGCTGCTTTTTTATTTTCTGATAAAATTAATAGTAAATGTGATTTATTTAAAGCATTTCTACCCTGTCCTTTAGACGGAAGGGCTCCAGGATTGGCTTACAGATCAATACGCACAAGACAGTCCCTGATCTTGGGCTTGCAAGCTTAAAATAAAAGAGCTGCTCCAAAGGGGGAGAAAGAATGACGAGGGGGAAGGTAAAGCGTGAATATTCAAGGTTTTAATGCTAGACAGATAGCTTTCCAGCTGCAGGGGAAGATAAGTGAGATAGAAAAGGAATGCAATAAAATGAAGGCTTGTGAAAATCAGAGACTGAGATTTGAAAATATCCTCAAATGATGGATAGAGCAAACCTTGGAAATGTATTGTAAAAGGCTTTCATGACCAGAATCACTGGGTTGTTGTAGGTTTTTCAGCCTATATGGCCATGTTCTAGAAGCATTCTCTCCTGACATTTCACCTGCATCTATGGCAGGCATCCTCAGAGGTTGTGGGGTTTCTTGGAAACTTGGAAAAGATTGGAAATGCCATTTTTGCAGCATTGTTATTTTTAGGCTCCTTGGTGACGCAGCGGGTTAAACTGCTGAGCTGCTGAACTTGTGGACCAAAAGGTCCACAGTCCAAATCCTGGGAGGGGGTGAGCTTCTGCTGCTAGGCCCAGCTTCTGCCAACCTAGCAGTTCGAAAACATGCAAATGTGAGTAGATCAATAGGTACTGCTTTGACGCTCCATGCAGTCATGCCGGCCACATGGCTTTCGAATCATAAAATTATAGAATTAATTGGAAGAGACCTCGTGGATCATCCAGTCGAACCCCCTGCCAAGAAGCAGGAAAACCACATTGAAAGCACCCCCGACAGATGGTCATCCAGCCTCTGTTTAAAAGCCTCTAAAGACGCCTTGTAGGTGTCTACAGACAATGGAGACCACCCCCCAGAGTCAGACATGACTAGACTTAATGCCAAGGGGGGACCTTTACCTTTACCTATTTTTTTGTAAATGGTCAAGTTTGACTTTGACTTTAAGAATAAGAGATCCCCGATTCACCCTGCTCAGTCCTGCTCAGGTCTTGCAAAATCATAACTATAGGGCTTTATTTCTTGAATTTATCTACCGGTAATGCAATTTTCCTCTTTTCCTACATGCTTCCGCCGTACCAAAAAGTATTTCCTTTTCTAATGAATCTGTCCTTCTTTTTGGAACTACAGTTGGCTCCTTATTTTGGGTTGGAGTTTTGTGGGTTGGATTATTCTTGGTTTTGATTTTATTGTTTTCTTCAGGAATCTCTAGGGGCCTTTCACAGTCTTGTAATCCAGAATATCAATATCCACATTATCTGCTTTGAACTGGATTATCTGAGTACACACTACCATATAATCCAGTTCAAAGCAGATTTATTTATTTATCATGTCATAAGCGAATTGAGGGTATAATTACTGTATAATGTATTTAAAAACTTGGCATTGTGCTAAATGTCCTTTGACCAGAAGCTGACCACTTGGAGTGCCTCAGGTGTGGCGTAAGAAGGTCCTCCATTGTTCATGTAGCAGGGCTCAGGCTACATTGCAATAGGTGGTCTCTGGTTTGTTCTTCTCCACACTCACATGTCATAGACTATACTTTGTAGCCCCATTTCGTAAGATTGACTCTGTATCTCATGGGGTAGAGCACAGTCTGTTCAGCATCTTCCAGCTCACCCAGTCTTCCATGTGCCCAGGAGGGAGTTTCTCATCTGGTATCAGCCATTGATTGAGGTTCTGAGTTTTTGGCTGCCACTTTTGGACTCTCACTTACTGAGATGCTCCTGTGAGTATCTCTGTAGATCTTAGGAAGCTATTTTTAAGATGTTGGCATGCTGGCTGATATCTGAACAGAGGACAGGCCAGAGATGTCACTGCATTGGTCCTTTTGGCTGCTACTTCCTGACGAATGTCAGGTGGTGCAATACTGGCTAAACAATATAATTTCTCCAGCAGTGTAGGGTGCAGACACCTGTGATATTGTGGCATGTCTCATTAAGAGCCACATTCACTGTTTTAGCATGGTGGGATGTGTTCCACACTGGGCATACATACTCAGCAGCAGAGTACTAAAGCACAAGGGCAGATGTCTTCACTGTGTCTGGTTATGATCCCCAGGTTGTGCCAGTCAGCTTTTGTACAATGTTATTTCTAGCACCCACTTTTTGCTTGATATTCAAGCAGTGCATCTTATAAGTCAGAGCACGGTCCAGAGTGACTCCCAGGCAGGTTTTTTTTTTTTGGTCATGTCAGGAGCAAATTGAGAAACTGCAAGTTGCTTCTGGTGTGAGATAATTGGCTGTCTGCAAGGACATTGCCCTGGGGACGCCCAGATGATTTGATGTTTTTATCATCCTTGTGGGAGGTTTCTCTCGTGTCCCCGTATGAGGAGCTGGAGCTGATAGAGGGAGCTCTTCCACCTCTCCCCAGATTTGAACTTGCAACCTGTCAGTCTTCAGTCCTGCCGGCAAAGGGGTTTTACCCACTGCGCCACCGGGGGCTCCCAGGTAGTTGAAAGCATATAATCTAGATTTTATACAGCTGTGCAGAAAGGGTCTAGGTCTTCCAATTGATTCTGAGGTCAATTTCTGGAGGAAAGCGGCTATGGAGTCACGATGGAGTTCCTAGAGGTTCCTGGAGAGATGTTCATTCACATGACTGGAGAGGGCTGACTGTAGTCAAAATACAGGGTTTCTACAGGCACAAGCCAATCAAGGTGGTCCCAGTGATGATCGGCACACTGGGTGCAGTGCCTAAACACCTTGGCCTGCACTTAAAAACAATTGGCGCTGACCAAATCACCATCTGTCAACTGCAAAAGGCCACCCTACTGGGATCTGCACACATTATTTACTGATACATCACACAGTCCTAGACACTTGGGAAGTGTTCAACGTGCGATCCAATACAGAAGCCAGCATAGCAATCATGTTTGTTATGCACTAATCTAGTTGTGCATCAAATGATGATGTAATAATAATAATCCAGCATCTGGAGGGCCACATAAAATGACATGGTGGCGTGGATTCGGCTCATGGACCTTGAGTTTGACACATCTATACTAGCGGGAAACTATTAAACCAAATGTGAAATGAATCAATTCAATTCCCATGACTCCGTGCTATGGAATCCTGAGAATTTTACTTTAGTGACATCTCAGCATTCTTTGGCAGAGAAGACCTTGTAAAACTACAGTTCCCACAATTTCATAGCCTTGAGCAATTACAGTGAAAGTCTTGTCAAACTACATTTGTTCAACAGTGTAGAGAACAAAAAATACCAAAACAAGATACTAGCATTTGGGAGCTCTCTAGGCTTTTGTCTGGGATGAAGGGTTCCTAAGCTGCTGGCAGGCTGCCCAGGAGATGAGAAATGTTTCTCCCGGCACATCTAGGAATGCAAAGTATTTTTCCAGCCGTGTTCCCAGTGACCTCTGTGCCTCGTAAGGAGTTGGGTTGCCAAGTTGCATTCTGTGTTCTGTTGGGGCTTTGCATTCTCCCCTAGGCCAGACCAACCTACACACATGTTCTGCTTTGCATTGTGGTTAGACACAGACCTCTTAAAGGGAAACGTCAGCATAATGTGAAGATGCACATTCCTGCTGAAGAGAAGTTTGAAAGGAGATAGGATAACCATATTTAAATATTTATCATATTCATGTTGGATATGTTATCTGAATGTTGGACTACAACCGTTTTCCTCATAATTAGACATCATGACTAGAGCTGATATGTATTGTGATTCATTTCATTTAGGTGATCCCTCGTTGGACGAGTAAGATGGTCTTCCATTATGGATTTCCTTGTGGGTCCGTATGTGGCTGTGGAGCCCTATTCTTGCTCTGCATCTTCTTCCGCAGTGAGGGCATTGGTTTCCAGGTGGAAGGCGGTCCCGGTCGGGGTTGGCTTGACGTGCCTTCCTCCTGGCACGTTTCTCTCTTTCACCCTCCATTCGTGCCTCCTCAAACTCTGCAGCACTGCTGGTCACAGCTATCCTCCAGCTGGAGCGCTCAAGGGCCAGGGCTTCCCAGTTCTCAGTGTCTATGCCAGAGTTTTTGAGGTTGGCTTTGAGCCCATCTTTAAATCTCTTTTCCTGTCCACCAACGTTCCGTTTTCCGTTCTTAAGTTCGGAGTAGAGCAACTGCTTTGGGAGACGGTGGTCGGGCATCCGGACAACGTGGCCGGCCCAGCGGAGTTGATGTTGGAGGACCATCGCTTCAATGCTGGTGGTCTTTGCTTCTTCCAGCACACTGACGTTTGTCCGCTTGTCTTCCCAGGAGATTTGCAGGATTTTCCGGAGGCAGCGCTGATGGAAACGTTCCAGGAGCTGCATGTGACGTCTGTAGACAGTCCACGTCTCACAGGCATAGAGCAGGGTTGGGAGGACAATAGCTTTATAAACAAGCACCTTGGTATCCCTACGGATGTCCCGGTCCTCAAACACTCTCTGCTTCATTCTGGAAAATGCTGCGCTTGCAGAGCTCAGGCGGTGTTGTATTTCGGCGTCGATGTTGACTTTGGTGGAGAGGTGGCTGCCAAGGTAGCAGAAATGGTCCACATTTTCTAATGTGACACCATTAAGCTGTATTACTGGCATTGGAGAGGGATTGGCTGGCGACTGCTGGAACAGCACCTTGGTTTTCTCAATGTTCAGTGACAGGCCGAGCTTCTCATATGCTTCTGCGAAGGTGTTTAGAGTGGCTTGTAGATCTTCTTCTGAATGCGCACAGATGACATTGTCATCAGCATACTGGAGTTCTATAACAGCTGTTGTTGTAACCTTAGTTTTGGCTTTCAGTCTGCTGAGGTTGAATAGCTTGCCATCTGTCCGATAGATTATTTCCACTCCGGTGGGAAGCTTCCCATCAACAAGGTGAAGTATCATAGCGATGAAGATGGAGAATAGAGTTGGGGCAATAACACATCCCTGTTTGACACCCGATTCCACCTTAAATGGGTCACTTTGGGAGCCACTGCTGTCCAAGACTGTTGCCATCATGTCATCATGGAGGAGCCGCAGGATGTTCACAAATTTGTTTGGGCACCCAATTTTGTGGAGGATGGTCCAGAGAGCGCTGCGATTCACTGTGTCGAATGCCTTTGCAAGGTCGATGAATGCCATGTACAGAGGTTGGTTTTGTTCTCTGCATTTTTCTTGGAGCTGTCTTGCAGTGAAGATCATGTCCACGGTTCCTCTGGAGGGGCGGAAGCCATTCTGGGATTCTGGGAGGGTGTCTTCTGAGAGGGGCAGAAGGCGGTTTGCAAGGATTCTTGCGAGGATTTTCCCAGCAGAGGTTAGAAGGGAGATACCTCGATAGTTTCCGCAGTCTGTTCTTTCCCCTTTTTTGAAGAGGGTGATGATGGTGGCGTCCTTGAAATCTGCTGGGATTTTCTCGGTCACCCACACTTTTTCTATGAGCTGGTGGAGTTGGTGTGTCAGCTCAGGTCCTCCCTCTTTAAAGATTTCAGCAGGGATCCCATCTGGTCCGCTGGCTTTGTTATTCTTCTGTTGGCTGATGGCATTGCTGACTTCTTCCAAACTAGGCAGTGCTGCAAGCTCGTCCCTGGTTTGTTGTTGTGGGATTTGTGAGAGGACCTCTTCGGCCACATTGGAGCTGCGGTTCAGGAGGCTTTGGTAGTGTTCTTTCCAACGTAGTGCAATTGAGTTTTGGTCCTTCAGGAGTTTGGTTCCATCTGATGAGCGTAGAGGCTGTATCCCATGGTTTCTTGGTCCATAGATGACCTTTGTGGCTTTGAAGAATCCCTGAGCATCATGGGTATCTGCCAGGTGTTGGATTTCTTCAGCCTTCTTTGTCCACCAGATGTTCTTGAGTTCTCTTGTCCTTCTTTGGACCTCAGCTTTTGCACTGGCATAGATCTTTTTCTTAGCAACACAGTTGATGTCTCTCTGCCATGCTTGGAAGGCTTTCCTTTTCTTGTCAATTAGCCGTTGGATCTCGATGTCATTTTCATCAAACCAGTCTTGATGTTTCTTGGCTTGGTATCCAATAGTTTCTTCGCAGGCTTGGATGATGGAGGTCTTCAATTTGTTCCAATGTTCCTCGACATTTTCGGGGTGTACTGTGGGTAGATGGTCCTTGAGTGCTGTTTGGAGATGGGCTCGTCTGGAGGGCTCCTGAAGGGCTTGGGTGTTCATTTTGCGCCTTGTCTTCCTTCCTTGGAGTCTGCGCTTGGGGGCAATCTTGAGAGCCATCGAGGATCGAATTAGCCTGTGGTCAGTCCAGCAGTCGTCAGCACCTGTCATGGCTCTTGTGAGGAGCACGTCACGACGGTCTCTGGCGCGTGTGATTACATAGTCTAAGAGGTGCCAATGCTTTGACCGGGGGTGCTTCCATGATGTCTTGAACTTGTTTTTCTGGCGGAAGAGCGTGTTGGTGATGACGAGGTTATGCTCCGCACATTTGGTGAGAAGCAGGATGCCATTTGAGTTGCTGTTTCCAACCCCGTCTTTTCCGATGGTCCCTGGCCACAGGTCGAAGTCTCGCCCGACTCTTGCATTGAAGTCCCCCAGGAGGATGATTTTGTCCTCCTTAGGTATCCCCGATAGGACAGTATCCAGCTGACAGTAGAATTTCTCCTTGATGTCTTCGTCAGCATCTAGTGTTGGTGCATAGGCACTTATGATGGTTGCCCGTTGGTTTTTGGCAAGATCGATTCGGAGGGTTGAGAGTCGTTCGTTGATGCCAGTGGGTGCTTCGGACAGATGTTTCACCAGATCATTCCTGATGGCAAAGCCAACTCCGTGCATTCTTTGGTCTTTTTCGGGCAGTCCCTTCCAGAAGAAGGTGTAGCCTCCTTTTTCTTCCTTCAGCTGTCCCTCTCCTGCTCTCCGGGTCTCCTGAAGGGCTGCTATGTCGATGTTGAAGCGTCCCAGCTCCCTTGCAATGATGGCAGTTCTGCGTTCGGGGCGTTCACTGCCACTGTTGTCCATCAGAGTCCGTACGTTCCACGTACCGAAGTTCATTTTCCTTTTTTGGCCGCAGGGTGGTGACCCCACTGGACGCGGCAGTCCAGTCAGGGATAAGTGAGGCAGACTATGTTTAGGGCACCTTTTCTAGCCCCCTCCCCATGTGGGGTGAGCAGAATATTTATCATATTCATGTTGGATATGTTATCTGAATGTTGGACTACAACCGTTTTCCTCATAATTAGACATCATGACTAGAGCTGATATGTATTGTGATACACTAACATTTGGAAGGCTGCAGTTTCTTCTGTTTAGTCACAATATTGGGGTTTGAATATATATACAATGCTTGTGGATATGATGTCAGGCTTTAAAATGTCCTTTAGCCTTTCCACAAATTAAGAGCCACAAGTGCTATTGGGTTGTAATTCCCATTATCCCCAGTCCGCATGGTGAATAATCAAAAGTGATGGGAGTTGTCATTCTTTAACATCTGGGAAACAAAACTTTCTCAAAGCTAAAGAGCACTGAACACCATGTAGAAGCAATTATCGCTGGCCCTCTGTATCCATGGATTCTCCATCCATGGATTCAATGGCCCTTTGAAGGCAACTATAAGTGGCCCTCAGTGAAAGTAAGCTTGACACTTCTGTTATAAGACTTCAATATCTAAGGGTGGATTAATAATTCATATATATATATATATATAATAAAAATAGTACAAGCATTCCCTGTCACGTGTTGCGGTGGCCCAGTCTGCATATATGTGTTTTGTGTGTATATATTTGTATATATATTTGTGTATATATGTATATATGTGTGTTTAAATCTCTTCTGTGTTTTTCAGTGTTTTTATGAGTGATGGTCGCTCGTTGTCCAAATTTGGTGTCAATCGTCCAATGGTTTTTGAGTTATGTTAATCCCACAAACTAACATTACATTTTTATTTATATAGACTAGCCGTCCCCTGCCATGCGTTGCTGTGGCCCACTCTGGTGGTCATGGGGGTTCTGTGTAGGAGGCTTGGCCCAATTCTATTGTTGGTGGGGTTTAGAATGCTCTGTGATTCTAGGTGAACTATAAATCTCAGCAACTGCAACTCCCAAATGTCTATTTTCCCCAAACTCCACCAGTGTTCACATTTGGGCATATTGAGTATTTGTGTAGAGTTTGGTCATTGTTTGAGTCCACAGTGTTCTCTGGATGTAGGTGAACTATAACTCCCAAACTCAACATCAATGCCCACCAAACCCTTCTAGTGTTTTCTGTTGGTCATGGGAGTCCTGTGTGCCAAGTTTGATTCAATTCCATCATTGGTTAAGTTCAGAATGCTCTTTGATTGTAGGTGAACTATAAATCCCAGCAACTACAACTCCCAAAAGACAAAATCAATTTTTTGAGTGAAGGACATAGATTGGGTTGTTAGGTGTCTTGTGTCCAAATTTGATATCAATTCGCCCAGTGGTTTTTGAATTCTGTTAATCCCACAAATGAACATTACATTTTATTTATTTAGATTTGTAACTACTTGATCAGATCCTTCGGATACATAAATGGAGGCAAAGAAACAACAAGTAGCTACAAAAAAACCCTCTAAACAGGGGCAAACTCTGAAAAATTAAGTATAGCTTATTATTTAATTGAGTAGCTATTTTAGCAACTTTTGAATGTTTTTCATTCAAAAGCCAGGGCCAACTCTTCAAAAATGTTAACTTCCTCTTCTACTTTTTTAATGAAGCCAAAGTGCAGCAGTCCCAGAACTAACAACAGGGGTGTTTGCACAACAAAAGGGGTGAATAAAGAGAAACAGCAAGGTATTGTGGTTTGAACGCTGCACTACAACTTTGGAGACTAATCACGATTTGACCATGGAAACCCATTAGGTGATCTTGGAGGGGTCACATTCTCTTGGCCTCAGAGGAAAGCCACGCTGAAGCCCTTCTGTACTAACCTTGCCAAGAAAAAATTAGGATTGGTTTGCCATAAGGTCTGAATATGTTGAAAATGACTTGAAGGCAGACAACATTATTATTGAAGCAACATGTGCAAGAGGACATGACAGCTTAATAGCATGCACCATGCATTATTTAGATGTTATGAAGAAAATTCAGAAACCCTGAAAGGATGTTAATATATTGCCTGATGTATTTTTTTTGGGGGGGGGGGGAGTCTTTAAATATAGTCAGCCTTCCATGCTTGAAGGTTTTACTTTTGTGGATTTGATTATTTGCAGATTTTATATTTGCTCAAGGATAACTTTATGTTGTTGAGGCTTTTTTGTCAGAAGCAACTTGAGAAGCTGCAAGTCACTTCTGGTGTGAGAGAATTGGCCATCTGCAGAGACGTTGCCCAGGGGACAGCTGGATGTGTTACCATCCTGTGGGAGGCTTCTCTCATGTCCCCATCTGTCAGCTGGAGCTGACAGATGGGAGCTCACTCTGTCTCACAGATTCGAACCGCCGACCTTCAGGTCAGCAGTTCAGCTGGCACAAAGGTTTAACCCAGTGGCTCCCAACCTGTGATCTGTGGATCACCAGTGGTCCGCAAGAACAGAAATATGATCCATGGCCTCACCATTACTACACTATTTCCTCAAAACCACTCAGCAGACAAGAAACTCACCAGGTATTGCGTGTTATTTCCCACAAAAGAAGAATTTCCAAGGTGCAGACGAAAACTTTGATTCATAACTTCACAGCATGAGAAAATGCATTTCCCATACAACCAAAGCATCTCTCCACAGGTCCAAATGTGACTGTGGAGGAGGTGGAAACTCTGCACTGTCATCCCTGAAATTAATAAAAGGGAATCATATTGAAAAGAAACCTTAGATCTGTCTGCTTACGTCTATCATCTTGGACAAGAGCTCTCAGCTTTTCAGTCACCTTGGTTTCCCAATGTTTGTATACCAAGCTTGAGAGGAGATCTCGCCTATTAATATTAGTCTTTCAACAAAACTTAAAACATATGATCAGATCGTTATGATGCAATGCCTCACAGTCATTACAAAATATGGCAAGAAGTCCTATTTTTTGGTAAACAGGAACTGTTTGGCCTGTAATTTGACTCTCTAGTATTTGTTCTAAAATATTTATTACCTTTGAAATGATTCTGAAACGTCCGTAGTGTTTCCATATTGTATTACATGTCTCTCCTTTTTTTGTAAACCACATAAAAGACATTTTATTTCAACACAATAGCTGTGTTAGTCTGGAATATCAGTGTGCAAAGGGACCGTGTAGCATCTTAGAGACAAAGGATGCAACTGCACTACATGATTATGGCAGTTTAACACTACTTTGATCCCCATAGCTCTGTGCTGTGGAAACCTAGAAGTTATAGTTTGGTGAGGCCCAAGCCCTCTTTTGCAGGAAGGCTAAAGATATTGTACAACTACAGCTCCTAGGATTCCCATAGCATTCCGTGCTGCAGTTAAAGTGGTGTCAAACTGCAATGATTCTACAGTGTAGATCAGGCATGTAAGAGCCTTTGCAGTTCGATTTTGAGGTCCTGATAATATTTTTCCTGTTGTTTTTCCTCAATGCGACTGTCACCTGGTATGGTGACATCAATAATCCAAACTTTTTTTCTTTTCCACAATCGTGATGTCTGGTGTATTGTGTTCCAAAACTTTGTTCAGTCTGGATTTGAAAGTCCCACAGTATTTTTGCATGTTCATTTTCCACGACCTTTGGAGGTTTATGATCCCACCAATTCTTTACTGCTGGCAGGTGGTACTTGTGATATAAGTTCCAGTGAATCATCTGGGCCACAGAGTTGTGCCTCTGTTTGTAGTCCGTCTGTGCAATTTTCTTGCAGCAGCTGAGGATATGATCCATGGTTTCCTCAGCTTCCTTGCACAGTCTGCATTTGGGTCATCACCTGATTTTTCAATCCTGGCCTTAATGGAATTGGTTCTGATAGCTTGCTCCTGGGCTGCAAGAATCAGGCCTTCTTTCTCCTTCTTCGGTGTTCCATTCGTGAGCCATATCAAGGTCTTTTCCTTGTCAACTTTTCCTTCAATAATAATAATAATAATAATAATTGTTAGCTTTAAGCCCATTTTTAAGTCTCTTTTCCTGTGCACCAAAATTCAGTTTTCTGTTCTTGAATTCGGAGTATAGTAACTTCTTTGGAAGATGGTGAGTGTGGTGTCTATAGACAGTCCACATTTCACAGGCATATAACAGGGTTGGGAAGAAAATAGCTTTGTAAACAAGCACCTTGGTAGATGGATGCATGCTTTGGATAACACAGGAAAAGCTTAACACCCCTGTGGTGTTTGTTTTGTTGTCTGTGCCCCTGTTCAGAAGATTTCACTTCACTTTCTTCTTCCTGTGGGAACTGGATTTTGAGAAATGTGGCTTGTTGTGGAAACAAGGATTGGTGATAAAGCTTCAATGGAGACCCCTTTTCCCCATGATAATAACTTTTTCAGGAGTGAATTTCCCTTCCAAGGGGTAGATTTCTCTCACTTTCTGTTGTCCCACCCCCATTCTTAACTAAGAGTTGTTTGTAAGTCGGGGACTCCTTGTGTTTTCATTGCCATGACTAAATGCAATGGAATTCTTGGAGTTGTTGTTGTTGGGTCCTTGTAAAGCTAACCATCTTGCAAAAGTGCAAACATTCATGGTTGCATAGCATCAAGCCATGGCAGTTAAAGTGGTATCAAACTGCATTAAATCGACTGTATAGATGCAACCTAAGTCCATGCTAACTAGGGAGTTCTGTGAGATTTTATCCAGAAAGAGAATGTTTCCAAGCCCTGTGTTTTACTAGATCTTCTGTTCTGACGGCTTCCATCTTCTTCTGTCTCCCAACAGGGACAATGGAGATCTCGCTGGGCCAATGGATCCTCATCCTGATCCTGGTGGTCGTCCCCCTTCTTTACGAATGGAGCACCACCTTCAAGTACTTCTGCAAGATGGCGTTCTACAATAGCTACATCCTCTTCTTGGCTGTCATCGTCATCCCCATCTGCGCCATCCGGGGACGCAATGTGGAGAACATGAAGTGAGTGGATGAGTTCCCCGTTTACATGACAGTGTCAATCTGCATGATTTGGTGATGTAGATAGGACCTTTGTCCACAGGCAACATCAGCCAGACTTGGCTCTTTGTCAGTAATGCAGTCTCTCTTATTTATGGGTTTCCCCCCTTTCACGGGGGTCTGCTCACTTAACACCACTGAATGCAGATGGGCTACCATGCATATACCTCACATGTTATCTTAAACAGAAGTCAGATTTAATGGTTTGATGTGTTTTTACTCTGTTTGGATTATTTTTATGGCTTTACATTCTGAGCGGTGTGGTTGGATAAATAATAAATGGCACAGTGAGAGCTGAGAGTAATTAGTCCAACCGGCCTGGGGCAACTGAGATGCTTTTTTATTGATTCAATAGATTTCTATCCTGCTTTTCAGCACCCATTTCCCCAAAAAAGAACTACTAATACAAATCTGGTTTGACCTCCAGTTTAAGGTCTGAAACTAGCCTTTTAGGAAAAAAAGCTAGTTTCTAAAAGTTACATTGTGATCTTTATATAATACTTGTGTCAGTGTAGTGTAGTGGTTTGTGGGTTAGACTATGGAATGCCCGATCACCGTCTCCCACAGCAGTTACTCTACTTCGAACTCAAGAACAGGAAACAGAATGTCGGTGGACAGGAAAAGAGATTTAAAGATGGGCTTAAAGCCAACCTCAAAAACTGTGACATAGGCACCAAGAACTGGAAAGCCCTGGCACTTGAGCGTACTAAATGGAGGTCAGCTGTGACCAGCAATGCTGCAGAATTGGAAGAGGTACAAATGGAGGGCGAAAGGGAGAATGTGCCAAGAGGAAGGCACATCAAGCCAACTCTGACCGGGGCCGCCTTCTGTCTGGAGACCAATGTCCTCCCTGCGGGAGAACATGCAGATCAAGAATGGGACTCCACAGCCACCTACGGACCCACCACCAAGACACCACATCTGGAATACAATCATCCTCGAACAACAAGGAATCACCTAAGTAAAAGGTACTAGAGACCATGGTTTGAAACCCAGTTCAACCATAGAAACCCACTGAGCGACTGTGGTAAAGTCACACTCTCTCAGCCTCAGAAGAATACAAAGACAAACTCATTTTGAACAAACAAAAGGGCCAGGCTTTAGCACAGCTGGATAGTCACCAGCAGCAATAAGATCACACCAATCGAAAGTTTGGCAGTTCGAAGCCCAAGTCGGGGTGAGCACCTGACCGTAATCCCAGCTCACTGTCAACCTAAGCAAAACACTGGAAGGGTTTGATGGGCATTGACCTTGAGTTTTGGAATTGTAGTTCAGCTATATCCAGAGAACACTGTGGACTCAAACAATGATGGATCTGGACCAAACTTGGCACAAATACTCAATATGCCCAAATGTGAACACTGATGGAGTTTAGGGAAAATAGACCCTGACATTTGGGAATTGTAGTTGCTGGGATTTATAGTTCACCTACAATCAAAGAGCATTCTGAACCCCACAAACAATAGATTTGGGCTAAATTTCCCACACAGAATCCACATGACCAACAGAAAATACTGTGTTTTCTGATGGTCTTTGGTGACCCCTCTGACACCCCTTTGCAACCCTCCCAAGGGTCCTGATCCCCAAGTTGAGAAACACTGGTTGACAGCATTGAATAATTGACATGTATATGTTCAATGATTCACACTGAGTTCCCTTCAGGGTGAGAAAGGCGGCATATAAATGCTGTAAATAAATGATAAATAAACAAACACTGTGAATAAAACCACATAAGAGACTCACTTTAGGGTTGCCATAAGTAAGAACTAATTTGAAAGCAAACAAAAACACATCCTGCTTTTGAAAGTCAATGTGATGTAATCATGTGGGTTCGAATTCCCATTGAGCCATAGAAACCCACAGACGAACATTTTTTAAGAAGTATTCAATACAATCCTCTTGAATAAGCTATTGGTTTAAAACAATTAAAAGCGGATTAAGATTTACCAATTCCTAGTGCAAATCCCATTAAAAACGAAATCCCTGTTTAAATGTAACTGAGATGGTGGCTGGATCATTGCGGGAGGAGTCCTCCCGCAAAGGCCGTTTCACACAGACTGTTGTCAAACGCGTTTGTACCCATCCTCAATCTGTGCAATTCATGTCTTCTTACATTTTTCCTTGCCGAAATTCATGTTTGTCCCCAGCTCTCTGATTATATTAAGGTCATTTAGATTCTGGTCCTGACTTGCTAAGAGCATCTCTGATTGATCTAGATTGAACTTCAACTTGTTTGCTCTCATTCGATCCATTACTGATAACAGACACTGGTTTAGCATTGAAAAAATTTCCTTGGAGTCAGACAGAAAGCGGAAATAGAGCAGGGGAATCACCAGCTACAGCTCTGATATTACTTAGAGTGCACAATACTATGCTGGATCCTGGTGGCTGAGTACCTTTATCAAGATAAGTAACAAAACAATTAGGTTCTTGTGGGTTTTTTCGGGCTATAGAGCCATGTTCTAGAGGCATTTCTCCTGACGTTTCGCCTGCATCTATGGCAAGCATCCTCACTACCTCTGAGGATGCTTGCCATAGATGCAGGCGAAACGTCAGGAGAAATGCCTCTAGAACATGGCTCTATAGCCCGAAAAAACCCACAAGAACCTAGTGATTCCAGCCATGAAAGCCTTCGACAATACATTGAACAAAACAATTGCTGGAAGAAACATTAACAACCTTAGATATGCAGATGACACCACTTTGATGGCCAAAAGCGAGGAGGAGCTGAGGAGCCTTCTAATCAAGGTGAAAGAAGAAAGCACAAAAGCTGAGTTGCAGTTAAACATAAAAAAACAAGATAATGGCAACAAGAATGATTGACAACTGGGAAATAGAGGGAGAAAATGTGGAGGCCGTGACAGACTTTGTATTTCTAGGTGCAAAGATGTCTGTAGATGCAGACTGCAGCCAGGAAATCAGGAGACGTTTACTTCTTGGTAGGAGAGCAATGTCCAATCTCGATAAAATAGTGAAGAGTAGAGTCATCACACTGGCGACGAAGATCTGCATAGTTAAAGCAATGGTATTCCCCATAGTCACCTACGGATGTGAGAGCTGGACCTTAGGGAAGGCTGAGCGAAAGAAGATAGATGCTTTTGAACTGTGGTGTTGGAGGAAAGTGCTGAGAGTGCCTTGGACTGCGAGAAGATCCAACCAGTCCATCCTCCAGGAAATAAAGCCTGACTGCTCATTGGAGGGAAAGATATTAGAGGCAAAGTTGAAGTACTTTGGCCACATCATGAGAAGAAAGGAAAGCTTAGAGAAGACAATGATGCTGGGGAAAATGGAAGGAAAAAGGAAGAGGGGCCAACCAAGGTCAAGATGGATGGATGGCATCCTTGAAGTGACTGGCTTGACTCTGAAGGAGCTGGGGGAGGTGACGGCCAACAGGGAGCTCTGGTGTGGGCTGGTCCATGAGGTCACAAAGAGTCAGAAACGACTGAACTAATGAACAACAACAACAACAAAACAATATACTAGATTGTTTTTTTTAATGTGAATTCACTGCTTAAAGCATAGCAGGCTCAGATGTTATTCTCATATCTGAGGGTTGTCTTAAGTAAACTAATAAAAAGTAGGACTTTAATTTTTTTTAAAGGTTCTTAAAAAAAGAACCCAGAATTCCTAGTTTTACTAGTCTTGAGATTATTTATTTATTTCTAGCATTTTTACCCCGTCTTTCTCAATTCGATGCCAACACATACTAAAACACAATACAACATGACATAACAGAGTGGATAAAAACATTAGGTTAAAATTTATTTAAAACATTATTATCAACCATATTGCCATATCTGAGTCCAATTAAGCGACCAACGACCCAGTCCAAAGCCTGTCCATAGTCCGTTCTAAAATATTGTGATTGCTGTCAAGCCTATTACCCAAATGCCTGGTCCCAAAACCATGTTTTGAGCTTCTTCCTAAAGGAAAGGAGAGATGGAGGGATAGTTGTACGAAATCATGGTAATACTTGATGACGCAATTGAATAATGACTTGACATGGAGATGCTCATGACAGTGTTTTAAGGCTTTGTACAGTTTCATATTTTTATATTGTATGCTAATGTTTTTAATAGTATTTTATGAGTGTTTTACTTTTTAATTGTTATGATTGTTGAGGTATCAAATTATTGCCAATTGTAAACTGCTCCGAGTCGCCTCTGGGCTGAGAGGGGCGGTATCTAAATATGATAAATAAATAAATAAATAAATGGTAAATGGAGCTGTCTTAGTTTTGCTGGGGATCATGTTCCACAGGCAGGGGGCCACCACCAAGAAGGCCCTGTCTCTTGTCCCGGCCAAATGCATCTCTTGGGAAAGGTTAACTATTATTTATTTATTTACTTTGCTTATATACCGCTGTTCTCAGCCCGGGGGCGACTCACAGCGGTGTACAACATAGAAAGAACAAGGTTCAAAATTCAAGACACAATCTAAAATAATCAATCCAGCATTAACCAAAAACATCATCATCAAAAACATCATCAATAATACAAAAGCCATTCCGCGTCATCTCATCGTCTAAACCACAAACCAGTATCATTTTCTGTTGTTCCATTCCTGTCGTCATTACCAATTATTGCACTTCTTGTTCGAACGCCTTCTTGAACAGCCAAGTCTTTAGTTTCCTGCGGAATATCATCAGGGAAGGAGCCAGTCTGATGTCCACGGAGAGGGTGTTCCACAGCCGAGGAGCCACCACCGAGAAGGCCCTATCTCTTGTCCCCACCAGCCGTGCTTGTGAAGCAGGCGGGATCGAGAACAGGGCCTCCCCGGACGATCTCAAAGTCCTGGTGGGCTCGTAGGTCGAGATGCGGTCGGATAGGTATCTTGGGCCGGAACCGTTTAGGGCTTTATAGGCCAACGCCAGCACCTTGAATTGAGCCCGGTAGCAAATCGGCAGCCAGTGGAGCTGGTACAACAAGGGCGTTGTATGCTCCCTGCGTCCCGCTCCTGTTAGTAACATGGCTGCCGCACGTTGGACCAATTGAAACTTCCGGGCCGTCTTCAAGGGCAACCCCACGTAGAGAGTGTTGCAGCAGTCTAAACGGGATGCAACCAGAGCGTGGACTACCGTGGCCAAGTCAGACTTCCCGAGGTACGGGTGCAGCTGGCGTATTGAGGAAGGAAATTGGGTGTAAGAATTCAGGATGTCACAAATCGGTTTTCTCGTTTTTTCTTTAACTTCCAGAATCATCAGATTCATGTTGCTGCATATAAAATACCTGTACGGGGTCAAGATCGAAGTGCGAGGGGCGGAGAGCTTCACCATCAAGGAGCCTTATGTGATTGTGTCCAACCACCAGAGTGAGCTTGACTTGCTCGGTACGTCTGATGGAAAAGGATGGAAATGGGAGGAAATGGGCATGGAGGGAGCGTGAAGAGAAGAAATGTCATGTTATGCATGTATTTATGAGAGAGACAGTCGACTTACAGGAATATATTTTTTTACTGTTTTGAAAATACCCCTTTAAAAAGGGGGGTGCGTCATAGAATCACAGGTGTATCTTATGTAGTTCTATGTGTTGTCGAAGGCTTTCATGGCCAGAATCACTGGATTGCTGTGAGTTTTTCAGGCTGTATGTCTGTATTCCAGTAGCGTTCTCTCCTAATGTTTTGCCTGCATCTGTGGCTGGCATTTTCAGAGGTTCGGTTGGCAGAGATGCAAGTGGAATGAATCCAACCACAGTTTTCAGCATCGGGATTGTAGCGCAGCTGGCTGAGTGTCAGCTGCATTAAGATCACTCTGACTAAAAGGTCATGAGTTTGAAGTCAGCCCGGGTAGGAGTGAGTGTCCGATCAAGTGTGTAGCTTGTTGTTGACCTTTGCAATTCAAAAGACAGATGCATCTGTCAATTAGGTACCACCTATGTGTGGGGAGGCTAATTTAACTAATTTATGAGGTCATAAAAAAAGACTCCAGCAAAGCACTCCAGCAAAGCATTGCGGGGAATGTGGAAGTATTTCATCAGTGTCGCAGATGGACGATGAAAGCGACAGCTCCCCTGGCGGCTAGAAAAAGTTAGCCTCTGTGTATGTCTATATAGGTTGTATGTCTAATTGGCATTGGAAGTTTGCCATATATGTGTACATTGTAATCCGCCCTGAATCCCCTGCAGGGTGAGAAGGGCGGAATATAAATGCTGCAAATAAATAAATAAATAAATAAATAAAGGCCACCAGAGTGGTAATTCTTAGTAGATTTTAATTGTTTTAATGTTTTTAACTATTTATAATTATTGACTGTTTTTATTATGTACATATTGAGGCCTCGAATTACTGCCGATTGGAAGGTGCCCTGAATCCCCCCAGGGGGTTGAGAAGGGTGGGGTACAAATATTAAAAATAAATAAATAAATAAATAAATGTATATCTATATCTTTATATGCTCTGTTCGTTTTGAGTGACATCATAACTCAAAATCTGCTGGAAGAATTGCTGTCAAATTTCGGCTGTTAGGAATTGTGGAAGTCCAAAACACCTGGAGGACAAAGTTGGCCCATACCTAGTATACACACTAAGTCCAGAACACCACAGGGTCTCCTCTGTATCTGCTGCTGTGGCTAACCCCTCTTTTTCTCTCCACCACCCACAGGGATGATGGAGATTCTGCCAGATCGGTGCGTGCCAATTGCCAAGAAGGAACTGATGTACATGGGTACGGTGGGCTTGGCGTGCTGGCTGGGGGGCATCATCTTTATCAACCGCAAGAAGACAGACGACGCCATCAACGTCATGTCAGAAGCTGCCCAAACAATGTTGACTGAGGATGTAAGTCTCACTGGAGGACTGGGGATTGCTGGGAATTGTGGGAGAGCTGGAGGTGGAAGGAAGGGTTTGGAAGAGGTGAAATAATCCCTGGTTTATATATACCCAGATGTTGGTTGCAGCAATGGGAACATAGCAAGTTTCCCTTTGCTGGACTGCATCTTTAGAAATTCTATATGTCAGCATGGTTAACCTGGTGGCTATGCTTGCTGATAGCGTGACCGCATCACAGTCTACAAACCCACACGTTCACTCCGGTCATCAGGAGAGGCCCTGCTCGTGATCCTGCCCGCGTCGCAGGCGCGTTTGGTGGGAACGCGGGACAGGGCCTTCTCTGTGGTGGCCCCCCGCCTCTGGAATGCCCTCCCGAAAGATCTCAGACAGGCCCCTACTTTGGCGGTTTTCAGAGAGAACCTGAAAACCTGGCTGTTCCAACGTGCCTTCTCAGATTAGGAACCCCACTACCAAACCCCAGAAGCACTTTAGTAGAGTCAAGATCACCCTCACTGTACACTGCACTTATATTTAATCCCATATCCCTCCAACACTTCAGCACTTTTAATCCTGTACCCTACTCCGGCCGGCTCAGTTTTTAATAATGTCCTGTTGTATTGCTATTGCTATTGTTTTCTGCTTTAACTGTTTTATTTGCTATGTATTGTATTGTTGTATTGTGTTGGGCTCCGGCCTGTTGTAAGCCGCATCGAATCCCTTGGGAGATGCTAGCGGGGTACAAATAAAGTAATAATAATAATAATAATAATAATAATAATAATAATAATAATAGCTGTAGTGCAGACAGTAACTTTCTGATACCTTTATTGTGTTTCCCACGATCTCTGGACACTGGCCATACTGGGTTGTTGTGTGTTTTCCGGGCTGTTCCATATTACACCTGCACTCAGAGGAAAAGTGTTCTTACCAAAGATCAAGGGAACTACTGATGGCATAGGGAAGCTGATGAGGAAACACAATCTACAAACTATCTACAGACCCACCAAGAAATGCTACATTCAGCAAAGGACAAGAGGGATCCTCTCATCTCTGCAGGAGTCTACCGTATACCATGCAGCTATGGACAAGTCTACATAGGGACCACCAAACGCAGCATTACCCGAACATGAAAGTCACTGCAGACTACTTCAACCGGAGAAGTCAGCCATAGCTGATAACCCAATGAACCAATCTGGACACAGCATTTTATTTGAGAACACAGAAATGCTGGATCACTCTCACCACCATGTCAGACTACATAGAGAAGCCATTGAAATCCACAAGTATGTGGACAGTCTCAACAGAAAGGACATTGTTTTGGTGCTAAATTCATAAATACAGTAATTACTACATAATGTTACCATGTTATGCAGTGGCTGTGTGGAAGGGCCCTTAGTCCTACCCACAGTTTCACGTAACCATGGTCCAGTCAGGAAGCATCCCCATGAACACAGGGATCTTACTGTACAACCAATATTTCAGAATATTTCCATGCTTTCATCGTGATGCTTGTTTCCTGACCAAAGAGCAAAATAGTAACCAGAAAGAGTGGCATAGGAAATCATTCCTGTGTCAAGCAAAAAAAAGCTTCCCTGCTGGCTCCCTCGCTTCTCCCAAAAGTGAGTTACGCTCTTTTCAAAACACTCTTGTAATGGAATATTAGGCTAGTGTTAAGCCTCCAAGGTGTTTCATATTGGTACAGTCCATCTAGGAGAATATAGAACCCATCCAGAATAAGCAAAATATGTGAGGCAAGTGGGAACTAGTGAATTTTGGTAAAAGAAGACAAAACAGTTGGTAGGAAAGTGCACATCCCAGATCTCTACACAGACTTTCTGCCTACAGAAAAATAGTGGCATTGCAGAACTGATGAAACTCATAACTTTGCTGCATGCTGGAACAAGCTGGAACTTTGCTTCAACTTTGCCGCAAGCTGGAACAAGCTGGAATGTGTCCAGAGGAGGGCAACTGAAATGATCAAGGGTCTAGAGAACAATCCCTATGAGGAGTGGCTGAAAGAGCTGGGCATGTTTAGCCTGAAGAAGAGAAGGCTGAGAGGAAACATGATAGCCATGTATAAATATGTGAGAGGAAGCCACAGGGAGGAGGAGCAAGCTTGTCTTCTGCTGCCGTGGAGACTAGGACGCAGAACAATGACTTCAAACTACAAGAAAGGAGATTCCATCTGAACATTAGGAAGAACTTCCTGACTGTGAAAGCTGTTCAGCAGTGGAACTCTCTGCCCCGGAGTGTGGTGGAGGCTACTTCTTTGGAGGCTTTTAAGCAGAGGCTGGACGGCCATCTGTTGGGGGTGCTTTGAATGCAATTTTCCTGCTTCTTGGCAGGGGATTGGACTGGATGGCCCACGAGGTCTCTTCCAACTCTATTATTCTATGATTCTTACCTCGGCCAGATTGTAAAAGTGCTTATTAGATAGAGTTTTCAAGCTCTGGAGCTCCTGTGAGATTATGGAGATGATATGAGTTCTCCCTGTTATTAGTGTGTCATTGTTATGACATCTGTGTTGTCGGTGCTTTGATTGTAACATAATCAAATGTGAGTCTTGACAGCAGGTGGAGCAGAAGCCCAATTTTGTCATCTCTGCCTTTGCCCAGAGGCAGAACTTGGCACCCAGTTAGATCTTGCATCTTCCTGTATATCCTGTGAGTGGGCAGGCAAGTGGGAGAAATCCAGTTGGGCCACACCAGCCATTCAGCCTAGAATTTGCTTTCTTGACCAAGTCAGAGGGTGACAAATGCCTCTGATCTGGGCCTGGTGCCAGAAAGCAGCTTAAGCTGACAAATGCTCTCCATTCAGCAGGGCTTACTTACTGCTGCCTCCACTGGCATTGCTGCCACACCAACCTAGCATCCCAAGTTGGCTTTATCCCAGTGCATGTCTTTTCAGGAATGATGCAGAGTTTGATATTCCCTTCTTCGCTTTGAATCCCAAAATCCTTTCATCTGGATCTAACACAGAGTCACTCGTTGCAACCATTCCATGCCTAGTGGAGTTAGATATCATACAGATTTAATCTACTTTAATTTGTAAGGTATCTTGAGTCTCCCAGGTGATATGATGGTGGTGTACAATAAAAATAACAATAATCAAGCAAAGGTGTTATTATTTTCTGGTAGAATAACAACAACAACAACAACAACACTTTATTTCCACCTTTCTCCCTGAGGGGACTCAAAGGGGATTACAGCACATAAACAGACACAGGCAAAGACTCGATGCCTTGTGAAATACAGTGCGACACAAAGACACAGACAAAGGCTTCTCCTTTCATTTCCAGCTCTGGAGGCAGTGTTCATCTCTGGTTCTGGGGGAGATGCTGTTCTCCATTTCCAAGCTGAAATGCCTGCGTTGTTCATAGACACCTCCTGGTCATGTGGCCAGCATGACTGCATGGAGCAGTGGTTCTCAACCTGGGGTCCCCAGATGTTTTCAGCCTCCAACTCCTAGAAATCCTAACAGCTGGCAAACTGGCTGGGATTTCTGCGAGATGTAGGCCAAAAACATCTGGGGACCCCAGGTTGAGAACCACTGGCATGGAGCATCTTTTTCCCTTTTCCCGCCAAAGTGGTACCTATTGATCTACTCCCATTTGCATGTTTTCAAACTGCTAGGTTGGCAGGAGCTAGAGCTAACAGCAGGGGCTCAACCTGTCCCACGGATACAAACTGCTGACCTTCAAGTCAGCAGTTCAGCAGCACAAGGGTTTAACCCATTGTACCACCTGCTGTTCCAGATCTCTAGACAACACAATTTGTGCGTTGTTGTAGGTTTTTCGGGCTGTATGACCATGTTCTAGAAACGTTCTCTCCTGATTTTTTGTCTGCATCTATGGCAAGCATCACAACCTCAGGAGAGAATACTTCTAGAACATGGCCATCCGAAACACCTACAACAACCCAGTGATTCCGGCCACGAGCGCCTTCGACAATGCATTGAATACAATTTGTGTCTGGCTGCAGGGACATAGCCAGATGCAAAATATGGCCCTACGGCTGTGTTGGATGTCACTTGCATAACAAGAAGAAGGCAGGAAATCAAGTCCCAGCCCAAACATAGCATAGAATTTCACTCAAAAGAGCAAGGGAGTGCACAAACATTTCTCTTTCCTTGGTAGAAATGATTGCCAAATCAATGATGCCGCAAGAGGCTGACAGTTCATACTTTCTAAATGGACAGAGTCTTTTGTAGGTTTTTTTGTTAGAAGAATTACATTTTTTTTCCTTTTGAGCAGAACTCAGAACAACCATTTAGGAAAAATTGCTGTTTTACCTGACAACCTGCATCTCCCACTATACTTTCAGACTGCAACTTATTTATTTAATATTTTGTGTCAAAAGCGCTGCATAAATAAGTATAAAATTGATAAAATAGGGGAACCACAAGCAGCTAAATAATTTTAGACCAAAAACAGGCAACAGTAACCGCATTGTCTGTAGCTATAAACAATTATTTCTCTGTGCATGAGGCAGGGCATTGTGGGCAAACATACAGGTGTGGGGTTGTTTGTTCTGCTCCACAGTCGCACAAGGTGGGGGATTCTTTTAGGGAGTGCCATTTGCCAGATTGTCTTTTGATCTACCCACTCCACTTCTGAGTCTGTTCAGGGACTTCCCCATTGCCCATTCTTGGTTTGCTCCTGGAGGAAGGCCCTCATGGGGGACCACCGAGTTAGGATTTCTTGGTCTAGCTGTTCAGAGGGATATTCTTGCTTTTGCTAGGGGGACATTAAGAGGAGTGCTGGTTCTCATTAATCTTTTCCTTGATTTGAGTCTACTGGGAGGAGGCTGATAGCCATGCAGTGGGTGGCTTTCACAGTGTTCAACCTTGGGCGAGATGGAGGTGGGGTATAAATAAAGTATTATTATTATTAGTAGTAGTAGTAGTACTATTATTATTTCTCTCACAATTAGCAGCAACTTCCTGTTGCACATCGGGGGGGGGGGTACAATGCTAGCTAGCTTATAAAGTCTATCAATACGTGTACGTTTGAGACATCCTGTGATTAATCTGCATTACTATCCAATACAGGATTGCCATGCCTTTTAGTGCTTCACTTTTGGACCCCTCTCTCTTTCAACAGATTTAAATTCTAGCCATATACCACACTTTCAACCACTGGTCCGCTCTTTCAGCCATGCAGCTTTTCACCCCTGTCAACACAGTTTTTTCTCTTTGTCAGCTTGGTGCCATCTAGTGCTCAGCCTTGCATTTGCAATCTAAAAAAATAAGGCTGGGTTGTGCTTTGTAACCAATTTTAGTTTTTGATAATATCCTGGTTGCTAACCCATCTAAAAAAAACATGGACGATCTGTATACTAAAATGTAGAAATCCTAACATTGACATGTAATTATACTCTTAAATTAACAAGATCTTTACAAGTGTCTCTCTTGGAATTTCTATGTCTTCCAGCATGAATTTATGGTCAATTTTTGCTGTTGACTAGAATCATATTGGAGGATCTAGAGGTTCCTAAAGATGTGTTCTCTCTAGAAATCTCGAGGTCTGAGTTGCCGTATGTTTTCCGAATTGTATGGCCATATTCCAGAAGCACTTTCTCCTGAGAAACCCCACCAATTTGCATATATATGACCCATAGTTTTTGAATGGTATCCACTCACTCATGCTTTCTTTTTCTGCAGGTTCGGGTCTGGGTCTTCCCAGAAGGCACTAGGAATCACAGCGGCTCTATGCTACCCTTCAAGAGGGGCGCTTTCCACCTGGCTGTGCAAGCCCAGGTAAAAAGGGCAAAGAGTGGGACAGTTCTTTCTGTCCACGGATGATAAGTTGAGCATCCCTTATCTGAAATGCTTGGAACCAAGGAGTGCTGGCCACCTTCAAAACCTAGGGCTTTAGGCTCAGAGATAAATCCAGGATCACTCCCAAGTTGTGAACCTGTGTCTTCAGGGGAGTGTAACCCCATCCAGCACAGGCTGTAACCCTATGCCCTGTTCAGCCTTGTGACTGACCTCTGTCTTGTTTGAATTCAATTTCAGTTTGTTCACCCTTCCTTGTATGTTTAATTTTCCCTCTTTTCTTGCTCCTGGTCCCCTTCAGGTTCCTGTCATCCCAGTCGTGATCTCATCGTATCGGGATTTCTACAGTAAGAAGGAAAGACGCTTCACTACAGGTGAGAGTCCAACATTTAGTGCTCCTTGTTATTGGGAGTGAAGGCCCAAATAGTAGTAGTCGGGGGCCAGAACCGTTTTGAAGCAGCATAGGCTCAAGACTGGTAAGCGGTTCATGAAAAAAATTGTAAATCCGAATTATGATAAGAATTATAGTAAGACCTCCATATTAGCATGGCATACATTTTCACCCAGGTGACGATTACCTGAAACAGGTACGGGCTAATGCCATTGAATTAATATGGTATGCATTTCCACCATACTATACTGTTGCCTTTGGAGGAACCTAGACATTCCTAGAGAGGTGTCCAATCTAAGAATTTTCTAGATCCTCTGGGCAAATTATATGGTAAAGTCCAGGAGAGTTATACCATTGATCACCTGGAGGACCCTAAAAATTCCTATTTCTCCCCAGGACCTGGTAGCTGAAACTAGATAAGGGTCTTCCTGTGACTACCATGAAACATTTACAAAATAATTCATGCACTATTATAAATTGTTTAAAGCACAACATTAATTTATCAAGGAACCTGTAAAACTGTACAGGTTGATTTGAAATGTTTGGGACCAAAGGTGTTCCGTATTTCAGATTTCTTTTCAGGTTTTGAAATACTTGCATATACATCAGAAGATATCTTGAGATGAGACTGAAATACAGTACACTTCAGGTCCAAAGAATTTCAAACATTACATAAATATCTACACTGGATGAACAGTCATGTAAGCTTCCAAAGTTAGTATTGTTAGGGGAAACTAGCCTAAAATAAAGGAGCAGAGCACCCCAAAACAAACAGGATGCAAAAGTTGAGCATCAGCTCATTAGCGAGCAGAGCGTGAAGTCCCGTGTGATGTGGCTGTAAAGAATTCAGAGCTTAGACAACAAGAGACAGAGTCCAATCTTAAAAATCACAAAAGGTTTATTTACAATAATAAGAAATAATTGCATTTCTTAATAATCAAGAACAGGTCTGAACTGCTCCAACACCCATCTCTTGTAAGGTTTCAGAGAGAGGGGAAAAACACCAATCACTACATCGCACCTTATTTCTAGCGGGCAATTAAACCCCATAGTTTGTCCCGTCTGTATCTCCCACCAGATAAATCACTCCAGTTTTCCCATCTCACCCTATGCCCCTTGCACACTTCGTTTAACCTCTTACCCTTAATTATTATTTTATTTCATCCCCGGTGCTTTTATCTCACTGTGTTATTTTTATTTCATTGTTGTATTTTATTGTTTCTACTGCTTGTACTTTATTTTAGTTATTATTTGTTGTATGTATTTTGTATTGTCGAAGACTTTCATGGCTGGAATCACTCAGTTCTTGTGGATTTTTTCGGGCTATATGGCCATGTTCTAGAGGCATTTCTCCTGACGTTTCGCCTGCATCTATGGCAAGCATCCTCAGAGATGAGGTCTGAGGATGCTTGCCATAGATGCAGGCGAAACGTCAGGAGGAATGCCTCTAGAACATGGCCATATAGCCCGAAAAAACCCACAAGAACTGAATGTATGTATTTTATTTGTTTACTGTATTTTTGGGGCTTGGCCTCATGTTAGCTGCCCGATTCCCTGAGGGGAGATGATGGGAGGGATATAAATAAGGTTTTTTAATTATTATTATTTCATATCAAAAGCATTGCATAAATTAGTATAAAATTAATAAAAATAGAAGGAGCGCAGGCGGTTAAATATCTTTTGACCAAAAACGCGCAACAGCAATGGCATTGTCTGTAGCCTCCAACAATTCTTCTCCTGTACATGAGGCAGGGCACAATGGACAAGCATACAGATGTGGAGTTGTGTGCTCCACATTCACAGAAGGTGTGGGATTCTTTTAGGTAGTGCCATTTTGCCAGGTTGTCTTTTGATCTGCCCACTCCACTTCTGAGTCCGTTCAGGGATTTCCAAGTTGCCCATTCTTGGTTTGCCCCTGGAGGAAGACCCTCATGGGGGGCCATCCAGTTGGGATTTCCAGGTTTAGCTGCCCAGAGGGATACCCTTGCTGTTGCTGGGGGGACGCCAAGAGGAGTCTACTGGGAGGAGGCTGGTAGCCATGTAGTGGATGGCTTTCATAGTGTTCAACCTTAAACCCTTCTGTTTAAGGAGCTCCATTGGCTGCCGTTCATTTACCCAGTTCAAGGTGCAGGTGCTTACCTACAAAGCCCTAAACGGTTTGAGACCCGCCTACCTGCGTGACCACATCTCTGTGTACGAACCCACATGATCTCTTCGATCATCTGGAAGGGCCCTGCTCGCGCTCCCACCACCATCAGTGGAGACGAGGGAGAGAGCCTTCTCGGTAGTGGCCCCTCGACTCTGGAACTCACTCCCCAAGGACATTAGCAGTCTTTAGGAGGAGCCTGAAAATGTGGTTGTTTCAGTGTGCCTTTCCAGAATAAGGAAACTCCCAGCAATATGTCCCTAAAGGCACTTTATTAGGTTTGTCTGCACATTTCATCCCTCTCCAAAACTTCTATCTTCTATCATCTCTCCGACATAGAGAGAGATCTCAAAGCACACAGCACATACTCTCCATGCTAAAGTATAAGAAGGCAGAAGTCAGATTCAAAAAAGCTTGCAGTCGAAAAGTATCAATTTTAAACTGCAAATTAGAATGAGAGCAAAAACACACAGAGAGAACAAAATAGATGCATCCCCAACTGTCATTCAGGAGACTTAGGGGAATGGAAAGACTTAGTCTATACTAAACTAACTAACTTCTCCTCATTGAGGACTTGACATCTGGGCAGTGTGGGGTTGAATTCCAACAAGCATGACATATTTTGCACCTTTTGTTGACTTAATAAAAGTATCACTGCAAAATGGATTTTGGATTTTGATTTATGGTCAGTGTGACTGCTCCTGAAAAATGTTGACAGACATGTCTCTCTTCTTTCTTTCTCTCTTCTCCTTCCATCTCAATGGGTCTCTTGCCACAACCACCACTCCATGTCATGGCACAGGGCGCTGCACGGTCCAGATCTTGCCTCCCATGCCCACGAAGGGGCTCAGCGCCGACGACGTGCCGGCCCTGACGGAGCAGGTGCGCCAGGCCATGCTTGTTGCCTTCGACGGGCTCTCGGTGGAGCTGGGTGCCCCCCAGTGACCCCCTTCTCCTACTTCTTTCCCCAACTTCCGGCCCTAGAGTGCTACGGGGTGGGACTGGGAGCAGCGCACGCCCACAGGCGGCCATGGAGACTGGGCCAGGATGGAAGAGGGTGCGGCACCTACCCCAGCAGCAAAGCCAGGACCAGGAGCTATGGATTAGGCATCTTGAGGGGAGCGTCCACACTATGATCAAGCATGGAGAAGATGATGATGGTGGTGATGATGATTGGGGTGGAGCTTTACATGGTCACACAAATACACGAGGAGCCACGTGAGCGGAGTTGATCCCAGCCACGCCCGTTACCATCTTGAGTTTTGTACCAGAAGTCTGGCCTCTTCTCCCCTCCTGGTCCTCCTCCTCTTTTCTCCTGTGTAGGTGGTATGGTCCTTCCCAGCCTCCTCCTCTCTGCTGGTGTTTCCTTCTCTTCCCCCCTATGCCCCGTTTTGTTGGTCTGAACTGCTCCATTTTGAGCTTCTTGGACTCAACCACTCCACTCCCCGTCTGGGGGAGGATAGGACGGAGCTGCTCAATAGGCACTGTAAAAAACCGAAGCACTCCTTGAATCTTGAAGAAGGAGCTGTGGACTGGACCATCCCTGGCCTGCAGAGGGGTGGGGAGAAGAGACGAGATCCGGAGGAAGGACTGCGGACGTCAGTGTTAAAGTCACTGTGAATTTTTCAATGTGAAACAGATCGGCAACACAATGAAAGTGTGCCGTTGAGTGATCCACTCAGTGAAGGAGCCAGATTTGGAACAAATCACTCCAGCAGCCTTTGAGGAGGAATAGAAGGACGACTTGGATTGAACCATCTGACCCTCTAAATATGTGGAGGTTCTGGTGAGGTATCTCCAAAGGCTTGCTCAGAAGGATGGAAGACTTGCAGTAAAATCATGGACGGAGCCTCATCCCCTCTGCAAAAGGGGGCCTGATGGGGTGGAGAAGGATGAATGTGGGTTCTTTTTTGGCACCTGCATGGACAGGGATGGAACAATGTTCTGTGGGAGTGAGATCATGTTGACTTTCCCACTAGAGCCTTGCTTGGGGGTCACTTTTGGCCTTTTGGGAGGCAAGGAGGAATGGAAACAGTGGTTCCTGGGAGGGAGGGCAAACAAGTTGATGCCAATCTTGCCTCTTGAGGAAACTTCACTCCATCTGGTCCTTTCAATGTTGGTGAAGAGCCTTCAACCCCAAAGGAGCAGTCAAGGGTGCACTTATCCGATGGCCAGTGTTGATCAATGTAGCAACCTCTCTCCTTTGTATAACTGAAGTTGGCAGAAGGAGAGGGGGCGTAAATTTCTACTCCCCTTCCTCCATTTTTGGCCAAGGGGGTGCATGTGTCCTCCCTTTTTTGGTAGAAAACGGAGAGGCAGAAAAGCCAGGAAGGGTTTGGATGACGCAAGGACAGCTTCCTCTAGCTCGTTGCCCTTAGGATGTGGTGGACTAGAAACCCACATAATATGGGAGTTCCAGTCCACCACATCTGGAAGTCACCAGGTTGAGAACAGCATTGGACAGCTCAAGAAGTGTTTGAGTTAGACAAGACAGAGGTCACCAGACCACATTTCTCAGTGAGGTTACCTAATGGGCAGGGATTAGTCATCCTACATCAAGGGAACCTGCCTATTAGGACGTTGGGATGGAAGTCACAGCAGTGGGGGCTGCTAAATTCTCCACTATCTCCTGCTGAGGCAGCCCAAAGCGAGAACCAAGTCAACCATCTGTTTCTGAGAGCAGGAGTGCAAAATCAGTAGGTAGATAGCTGCTTTGTAGGACAGGAGAAGGGATGTTGGCTAGTTGTGGGGAAATCTAAGTGCTCAGGAAGCAGTTTGGGAGAGGAACTGTCCTTTGGAGCAGGGAAAGCCCTATGGTTTTGCCAAATATTCCCTGTTCCAGGAGGATGAAGAACTGCCTCTGCTGCTCTTCTGCCTTCATTAGAGTTTTGTCCTTGCTATTTCTATCTTCGGTCTGGTTGGAGATCCAATATTCTCCCCTTCCCAACACTCTTCCTTGGGGACAGAGAGAGGGGAGAGTGTGGGGCAGGGGGAGGAATGAGGACTGAAGGAGGGGCATCACCAAGTCCATGTTCCTACAATCTTCCTGCTTTTAATAAAGGCCCTCAAACAATTCCCCCCTCCATTGCACTTGTGTCTTACTCTACCTCTTTTTGCAGAAAAGCCCTGTGTCTGTGTGGTGTCACCTAATCATTTCCTCTCTCTTTAGCACCTGTTGGGTTAGGGACCGCTTGGGAAATGGTAGAAGCGTGAACCACACGTCCATTTCAGCACCTCTGGTTTTACAATTACTAGAATTAGGACTTTTCTTTCAAAATAAAGGAGCAAGTAAAAACCAACTCGGTGGGGTGTGCAGAAGATAGAACAAGGAAAAGTTAGGTTTCGGGGACAACATACTCAAAAGGTGCATCTACAGTAGGGGTCCTCAAACTAAGGCCCGTGGGCCAGATATGGCCCTCCAAGGTCATTTACCCGGCTCTTGCTCAGGATCAACCTAAGTCTGAAATTGCTTGAAAGCACACAACAACAATCCTATCTCAGCCAAAAGCAGGCCCACACTTTCCATTGAAATACTAATGTTTATTAGGGCTGGTCAATTCGTTTTGTTAATTCGTAATTTGTTAAAAAATTCGTTAATTTTTGAATTACGAAACGATTACAAAACTTATTTTTAAACCTGGAAGTGTTTTTAAATATCGAAACGGCAGGCGCCAAAAAATTTTGTATTTCCGTCCATTTCGGAAATACGTAAGATGGCCGCCTGGCTTGCTGGGAGCTCTCCTCTCTCGGAGCCGGCTGAGCAAGCGAGAGGGCGAGCGGCGAGCGAGAGGGCGAGCGGCGAGTGAGAGGGCGAGCGAGAGGGCGAGCGAGAGGGCGAGCGAGAGGGCGAGCGGCGAGCGAGAGGGCGAGTGAGAGGGCGAGCGAGAGGGCGAGCGAGAGGGCGAGAGGGAGGTCTCCTTCTCTTTCTTTCATTGGCTCAATGCTGTAGCATCCTGGGAGTTGTAGTTTGGCAGCCTGGGAAAAAGAGCCCCTCCTGGAAGGAACCCATCCTAGTGAGAGGGCGAGAGGGCGAGCGAGCGGCGAGCGAGAGGGCCCGCCAGAGTGAGTGCCTGCCTTCCCTCAATAATAATTTCTCCTCCCTATTCTACTAAATTAATAATTAAATTTAAAAAATATTTTAAAAATATTGAAAAAAAAAGGGCGCCATCTTTACAAAATGTTTTGTAAATATTTACGAAATTTCGTAAATACCGAACTTTTTTTTTGGAAAATTTTGTAATTATTTTAAATATCGAAACAAAAAAACACCCCAATTACAAATCGATTTTAGAAACAATTTTTTGCGTTGTTACCCAGGCCTAATGTTTATATTTGTTAAAATTGTTCTTCATTTAATTATCGCATTGTTTTTAAGTATTTTTTTGCACTCCAAATAAGATATGTGCAGTGTGCATAGGAATTCATTCATGTTTTTTCAAATTATAATCTGGCCCTCCCAACTGTTTGAGGGACTGTGATCTGGCCTTCTGTTTAAAAATTTTAAGGACCCCTGATCTACAGTATAGAGCCGGGCTGTAGCACAGCTGGTTAATTGCCAGCAGCAATAGATCACTGTCGACCAGAAGGTGGCAATTTTGAAGCCTGAGTCAGATTGAGCACCCAACTGTTAAGCCTAGCTTACTGTTGACCTAAGCAGTTCGAAAACAACTGAGCTGTGAGTAGAGAAATTAGGTACTGCTTAAAGCAGGGAGGTGTTTTACGACATCATAAAAATACCAGCGATGAAAGAACAAGAAAGAAATACGATCAAAATGACTCAGCGTCATAGTGGATGAAGCAACCGCACTCCCCTGTGGCCGGAATTGAGGATAACCTCCATGTGCTGAAGTTGGAAAATGGTAAAATACCTCTATCTGTCTGTCTGTCTTGGATGTCTAAAAATGACATTGAATGTTTGCCGTCTAGATGTGCATTGTAATCTGCCCTGAGTCCTCTTCGGGGCAAGAAGGACAGAATATCAATACTGTAAATAAATAAATTTAACTGCATGGCTCAATGCAGTGGAATCCTGGGAGTTGTAGTGTGATGAGGCACTCTTAGGTAGAAATGGCAAAAGACTATAAAACTACAATTCCCAGGATACTATAGCATTGAACCAGTTAAACCGGTGTTAGAGTGCATTAATTCTAGATGTACACTTAGAATCCCTTAGCTATAATTGGTATGTTGGTTGACGAATCCTGAATTATTAGCAATAGCAATAAAGTAATAACCCATATTTGGGTTTAGCATTGCCGTTTCCCAGAAAACAGTGGCAACACTATGGCTGGTGGACTCTAATTCCCACCATACCAGCAAGTGGTGGTATCTGCTGAGCCTATTGGGCGCTTGAGGACCAGCCCAAGAGCCATGAGTTACTTGCTTGTGGATGAATGTAAGGAACAGTACTAGGAACCTTTGGCACCTTACTCCCCCACAATATTTAGAACAGCAAGTCTCACAGAGCCATAGTGGTTCAGGAATATGGAAGTTATATGCCCAAATACTTGAAAAATTGAGTCCTCGGGTATAGCATCTTGGCTAAGCACCTTCAAAGTTACCAGCTGTGACAGAAGCCAGTTTCTATTGCCCAAATAGTGGCCACTATCATATATATATTTGGCCCTATGGTATCATCAGTGGAGTTGACATCTGATCTCTATAGAACAAGCCCTTCTGGAGAGGACAGACAACTCCCATCAGACTTCTGTACTACTGATGGGATCTGCTGTATAACAAGCTTTGGGGGGGCTGCAATTGGCCAAGCCCTGTGTGGCAACCATGTGTACCATTCCTGAATGACCTGAAGGCAAAGGTGAGACACATGTATCAAATACCTTAGAACAGTGGTTCCCAACGTGTGGTCCATGGACCACCAGTGGTGTGTAAGAACTAAAATATGTTCCGCGACCTCACCTTTACTACACTGCTGCAACAAGAGCGACTGGTCTTGCAAAGCCCTCTTATAGTGCCAAGGCTTATGCTTTTCTGTGAGCGAGCAGGTGGCGACTACTGGATGGCATATGTTCTGTACCAGAAACTAGAGCTGATGTGGTCTATCCAATGCAATTTTCTGAATCAACACCCCAAGTAACCAAACCGAATCTAAAGTTGACCAAAAACTGATTTGTAACCCTTTTGGTACTAATGTTGGAGAGTGGCCCCTGGTCAAAGTGGTCCCTGGTCAAAATAAGGTTGGGAACCACTACCTTAGAAGAAGCAACACCCTACCTTAACCTTTTGTTCCTATGTAATCGTTCTCAAATTTCTAAAAGCCAGGCTCTGTAAGCCCTTAGGGAGCCGAATATGTTCAGCCTGGAGAAGAAAGGGTTAAGAAATGATAAGATAGCTGTGTTTAGATATGTGAAATAATGTCATGTTGAGACTAGAAGTTCTCCATCTCTGCTCTAATCACAACAGGGCTGGTTGCACAGCCCTGGTTGCACTGCTGACCAAAAAGTGGCAAGTTCAAAACCCGAGTCTGGGTTGAGCTCCCGAATTTAAATAGCCCAGCTTACTGTTCACCTAAGCAGTTTGAAAACAGCTGTGCTGTGAGTAGAGAAATTAGGGTCCGCTTAAAGCAGGGAGGTTTATGACGCCATAAAAATGCCAGAGAGCAAGGAGGAAATGCTACGATCAAAAGGCTGGATGTCATAGTGGATGAAGTGACAGCTCTCCCTGTAGCCAAATCAAGCAACCTGCAGGATCCAAAGTCCTGAATGACCTCTTTCTGTCTATATGACTTATATGTCAAAAACAGCACTGAATGTTTTCCGTGTAACTGTGCATTGGGATCCCCCCGAGTCCCCTTAGGGGTGAGAAGGGCGGAATATAAATACTCTAAGTAAATAATAAATAAATAAACAGTACACCCAAGCACCAACCACTCCATTGAAGTAGGCATTATTCAAAACATGGACATCGAAGGCCTTCCTGTTTTTGTCCTTTTGTTCAGGGGGATCCTTCAAGAATAAACTTGAAAGTCAGTAATCACAGAAGATGGGAAATTGTTCTGGACTTGGTTGTGTGTCTTTAAGTCAATTCCGACTTATGGCAACCCTATCAGGGTTTCCTTGCTAGGATTTGTTCAGAGGAAGCCTCTGCCCAGGGCCACCCAGTTGACTTCCATGGGTGAATGGGAATTTGAATCCTGGACTCCAGAGTCATAGTCCAGCACTTAAACAACTACAAACGGGACTACAACTTCCAGAATAATGCTGGTTGAGAGTCTGGGTTTTATCATTCCAAACAGTTCTGTTCCCAAGCTGTGGTTTTAAGTCCGTAAAGTACGAGGGTTGAATGAAAAGTAATTCCTCTACCTTCGTAACTCCTCAACAGATGGGAGTACTGGTATGCGGCAGATACTGGCTTGTTCAGTTGACTCTCCTCTACAGTTCCATTTTGGTGGGAAGCCTTAGCATTGAATGGTTGTGTTGTTAAAGTGTAAAGTATGAAACCCTGCGCAGACGGTCAGTCAATGCGACTTAAGTAACGTGCAGTCATTGAATTCTTGACAGGAGAAGGTCTCGCCCCAAAGGAGATTAATCAGAGAATGCAAGCTGTTTATGATTATTGTGTTGATGTGAGTACTGTGTGTCGTTGGGCGAGTAAGTTTAAAGATGTTGAGGTGGGAACATCTGACTTGCATGACAAACAAAGAGTTAGATGTCCTGTGACAGCAACCACCGAGTTTCACAAGCAAAAGGTCAACAAATTGATTCAGGACCATTGTCGTATCACTCGGAGAGAAATTTCAAGCATAATCGGCATTTCACAAGAACGTGTGAGTCACATTATTGCTTTGCTTGGCTACCAGAAGATCTGTGCACGATGTGTCAACTTCCGTCATGGCTTCAGAAAACATGTTCATCGTTAGCAGAAATGTATCCAATTGTCTGGTGATTATGCAGAAAAGTGAATAGTGGTAGTTAAAGAGCACATTCTAAGGATTATTTCTGCATTTGATTTATTAAAATATTCCCATCCAAACTCAAGTAATGAAGGTGTAGGCATTACTTTTCATTCAACCATCGTAATTTACCCACAGGGCTGGAGGCTGCAGTTGCCATTCCGTTCATAACCTTGTCTCAGCTGGAATCACCAAGAGTAGCCTGAGGATTCGGATTGAGCAACATGACCCCTTATTTTGGAGTCTTCAGTGTCTACTAAGGCAAAGGCCATAGGTAATCTGTCGGGTGTGTTTTACATGCAATTTTCCTGATTCTTGACAGGAAGTTGGACTGGATGGCCCATGAGGTCTCTTCCAATTCTATGATTCTAATGGAAGCTGGAACAAGAAAACAAGTAAAATCGACCAGAGCAGTTCAAGAACCTGGCTCTCAAACAGATCTCAGTGAACATACCTTTATTAGATCAACCATGCAGCAGACAAGTTGCCTAAGTAGAACCCAGATTTCCTCTTTCCCCAAAGCAATGTCCAAGGGTTGAATATAACACAGTAAAAGGTAAATGTTTTCCCTTAAGTCCAGTCGTGTCTGGCTCCGGGGGTTGGTTCTCATCTCCATTTCTAAGCCGAAGAGCTGGCATTGTCCATAGACACCTCCAAGGTCATGTGACTGGCATGACTGCATGGAGCCCCATTACCTTCCCGCCGGAGCGGTACCTATTGATCTACTCACATTTGCATATTTTCAAACTGCTAGGTTGGCAGGAGCTGGGGCTAAACTGGAGGTCATGCCGCTCCCAAGATTCGAACCTACGACCTTTTTGTTAGCAAGTTTAGAAGCTCAGCCGTTTAACCAACTGCGCCACTGAGGGCTCCAAAAAGGTACTGGGCAGTAATTTCAAAATATCAATAGAGGAAATTGTCAAAACGCAAGGCATCCAAAAAGGAAGAATCCTGTAGAGGGATTTGCTGCAGGCCATTTTAGACCCAGAGATTCCCCATCCAACTATTCTGTTGTTTAGCAAAATGCCTCCACGCATAGAGCTCCCTTAAAAGCCAATAATGGTGCAGTCCATAAATTATTTATGAGTTGGAGGAATTATGGAGAACACCATCCTGGCAGGAGTCTCAAGCTAGATAAATCAATTAATAAAAATAGGTAGTGTAGAATATGAAGATAAGTGGCTAAGAGCAGGATACTTTTCGTCTTGAAGGAACTGTATGGGTTGAGTTAGCTTACAAGGATGTCTGGCTACAACAGAGGAATTAGTTGAAGTTATACATGGGAATGAGGAAAAACCAAGCAACTACAGCATGAGGCAGTGTGTTAGGGAGAAGCAAAGAGGGAGACATACAAATTAGTGTTTTACATCTTGGCAAGGAAACCACAGCATGCTAGTGGGGAATCAGAGACTATTTAAAGAACATGTTGGGCAGGATATCTCTTTGCTTTAAAGTGGGATACAACTCAGCTATAATTAATCATGTTTAGATATTTAGAACCAAACATTACCAATCATATACATTCTTAAACTTGATGTAGAGCAGCGTTTCTCAACTGGGGGGTCATGAGGGGGTTTCAGAGGGGTCGCCAAAGAGTATCAGAAAATATATTTCTGATGTTCTTAGGAACCCCTTTGGCACAGAAGGCTGAAGATGTCTCCGCCTGACCTTCTCCTCCTTTTTGGAAACAGACGGTGAATCTTTCCACCAAAAGCCCTCCTCCGCTGCGATTGGCAACCTCTCAGCCAAGGGGAGGGCAGTTTCTGAGACTCCAAGTGGGGAGGGGAGAGGAGGCATGCTCGGCGCATGGCTGTGTGGTGCTAATATGCGGGTGAGGAAGAGCGTGTGAGGCTGGAGGGAGTCTCACACCAACGAGTCCCTTCAAAACATTGAGGTTATGTGTGGGAAGTTTGGCTTAATTCTTTCATTGGTGGGGTTCAGAATATTCTTTGTAGGTGAACTATAAATCCCAGCAACTACAACTCCCAAATGTCAAGGTCTATTTTCCCCAATATCCACCAGTGTTCACATTTGGGGTATATTGAGTATCTGTGCCAAGTTTGATCCAGATCCATCATTGTTTGGGTCCACAGTGCCCTCTGGATGTAGGTGAACTACAACTCTAAAACTCATGGTCAATGCCCACCAAAAAAACTTCCAGTATTTTCTGTTGGTCGTGGGAGGTCTGTGTGCCAAGTTTGGTTCAATTCCATCATTGGTGGAGTTCAGAATACTCTTTGATTGTAGGTGAACTATAAATCCCAGCAATTATAACTCCCAAATGACAAAATCAATCCCCACCCAACTCCACCAGTATTCAAATTTAGGCATGTTGGGTATCTGTGTCAGATTTGGTCCAGTGAATCAAAATACATCCTGAATATCAGATATTTATATTATGATTCATAACAGTAGCAAAATTACAGTTCTGAAGTAGCAACGAAAATAATGTTATGGTTGGGAGTCACCACAACATGAGGGACTGTATTAAGGGGTCGCGGCAATAGGAAGGTTGAGAAACACTGCTGTAGAGAATAGTACAGTCACCCCTCTACATTCACTGGAGTTAAGGGCACAGGACCCATGCAAAAGTGAAACCACACATTTTAAAAAGCTGTCTTTCAACCTCAAAATATACCTCTACAAAACTCCAAGTCCCTCAACACAGTTTTTGCTGTTGACCAATCCACAAATAATCAAATCCATAAATGTTAGACCTACAAATGTAGAGGGCTGACTATTTTTATTATTGAGTTTACATAGGGGATTATAATATTTTGAGCACCTTAAAGGTGCTTTGTAGTCACTATTTTTTCATTGGCCTTAAGTGCTTCAAGTAGATCTCTGATTTCAAAGCTCACTTCCATCAATATGACATTAATTCATCCCATAGAAGGGCTTAAATACCCCAAGGCCACAAGATTATATCTGATCTTGGAAGCTAAGCAAGGTCAACCCTAATACTTAGAGGGGAGAGCACCAACAAATACCAGAATCTGTGCATTGTATTTCGGAGGAAGGAACTGTCCAAACCACCTCTGGGTATCCCTACGAAATGCATGGGTTCTCCATAAATTGACAGATCACTTGACAGCGCATACACACAGTCCAGTACAACTCTTCCCCTTCCATATAGTTTGCTCTCTGTTAGTGATGGGTGTCCACTAGCATAAATAAGGGAGGAGAGATTAACTTGAATTCTGTAAAACAACAGCCACCAGCATGCAGTTAGAAGTCAGCAGGCAGGCAGGTTTCCCATCAATCCACTTCTGATTCGAAGGATGCAGGTATCACCGGGCGATGTCATAGCCAAAGCCGTTTTTGCCGTTCTGACAGGCACCTAGGAATAAAGGCAGGGAAATAAAATAAAAGGGGGGTTAAGAAGTAAAGTGGTGAACGGCCCAAGATCACCAGTATCCTGCAAGAAGACTTCTGTCTGCTTCAAAGCCATACTTCCAGGAATATGGCATCAATTAACCCTGACCTTGAAGGAGCTGGGGGTGGTGACAGCCGACAGGGAGCTCTGGTGTGGGCTGGACCATGAGGTCACGAAGAGTTGGAGACGACTGAATGAATGAACAACAACCCTGCACAAGGTCTTAAAAGCCCTAAATTCTGTCTGATCTTGAAACCCACATATCCCAAGTCCTGAGCCACTACTAATATACCTCATTGCTTCCTCTTTGAAGATACCAGGAAGTCAAGAGACTCTTAATACTTTTAATACTTCAATTTTCTTTCTTTTAACACTATATTTCTCTCTCTTTTTTTTCTTTTAACACTATTTCTCTTTCTCTTTTCTCTCTCTCTTACCCCTTACCCCCCATCCCCTACATGCTATATTCTTTTTCCTTTCTTACTTTCATGCTTTTCTATATCCCTTCTTTATACCCCAAAGATCCATTGGATTTTTTTATTGTGATAAATTTTAAATTCAATAAAGATTATATAAAAATAATATACCTTATTGCTATTTAGGTATTACATTTTTAAGTATCTGAAGTTAAAATATTGCCTGCAATGAAAGGTGCAGATTTTGTGTGTGTGTGTGTGTGTGTTAGGAGTGACTTAAGAAACTGCAAGTCGCTTCTGGTGTGAGAGAATTGGCCATCTGCAAGGACATTGCCCAGGGGATAATAAATAATAATAAATAATAATCTTTATTTGTACCCCGCTACCATCTCCCCGAGGGACTCGGTGCGGCTTACATGAGGCCGAGCCCACAACACAACAATAAAAACAATAGCAACAGTAATACAAACAATAAATAAAACTCATAAACAGAAAATAGCAATAAACATTAACAATAACACAATGACGTTTAAAAACCTATGGCAGGGCCAAATATACTAATTAAAAATTTAAAAAAAATGCTGGGCATGACCAGGTGACATATAACCAGGATAGAAATTTTGGAGAGGGGTAGAGGATGCCCGAATGTTTTGATGTTTTTACCATCCTTGTGGGAGACTTCTCTCATTTCTCCATATGGTGAGCTGGATCTGACAGAGGAAGCTCAACCTGCTCTCCCTGGATTGGTCAGCAGTCCTGCCAGCACAAGGGCTTAACCCATTACATCACCGGAGCAATATAATATAAATAATATAGTAATATAATATAATATAATATAATATAATATAATATAATAATCTGCTGCTCTAGAGACTAGGGACTCTTCTACATTGAGCACTTAGGTTGGTTTGGAACCAGTTTAGCAATAACTTATTTGCTATGCAGATGTTTAGCTGACATTTCTGGGAAGAGTTTGAGGCCAGGAATGTGATTGCAATAACCACAGAATGTGGCCTTAGATTGGTCCAGAATCTGCACCATCCATCACGTGGGATTTTCCCCCATTTCTTTGGTGAGATGTGCACCAGTGCTCTGGAGATATGAGAGGTGGAAGGGAAAAAGGAAAATGCCAGTTAGTAGTGGAGATAATAAACGACCTGTCGTAAGGGTCAATTGGCCTCTACTGTCTAGATATGCCCTTGGGGCTTTTTCTGGCAGGTCCTCGTGTTCCAAATGTTACAAACCACTCCAGTGTAGTGGGTTGCTGTGAGTTTTCTGGGCTGTATGGCCATGTTACAGAAGCATTCTTGCCTGACGTTTCACCCAAATCTGTGGCAGGCATCCTCAGAGGTTGCCTACCATAGATATGGGTGAAGTGTCAGGAGAAAATGCTTCTGGAACATGGCCATATGTTCCAAAATAACACATTCCAATGCTGTTTTGCTGGCAACGTGCTTTGTATTTGGGGTTTAGAATCATAGAATCATAGAGTTGGATGAGACCTCATAGGCCTTGCAATCCAACCCCTTTCTGCCAAGAACCAGGAAAATCACATTCAAAGCACCCCCAACAGATGGCTACTCAGCCTCTGCTTAAAAGCCTCCAAAGAAGGAGCCTCCACCACACTCTGGGGCAGAGAGTTCCTCTGCTGAACAGCTCTCGCCATCAGGAAGTTCTTCCTAATGTTCAGGTTGAATTGCCTTTCCTGTAGTTTGAAGCCCTTGTTCCGCATCCTAGTCTCCAGGGCAGCAGAAAACAAGCTTTCTCCCTCCTCCCTATAACTTCCCCTCACATATTGATTCATGGCCCTTGTCATGTCTCCTCTCAGCCTTCTCTTCTGCAGGCTAAACATGCCCAGCTCTTTTAGCCGCTCCTTATACGGCTTGTTGTCCAGACCTTTGATCATTTTAGTGTCCCTCTTCTGGACACATTCCAATTTGTCAACATCTCCCTTGATGCATATTAATGGGCTTATATTGGACTTCTCCCTCAATTTTGATTGATGTGCTCAATTCCCCTTAATCCATACTGCAGCGTGCTTCAAGGTGTTTGACTTGTAGCTGCTGCAGTTTGAAGCTAGCTTTGCATTTGATCATATGTTCCGTGTAGATGTTCCCTAGGACATAAACAATGGATTAAAACTGCCAAAAAAGAGGAGAGATTCCAACTAAACATTAGGAACAACTTCCTATCTATAAGAACTGTTCAGCAATGGAATAAGATGCCTCTCAATTGGGTGGAGTCTCCTTCTCTAGAGATATTTAAAACAGAGGTTGGATGTCCATTTGTCAGGAGGGCTTAGAAGCTGTATTCCTGCCTGGCAGAATGTGATTGGACTGGATGGTCCTTGAGGGATCTTTTCCAACTCTATGATTCTAACATGTTTTAATTGCAGGCAGGAAAGGAGACATATCTTGAGATCTTTCTGATACTCACAGTCTCCCAGTTTCTCCTCAAGGAAAAGGAGCTGGTCACTGAGCGACTCCACTTGGTCCAGGTAACGGAGGCGACTCCACATCTCTTTCAACTGGGCGGGCTCCAGGGTTGAGGGTAAGACGGAGATGGCACGTTCAAGGCGCTGTTGGCGGACAGGGAAGGGGTGCTTCAATGCCAGTATTTTCTTAGAACCGCACAAGTCTTGCCAACCAGTTACCCACTTTCTGCAGATGTCCCCTCTGCCCATACTACACTATCAATGGGAATCAAAACACCACTGAAGGGAGTGCAATTGTCTTATTTCCGTCTTATAAACAGTACTGATAAATATGCACGCTAGCCCTCTGTTTTTGGTAAGTGCTGGACTATTGTCTACTGGCTTGTACTCGCACACAGCTGAAAGATGCCAGTATTAAAAAAAATCTCTAAAATCATAAAAACATGCCCAGCTCTTTAAACCTCTCCTCATAGGGCTTGTTCTCCAGGCCCTTTATCATTTGAGTTGCCCTCCTCTGGACACATTTCAGCTTGTCAACATCTCTCTTCAATTGCTCAGAACTGGACACAGTGTGTTTCCAGGTGTGGTCTAACCAAGACAGAATAGAGCATGGGTAGCATGACTTCCCTGGATCTAGACACTAGACTCCTATTCATGCAGGCCAAAATCCCATTGGCTTTTTTTGCAGCCGCATGACATTGTTGGCTCATGTTTAACTTGTCCACGAGGACTCCAAGATCTTTTTCACACGCCCTGCTCTCGAGCCAGGCATCGTCTCCCATTCTGTATCTTTGCATTTCCATTTTTCTGCCTAAGTGGAGTATCTTGCATTGTTGCTGTTAAACTTCATTTTGTTAGTTTTGCCCCATCTCTCTAATCTGTTATTATCTGAGATAACACCTCTGTAGAAGTTTCTACATCTTCCAACACATCTCTGTGGTTGACATCTACTGGAAACTGACTGCAGAATTGCACTGGAAGAACTAGGGATTGCTAGAGAAGTATTATTTCTAGAAATCTCTAATTCCTCCAGCAAGACCAAAGTTGACCACAGAGTCACATTAGAAGACCTGAATATTCCCAAAGGAAACACTTTTAACAAAAGTCTGTGAACAATCAAATCCACAAAAAGTCAAAACTGCAATTGTGGAGGGATGGCTGCACAGCTCCAGCACTCCATCACCCAGCATTGTAGCCGCAATGTTTGCAGGATTCCAGAAACCAGAATCCAAAAAGTAATTTTCCAAGTTCTCAGGCAGATGCAGTAGGTCCTTTGTCCCTCTGAATTCTCAAAATGCCTTCTGTGCACACGCCTTGCAAATCAAAAGCTGGATTCATTCTGTGCGTTTCTGCAAAATGCCTCCGTCCTGATCTTTGCTGCCTGGAGGAATGTCATGCTGAAATGCTGGCAGCATATGTTCTGTTCTCTGTCTGTCATTTTCGCTCAGGGTCTCATTGTCTTCCTCGGGTTTACAAAAGTTATTTTCTTGAATGAGCCTGAACAGCAAATCTGGGATCCTTTGAAAATTGGCAAAAATGGCACTGCCATACTTGGAGTACATCATAAGATGGCATGACTCTTAGGAAAGGAAATAAGGCAAGAAGCCAGCATAGTATAGTGATTTGAGTATGGGATCATGATCCTGGAGACCATGGTTTGAAACCTTGCTTAGCTATGAAACCCTAATATGTCACCTTGGGAAAGTCACTCATTCTCTGCCCCAGAAATTGCTATAATAGGGTCCTGTTTGACACCACTTATCTGCCGTGGCTCAATGTTTTGGAATTATAGAATTCATTTATTTACTTACTTACAGTATTTATATTCCATCCTTCTCACCCTGCAGGGGACTCAGGGTGGATTACAATGTACATATACATGGCAAACATTAAATGCCATTAGACATACAACATATATAGACAGACACAGAGGCAATTTAACATTCCAGCTTTCTGGCTTCATGAGGGTATGCTTGATTCCGGCCACAGGAGGAGCTGCCACTTCACTGTCCACTTGTGACACCAAGTCCTTGATGGAGTACTTCCTCATTCTTATGCAGGCTGCTGGAAGGTTTTATGGTGTTGTAAATTAAATTAAATTAGCCTCCCCGCATAAAGCGGTACCTATATTTTCTACTTGACAGATGCAACTGTTTTTTGGGCTGTATAGGTCAACAGCAAGCTAGACTATTAATAGTCGGGAGCTCACTCTGACCTGGGCTGGCTTCGAACTCATGATCTCTCGGTCAGTAGTGATTTAATGCAGCTGGCTACTAACTAGCTGCACCACAGCCTGGTCCAGTTGTAGTTTTACAAAGTCTTTTACCTTCTCTGTAAAAGAATGCTGGCTCCTTCTAGAATTCCATATCCTTGAGACATGACAGTTAAAATGATGTCCAACTGCATTAATTCTACAGTGTAGATGCACCCAAAGTGGAAGCCAATAGGAAAAGAGATAAGACAGGTGGAGAACTCTGTCCCTGATTTTGCAAGACCTAAGCAGGACAGACAATAACCAAGGATCTTGCAGGTCTTCCATTCATAAGCCTTCTAGGTCTTCCAGCACATTTCCATGGCCAACTTCTGCTGTAAGCTGAACATAGAATTGTATTGAAGTGTCTAGAGGTTCCAAGATTGATGTTTTCTGTAGGAATCTCTCAGTCCTCTAGCATGACTGGAAGAAGTAGACCACACTGGATGGCCAAGAGATTCCTTCAGAGAACAATATTAATCAAATCCATGGATAATCAAATCAGCAAGAGTCAAAGCTGCAAGTGTGGAGGGTCAACTGTACAAAGATCTCACCTCTTCCAGCTGCTCCACTCTAGCTTGAAGCTCCTGGATCTCATTCGGGATTGTCTCTTGAATCCCTAAAACTTGACCTGGAAGGAGGGAGAAAAAGGATGAGTAGAGCTGGAATGAAATCCCAGATATGTTATGAGGAAAGAAATTGGGTCAGGAGCACAACTAGAAATAACCAGTATAGTGAATGTGATTTGAGTGTTGGACTAGGATTTGAGTCCACACTCAGCCATGGAAACCCACCAGGTGACCCTAATCAAGTCCCACTCTATCTCAAAACATGGGAAAAACAAACCCCATTATTAGGGTCGTCATAAGTCAGAACAACTTGAAGACACACAACAACACCATGATATTTGCTACCAAATTTTCTTTTGACTTTGATTAACCCTATGCATTAGAGACCACCAAGGACTGTAGTAATTAGCCACCTGCTCAGATCTGCTAAAAAGAACACCTCTCTAGAAATCGCCAGGCCCTGCAGAAATAATTTTGTAATCAACATCGGACAGACATTATGACCCTATGGTCATCTTCCAGCAGACGGTGACATTACATGAGGCTTGGCCTCATGTAAGCCGCACCGAGTCCCTTGGGGAGATGGTAGCAGGGTACAAATAAAGGTTTTTTTTTCATCATTATTATTATTATTATTATTATTATTATTATTATTAAGTTGCATGGAGGACCGAGAGTTTAAATCTGTGAATAATCAGAATAATAGTCAAACCCGCAAATCTACATGGCCGACTGTATTATGCGCTTGGCTGTGGATTTCAAAGACAAGGAGCCAGCTTATCCCTAATCCATCTAAAACACAGACGTGTGCTTTTCACCTTAAGAACAGACAAGCATCTCGAGCTCTGAGGATTACCTGGGAAGGAATCCCACTGGAGCATTGCAGCACACCCAAATACCTGGGAGTTACCCTGAACCGTTCTTTAACCAACAAGAAGCACTGCTTAAATAGCAAGCAAAACGTGGGCACTAGAAACAATATCATATGAAAGCTGACTGGCACAACCTGGGGATCACAACCAGGCACAGTGAAGACATCTGCCCTTGCGCCTTTCATAGTGAAGATACATGCCCAGTGTGGAACACATCTCACCATGTTAAAGCAGTGGATGTGGCTCTTAATGAGACATGACACATTATCACAGGATACCTATGCCCCACAACACTGGAGAAAATATATTGTTTAGCTGGTATTGCACCACCTGACATCTGTCGAGAAGTAGCAGCCAATAATGAAAGGACCAAGGCAGAATAGAATATTGGCGACTCCAAAGATCATTCAATTCACATCTCAACAACCCATTTGGCCCGAAATTAATAAGGACTTATTGACAATTCCAAAACACTCTCCCGACAAGATACAGCTGAGGTGCCAGGTTGGTGGCCCCTCCAGGCTAAAGGTGGTGCTGCTCAATGCCAGGTCAGTAAATGGGAAAACTTCCATTATTAAAGATCTAATCCTGGAAGAGCAAGCTGACCTGGCTTGTATAACGGAGACCTGGCTGGACGAGGGGGGAGGGGTAAATCTCTCCCAACTCTGTCCACCAGGTTACTCCGTTCAGCACCAACCAAGGCTTGGAGGGCGGGGAGGCGGAGTCGCAGTGGTCTATAAGGTTTGTATTCCCCTGATCAGGTGCCCCATCCCACAGTCATCTTCTTTTGAGTGTGCCGGCTTTAGGATAGGTGACCGGGACAGGATAGGGATTCTGTTGGCGTACCGACCACCCCGCTGCACAACAGTCTCCTTACCTGAGCTAGCGGGAGTGGTCTCGGACTGGGCATTAAGCTTTCAACAGCTTATAGTCTTGGGGGACTTCAATGTCCATGCCGAGACCTCTCTTACGGGTGCAGCTCAGGACTTCATGGCCGCCATGGCAACCATGGGCCTGTCCCAATTAGTATCTGGTCCCACCCATAGTGCCGGGCACACACTGGATTTGGTCTTTTCTCAAGGATGGGGTGAAAGTGACGGGGTGGAGGAGCTGACCATCGCTCCATTGCCATGGACCGATCACCACCTGATCAGGTTTAGACTCACTGCGCCTCCTAACCTCCGCAGGGGTGGTGGGCCTATTAGAATGGTCCGCCCCAGGAGGCTTATGGAGCCAGAAGGCTTCCTGACGGCTCTTGGGGAATTCTCCACCTTCATGGCTAGCGACTCTGTCGATGTCTTGGTCTCTCGCTGGGATAGGGAAATGACCAGGGCAATCGACACAATCGCTCCGGAACGCCCCCTCTCGAGTAACCGAGCTAAACCTGATCCTTGGTTTACCAAGGAGCTGGCAGCAATGAAGCGAAAGAAGAGGAGGCTGGAGTGCGTGTGGCGCCGGAACCCCACCAACCCGGCCCAAACACACCTGAATGCCTTCCTAAGGTCCTATGGTGTGGCAATTGCGGCGGCACAGAAAACATTTCTTGCCGCCAACATTGCATCTGCGAAGAACCGTCCAGCTGAGCTGTTCCGAGTTGTCAGGGGTCTGTTAAATCCGCCGAAAAGCGAGGCCCCTGATAACACGGCAGCTCGCTGTGAAGCATTTGCTCGATTCTTCGCGGATAAAATTGGGCGGATTCGGTCGGGCTTTGACGCCACATTAACGGCAGTCTCTGGGGATGTAACGAGAGCATCTGCTTGTCCAGTTTTGTTGGATTCATTTCAATTAGTTCAGCTTGAGGATGTGGACAGGATCCTTGGAGAGGTGCGACCCACCACATGCATCCTAGACCCCTGCCCTTCCTGGCTGATCAAGGAAGCCAGAGGGGGTTTGGCAGGGTGGGTGAAGGTGATGGTTAATACCTCCTTACAGAAAGGAGAGTTTCCAGCGAGCTTAAAGCAAGCTATTATAAAACCGCTGTTGAAGAAACCATCACTGGATCCCACCCAATTCGACAACTATCGGCCAGTTTCCAATCTCCCCTATTTGGGCAAAGTCATGGAACGTGTGGTGGCAACACAACTCCAGGGGTTTCTGGTAGACACTGATTATCTAGATCCGGCACAGTCTGGCTTTAGGCCGGGACATGGTACTGAGACAGCCTTGGTCGCCTTGGTAGATGATCTGCGCAGGGAACTAGACAGGGGGAGTGTGTCCCTGTTAGTTCTGCTGGACCTCTCAGCGGCCTTCGATACCGTCGATCACGGTATCCTTCTGGGACGCCTCATGGACATGGGGCTCGGGGGCACTGCTCTGCGGTGGCTCTGATCCTTCCTTGAGGGTCGGTCTCAGAAGGTGTTATTGGGTGACACCTGTTCGGCTCCACAACCGTTGTTGTGTGGAGTCCCACAGGGTTCTATTCTGTCCCCGATGTTATTCAACATCTACATGAAGCCGTTGGGAGAGATCATTCGGAGTTTCGGAATGAGATGTTATCTCTACGCAGATGATGTCCAAATCTGTCACTCCTTCTCACCTGTCACCAAGGAGGCTGTTCAGACCTTGAATCGGTGCTTGGCTGCTGTGTCGGACTGGATGAGAGCTAACAAATTGAAATTGAATCCAGACAAGACAGAGGTCCTACTGGTCAATCGTAAGGCCGAACAGGGTATAGGGTTACAGCCTGTGTTAGACGGGGTTACACTCCCCCTGAAGACGCAGGTTCGCAGCTTGGGAGTGATCCTGGACTCATCGCTGAGCCTGGAACCCCAGGTCTCAGCGGTGGCCGGGAGAGCTTTCGCACAATTAAAACTTGTGCGCCAGCTGCGCCCGTACCTTGGGAAGTCGGATCTGGCCACGGTGGTCCACGCTCTTGTCACATCACGTTTGGATTACTGCAACGCACTCTACGTGGGGTTGCCTTTGAAGACTGCTCGGAAACTTCAACTAGTCCAGCGGGAGGCAGCCTGGTTGCTTACCGGAGCGGCATACAGGGAGCATACCACCCCCCTGTTATGCCAGCTCCACTGGCTGCCAATCCAATTCCGAGCACAATTCAAGGTGCTGGTTTTGACCTACAAAACCCTATACGGTTCCGGCCCAGTGTATCTGTCCGAACGTATCTCCCTATACGTCCCACCTCGGAGTCTAAGATCTTCTGGGGAGGCCCTGCTCTCAACCCTGCCTTTATCACAAGTGAGACTGGCGGGGACGAGGAGCAGGGCCTTCTCAGCAGTGGCCCCCCGCCTGTGGAATTCACTCCCCGGGGAGATCAGATCAGCGACCTCCCTCCTCTCATTCAGGAGAAAGCTGAAAACTTGGATGTGGGACCAGGCTTTCGGAAACTCTGGCAGCTAAAAGAAAAAGAGAAAGACCATAATGATGGGCAAACAATGAAGAATCTGTTGGACCTTGGAATGTGAAACACTGACCATGAGACTGTTTATTACTACGCTATGGTGCTATATATTGATGTTTTTAATCTGTTAATTATTTAATGATTGTAACTGTTTTTATATTTGTATGTATTTGGATATAGGCATCGAATTGTGCCTTCTTTTTGTAAGCCGCCCTGAGTCCCCCCTCGGGGGTGAGAAGGGCGGGGTATAAGTAACAGAAATAAAATAAATAAATAAATAAGTGACATCGCTTGCCCATCCTCTGTTTGGATGTCAACCAGCATGCCAATGCCTTAAATCAAGAAATAGTTTTCTAAGATGTACAAAGATATTCACGGGAACCCCATAGCAAGCGAGAGTCCAAAAGTGGCAGGCTAAAACCCAGAACCTCAATCCATGACTGATACCAGATGAGAGACTCTCTCCTGCACACACAGAAGACTGGGAGACTTTGAAGGTGCTGAACATACTGCACTCTGACACTACAAAGTGCAGAGTTAATCTTCAGAAATAGGGCTACAAAGTGGAGTCCACAACATGCGCATGTGGAGAAGAGCAAACCACAGACCACTTACTACAATGCAGTCTGAGCCCTGCCACATGCACAATGGAGGACTTTCTTACAGCGACACCAGAGGTATTCCATGCAGTCAGCTTCTGGTCAAAGGACATTTAATATAATGCCAAGTTTTTAACTTTGTTTGTGTTTTTAAATACATTATAACTGTACCCTCAACTCATTTCTGACATGATAAGTAAATAAATAAGTTGGCCATCAATATTAGGCCTAATTTGATTATTGGCAGATTTAATTTATGGATTCTATCTAGGAATGTCTAGGTCAGGTGGCGCAAGCCAGGTGAGGGGCTTCACATGAGGTGCAGCCTCCCTCGCCTGGCTTTCACCACTTGCCAGGCTTGATGGGCAGTGTGAGTCAGGTGAGGGAGGCTGCACAGCACAGTCTGGCTTCGCATGAAGCCCCTCACCACTTGCCAGGCCCAACAGGCACTGAGAGGGAGGCCTCCTCCTCAGCGGGCCAGATAAGTGCCCTTGGTGGGCCGCATGTGGCCCACGGGCCGTAGTTTGAGGACCTCTGGTCTAGGTCCCCTGAGCAATTTTGTGATCAGCTTCACTTTATGACCTTGGACAAATCACATTATCTCAGCCACAGAAAATGCTGTGATAGGGTTGCTTTAAGATTGCCAGAAATTGGAACTAACTTGAAGGCACACAACAACAACTGTCAGCTTTTTAGAATAGGAAAAGGCCTTGTGTAGTTTCTAGGAAGTCCCTTAACCTCTAGTTGAAAAGCATTCTGAGAAAAGGGAACTATTTAACCATTCCCTTTTTCAAAATGTTTTCTTTGGTATTGTGGGAGATACAGAAATGTATCCACTGACACAAGCATGGCAAACATACCTTCTTCTTAAAAGACTTCAGAGAGGGGTGATTTCTCCACAAACTCCAAACTACAGAATTAATGCAGTTTGGTACGACTTGGACAACCATGGTCCAATGCTATGGAGTTGTAGCTTGGTGAGACTCCAGCCCTCTTTGGCAGAGAGGACAAAATACCTTGACAAACTAAAACTCCCAGGATTCTATAGCACTGAACCATGGCAGTTCAAGTGGTGTCAAACTGTGTCAATTCTACAATGTAGAGATACACTCTGGCTGCTTTCCTTGGCTCCGTCTTTGGGTTCCAAAATGGTGTTCCTGCAATTTTCAGGGTCTCAATCTCAGGATATTGGCCCATGACTTTATAAACACATGACTTAATTGGAATAGCATACTAAGAAAAACAAAACAGAACTTCTACACATTTACAGGATGAGCATATCTTATCCAGAAATCCAAAAATGCTCCTTCCCACACAGGTGGCTGAAAAAGATGAAACTATTGCTTTCTGATGATTCAGTCTGTACAAACTTTGATTCGTGCACAAAATTATTTAAAATATTGGATAAAATTACCTTCAGGCTATGAATATGAGTAATGTATGAAACATAAATGAACACCTGTCAGTGACAAGGATCCCACCCTATCCCCCAAGAGATTTCATTATATGCAAAGGAAGGTGTTCCAAAAATACCCAAAAACCTTAAGCACTTCTGGTCCCAAGCATTTTGGATAAGGAATGCTCAGCCTGTGCCTCCCAGTATTGCTTCATTTATTCTGTTTGTCATGGAATCGGAATAAGGATTTCTTCCAAAAGTCAGAGCCTGACTCCACATTTACAGCTCCCAGAATTCTTCATGCCAGTGGGAGATTCTGGGGATTGCAGTGTAAACATGTAACCTTTCAAAACTCTGCTCAATATTTTATTTCTAAGTTCTCCTTTCTGACCTCTTAAGATTTTGTCAGGTTTCTGACCTAACATTCACCATGACTCCATTCCCAACCCTAAAGGCTAGAAACTTGTGTTTACCAAGGAAATCTGTGGTTTTACTTGGGATGCTGACAGGGTAGAGGTTTAAAATATTTTTGTCGTGTAATTAATTATCGTGTCAGGAGCAAACCAAACAGCTCTATTGCATTAAAAACAAACAAACCACAAAGTTTGCAAACTTGGCATTCTATTAAATGTCCTTTGACTAGTAGCTGGCCACTTGGAGTTCTTCTGGTGTTGCTGCAATAAGGTCCTCCACTGTACGTGTAGCAGGGCTCAGGTTGCATTGCAGTAGGTGGTCTGTGGTTTGCTCTTCTACACACTCGCATGTCGTGGATTCCACTTTGTGGCCCCATTTCTCATGGTGCCAGAGCGCAGTCTGTTCAGCGCCTTCCAAGTTGCCCAGTTTTCTGCATGCCCAGGAGGGAGTCTCTCATTTGGTATCAGCCATTGATTGAAGTTCTGGGTTTGAGCCTGCTACTTTTGGACTCTCGCTTGCTGAGATGTTCCAGAAAGTGTAGATCTTAGAAAACGGTTTCTTGATTTAAGTCATTGGCATGCTGGCTGATATCCAAACATGGAATGGGCCGGAGTTGTCACTGCCTTGGTCCTTTCATTATTGGTTGCTACTTCCCCGCGGATGTCAGGTGATGCAATACCGGCTAAACAGAGTAATTTCTCCAGTGATGTAGGACTGAGACACCCCGTGATAATGCGACATGTCTCATTAAGAGCCACAGCCACTGTTTTAGCGTGATGAGATGTTTTCAACACTGGGCATACATACTCAGCAGCAGAGTAGCAAAGTACAGATGCCGTTGGGTGTCTACTGTCTAGTACAGTGTTTCTCAAACTCTGCTCCTCCAAGTGTTTTGGACTTCAGCTCCCAAAAATCCCAGCCAACTTACCATCTGTTAGAAACTGTGGGAGCTGAAGTCCAAAACATCTGGAGGAGCCCAGTTTGAGAATCTCTACAACCTCCGAAAACGATTATAACTGTTTGTAAGAAGAGACAAGGAAGTTGCGTAACTAGATGCGCCACCCTCTTTAGTCATGGCAGCAACGGCACCCTAAGCAAAATGCACACATTCAACCTCACATGATCAGTATTGCTGCATACTCTGAACACAACAAAACAAACGTTATAATGTCCAGTCAGCTAGCATGGTATCATGGCTTGAGTGCTGAGCCATCATGTAGGACAGGGTTCAAATCCCCATCCAGCCAAAGCAACAAACTGAATGACCCTGGCAAGACACACTCTCACATCCTCAGATGAAGGCAATGGCCACATCCATACCGATCCCTTAGGTTGGTATAGAGCTGTATCAGCCCCATGATGGCTGAATGTTGTGTGGGGCTGATGTAACGGGGCAAGACCATACCTGCCACCAATTCAGCATAGGACACACCAGATCGGCCCCACAGTATTGGTCAGTGTAAATCTGACCATTGACAAACCACCTCTGAACAAATCTTGCCAAGGAAAACCCATAATAGGTTCACCTTAGGGTTGCCATGAGTCTAAAACAACAGCTTGCAACAATAGGTATAAAAGCAACAAATCCCTAATAGGTATAAATATGTGAGAGGAAATCATAGGGAGGAGGGAGCAAGCTTGTTTTCTGCTGCCCTGGAGACCAGGATGCGGAACAATGGCTTTAAACTACAAAAAAGGAGATTCCATCTCAATATTAGGAAGAACTTCCTGACTGTGAGAGCCGTTCAGCAGTGGAACTCTCTGCCCCGGAGTGTGGAGCAGGCTCCTTTTTTTTAAGGCTTTTAAAACAGAGGCTGGATGGCCATCTGTCAGGGGTGCTTTGAATGCAATTTTCCTCCTTCTTAGCAGGGGATTGGACTGGATGGCCCATGAAGTCTCTTCCAACTCTATGATTCTATCTATGATTCTAGGTGGCTATCTAACCACTTCTATCAAAAGCTACGGTGTATGTCATTTAAAGCTATGTAGGAAATCCACGGCTTTATGGGGTACTTGAATTTTACTTCAAACAGTTTACTTTTGGGAAGTTTTCCAAACGCAGTTAACATTCTTTCTGGTGTTTTGAAACCACTGACTGATCTCTTACTCCCTGGAGCAAGGGAAAATTCCTTATCCGGAATTCCAGAATCCAAAATCAAGTCCACATAAGATAATAACACTTTAAATTTCTGAAAAGTCTGTGTTTAGACATGGGTCCCATTTCCAAGATATCTCATTATGCAACTACAGGTGTCAACTCGTGTATGTGGAACTCTCTGCCCCAGAGTGTGGTGGAGTCTCCTTCTTTGGAGGTTTTTAAACAGAAGCTGGAAGGCCATCTGTTGGGGGTGCTTTGAATACGATTTTCCTGCTTCTTGGCAGGGGCTTGGACTGGATGCTCTATAAGGTCTCTTCCAACTCTGTGTACAGATGTCTGTGGACCCATCTACACTGCCATATAATGCAGTGTGGTACTGCATTACATGATCAATGTAGGCCAGTGATCCCACCCTTCAAGTTTTCAGAACAAATCTGAAAACATGACTCTTCAAACACATCTTTGACCCTATCTGTTATATTTGAGGACCTAGCACTTTACAGGACTAATATAAATTACAGTCTATTTTTATATCCGCAACCACTGCTGCGTTTTATTGAATTTTTTAAGTCGGTAGGGGTTTTATATGATGTTTTATGTAATTTATTTATGCGGACTTTATTGTTATTGTGTTATTTTCTTTATGTACTTTGTTATATTTTTATTTTTGAACTATTGAGTGCTTTTGGGAGCCACCTGAGTTCCTTTCAGGGAGATGGTGGTGGGGTATAAATAAATTATTATTATTATTATTATTATTATTATTATTATTGGTCCTCCGGGTGTTTTGACTTCAGCTCCCACAATTCCTTATTAAGGGATTTCTGGAAGACCAAAACAACTAGAGGACCAAAGGTTAGAGCACTGTGATATACATTTTTTTTTAAAAAAAATGGAATAGTACTTGAAAACCATTACACCACATGGTTCTACAAATAATGATGCCATACTCTGTAATTTTCTCCAGCTTTAACCTGTCCCCCCATCATAATGGTACCCACCTTTGTTGCTGAGCAAAGGAGCAGCCTGGGCTGTGGGAAGGACGCGGCAGCTCTTGCCGTCTGGCTCCAGGGCATAGCCAGGATTGCATTGGCAGTGAAAGCTCCCCTCGGTGTTAACACAGTGGTGTTGACAAAAATCAACGGGTGCGCGGCATTCATCCACATCTAGGGAAAGAGAGAAAGAATTCATAACAAGAAGCTCTGTGTGTGATGATTACAGTTCTTAAGTGCCTGTGTTGGGGTCTTTTTCTCTGGAAGGGTTGAAGCAGAGGCGTAGACCTCTTCCACACAACTGTATAAAATCCACATTCAAATGCATTATATGGCAGTGTGGACTCAGATAGAATCATAGAATCATAGAATCAAAGAGTTGGAAGAGACCTCATGGGCCATCCAGTCCAACCCCATTCTGCCAAGAAGCAGGAATATTGCATTCAAATCACCCCTGACAGATGGCCATCCAGCCTCTGTTTCAAAGCTTCCAAAGAAGGAGCCTCCACCACACTCCAGGGCAGAGAGTTCCACTGCTGAACGGCTCTCACAGTCAGGAAGTTCTTCCTCGTGTTCAGATGAAATCTCCTTTCTTGTAGTTTGAAGCCATTGCTTCAGTTCAAAGCCATAATTCAGTTCAAAGCCGATATTGTGGATTATCTGCCTTGATATTTTAGGTTATATGGCTGTGTGGAAGAGCCCTAATTGGCCATCTGTTGGGAGTATCTTGGATTGTGTGTTCCTTCGTTGCAGAATGGAGTTGGACTAGATGACCTTTGGGATCTCTTCCAGCTCTATGTTTCTATTATTCAAGTCACCTTTGACTGATGGCAAGCCTAAGGCCTCATCTACACTGCCATTATTATGCAGACTGAACTGGATTATACAGCAGTGTAGACTCATATAATCCAGTTCAGTGTGATTCAGTCTGCATTATATGAGTTTACACTGATCATATAATGCGGTTCAACCTGCATTATATGACATTGTAGATGGGACCGAAGAATGTGAGACCTCCAAGTCACTTAATGCTCAACCACTTTGCTCATTTCTTGCATGGCTTCCTTTATTGAGTCCATCCATCCCTCTTTTCCATTTACCTTTCCAAGTATTATCTTTTCTAGTAAATCTTGTCCTCTCTCGATATGTCCAATGTACAACAGTCTCAGTTTAGTCATCTTGGCATCTGGGACCTGTGTGTTTGTCCTTGTGTATTCTCTTACTGCTGTCATCATTGTGTACACCTAATATTAAATATTCTGTACTATTACTGTAATAGGCAAGCCCAGGAAGCCTCATGCTTATAGCCCTTTTGGGAGAAATCAAGACTACAAAAAGTGCCTATTGATTTCGTAGAAGAAGCTCCGAGGAGCAAGTGAATCCTGCTGGGGCATGCTAAGAATCAATGAGTGTGTTTGTGTCAACTGTAAAATAAGATGCACGAAACTGATTGGTTGAGCTTTGTGCGGGGAGCCGGCTGAGCCTGGGACTTTTGGTTACTGTTACATTTTTGTTCAGGCTTGAGCTATGAAGGTGCTTAGAGAGAAGTAGTGTGAAGCAGAGAGAGACAGAGTTTGGAGCCTGCTCTCGCTTCTTGAACAGCTGAAAGGAGTTTATCCACATGGACAAAGAAAGACCATTTTAAATCTCTCATAAAAGACATTGTGTGAGTTGATGCAACTGACTACATTGTACATATGTTGTTCTGAACTACGAAGAGTAAACTACTTGTTATTTATTGTTCATCTGTGTGGCATATTTTCTTTCTCTGGCAAGGCAGTGTGTGGCCTGATCAAGCATGGACTACACATTGTTTATTTCTACATTATGCCACAAATCCTGTGTGCGTAAACTCCCACTGCAACCTGCATCTACACTGTAGAATTAATAAGAGTTTGACACCAATTCAATGCTATAGGAGTTGTAACTTTCCAGTGTCTTCAGCCTTCTTGGCCAAAGAGGGCTGGTGCCTCATTAAAACACAACTCCCAGGATTCGATAGCCCTGAACCATGACAGTCAAACTGCATTTGTTCTACAGTGCAGAGCCAGCTGATGTCAGCCACCAAACTGGAGGAAAAGAAGATGGGACAAACAGAGCAAAACCCCCCAGCTTCCACTTACCAACATGGCAGTACCGTCCACCCCATCCTGGTTGGCACTGACACTGGTTTGGCTTGGTACAGGTGCCTCCATTCTGGCATGGCTTGTGGCACATAGCTAGAGGAAGAAAGCGATAAACTCTTGGCATTGCATTGACAACACTGAGGTAGGCAGGACCCCTGGTGAATTAGGGGACCATAAACAACTGCAACATTCTTGTTGCTATGTGCCTTTAAGTTATGTCCAACTTATGATGACCCTAAGGCTTTGTTTTCCTGGTAAGATTTGTTCAGCGGCAGGTTTTGTCTTTGGTTTCATCTGAGGTTTAGAAAGTGGGACTTCCCTAATATCAGCTGGTGAGTTTCCATGGCTGAGCGGATATTCAAGACTTTCTCTCCAGAGTTATAGGACCCATATACACTACCATATAACGCAGTTTCGAACTGCATTTTATGGTCACGGAAAACTTACATATTGCAGTTCACAAAGCTAATTTAACTAATTTACGACACCATAAAAATCCCCAACAGCCATGCAAAAAGAATGAGGAAGTATTCCATCATTGTCACTAATGGACAGTGAAGCAACAGCTCCCCTGGTGACCAGAATACCCTCCTGAAAGCTGGAATGTTAAATTGCCTCTGTGTCTGTCTATATATGTTGTGTGTCTATGGCATTGAATGTTTGCCATGTATGTGTACATTGTAATCCGCCCTGAGTCCCCTGCGGGGTGAGAAAGGCAGAATATAAATACTGTAAATGAATGAATGAATGAATAAATAAATAAATAAAAGCAGTTAAACAACATTATATGAGTCCACAGTGACCATATAATGCAATTTGAAACTGCATCAAATGGCAGTGTAGATGCCGCCATAGTACGGCACTCAAGCCACTAGACCATGCTAACTCTCTTTTAAAAAAATTACATAGTTAGTATTATTGTTCCAAACATTTATACTCATTGTTATAGTTGCATTTTTCCTTTCTAAAATGTAAACATCATGGCTACTTTTAAGAGTTTCTTTATAAACTAGATTGCTCCAGGCCCCATCCATCTCCCTGTCTTCTCAACACACAAAACAAAACAAAGGCAGTAGCAAAAAGTAGCACTTGAACCAGGAGATTTCTCTCTTCTCCTACTGAATGAGATTATATTGCTACAAAAAAAACCCCCAAACCAAATATAAAAAAACAACTATACAAGGGGGGGTGACACTAACCCTTGTTAGGTTCCAAAGGCAATGTAACATTCAGGCCCCATCTACACTGGCATATAATGCAGTTTCTTAAGCAGCATTATATGGCAGTACAGACTCATATAATAGACTTGTGCATGGATTCGGAGTGGTTGGTTCCCTTACGGCCAATACGCATTGGTCAGATGGCCGTAACAGCAAGGGCCCAGTCATCATGTCTTTCCGTCCATAACGGGATCACGTGGCAGCCGATCACGGCTCTCCCCGCCCCATTCAGCATCATGCAGCACGCAAAGAGGCTGCCGTGTCCTGCTCACATGGGGTTTCCCTGTGAGCCCTGCCTGTTGGGCCAATCGGAATATAAGGATGCCGTGACGTGTCTTACAGAAGCTGTGTCTGCTTCCTTAATCCCATTGCTTAAACCCAGGCTCCCCTGAAGGGAAAAAGGTAAGGATTGGAAAGGGGAGCCTCGTTAAGTTCCCCATTGCTGCCAATGGACCAGATCTAGGCGCATTTTTCAGTTGCGGGCCGAAAATGGCTATCTGGCTACCTGCCCATTTTCGGAAGATGTGTGAAAATGGATACCGGAATCCAACCAGCAGAAACAGATTGAAGTTCAGCCGAAATGCACAAGCCTATCATTACTTACTTAGGCGATCCCTCGTTGGACGAGTAAGATGGTCTTCCATTATGGATTTCCTTGTGGGTCCGTATGTGGCTGTGGAGCCCTATTCTTGCTCTGCATCTTCTTCCGCAGTAGGGGCATTGGTTTCCAGGTGGAAGGCGGTCCCGGTCAGGGTTGGCTTGACGCGCCTTCCTCCTGGCACGTTTCTCTCTTTCACCCTCCACTCGTGCCTCCTCAAATTCTGCAGCACTGCTGGTCACAGCTGTCCTCCAGCTGGAGCGCTCAAGGGCCAGGGCTTCCCAGTTCTCAGTGTCTAAGCCAGAGTTTTTAAGGTTGGCTTTGAGCCCATCTTTAAATCTCTTTTCCTGTCCACCAACGTTCCGTTTTCCGTTCTTAAGTTCGGAGTAGAGCAACTGCTTTGGGAGACGGTGGTCAGGCATCCGGACAATGTGGCCGGCCCAGCGGAGTTTATGTTGGAGGACCATCGCTTCAATGCTGGTGGTCTTTGCTTCTTCCAGCACACTGACGTTTGTCCGCTTGTCTTCCCAGGAGATTTGCAGGATTTTCCGGAGGCAGTGCTGATGGAAACGTTCCAGGAGTTGCATGTGACGTCTGTAGACAGTCCACGTCTCACAGGCATATAGCAGGGTTGGGAGGACAATAGCTTTATAAACAAGCACCTTGGTATCCCTACGGATGTCCCGGTCCTCAAACACTCTCTGCTTCATTCTGGAAAATGCTGCACTTGCAGAGCTCAGGCGGTGTTGTATTTCGGCGTCGATGTTGACTTTGGTGGAGAGGTGGCTGCCAAGGTAGCGGAAATGGTCCACATTTTCTAATGTGACACCATTAAGCTGTATTACTGGCATTGGAGAGGGATTGGCTGGCGACTGCTAGAACAGCACCTTGGTTTTCTCAATGTTCAGTGACAGGCCGAGCTTCTCATATGCTTCTGCGAAGGTGTTTAGAGTGGCTTGTAGATCTTCTTCTGAATGCGCACAGACGACATTGTCACCAGCATACTGGAGTTCTATAACAGCTGTTGTTGTAACCTTGGTTTTGGCTTTCAGTCTGCTGAGGTTGAATAGCTTGCCATCTGTCCGATAGATTATTTCCACTCCGGTGGGAAGCTTCCCATCAACAAGGTGAAGTATCATAGCGATGAAGATGGAGAATAGAGTTGGGGCAATAACACATCCCTGTTTGGCACCTGATTCCACCTTAAATGGGTCACTTTGGGAGCCATTGCTGTCCAAGACTGTTGCCATCATGTCATCATGGAGGAGCCGCAGGATGTTCACAAATTTGTTAGGGCACCCGATTTTGTGGAGGATGGTCCAGAGAGCGCTGCGATTCACTGTGTCGAATGCCTTTGCAAGGTCGATGAATGCCATGTACAGAGGTTGGTTTTGTTCTCTGCATTTTTCTTGGAGCTGTCTTGCAGTGAAGATCATGTCCACTGTTCCTCTGGAGGGGCGGAAGCCATTCTGGGATTCTGGGAGGGTGTCTTCTGAGAGGGGCAGAAGGCGGTTTGCAAGGATTCTTGCGAGGATTTTCCCAGCGGAGGTTAGAAGGGAGATACCTCGGTAGTTTCCGCAGTCTGTTCTTTCCCCTTTTTTGAAGAGGGTGATGATGGTGGCGTCCTTGAAATCTGCTGGGATTTTCTCGGTCACCCACACTTTTTCTATGAGCTGGTGGAGTTGGTGTGTCAGCTCAGGTCCTCCCTCTTTAAAGATTTCAGCAGGGATCCCATCTGGTCCACTGGCTTTGTTATTCTTCTGTTGGCTGATGGCATTGCTAACTTCTTCCAAACTAGGCAGTGCTGCAAGCTCGTCCCTGGTTTGTTGTTGCGGGATTTGTGAAAGGACCTCTTCGGCCACATTGGAGCTGCGGTTCAAGAGGCTTTGGTAGTGTTCTTTCCAACGTAGTGCAATTGAGTTTTGGTCCTTCAGGAGTTTGGTTCCATCTGATGAGCGTAGAGGCTGTATCCCATGGTTTCTTGGTCCATAGATGACCTTTGTGGCTTTGAAGAATCCCTGAGCATCATGGGTATCTGCCAGGTGTTGGATTTCTTCAGCCTTCTTTGTCCACCAGATGTTCTTGAGTTCTCTTGTCCTTCTTTGGACCTCAGCTTTTGCACTGGCATAGATCTTTTTCTTAGCAACACAGTTGATGTCTCTCTGCCATGCTTGGAAGGCTTTCCTTTTCTTGTCAATTAGCTGTTGGAACTCGATGTCATTTTCATCAAACCAGTCTTGATGTTTCTTGGCTTGGTATCCAATAGTTTCTTCGCAGGCTTGGATGATGGAGGTCTTCAGTTTGTTCCAATGTTCCTCGACATTTTCGGGGTGTACTGTGGGTAGATGGTCCTTGAGTGCTGTTTGGAGATGGGCTCGTCTGGAGGGCTCCTGAAGTGTTCATTTTGCGTCTGGAGGGCTTGGGTGTTCATTTTGCGCCTTGTCTTCCTTCCTTGGAGTCTGTGCTTGGGGGCAATCTTGAGAGCCATCGAGGATCGAATTAGCCTGTGGTCAGTCCAGCAGTCGTCAGCACCTGTCATGGCTCTTGTGAGGAGCACATCACGGCGGTCTCTGGCGCGTGTGATTACATAGTCTAAGAGGTGCCAATGCTTTGACCGGGGGTGCTTCCATGATGTCTTGAACTTGTTTTTCTGGCGGAAGAGCGTGTTGGTGATGACAAGGTTGTGCTCCGCACATTTGGTGAGAAGCAGGATGCCATTTGAGTTGCTGTTTCCAACCCCGTCTTTTCCGATGGTCCCTGGCCACAGGTCGAAGTCTCGCCCGACTCTTGCGTTGAAGTCCCCCAGGAGGATGATTTTGTCCTCCTTAGGTATTCCCGATAGGACGGTATCCAGCTGACAGTAGAATTTCTCCTTGATGTCTTCGTCAGCATCTAGTGTTGGTGCATAGGCACTTATGATGGTTGCCCGTTGGTTTTTGGCAAGATCGATTCGGAGGGTTGAGAGTCATTCGTTGATGCCAGTGGGTGCTTCGGACAGATGTTTCACCAGATTATTCCTGATGGCAAAGCCAACTCCGTGCATTCTTTGGTCTTTTTCGGGCAGTCCCTTCCAGAAGAAGGTGTAGCCTCCTTTTTCTTCCTTCAGCTGTCCCTCTCCTGCTCTCCGGGTCTCCTGAAGGGCTGCTATGTCGATGTTAAAGCATCCCAGCTCCCTTGCAATGATGGCAGTTCTGCGTTCAGGACATTCGCTGTCACTGTTGTCCATCAGTGTTCGTACATTCCATGTACCGAAGTTCATATTTCTTCTTTGGCCGCAGGGTGGTGACCCCACTGGACGCGGCAGTCCAGTCAGGGATGAGAGAGGCAGACTATGTTTAGGGCACCTTTTCTAGCCCCCTCCCCATGTGGGGTGAGCAGAGTGGGTCCTCAATAGGGCTGCTCAGTCGCGGATACAGCTGCCGAACTACTCAACTGCCTCGGACCTTGAGGTAGAACGACTGAGTCCGTACCCACCGCCCATGTGCCAGTCTGTGACTAGGGGCTTCCAGATTTCACAGTCCTGCCCCCGTCGCCACTCGCTGATCGCCATGGGACTTTGGTTGGTTGGTTTTTGTTTTCTTTGGAAGACGCCTGTGCGTGGGTTTTTTTAATGTGTGGAGGTCAGTGCACAACTGATCAACACACAGACTTCACAGAGTGAGGTTCCACTGGTGATGTAGTTTAACACAATGACCGTGGCTTCTCAGTCTGTTGCAGCCTTCTTCCGCCTTCGCAGCCGTTGTAACATGTGCCATGTTATCCTCCGCCTGCTCCGCCGTTGAGGTCTTTGGGTCTTGAGACAAGCCTATCATATAATGCAGCTGGTGTTTGATGCCATTCACTTTTCACTTTTTTTACTATTTTATTTTTGATATTTTTAGTCCTTTTTCAAAACAAGTCCTCTTAAGATCATTTACACCATAACATGAAATGCTGACTGAGTAATGTATTCTACAGTCAGCTTCTGCAGAGACTGGAATAGCAGGAGTACAGTTGACCCTTGATTTGGTTCTAGGAGCCTGGCGAGTACCCAAATTCACGGATGCTCAAGTCCCATTGTGCACAAAATGATGTCTCTTATAAAAAATGACAAAATCAAGGTTTAATGTATGGATACTGATTGCATATATGTTATACTGCGCTAGCACCCCATGGTGCTTTATGGGGATATTCAGGACTCACCTTCCTCACACTTGGTATCTCCCAGGTGCCGCTTCTTCCAACCTTGGCAGCAGATGACGTTGCTCTGCAAAATCTCCTTCCGCACTTGCCGAGTGGCTATTCTGTATGTAGTCCTACAAGAGAAAGTCCCAATATTGAGGAGTGGGTTATCATATTGAGGAGAGGAACATATTTTCAGCTGCTCCAGAGATTAGGACACAGAGCAATGGATTCATAGTGCAGAAAAAGAGTTTCCACCTAAACATTATATATTTTACATTACATGTAATATTACTAATAATATTACAATATAATTGTATAATACAATATAGTGATGTATAGCACTGATATTGTACTGTGCTAATGGTATAATGTATTGTGTGTGTGTGTGTGTATGTGTATGTAGATAGATAGATAGATAGCCACTCTGAATCCCCTTCGGGGTGAGAAGGGCGGCATATAAATTTCGCAAATAAACAAAATAAATAAATTAGGAAGAAATTCCTGACTTTAAGAGCTGTTCATCTGTGCACTACATTGCTGCCTTGAAGCGTGGTGGACTCTCCTTCTGTAGAGGTTTTTAAGCAGAAGCTGGCATTTGATGCTACCCACTCCTCACTTTTTTACTATTTTATTTTGCATATTTTTAGGGTATTTTTCAGGAAAAGTTATCTAAAGATGATTTACACCAAATACAATATCATAACATGAAATGCTGGTTGAGTGATGTATCTCTTACCCAAAATGCTTGGTAACAGATTTATTTTGAATTTCAATTTTTATAGTTGGAAATTACAACCTTTTCATGCCTCTTCTAGTACTTTATTTGTATATAATCCTGTTGCTTACTTATTGTATGCATGTTCTGATATGAAGCTTTATTTCCTTTATGTTTCCCTGAGAAATTGTGGGAGGGGCTGCAGATCACATCTTCTGCTCTGAGACTGCTCAGACCTCAGACTCCATTAGACTTTAGGACTGCTCAAACCAATACTTGCCTGCTGTTGTTGTAAGAAAGATGCCCTGTGCCATTTTCTTATGGAGACTATCTTAAACATATCTGAAACTGGACTGATAAGCTGTATACCTGTGTATGCCGAACACATGAAGTTGTGAGTAAACCAAGAATATTATTTTTACCAAGTATACTTCATTTTTGTCTCTTGAGTGTATGATATAAAACAAGTTGTTTTATGGGAGAGTAGATATACTTTTGGGTACAGAAAAACACTTCTGAAGCACAGCCATTTTATGCACTGGCATATTCTCTGTTTTCGTAACAGATCAGAGATAACAGGTTTATTCAGTCTAACAACTGAAAGCCAATTTGCTTTGCATAATTATACCTGGTTGTATACCACTTGGGAAGATTCAACTCAAACAGGTCTTGGCTCTTCTCTGAAAGGACATGTTTTCCTAAAAGGTTGTGATTTCCAAATGGTTATGAATACTATTTTCTAAAATTTCATATAACTGTACAATCAGCCCTCTCCATTTACAACATTGAATTTAATGAATTTGATCAAAGGCAATGAGAAAAAGTACAGTTTGACACCACTTTAATTGCCATAGCTCAAGGGTTTGCATTCCTGGGAAATGTAGTTTCCCAAAGTCTTTTGCTTTCTCTGGCAGAGTGCTGGTGCCTCCCCAAATCCCAGAATTTCATGTTCCCTGATGGCGCAATGGGTTAAACCCTTGTGCCAGCAGGACGGAAGACCGACATGTCAGAGGTTCGAATCCAGGGAGAACGGGTTGAACTCTCCTGTCAGCTCCAGCTCCCCATGTGGGCACATGAGAGAAGTTTCCCACAAGGATGGTAAAAACATTTTTAAAAAACATCCTGGTGTCCCTTTAGCAATGTCCTTGCAGATGGCCAATTCTCTCACACCAGAAGCAACTTGCATTTTCTCAAGTCACTCTTGACACACACAAAAAATGGTTATTAAAGAAGTGTCAAACGGCATTCATTGTACAGTGAGGATGCACCCATACTTTTCCTTCTTTCCCCATTTGTATTTTGAACCCCTTCTTCTTTAGTCCATTCATATCAGACATAAAGTGCAAAACATTTCTCACCCATCCTGGGCTTCAAAACACACAGCGACTACAAACCTATCTCTCTATTGCTATGTTTCCCATGTAAAGATGGTCTTCACATACCTGTAAGTGCTGCATATCCGAGGTCCTGGGCACATTTTTAAGTAAGGCTGGTGCTGAGGTTTGGTATACGTCTCGTTGTAGACTAAGGGGATCCGTAATGTATTTCGAGCACAGACTCGGCTACAGGTAGGGAAAAAAGGGGGTTCAATATTGGGATAAGGGTGGAATATATATTCAGCAGCAAAGAAATTGGCTTATTTTCAGGAATGGAGCTGCAAAGAGCATAAAATGAGGGCATTGCTCCCCCAAATAAGAATCCTTCAATCTGAGTTTTCCTTCAATCTGAAAAATCTCCAACATTGCAATAAACTTCCATTTCAACTGAGCATTAGAAATATACAGTTTGGGCATCCAAAGAACAGCCAACACAGCAAATGGCATAGTTTTAGATATGAACACTTATCCATGACTTAGGATGCATCTACACCAGGCATGTGCAAACTTCGGCCCTCCAGGTGTTTTGGATTTCAATTCCCACAACTCCCGGCTGTTAGGAATTGTGGGAGTTGAAGTCCAAAACACCTGGAGGGCTGAAGTTTGCACATGCCTGATCTACACTGTAGAATGAATGTAGGCACCACCTTAAACTGCCATGGCTCAATGTTACGTTGTTTTACCGTGAGTCTTCTCTGCCGAACTACAACTCCCAGAATTCCATATCATTGAGCTATGGCAGTTACAGTGGAAACAAACTGTGTTCATTCCACAGTGTAGATACAGTGAGTTGTTTGGTTGCCTGGGAGGATAATGGTGAATTATCTTTCTTTGGAAGTCTCTAGACAGAGGATTAGAAAACGCTAGAAAATGTTGACCATTTCCACTACCTTAGCAGCTACCTCTCCACAAAAGTCAACATTGACACTGAAATACAACACCACCTGAGCTCTGCGAGTGCAGCATTTTTCCGAATGAAGCAGAGAGTGTTTGAGGACCGGGACATCCGTAGGGATACCAAGGTGCTTGTTTATAAAGCTACTGTCCTCCCAAACCTGCTATACGCCTGCGAGATGTGGACTGTCTACAGACGTCACATGCAACTCCTGGAACGATTCCATCAGTGTTGCCTCCGGAAAATCCTACAACTCTCTTGGGAAGACAAGCAGACAAATTTCAGAGCGCTGGAAGAAGCAAGGACGACCAGCATTGAAGCGATGGTCCTTCGCCATCAACTCCGCTGGATCGGCCACATTGTCCGGATGTCCGACCACCATCTCCCAAGGTAGTTGCTCTACTCTGAACTCAAGAATGGAAAATGGAATGTTGGTGGGCAGGAAAAGAGAATTAAAGATGAGCTCAAAGCCAAACTTAAAAACTCTGGCATAGACACTGAGAACTGGGAAGCCCTGGCCCTTGAGCGCTCCAGCTGGAGGTCAGTTGTGACCAGCAGTACTGTAGAATTTGAAGAGGCATGAATGGAGTGCCAAAGAGAGAAACGTGCCAAGAGGAAAGTGCATCAAGCCAACCCCGACCGGGACCGCTTTCCATCTGGAAACCGATGCCCTCACTGCGGGAGGAGATGCAGATCAAGAATAAGGCTCCACAGTCACCTACAGACCCACTGCCAGTACACCGATCTTGGAAGACTATCCTACTTGGACAGTGAGGATTCTCCTAAATAAGTAAGTGACAGAATGGGTTAGACTTGGATGGCCCTTGGAGTCTCTTCCAACTCTAAAATATTTCCCTTTTGTTTTCTTACCCTTCGGTTTGTTTGCTCTGTCCAACGGCTTCTTTCAGCAGGAAGAGAACGAAGAGGTGCCTACAGAGGAAAGCTGTGAGGAAAGCTCCCGACTTCCCCATATCAAAGCCAGCAGAACCGTATTCAAAATTCAAAATCTGTAGGGAAAGAAAGAAGATTTGGTGTAGCAGACTGAAAGGAACAAGGCCACAGTCCCCAAATATTCTCTCTTTGACATTCATAGCCATATATTATTTTTTAATGGCTAAGAATTCTCCTAGGATGCACCTGTACTTTAGAACTAATGCAGACATGGCGCAATGCTATGGAATCCTGGAAGCTATAGTTTAGTGAGGTCCCAGCAATCTTTGGCAGAGAATGCGAAAGGCCTCATGAAACTACAACTCCCAGGATTTCATTGGACTAGACTACGGCAGTTAAAGGGATGTCAATCTGCATTTATTTATTTATTTATTTATTTATTTATTTATTTATTTATTGAATTACTATGTTTATACTCTGCCCCTCTCACCCTGAAGGGAACTCAGAGCAGCTTACAAGTAGGCAACAATTCAATGCCACATAAAGAGACATAAATAAAATGCATATACCTTAAAACCAAAAAGTTGCAAACATCTAAACATTGAAACCAATAATTGAAACCACACAATCCAAAATCATAGTCTAGAAGCCATCCCAGTCATAACTGCACTTATTCCGTATCCACTTATTGCACTAAATTATTGCTCAAAGGCTTGGTCCCACAGCCACATTTTTAATTTTTTTCTAAAGGTCAGGAGGGAGGGAGCTGATCTGATTTCACTGGGGAGGGCGTTCCATAGGTGAGGTGTCACTGAGGAGGCCCTGTCTCTTGTCCTCATCAACCACACTTGCAATGGAGGCAGGACCGAGAACAGGGCCTCCCCAGGTGATCTTAATCTCTGAGGTGGTACATAGGGGGTGATACATTCAGACAGGCAAGCTGGGCCAAAATCGTTTAGGGCTTTATAGGCTAAAACTACTTTGAATTGTGCTTGGTAGCTGACTGGCAGCCAGTGGAGCTGGCACAACAAATGCATTCAGGATCACTCCCAAGCGACAAAGGAGTTCTATGCTCCCTGTATGCTGCTCCAGTGAGGAATTTGACTGCTGCCCATTGGACCACTTGAAGCTTCTGAACAGTCTTCAAAGGCAGCCCCACTAGAGCATGTTGCAGTAGACTATTTGGCATGTAACAAGAGTGTGGATCACCATGACAAAGTCTGGTTTCTCAAGGTACGGGTGCAAGTGACACACAAGTTTTAATTGTGCAAAAGCTCCTCTGGCCACGGCCAAAAATTGGGGTTCCAGGCTCAGTGATGAATTCAGGATCACTCCCAAGCGGAAAACCTGTGTCTTCAAGGGGAGTGTAACTCCATCCAGCACAGGCTGTAGCCCTATACCCTGTTCGGTAGGCATGGTTAGGTTTGGTCAGAATCTTTGTAATTCGGAATAAATTTGGAAATATTTGCTTTTTGAAGCAATTTCAAAGTTTTTAAGGAAACCAGAAGTCCCTTTGCCTTTCCGAAGCTTTTTCCACGATTTCTGTTATGAAGCAGTAAGTGAGTCAGAAATGATTCTGCTTTTCCCGTGCGTCTAATCCCTGGCCTCAGCTCAAGCCAGAGAAGCCGTTTTAAACCAGAGTGGATAGATTTCCTCCCTTTCCTCTCCCCCACTTCTGTTTCAAGCTTGGGAAGCATTTCAAACCAGACAATGCAGAGGAATAGATAGCATGAAACTATGAATGATAAATATGGAATGGCCAGATGATGTTACTGGAAAATGATTTTAACAAGGTGACATTGGTGACTACATGTTTGAATGGTTTTATATATGTTTTTATATTGTTATGTTGACTGTTTTTCATCGCACTTTTATGAATGCATGGCATCGAATAGTGCCAATCTGTAACCCACCTTGAGTCACCGTATGGTTGAGAAAAATGGGCAATAAATAAATAAATAAATAAATAAATAAATAAAATCACATTCAAAGCATCCCCAACAGATAGCCATCCAGCCTCTGCTTAAAAGCCTCCAAAGAAGAAACCTCCACCGCACTCCAGGGCAGAGAATTGCACAGCTGAACAAATCTCACAGCCAGAAAGTTCTTCCTCATGTTCAGGTGGAATCTCCTTTCCTATTGGAGGCCAAAACACCTGGAGGGCCAAAGTTTACCCATGCCTGGTGTAGATGTGCCTTGAGACAAGGACCAATGGATCCAAACTGCAGGAGAAGAGGATCCACTTAATGTAGAACGAATGGAGTTTGACACCACTTTAGCTGCTATGGCTCAATGCTATAGAATCCTGGGAGTTGTGTTTTGGTTATTTATTTATCATTTCAGAAGCAAATTGAGAATGAAGTTATGATGTATAAATAACCACAAAGTTAAAAACTTGCGATTATAGTAAGTGTCCTTTGACCAGAAGCTGGCCACTTCAAGTGCCTCTGGTGTCGCTGCAAGGTCCTCCGTTGTGCATGTGACGGGGCTCAGACTGCATTGTAGTAAGTGGTCTGTATTTTGCTCACCTCCATACAGCACATACCAGAAGCAACTTGCAGTATGTGCTTTGGTGATGCATCAGAAAATGCTAAAGAACTTTCAAAATGACATCTCCACTATCCCAAAGCACTGAGTCACAGCAGTGAAAGTGTTGAAGTCCATTCATTCTACAGTCTGGTTGCCTCATCCCATTAGAGAGAAAAAATCCACAAAATCCAGTTTCTGCCTCCTGCATAATTCTGGGGTTTGTAGTTTAAGGAGGAGCCTTTAACAGCCTTAGGTAAAGGTAAAGGTTTTCCCCTGACATTAAGTCCAGTCGTGTCCGACTCTGGGGTATGGTGATCATCTCCATTTCTAAGCCGAAGAGCCAGCATTGTCCGTAAATACCTCCAACATCATGTGGCTGGCATGACTGCATGGAGCACCGTTACTTTCCCGCCGGAGCGGTACCTATTGACCTACCCACATTTGCATGTTTTCGAACTGCTAGGTTGACAGAAGCTGGGGCTAACAGTGGAAGCTCACGCCACTCCCCGGATTCAAACCTGTGACCTTTCAGCCAACAAGCTCAGCAGCTCAGCAGCTCAGTGCCAGCCTTATTAAACTATAAACCCCAGAATTCTGCAAAAGGCAGAAACCAGATTTTAAGTGGGGTTTCCCCCTCTCTAGTGTGATGATTGTTAGTGCACACTAAGATTGCCATTCTGGGAGTTGTCATCTCCAAAAGCACATTTCCCAATTAATGTCGCTTGACACCACTTTAACTGCCATGTCTCAATGCAAAGGAATCATGGCACCTTCTCTCTCTAAGGACTGGAACCTCATCAAACTACAAGTCCCAGGATTCCACAGTGTTGAGTCATGGCAGTTCCAAAGGCATCAAATGCCATTCATTCTACAATGTAGAACAGGCATGGGCTAACTTGGGCCCTCCAGGTGTTTTGGACTTCAACTCCCACAATTTCTAACAGCCTAACAGATGAAGTCCAAAACACCTGGAGGCCCAAACTTGCCCATGCCTGGCGTAGAATAAGAGAATCATAGAGTTGGATGAGACCACAAAGGCCATCCAGTCCAACCAACTACTATGGAAGAATACACAATCAAGGCTCCATCAGTTTCAAGCTATGTATAGTGCAACAAGGCTTTCTCCAAATGCAAATGCACACCGTACCTGTTTCTTTTGCTCTCCCTCTGCTTTGGCTTCTTCCCAACTGTGTATCTGGATGCCCCTTCGAAACCTCAATCGGACGGCTGTCTGCTTTGTGTGCGTTTCAGCTAGACGTTCTTTGTATGCCTGTGTGATGTGATGTGAAGCCGCCAAGCCTTCCCCACCTCTTTTGGACGGCATCCATGCTCCCCTGCAGTAGCTGCAAAGCCCCCACCCACCTCTGGCTGATGCCCCCTGGCATTTCGTCCCCTTGGCATGACTCACAGCCCCCTTGACCCCAAACCCGCTGAGGAGGCGGGCGCCCCAGACAGGGCTCCATTGTCCCTTCTCCACCCCCTTGGGATTCCTCATTCTCCCCATAGAACAAACCCTCACATTGTCACTCTTAGGGTCCCTGGAATCGCACCAGAAGACCTTTCCCCCATCCCCAAACAAGGCCAGGATCTTTGGGGTCCCTTTGTGTGTGTGTGTGTTTGTGTGTGTGTTGGAATTTCAGGGTGTTTGCTTCTGGCAACAAAAGCCAGAGGGGTTTGGAGAGCAAGCACCGTCTGGGCATTTACAATAGGACAAAGGCAGGAACTGGATCCAGGCTGTGACGGAAAAAGATCGCCCACAGATGTCGGCCTTTAAAACAAACCAACTGGCTACAGCCACATGCATTGTCTCCCACAGTCCTTGTGCATGAAGGGGCCGGCTGGAGTCTTGGGTGGGCTTGGTGGAGTGGAGTGGAGAGGAGGGGGGCAAACGCCTTCAAGCACCCTTTCCCCTCCTTCCCTTCTTGGCCTCGAGATGCCTGACCTTTCTTTTCTATGCCTGCTCTCAGCATAGAAATCATAACATCATAGAGTTGGAAGAGATCCCAAGGGCCATCCAGTCCAACCTCATTCTGCCTTGCAGGGAAACACAATCAAACACAATCAAATCCTGTTTGGATTACTGCAATGCTCTCTATGTGGGACTGCCTTTGAAGACAGTTTGGTAGCTGCAATTAGTGCAAACATCAGTGGCCAGATTGCTAACTGGAGTGCCCTATCATGAGAGGACGACTCCCATGTTACAGTAGCTCCACTGGTTGCCGGTCCACTTCTGGGCTAAATACAAAGTGCCGGCCGTTACCTATAAAGCCCTAAATGGTTTGGGTCCAGGCTATTTGTCCAATCGCATCTCCCTATAGAGACCATCCCGTGTAGTGAGGTCAACAGAGGAGGCCTTCCTCTCAGTCCCACTCCCGTCTCAAGCATGACTGGTGGGAATGAGAGGAGGGGCCTTCTCTGTGATCGCTCCCCATCGCTGGAACTCTCTCCCTAAAGAAGTAAAAATGGCCTCCACCTTCCTCTCCTTTAAGAAACTTTTGAAGACAGCCTTATGCACTTTCGTATATGGAGAGGAGAAGGGCTATGATACTATTGCACCGGAACACTGGTGAATATGATGGCTATGATACATTGTAATAAACACCTGTGTTAGCCACTTCATATGCAACTCATGTCTAACTGTTTTTAATGTTATACAGTAGAGTCTCGCTTATCCAACATAAACAGGCTGGCAGAATGTTGGATAAGCGAAAATATTGGATAATAAGGAGGGATTAAGGAAAAGCCTATTAAATGTCAAACGAATTTAGCACTAAAACACCACAATGTATTGAAACAGTTGTGGTTCCTGGTGGAAGGCAGACTGCGTTGGATAATACAGAATGTTGGATAAGCGAAGGTTGGATAAGCGAGACTCTACTGTATATTTAATATTTACATGTCCTAGTTTATTGTCTAATTGGTTTATCTGCATCTCAACTTTTAATTCTGTTCATTGTGTTTATTGCTATTATTGTGTATTATTTTGCATTATTCCTGATGTTGATTGTTACTTTGTAAGGCATTGAAAGTTTGCCTGTTTTTCTGCTGTAAACCACCCTGAATCCCTTATGGGAGAGAGGTGCAGTCTTGAAATAAAGTGTCATTATTATTATTTTTTTACTGACACAAAAACACAGTATGTCATGGCAAATGAGATCTATATGCTGGATTTCGTATCACAAAATCACAAGTTGAACACAGTCTAGGACTGTGTGATGTATTTTTGAATGATGCGTGCAGATCCAAATAAGGTGGCCTTTTGCAGTTGGCATATGATTTTGTCAATGTTTATTGTTTCCAAATGCCAACTGAGATCTTTTGGCACGGCACCCAGTGTGCCGATGACCACTGGGACCACCTGTACTGATTTATGCCAGAGCCTTTGCAGTTTGATTATTATTATTATTATTATTATTATTATTATTATTTTACTGACACAAAACCACAGTATGTCACAGCAAACGAGATCTATATGCTGGATTTCGCATCAGAAAATCACAAGTTGAACACTTCCCAACTGTCTAGGACTGTGTGATGTATTTTCGAAAGATGCGTGCAGATCCAAGTAAGGTGGCCTTTTGCAGTTGACAGATCGTGATTTTGTCAATGTTTATTGTTTCCAAATGCCGGCTGAGATCTTTTGGCATGGCACCCAGTGTGCCGATGACCACTGGGACCACCTGTACTGGTTTATGCCAGAGCCTTTACAGTTCAATTTTGAGGTCCTGATAACGGCTGAGTTTTTCCTGTTGAATACTTCCATCCCACACAATCAAATGGTGGTAACATTCATGTGAATGCTTCAGCACATTCACATTTGCCATTTTATATAAATCTGCTGGTCTATAGAATCTGCAAATACAGAACTGATATCATTGGCCAGTTTGTCCCAATTTTATATATTTTGTTGCAGCTTAATTTCCTGCCATTATGTGGTGTACACACAACAGTTACCACAAAAAAGGCACAGCTCCTATGGATCTTTGTATTCTGTTTCTGTTGAGAGAGAAAAAAGCATGCTGCCAAAGAGATAAAAGGAGAAAAAAAGAAGCCTAGTATGGCCAGCTCTTGACCCCCCGTCTCCTTGCCAGACTATTTTGTCCCAAAGCCAGAATTAAGCTGTGCAGCCCACACATTAACACCAAAGCCTTAGCCTTTTGAGCTTAAGCCCAGGGCACTGTTTCACACAGCATTTGCGTGTGGGTCTTATAGGCCGGCGTGTCTGAAGTTTGTCCACAGCCGTTCTTCCACCCACCCACAAATGCCCACAGGTGGCACAAACAGAACAACATGGCAACTTGTTTGGGACAACTCTCACATATGCAGGCCACATGTGTGGTAGGTTTTTCTGAGATGCCTCACACCCCTCCTTCATTGCATCCACTACTATGGCGCTTAAAATGCAAAGCCAGCCAAATAGAAATGTTGGAGAACACAAAGAAAGGGGCAAAATCTCCTTTACGCCCTATTTCTGGCCAGTCAAAAGGCATTCAAATAGTCCTTTTTTTTTTGATCCACCATGATGCCTTTTGGGCTCCAAATCCTTTGAGTAAATGCTAGAGTTTGCTAGGTATCCCTAAGCATAAGTGATGTCCCTTGTTTGTATTCTAGAAAACCTGCCCCTTAAAGGACTGGGAGCATCCTCTATCTTAAAGAATTGTATATACTCGAGTATAAGCCGAGTCTTTCAGTCCTTTTTTAAGTGAGAAAAAGCCTCCCTTGGCTTATACTCAAGTCAAAGTTATTTATTATTTTACTCTGTTATTATTATTATTATTATTATTATTGTTATTATTTGAAACACAACAAGATTAGTCCACAGCACACAAGATCACTCTGCTGGCTGTTGTATTGGATCACATGTCGGGCATTTCCTAAGTGTCTAGGACTGTGTGATGTATCGGCAAATAATGCGTGCAGATCCCAGTAAGATGGCCTTCTGCGGCTGGCAGATGGTAATTTTGTCAGTGCCGATTGTGTTTCAGTGCAGGCCAACGTTTTTAGGCACTGCACCCAGTGTGCCAGTCACCACTGCAACCACCTTTACTAGCTTCTGCTAGAGTCGTCTTCTTCTTCTTCTTATTATTATTATTATTAATAATAATAATATTTATTATTAATAATAATATTATAATAATATTATTATTATATTTTTAACAGGAGCGGAGCGCAGGGAGCATACAACCCCCCTGTTGCGCCAACTCCACTGGCTACCGATCTGCTACCGGGCTGAATTCAAAGTGCTGGCGTTGGCCTTTAAAGCCCTAAACGGTTCCGGCCCAAGCTACCTATCCGACCGCATCTCTGCCTATGAACCCACCAGGAATTTGAGATCTTCCGGGGAGGCCCTGCTCTCGATCCTGCCTGCTTCTCAAGCACAGCTGGCGGGGACGAGAGATAGGGCCTTCTCCTCGGCTGTGGAACGCCCTTCCTACGGACATTAGACTAGCACCATCTCTAATGGTATTCCGCAAAAAAGTGAAGACCTGGCTGTTTGAGCAGGAGTTCGAATAATTAGTGCAATGATTGGTTAATGAACACTGGAATGGAACAATGGATGATGAATCTGGAACATGTTTTTGATGACGAGACGACAGTGAATGGGTATTGTAGTAACTCTTTATTAATTGTGTAATGTGTTAGGTTGTTAACTGTTTCTATACTGTAGCACTGAATTTTTGCTGTTCGTATTTGTTATGAACCGCTGTGAGTCGCCTTCGGGCTGAGAACAGCGGTATATAAGTAAGGTAAATAAAATAAATAAATAAAATATTATAACATTTATTATTTACTCTATTTATTATTATTACATTTACATTATTTTATTACATTTATTATTTTACTCTCTTATTAGTGGAAGGATATGTAAGCATGTTTACATTGAAGAAGGTTAGAATAATGGTTTGATCAGTGTTGGACAGGCTTATCTTAAATTACAGTTTTATGTAAATATTCAAAAACATTTAACCTACTGGTGCTTCAATTAATGTAATTTTATTGGTATCTATTTTTATTTTGAAATTTACCAGTAGCTGCTGCATTTCCCACCCTCGGCTTATACTCGAGTCAATACGTTTTCCCAGGTTTTCTTTTGGTAAAATAAGGTGCCTTGGCTTATACTCTAGTATATACGGTATGTCCCTTTTTGGGTGGCCAAAAAAGTTTGTCCTTTATATGATTGTCAGGAATCTCCTGTTTTAAGGGATGTCGCTTATTTGATGGCCGGAAAGATTATCCTTTATTCTATTTCAAGTAAGGTGCAAACCACCTTACTTGGATCTGTGCGCATCATTCGAAAATACACCACACAGTCCTAGATGCTTGGGAAATGTCCGGGAAATGTCCGACGTGTGATCCAATACAACAGCCAGCAGAGTGATCTTGTCTGCTGTGGACTAATCTTGTTGTGTTTCAAATAATAATAATAATAATAGAATTATAGAGTTGGAAGAGACCACAAGTGCCAAACAGTGAAATAGAATTAGTAAGGTGGCCTTTTGCAGGTGACAGATCGTGATTTTTGTCAATGTTTATTGCTTCCAAATGCTGGCCGAGATCTTTTGGCATGGCACCCAGTGTGTCAAACAGTCCAATCCTCCGCAGGAACACAATCAAAGCATTCCTGAAAGATGGCCCTTTAGTTTCCATTTTAAAAACTCCAGAGAAGGAGATTCCACCACACCCACAGGCAGCATTTTCCACTGATGAACAGAAACTACCATCAGTAGGTTTTTCCTAATGTTTCGGAATGTTTTGAATCCATCACCATGTGTCCTAGTCATTGGAGTAGCAGAAAATAAGTTCCTTCCTCCATTAGTGTGACATCCTTTCAAATATTTAAACATAGCTATCACATCTCCTCTCCACATGCTCTTCTCCATACCCAGATCCCTAATCTGCTCCTCATTGGACTTGGCGTCCAAACCTTTCACGATTTCGGGCACAATCCAGCTTGTCAATATCCTTTCTGAATTGCAGTGCCCAGAACTAAACACAGTATTCCAGATGTGGTCTGACCAAATCAGAATGCAAGGACACCATTATTTTCCTTGATCTAGATCAGACATGGGCAAACTTCAGCCCCCCCAGGTGTTTTGGACTCAACTCCCACATTTCCTAACAGCCTACCAGTTTATTGTCAAAGGCTTTCATGGCTGGAATCACTAGGTTCTTGTGGTTTTTTCGGGCTATATGGCCATGTTCTAGAGGCATTTTCTCCTGACGTTTCGCCTGCATCTATGGCAAGCATCCTCAGAGGTAGTGAGGTCTGTTGGAATTAGGAAAATGGGTTTTATATATCTGTGGAATGACTGGGGTGGGGCAAGGTGGTCAGTTGAAACATTCACACCTAGCTCCAGCAGATAAGAGCTCTTTGCCCCACCCCAGTCATTCCACAGATATATAAAACCCATTTTCCTAATTCCAACAGACCTCACTACCTCTGAGGATGCTTGCCATAGATGCAGGCGAAACGTCAGGAGAAAATGCCTCTAGAACATGGCCATACAGCCCGAAAAAACCCACAAGAACCTAGCCTACCAGTTGTTAGGAATTCTGGGAGTTGAAGTCCAAAACACCTGCAGGGCTGAAGTTTGCCCTTGCCTTGTCTAGACACTGTACTCATTTTGATGCAACCTAGAATCGCATTGGCTTTTTTAGCTGCCGTATCACACTGTTGAATCATGTTCAACTTGTGGCCCACAAAGACTCCTAGATCCCTTTCATATAACTGTTGTCAAGCCATGCAACACTCATCCTCTCCATTATATTTTTTCTACCTAAGGGTAGCACTGTACCTTCCCCCTTGTTTAAATTAGTTTTGTTAGTTTTTGCCCAGCTATTTGAGGGTTGGAAAGCTTTTCCTTTCATATAGACTGAAGGCCAACAAATCTTGTGTTTTGGGGTGCGGACCCATTATGAATGCAAAAATGTATGCATTAGGCATTTTATGAGTGTGGACAATATGCTAATTTTGCAGAGAAACACATGGCAAGCTTAACTGGAATAAATAAAGGTTGAGTATTGTTTATTCAAAATACTTGGGACCAGGAGTGTTTTGCATTACAGAGAATGGATTTCAGAATATTTGCATATATATAAAACAAGATACTGGGACTTTAGTATCCAATGAGGTTTGGTTCCAGGACTCCTCTGAATATCAAAACCTGTGGATGCTCAAGTTCCTTTATATACTATATAGTAGTAAAATGATATCCCTTCAACAAGGTCCCTCATGACCTTCTGGCAAACAAACTAGTCCAATGTGGGCTAGGCAAAACTATGGTTAGGTGATCTGTAATTGGTTAAGCAGACGAACCCAGAGGGGGATTCTTCCCAATGTTTCCTCTTCATCCTGGAAAGAAGTGACGAGTGGAGTGCCATCAGCGTTCTGGGCCCGGTCCTGCGCAGGATCTTCATTCATGACTTAGATGAAGGGTTAGAAGGCATGATCATCAAGTTTGCAGATAACACCAAATTGGGAGGCATAGCTAATACCCCAGAAGACAGGAGCAGAATTCAAAATGATCTGAACATATTAGAGAGATGATTGGCCAAAACTAACAAAATGAAGTTCAACAGGGACAAATGCAAGATACCCCACTTGGGCAGGAAAAATGAAGTTCAAAGATACAGAATGGGGGACGCATGACTCAAGAGCAGTACATGTTAAAAAGATCTTGGAGTCCTCATGGACAAAAAGTTAAACATGAGCCAACAATGTCATGCGGCAGCAAGAAAAGCTAATGGGATTTTGGCCTGCATAAAGAGGAGTATAGTGTCTAGATCCAGGGAAGTCATGCTATCCCTCTATCCTGCCTTGATAAAACCACATCTGGAATACTGTGTCCAATTCTGGGCACCACAATTGAAGGGAGATGTTGACAAGCTGGAATGTGTCCAGAGGAGGGCGACTAAAACGATCAAGGGTCTGGAGAACAAGCCCTATGAAGAGCAGCTTAAAGAGATGGGCATGTTTAGCCTGGAGAAGGCTGAGAGGAGACATGATGGCCATGTATAAATATGTGAGGAGAAGTCATACGGGGGGGGGGGGGGGAGCAGGCTTGTTTTCTGCTGTCTTGGAGAATGGGAAGCAATGGAACAATGACTTCAAACTACAAGAAGGGAGATTCCACCTGAACATTAGGAAGAACTTCCTGACTGTGAGAGCTGTTCAGCAGTGGAACTCTCTGCCCCAGAGTGTGGTGGAGGCTCCTCCTTTGGAGGCTTTTAAACAGAGGCTGGATGGCCATCTGTCGGGGGTGCTTTGAATGCAATTTTTCTGCTTCTTGGCAGAATGGGGTTGGGCTGGATGGCCCATGAGGTCTCTTCCAACTCTTTGATTCTATGATTTTAATCTAAAATTACAAAATCAAAGTATGCTTTTTGGATTGTTTAAAATATGTTTTCAAGTTGTGGATTATGGAATCTATAGCTGCAGAATCCCTGGATACAGAGGGTGGATTTACTTATGCTTTTTATATATACCTATACACTTAACAGAAAGGCAGTGTGGTACCCAATAATATTAATAATTTTGTGCACTAAACAAAGTTAGTGCTCATTGAGCCATTAGAAAGCAAAGGCATCACTCTCTCAGCTACCCTTGTGGATTATTTCAGATTCTGGAGACTTAACTTCCATTAGGTATTTTGGCAGAAGATAGATTTCAATGTTCTGAGCTGCTATTCTGAAAATCAGGCCATATTGGGAAATAGCCATGATGAAATGGGCAAATCTTTGCGTAGCTGCTTTCTGCAGCTGTTTATCTCCAGAATCCTGCAAATCTTTTGGGAAGACAGGCAGATCAATGTCAGCATGCTGGAAGAAGCAAAATCACCAGCACTGAAATGATGCTCCTATGCCATCAACTCTGCTGGCGTGGCCACGTTGTCCAAATGCCCAAAGATCACCATCTCCCAAAGCAGAAGCAACTTGAGAAACTTTGTGTCAGGAGCGCCTTGAGAAACTGCAAGTCATTTCTGGTGTGAGAGAATTTGCCGTCAGCAAGGACGTTGCCCAGGAGAATCTTGGATGTTTGTTGTTTTACCATCCTTGTGGGAGGCTTCACTCATGTCCCCCACATGGGGAGCTGGAGCTGACAGAGGGAGCTCAACCCGCTCTTCCTGGATTCGAACACTGACCTGTCAGTCAGCAGTCCTGCCAGCACAAGGATTTTATTCATTGCACCACTGGAGGCTCCATTCCTAAAGCAGTTACTATACTCCCAACTGAAGAATGAAAAACATAATGTTGGTGGACAGGAAAAGAGATTTTAAAATGGGCTTAAAGCTAACCTTTAAAAACTGGCATAGACACAGCGAACTGGGAAGCCCTGGCCCTTGAGCACCCTAACTGGAGGTCCAACAAAGATTAAGCCAAGAGGATCTTTAAATTGGGACTATAATTATGTGTGCATGTTTTTAACCAACTTGGTTCCAGGAGCAGATATTGGCTTGCTGGCAGGACAAATGCTCCTCCTGCAGAAAGTCCTGAATTCATAGTCTTTAGCTTGCTCTGCTAAAACTACGGGGCCCCGGGTGATGGCACAACCCTAGGGTGCCTGTGCCAGGCAGTCAGCAGGTCCAGCTGTGCCATCTGACAGAGCAAAGTGGATGCCTGAGGCCAACACTCCTACAAGTCATGAGAGGGCAGCAAATTGCAACTGGTTACATTGATTTGCACTGTGTTGCAAATCACCTCCAAGGGAGAGATGTTTGTAGGAATTTACGCCTTGGGTGTCAAAATAATTTGATCAACATCAGGATCTTGGTACTTTGCATAGCAGCGATGAAGTGGTCCAGCGTCATTCATATTTTGCTGGAGGTCCTGCCAGTCATAGCAGAGATGTAGATTATCTGGCATTTATAAGAAAACAGTTTTCCAGTGTTTATCCTGTTGCTGATATGGCATGGGATTGATCGCATGCCTGTTTTAAGCATGTCTCCTCCACTGAATGAAGGTTTTTATTCTCAGTTTTAACCCTGTAGTACTTCGCTCTGAGCTGCAAGCAAAAGATGCTATTATTCTGTTGTTGAAGGCTTTCATGGGTCTTCAGAATCACTGGATTGCTGTGAGGTTTCTGGCTGTCTGGCTATGTTCCAGAAGCATTCTCTCCCAACGTTGCACCCACATCTATGTCAGGCATCCTCAGAGGTTATGAGGTCTGTTGGAAACTAGGAAAATGAGGTTTATTTATTTATTTATTTTATTTCAATTACTTTTACCCCACCCTTCTCACCCCAAGGGGGAACTCAGGGCGGCTTACAGACGAAGGCACAATTCGATGCCTGAATCAACTAACAAATAATACAGAAAAACAATTCAAACAGTTAACAAATTAAAAACATCAATACATAATAACATAGCAAAACAATCTCATGCTCAGTGTTCAGAGTCCGTATATCTATTCCATTGCATCTGTCCTTATTTATCGTCAGATTCTTTAGCTGCCAGAATGTCCAAAGGCTTGGTCCCAAATCCAGGTCTTCAGTTTTTTCCTGAACGTCAAAAGGGAAGTCGCTGATCTAATCTCCCCAGGGAGTGAGTTCCACAGGTGAGGGGCCACCACTGAGAAGGCCCTGCTCCTCGTCCCCGCCAACCTCACTTGTGATAGTGGCGGGGTTGAGAGCAGGGCCTCCCCAGATGATATACCTGTGGGATGTCTGGGGAGGGAGAAAGACCTCTTGTCTGCTTGATAAAATACAGCTATATTTATTGTTTTTGTTGATGCTATTATTATTATATTAATTATTATATTAATTATTATTATATTTATTATTATTATTTGAAACACAACAAGATGAGTCCACAGCAGACACTCTGCTGGCTGTTGTATTGGATGACACATCGGACACTTCCCAATTGTCTAGGACTGTGTGATGTATCGGCGAATAATGTGTGCAGATCCCAGTAAGGTGGCCTTCTGCAGCTGGCAGATGGTAATTTTGTCAGTGCCGATTGTGTTTAAGTGCAGGCCAAGGTCTTTAGGCATTGCACCCAGTGTGCCAATCACCACTGGGACCCCCTTTACTGGCTTGTTCCAGAGTCTTTGCAGTTCAATCTTTAAATCCTCATATCGTGTCAGCTTTTCCAGTTGTTTCTCTTCACTCCTGCTGCCACCTGGGATTGCAACATCGACAATCCATACTTTGTTTTTTAACACAATTGTGAGGTCAGGAGTTCTTCTTCTTCTTCTTCTTCTTCTTCTTCTTCTTATTATTATTATTATTATTATTATTATTATCCGCTGGATAATGGAGAAAGGCAGGGAGTTTCAGAACAACATCTATTTCTGTTTTATTGACTATTCTAAAAGTGTTGACTGTGTGGATCATAATAAATTGTGGCAAGTTGATGGTATGGGGATACCAAGTACCCTTGTCTGTCTCCTGAGGAATCTGTATAACAACTATGTAGCAACAGTAAAAACAGAATGGTTCAAGATTTGGAAAGGAGTATGGCAGGGCTGTCTACTCTCACCCACCCTACTTAACATATCATGCAACTTGCAGGGCTTGATGAATCCAAGGATGGAGTTAAAATTGCTGGAAGAAACATTAACAACCTTAGATATGCAGACGATACCATTTTGAAGGCTGAAAGAGTGGAGAAGATGAGGAGCCTTCTAACCAAGCTGAAAAAAGAAAGTGCAAAAGCTGGGTTGCAGTTAAACATTTAAAAAACCAAGATTATGACAACCAGGCTGATCCATGAGGTCATGAAGAGATGCTATTTTAAATTGTAAGTCGCTCAGACCACCTTGCTGGAGAGCGACTAATTAAGAAATAAAGTGAAGCGAAGTGAAGTGAAGGTGATCAGTTGAAACATTCACACCTAGCTCCAGCAGGGAAGAGCTCCTTGCCCCACCCCAGCCATTCCACAGATATATAAACCCATTGTCCTAATTCCAACAGACCTCACTACCTCTAAGGATGCTTGCCATAGATGCAAGCGAAACGTCAGGAGAAATGCCTCTAGAACATGGCTCTATAGCCCGAAAAAACCCACAAGAACCTAGTGATTCCAGCCATGAAAGCCTTCGACAATACATTGAAGTGAAGTCACTTCATTCTGAGAAAGCTTCACACACCTGGCTCTTTCGCTTGTCTCATTGGTTTTGAGACCAATGGGAAGAGAGACAGAAAGAAAGTTGGCGTGAGAAACATACTATATAGCAAGAGCAGGAAGCGGTAGTAGCTTCCCGTGTAGAAATAAGAGGCGTAGCCAGCCAAACAGATCAAGCAAAACCAAGAAGGAAGGAGAAAAGTGACAGTAGGCTGAGTCTCCTGAAGACAAAGCAACAGTCACACAAAAGAGAAGGAAGATGGTCATTTGGCACAGGCGCCAGTGGTGGAAATAATACGAGAGGGGCACAAAAGGTGAGCACAATGGTAAAAATGGGATTTCCAAGACTGGAGTGATCAGTAGCCAAGAATGGGTGAGTCTATAGAATGAATGCAGTTTGATGCCCCTTTTACCACTTGATCAATGCTATAGAATCAAAGGGAGCTGTAGTTTTACAAGGTCTTTAGTCTTTTCTGTCAAAGAGTATTGGTTCCTCACCAAATTCCAAATTACATGATTCCATAGCGTTGAGCTAAGGCAGTGAAAGTGGCATCAAACTGCATTCATTCTATATTGAAGATACACTCAAGGTAGCTGGGTGTTGTGGAAGTATAATGAGTTATTTGTTTTTTTGGCTCAATGCTATGGTATCTTGGGAGCTGTCATTTGATGAGGCACCAGCACTCTGATGGAGAAGGATCAAGACCTTGTAAAACTTCAACTCCCATGATTTGATGTCATTCTATTTTTAACTACTGGAGCTTTATTTATTAGCTAAGACAGTAGTTCTCAACCTTCCTAATGCCATGACTCCTTAATACAGTTCTTCATGTTGTGATGACCCCCAAACATAAAATTATTTTCATTTCTACTTCACAACTGTAATTTTGCTACTGTTCTGAATCGTAATGTAAATATCTGATATGCAGGATGTATTTTCATTTACAGGATGAAATTAGGCACAAATACCCAATATGCCCAAATTTGAATACTGGTGGGGTTGCGAGGGGGGGGGGGATAGATTTCATAATTTGGGAGTTGTAGTTGCTGGGATTTATAGTTCACCTAATCAAAGAGCATTCTGAACTATGTGGCCAGCATGACTGCATGGGTCACTGTTACCTTCCCACCAAGGTGGTACCTATTGATCAACTCACATGTGCATGTTTTTGAACTGCTAGGTTGGCAGAAGCTGGGCCTAATAGCGGAAGCTCACCCTGCTCCCTAGATTTGAACTGCCAACTTTTCAGTCAGCAAGTTCAGCAGCTCAGTGGTTTAAACCTTTGTGCAATCAGGGGGCCCACCGCCTGGTATTGTATGCAAATTGTAATATGACACTATATAGTGAAATAAGCATGTGCAATGCCAACTAGTTGATGTAACCATTTTCATATTGAGCAAAAAAAAAACAAAACACCCAAGTATTTCACACATAACCAGTTAGGATCTTTGTATGCTGATGAAGGGAAAATCTGATGCTATAAATATCATGTTGAAACTTTTGCTCAGCATTTGGTCCTTTGAGAAATCTCTCTGAGTTTAGGCCTTCTTGCAAATTGCTGTCCGGAAGCTGCTGAGTGATTTCCAATATTTGGTGTGATCATGGACCTGATGCACCGAGCAAGGAATTTGCCAGCTCTAATAATAATAATAATAATAATAATAATAATAATAATAATAATCCCAGTGGTGATCAGCACACAAGGTGCAGTGCCTAAAGGCCTTGGCCTGAACTTAAACACAATCGACGCTGACAAAATTACCATTTGTCAGCTGCAAAAGGCCACCCTACTGGGATCCGAACACATTATTCACTGATTGGGAAATGTCCAACATGTGATCTAATACGACAACCAGCGCTGCGTACTAATCCTGCTGTGTTTCTAATAATATTAATATTAAGAATAATAGTAATAGTAATAGTAATAATGTTATTTGTTACCCATCTCCTCATGTCTCAATGCAGGACACAACACATAATGCATCCCCATAAAATCCATACAATAACATGCATGCATTAAAGCACATTTCTATAAAATGCACATATTAAAATGCAGGGTACAAATATTGCAATGCAATAATGATAAATTTAAAATTCATGATTTAAAACTGGGTTTAGTGGCCATATTCCAAACCCCCTAAAAACCCCAAAATCCTAAGCACATCTGTTCTGAAGCATTGTGGCAAGGGGATTCCTGTTTAGTTATCATCTATTGCTGACCCTTTTGGATTATACACCTTATTTCCTTAGACCTGAATTTTCCATATACCTTTAATGTATTTTTACAGTAAACTGATTGCTTATACTCAGGACTCTTGTGTGGTGCTGTGGTCATCGGTGGCTTCAGGCCTGGGGTGCAACACTCAAATACAAGTTGATACCACTGTGAGTTGTATTTTGTTGCATCACCAGCTATCTTGGGCAGAGATGACGAAAGGTCTTGTAAAACTATGGCTTCCAGGATTCAATAGCATTGACCCATGGCAATTAAAGTGGTGTCCAACTGTATTAATTCTAAAGCATATATGGTGTGTGGGTGGGAGCTTAATCATTTTGGCTTCACCACGGTTCCACTTGGATTTGGGGCTTTCATGCTTGTGATTCGGGATGATAAAGGGGGGAAATGGACATTAAGAGGAACATTCCTTCCATGAACAGTCGTGGGCAGAGGTAAAATGTGAAAGCCTTTTCTTCCATGACATTGCCCCGTGAAGGCAATTTGCATCCTTGTAACCAACTCATATCACACTTGGTTGGGTCCAACAGTGTGAAATATTCACCCACAACGGTTGCATTGCAATCCACAGGAGAGTTTTCTGTTGCTTCCTGCTGCCTGGGGAGGAAAAAATACCTTATGTGAGGCACTGCTTGCAACACCTTGAACTCTGTGACTTCCCAAGCGGTTGCAAAACATCTCTTTTCCCAAGTGCCTTTTATTTGCCATAGCAAAGAGATTCTGAGCATGTGCAGAGTCAGCATCAACTGCAACGTTTTTGGCAACGTTGAAATATTTCTAATGGTGATGATCACACAATTCATGTGGCTTCTAGCTGACTCTGACATGTGAGAAGTTTCTAGGAATGATTTATTCCAAGTAGGTTCAATAGCTCCTTCCTCTTAGGGCAGTGTTTCTCAACCTTACTAATGCCACGACCCCTTAATACAGTTCCTCACGTTGTGGTGACCCCCAACCATAATATTATTTTCATTGCTACTTCTTAACTGTAATTTTGCTCCTGTTATGAATCATCATGTAAATATCTGATATGCAGGATGTATTTTCATTCACTGGACCAAATTGGGCACAAATATCCTATATGGCCAGATTTGAATACTAGTGGGTTTGGGGAGATTGATTTTGTCATTTAGGAGTTGTAGTTCGCTGGAATTTATAATTAATCAACAATCAAAGAGCACTCTGAACTCCAACAACAATGGAATTGTACCAAACTTGGCACACAGAACTCCCATGACCAACAGAAAATACTGGAAGGGTTTGGTGGACATTGATCTTGAGTTTGGGAGTTATAGTTCACCTGCATCCAGAGAGCACTGTGGACTCAGGCAATGATGGATCTGGACCAAACTTGACATGAATACTCAATATGCCTAATTGTGAACACTGGTGGAGTTTGGGAAAAATAGACCTTGACATTTGGGAGTTGTCATTGGTGGAATTTATAGTTCACCTACAATCAAAGAGCCTTCTGAACTTCATCAACATTAGAATTGGGCCAAACTTTCCACACAGAACCCCCATGACCAACAGAAAATACTGTGTTTTCTGATGGTCTTTCACAACTCCTCTGACTACCCCCTCGTAACCCCCCAGGGGTCCCAACCCCCAGGTTGAGAAACACTGGTCTACAGTTTTACACACTGTGGGATGAATGCAGCCTGACAGCACTTGAACTGCCATAGCTCATTACTAATTAAAAAATAAAATTATTTTTGTTGCTTACTTCTTAACTGTAATTTTGGTACTAGAATCATAGAATCATAGAGTTGGAAGCGACCTCATGGGCCATCCAGTCCAACCCCCTGCCAAGAAGCAGGAATATTGCATTCAAATCACCCCTGACAGATGGCCATCCAGCCTCTGTTTAAAAGGTTGAGAAACACTGTCCTAAGAGGAAGGAGTTATTGAACCTACTTGGAATAAAGTAAATATCTGATATGCAGGATGTATTTTCATTCTCTGGAACAAATTGGGCACATATGCCCAATACGTCCGAATTAGAATATTGGTGGGGTCAGAGGGGCATCAATTATGTCATTTAGGAGTTGTAGTTGGTGGGATTTATAGTTCACCTACAATGAAAGAGCATTCTGAACTCCACCAACAATGGAATTGAGCCAATCTTGGCACACAGAACTCCCATGACCAAGAGGAAATACTGGAAGGGTTTGGTGGGCATTGTCCGTGAGTTTTGCAGTGTCAGTTCACCTGCATCCAGAGAGCAGGAGGAGGACTTTTGGTATGACGATTCTCCTTCTGTTTCCAAAAAGGGAGAGAAGGACAGGCGAAGAGATCTTCAGCCTTCTCTGCCAAAGAGGTTCCTAAGACCATCAGGAATATGTGTTTTCTGATGGCCTTTGGTGACCCCGCTGAAACCCCCCTCGTGACCCCCCCCCAGCGGTCGTGACCCACAGGTTGAGAAACACTGTCTTAGGGTGAGAGAGTGTGACTTCTCCAAGGATACCTAGTGCTTAGGGACTTGAACCCTCGTTTCCCAAAAAAATCATACAATTTGACCCCACTTTCACTGCCATGGCTCAATACTGTTTATTTATGGGAGCTGTAGTTTGGTGAGGCACCAGCACTCTTTGGCAAAGAAGGTTACAGATTGTGTAAAACTACAACTCTCATGATTCCAAAGCATTGACCTATGTTAGTTAAAGTGATGTCAAACAGCTTTCATTCTAAAGTGTAGATCCACCCTGGGGACAGTTTCGGCCAAATTGCGACCATTGTGTGATGTTTCTTTAATTGTGTGTTTTAATATTTATTGGAATTGTTTTGGGTAATTTTATCTTTCATTTTGTGAGCTGTCTTGATCCCCACGTTGGGAGGAAGGTAATGTATAAATAGACGTAAATAAACACGGTAGACCAGTCTCGGAAGGCTGATCTCTCTATAGATAAAAATGTCTTTCCTGGAAGCTGTTAGCAGTAAAAATCGATATTTTAAATACGTTCCAGAGCGGTAAGGCACCATTTAAGATAAAAAAAGTACCTGTTTTGCAAAAACAGAAGTGAGTTTTAAACTGCTTCCTTTTTTGGTGTTTTGTTTGGATATTTTTCAACTAACCACGTTGATTCCAGGGAAGAAAATGGGCCAATCGAGTAACTCACCCATTCCTGCTATAATTATACTATCTTCATGCTAATAAGGGCAACACTGTAGAGTTAATGCAGTTTCATACCAGTTTAACTTCCATGGCATATTGTTATGGAATCCTGGGAGTCACAGTTTTGCAAAGCTTTCTCTCTCCCATTGAGTTTTGGTGCCTCACCAAAGTACATCACTGTGGTGGTGCAAGGGGCTGTGGTGGCACAAGGGGTTAAATCACTGAGCTTCTTAACTTACTGACTGGAAGGTTGGCAGTGCGAATCCGCAGGACGGGGTGAGCTCCCGCTGTTAGCCCCAGCTCCTGCCAATCTAGCAATTAAAAAATGTGAGTAGATCAATCGGCGGGAAGGTAAATGGCGATTGATCTACAGTCATTGTGACAACATGACCTAGGAGGTGTCTATGGACAACACAGGCTCTTTGGCGTGGAAATGGAGATGAGAATCTCACCCAGAGCCGGAGATGAAAGGGGAAGCCTTTGCCTTTGTCTGTATATCTATGTTTCATTGTTTAGAGGCATTGAATATTTGCCTGTATATAGAATAATAGAATCATTGAGTTGGAAGAGACCTCATGGGCCACCCAGTCCAACCCGCTGCCAAGAAGCAGGAAAATTGCATTCAAAGCACCCCAACAGATGGCCATCCAGCCTCTGCTTAAAAGCCTCCAAAGAAGGAGCCTCCACCACACTCTGTGGCAGAGAGTTCCACTGCTGAACAGTTCTCACAGTTAAGAAATTCTAGTTCTTCCTCATGTTCAGGTGGAATCTCCTTTCTTGTAGTTTGAAGCCATTGTTCCGCATCCTAGTCTCCAGGGAAGCAGAAAACAAGCTTGCTCCCTCCTCCTTTTGACGTCCCCTCACCTATTTATTCATGGTCACCATGTCTCCTCTCAGCCTTCTCTTCTGCAGGCTAAACATGCCCAGCTCCTTAAGCTGCTCCTCATAGGGCTTGTTCTCCAGACCTTGATCCTTTTAGTCGCCCTCCTCTGGACACATTCCAGCTTGTCAACATCTCCTTTCAGTTGTGGTGCCCAGAAATGGACAGAATATTCCAGATGTGGTCTGACCAATTCTGGACATCACAACTGAAGGGAGATGTTGATATGATGGAATCCACCCCGAGTCCTCTTGGGGAGATAGGGAGGAATACAAATCAAGTATATTATTATTATTATTATTATTATTATTATTATTATCTCCATACCACATTGAGCAATGGAAGCTAAACTGGTATGAAACAGCATTAACTCTACAGTGTATTTGCACCTCAGGAAGCCAGTTGTGTCCAAAATGTAAAAAGGGAGAGAACAGCAGTCAGAAAAGCAACAGGGCCAAACCCACTGTTAAGCAACCAGCAGTTACTTGGTGTTGAGAAAGAGCAGGAAGCTGGTGATGATTTACCGTACTTTGTTCTTCTTATATTTTTACTATCAGCAATGGAAAAATTCTTCTGTGAGTTTGTACACATCCAAGGTACTAAAAACAATCAGGATAATTCCAGTTATTATTAGGCACCAAAACATGGATGTTCAGTTCTATTTGGGACACAGAGCTTGGAATAGTTGTGTAAATGGCATTTTAATGTTGACCTTAATCATTACACAATGTAACACGATTTTTGTTCCTGGGTTATACATATCATTTTTTAATTGGTTCCATCATAAAAACACAGGAAAAGTTTATTAAACTGCATAAAGAGGAGTCTAGTGCCCAGATCCTGGGAAGTCATGCTACCCTTCTATTCTGCCCTGGTCAGACCACACATGGGATCACACTGTGTCCGATTCTGGGCACTGCAATTGAAGGGAGATGTTGACAAGTTGGAATGTGTCCAGAGGAGGGAGACTAAAATGATCAAGGGTCTGGGGAACAGGCCCCTTTATATACTATATAGTAGTAAAATGATATCCCTTCAACAAGGTCCCCCATGACCTTCTGGCAAACAAACTAGTCCAATGTGGGCGGCAAAACGACGGTTAAGTGGATCTGTAATTGGTTGAGTGGACGAACCCAGAGGGTGATTCTCCCCAATGTTTCCTCTTCATTCTGGAAAGAAGTGACGAGCGGAGTGCCATCAGCAGGGTTCTGTCCTGGGCCCAATCCTGCTCAGGATCTTAATTCATGACTTAGATGAAGGGCTAGAAGGCATGATCATCAATTTTGCAGACGACACAAAATTGGGAGGCATAGCTAATACCCCAGAAGGCAGGAGCAGAATTCAAAAGGATCTGGACAGATTAGAGAGATGATTGGCCAAAACTAACAAAATGAAGTTCAACAGGGAGAAATGCAAGATACTCCACTTAGGCAGAAAAAAGGAAATGCAAAGATACAGAATGGGGGACGCATGGCTTGAGAGTAGTATGTGTGAAAAAGATCTTGGAGTCCTTGTGGACAGGAAGTTTAATATGAGCCAACAATGTGATGCAGAGGCAAAAAAGCCAATGGGATTTTGGCCTGCATCAACAGGAGCATAGTGTCTAGATCCAGGAAAGCCATGCTATCCCTCTATTTTGCCTTGGTCCGATCACACCTGGAATCACACTGTGTCCAATTCTGGGCACCACAACTGAAGGGAGATGTTGACAAGCTGGAACGTGTCCAGAGGAGGGCGACTAAAATGATCAAGGGTCTGGAGAACAAGCCCTATGAGGAGTGGCTTAAAGAGCTGGGCAGGTTTAGCCTGCAGAAGAGAAGGCTGAGAGGAGACATGGTGACCATGCATAAATATGTGAGGGGAAGTCATAGGGAGAAAGGTTGTTTTCTGGAGACTAGGATGCAGAACAATGGCTTCAAACTACAGGAAAGGAGATTCCACCTGAACATGAGGAAGAACTTCCTAACTGTAAGGAGAACTGTTCAGCAGTGGAACTCTCTGCCCTGAAGTGTTGAGGAGGTTCCTTCTTTGGAGGCTTTTAAGCAGAGGCTGGATGGCCATCTGTTGGGGGTGCTTTGAATGAAATTTTCCTGCTTCTTGGCAGGGGGTTGGACTGAATGGCCCACGAGGTCTCTTCCAACTCAATGATTCTATGATTCTATATACAGACACAAGACAAATATTCAATGCCTCTAAACAATGAAACACAGACAAGAAGGCAAAGGCTTCCCTTTTCATCTCCGGCTCTGGGAGAGATTCTTATCTCCATTTCCAAGCCGAAGAGCCTGTGTTGTCCAGACACCTCCTAAGTCATGCTGTTGGCATGACTGCATGGAGCACCGTTTACCTTCCCGCAAATGCGGTACCTATTGATCTACTCACATTTAATTTTTTTCCCCCAACAGCTAGGTTGGCAGGTGCTGGAGCTAACAGCGGGAGCTCTCTTCGAACTCTAGGATTCTATTATTCTAACTGTATTAAGGGGTTGCGGCATTGGGAAAGTTGAGAAACAGTGGACTACCTCACCTCACTAACTCTGAGGATGCTTGCCATAGATGCAGGCGAAACGTCAGGAAATGCCTCTAGAACATGGCCCTATAGCCCGAAAAAACCCACAAGAACCTAGTGGACTAAAGACTCAGGGAGAACTAGATTTGCATCCCCACTCAGCCTTGAAACTCCTTGGGAGACTTTGAGTCAGTCACACACTCTCAGCCTCAAAGATAGTCCAAGGCAAACCTCTTCTGAATAAATCCTATCCAACTACAACCCCCAGGATAGCGTTGAGCTATGGCAGTTCAAGGGCTGTCAGGCTGTGTGTAGAACTGTAGATGCACCCAGTGCAAAGCCAGAGGAGCACAGGAGAAAAGGAGGCCTGGCCCTTTAAGAGAGGTCTGGGCCGCCCCCAGCAGCCTCCCACTCGGGAGCCATTTCCCCAGCCAGCTCTCCAAGGGCGCAAAGCAGCTTCCCCTGGGTTTGTGTTTGTTTTGTGCTGCTGTTGCAAAAAAGAGAAAAGTTTTGCTGGGGAGCAAAGAGCCATTTCAACGGGGCTGGAAAGATTTGAGTGAAGGAGGCGCTCCTCAACAGAAAGGTAGGTCCCCAAGCTGCAGGTTGCACCTGCACTGTAGGATTAATGCAGTTTGGACCCGTTTTAACTGCCAGGGTTCAAGGCTATGGAATCCTAGGAGTCACAGTTTCAAAGGTCTTTAGCCTTCCCTGGCAATGATTGCTGGGGACTTACCAAAACTACAAATCCCATTGGACAGAGCCATGGCGATTCAAGTGTTGCCAAACTGCATCCGTTCTGCAGAGTAGATGCATTCACAACTTTGCAAACTTTGAAAGCGCATTTCCCCAAGAGGATTATTTTTAAGGCTGGATCCAACTGCCCTTATATCCCAGGAGCTGATCCCAGATTATATATTCTTATCCCAGATTATATGCCAGTGGGGACACATATAATCCGGTTCAAATCTTAGATCAGACCCTGGGATATAGGGCAGTGTAGTTCCAGCCTCGGAGGGTCCTGATTAGTTTTAGTGAATTGTTTTGAACAGTTTTTTTTAATGTAGTTCTCATTTAAATACATTGAATTTTTAGCTGATTTGTTTTAATAATGGCCTTACTTTGGTTCTCTTGTAATGTTTACCCTTTTTGTGTGTTTTAATTGCATGTTTTTTTAAGGTATTTTAGTGTTGTGAGCTACTTTTGGGTTTCTTCTACACTGCCATGTAATCCAGATTATCAAAGCAGATAATCCACATTGTCTGCTTTGAACTGGATTATATGAGTCTACACTGCCACATAATCCAGTTCAAAGCAGATAATCTGTATTTTACATGGCAGTGTAGAAGAGGCCTAGGATAAACCTAATAATAATAATAATAATAATAATAATAATAGTGGTGATGTTGCTTAATTTTTGTGCTCGTATCCTCTGCAATCCTGGGATTTGTAGGGCAGGTAGGGACTAGGATTTTACAGTGGTCCACCAAAAATCTCTAGTGCGATCTAGCCTGCATCTACACTGCAGAATTAATGCAGTTTGGCACCACTTTGATACCATAGCATTGCCATGGCACAATACTATGAAATCCTGGGAGCTGTAGTTTCACAAGGACTTCTATTCTACCTTGGTCAGACCACACCCGGAATATTATGTCCATTTCTGGGAACCACAATGGAAGGGATATGTTGACAAGCTGGAATGTGTCCAGAGGAGGGCGACTCAAAGGATCAAGGTTCTGGAGAACAAGCCCTGTGAGGAGCGGCTTAAAGAGCTGGGCATGTCTAGCTTGAAGAAGAGAAGGCTAGAGGAGACATGATGTATAAATATATGAGGGGAAGTCATGGGGAGGAGGAAGCATGCTTGTTTTCTGCTGCCCTGGAGACTAGGACACAATGGAACAATGGCTTCAAACTACAGGAGAGGAGATTACACCTGTGAGGAAGAACTTCCTAACCATAAGGAGAGCTGTTCAGCAGTGGAACTCTCTGCCCCAAAGTGTGGTCAAGGCTCCTCCTTTGGAGGTTTTTAAACAAAGGCTGGATGACCATCTGTTGGAGGTGTTTTGAACATGAGGAAGACCTTCCTGACTGTGTGAGCTGTTCAGCAATGGAACTCTCTGCCCCAGAGTGTGGTCAAGGCTCCTCCTTTGGAGGCTTTTAAACAGAGGCTGGATGGCCATCTCTCAGAGGTGCTTTGAACATGATGAAGAACTTCCTGACTGTGCAAGCTGTTCAGCAGTGGAACTCTCTGCCCTGGAATGTGGTGGAGGCTCCTTCTTTGGAGACTTTTAAACAGAGGCTGGATGGCCATCTGTTGGAGGTGTTTTGAACATGAGGAAGACCTTCCTGACTGTGTGAGCTGTTCAGCAATGGAACTCTCTGCCCCAGAGTGTGGTCAAGGCTCCTCCTTTGGAGGCTTTTAAACAGAGGCTGGGGTGGTCATTTGTCAGGGGTGCTTTGAACATGAGGAAGAACTTCCTGACTGTGCGAGCTGTTCAGCAGTGGAACTCTCTGCCCTGGAATGTGGTGGAGGCTCCTTCTTTGGAGACTTTTAAACAGAGGCTGGATGGCCATCTGTTGGAGGTGTTTTGAACATGAGGAAGACCTTCCTGACTGTGTGAGCTGTTCAGCAATGGAACTCTCTGCCCCAGAGTGTGGTCAAGGCTCCTCCTTTGGAGGCTTTTAAACAGAGGCTGGGGTGGTCATTTGTCAGGGGTGCTTTGAACATGAGGAAGAACTTCCTGACTGTGCGAGCTGTTCAGCAGTGGAACTCTCTGCCCTGGAATGTGGTGGAGGCTCCTTCTTTGGAGACTTTTAAACAGAGGCTGGATGGCCATCTGTTGGAGGTGTTTTGAACATGAGGAAGACCTTCCTGACTGTGTGAGCTGTTCAGCAATGGAACTCTCTGCCCCAGAGTGTGGTCAAGGCTCCTCCTTTGGAGGCTTTTAAACAGAGGCTGGGGTGGTCATTTGTCAGGGGTGCTTTGAACATGAGGAAGAACTTCCTGACTGTGCGAGCTGTTCAGCAGTGGAACTCTCTGCCCTGGAATGTGGTGGAGGCTCCTTCTTTGGAGACTTTTAAACAGAGGCTGGATGGCCATCTGTTGGAGGTGTTTTGAACATGAGGAAGACCTTCCTGACTGTGTGAGCTGTTCAGCAATGGAACTCTCTGCCCCAGAGTGTGGTCAAGGCTCCTCCTTTGGAGGCTTTTAAACAGAGGCTGGGGTGGTCATTTGTCAGGGGTGCTTTGAACATGAGGAAGAACTTCCTGACTGTGCGAGCTGTTCAGCAGTGGAACTCTCTGCCCTGGAGTGTGGTGGAGGCTCCTTCTTTGGAGGCTTTTAAACAGAGGCTGGATGGCAATCTGTTGGGGGTGCTTTGAACATGAGGAAGAGCTTCCTGACTGTGCGAGCTGTTCAGCAGTGGAACTCTCTGCCCTGGAGTGTGGTGGGGGCTCCTTCTTTGGAGGCTTTCAATTTTTTTACTTTACTTTTACTTACTTAAGTGATCCCTTGTTGTCCGAATCAGATTGTCCTCCAAGTTTGGTGTACTGGTGGTGGGTACGTAGGTAACTTTGGAGCCCTATTCTTGATCCGCATATTCTCCCGCAGTGAGGACATCAGTTTCCAGGTGGAAGGCGATCCCAGTCAGAGTTGGCCTGATGCGTCTTCCTCTTGGCACCTTTCTCTCTTTCAGTCTCCATTCGTGCGTCTTCAAATTCTACAGCACTGCTGGTCACAGCTGACCTCAAGGGCTTCCCATTTCTTGATGTCTATGCCAGGGTTTTTAAGGTTGGCTTTGAGCCCATCTTTAAACCTCTTTTCCTGTCCTCCAACATTCCATTTTCCGTTCTTGAGTTTGGAGTACAGCAACTGCTTTGGAGGCTTTTAAGCAGAGTCTGGATGGCCATCTGCCGGGGGTGCTTTGAATGTGATTTCCCTGCTTCATGGCAGAATGGGGTTGGACTGGATGGCTCATGAGATCTCTTCCAACTGTAGGATTCTTCTCTGCCAAAGAGCATCACCAAGCTAAAAATCCCAGGTTTCTATAGCCTTGAGCCATGGCAGGGAACGTGTTTTCAATCTGCATTCATTCTCCAGTAAAATCCAGCCTTAAGATATGGCCTGTTTTGCTCAGGAAAGCCTCACTAAATCTATTGCCGTGTTGTCTTGACTTGTTCTGCTCTCCTTGCCTTGCAAATGTTTTTCTCCCCTCTCGCCTTCCTTGTTATTCATCATGACCCTCCTGCCTTCATGCACTTCCTTTCTTGCTGTATCTCTTGTGCCTCCCACGCCTTCTTCTTTGCACTTCTGTTTACATCTGGATCATGTATGTTTCTCCAAGGCATTGGCATTCGATCTAAAAATTCTGAAGGGCTTCGTCTATTCAAACCGTGCCAGCCTCCACCTTTCCAAAGCTGGCTCTTATAGACCTCCACTTTATATAAAGCTGTGTTTCTCCACCTTCCTAATGTCGCGACCCCTTAATACAGTTCCTCATGTTGTGGTGACCCCCAACCATAAAATTATTTTAGTTGCTACTTCATAACTCTAATTTTGCTACTGTTATTAATCATAATGCAAATATCTGTTATGCAGGATGTATTTTCATTTACTGGACCAACTTTGTCACAAATAACCGATACGGCCGAGTTTGAATACTGGTGGGATTGGGGGAGGGATTGATTTTGTCATTTAGGAGTTGTAGTTTCTGGGATCTATAATCAAAGAGCATTCTGAACTCCACCAACAATGGAATTGAACCAAACTTGGCACACAGGATTCTCATGACCAAGAGAAAATACTAGAAGGATTTGGTGGGCATTGGCCTTGAGTTTTGGAGTTGCAGTTCACCTACATCCTGAGAACCCTATGGATTCAAATAATGAAGGCTCTAAACCAAATTTGGCATGAATACTCCATATGCCCAAATACGAACACAGAAGGAATTTGGGGGAAATAGAACTTGGCATTTGGGAGTTATAGTTGCTGGGATTTGTAGTTTACCTACATTCAAAGAACATTCTTAACCCCACCAACGATCCGCTCAAGCAAAATGAGCCTTGTTGTCCTACTCTAATTGCAAGACACACACACACACACACACACACATATATAAAATGCTCTGTTCGTTTTGAGTGACATCATAACTCAAAAACTGTGGACTAATTGCCACCAAATTTAACCACAAGACACCTACTAACCCAAGGAGTGACCATCACACAATTTTTTTGATTTTGTCATTTGGGAGTTGTATTTGCTGGGATTTATAGTTCACTTACAATCAAGGAGCATTCTGAATTCTACCAACGATAGAATTGAATCAAACTTGGCACACAGGACTCCCATGACCAACAGAAAATACTGGAAGGCTTTGGTGGGCATTGACGTTGAGTTTTGGAGTTGCAGTTCACCTACATCCTGAGAACCCGGTGGATTCAAACAATGAAGAACTTCCTGACTGTGAGAGCCGTTCAGCAGTGGAACTCTGCCCCGGAGTGTGGTGGAGGCTCCTTCTTTGGAAGCTTTTAAACAGGGGCTGGATGGCCATCTGTCAGGGGTGATTTGAATGCAGTATTCCTGCTTCTTAGCAGGGGGTTGGACTGGATGGCCCATGAGGTCTCTTCCAACTCTTTGATTCTATGATTCTATGAATTGGACACCATGATTAGCACTGAATGGCCTTGCAGCTTCAAAGCCTGAATGATCTTACAGCTTCAAAGCCTAGCTCTATGAGCAGGCCTTTGGAAACCAGGGCAGTGCAGTATTTTGAATTGAAATCTTGTGCAATTTGATCTTGGAACAGACTCAGACCATAAACTTTGGATGGTGTGTTTTCTAAGTTTTTAATTTTACTCTGTTTTAACATGTTGCAATATTTTGAAATGTTTAGGTAATTGTTGTTGAGGCACAATGTGTGTGCCACTGTAAGCCACTTTGAGTTCCCTTGTTGGAATTGAGAAGGGGGGATACAAGTATGGCTATTAAATACATAAATAAATATGCGGTCAGTGGCTCCTTTGATGTTTGGAAAGAACACTTTTCCTCTGGGTGGATCTTTGCCTTGACTCTCATGGCTTGTTCTGGTCTTCCAGCACTTCTGATGTCTGTGGTGGAGTCTCCATTGGCCTGTAAAGCCCAGTTTAGGTGGTTCCGTTCACCTTGACTATTTCCTTCGGCTATTTTTGAAAGTCACTTTCTAAACTCTCAGTGCTGAGTGAAAAGCATTCTGGACATGCTTACTGGAAAACACCAAGAGAGAAAAGCGGGGTAACAACAACAACAGGTTCTTGTGGGTTTTTTCGGGCTATAGAGCCATGTTCTAGAGGCATTTCTCCTGACGTTTCGCCTGCATCTATGGCAAGCATCCTCAGAGGTAGTGAGGTCCTCATTACCTCTGAGGATGCTTGCCATAGATGCAGGCGAAACGTCAGGAGAAATGCCTCTAGAACATGGCTCTATAGCCCGAAAAAACCCACAAGAACCTAGTGATTCCAGCCATGAAAGCCTTCGACAATACAACAACAACAACAGCTTTGAATCCCTGTATTGGGAGAAAGTCAGGATAAAAATAAACTAAGCAAATAGATATAATTCTTGCTTCTTTGCCGGTCAAGTTACTTTCAGTTCCTGGCTTCCCCTGGGGAAATTCCAGGCGTTGCAACCTTTTAAAAAGGAACTTTTCAAAGTTTTGCTTCAAAGCGACAGTATTTCAGATCCCCCCACCTGTGTTTTTGCTTCTCCTTTTCACTATTGAACTGTGGGTTCCAGGAAATGACAGTAACAGCTTCCCATAGAGATAAAAAAACACTGATAGTATTGTTGATTTGTGATAGCAGTGTTTGTAAAAGGGCATGAATTGCCTCTGGGTTTGCATGCAGCTCTTGTGGCAGAAAAGCCAGCAGTTGAAGCCTTGGACTATGACTCTGGAGAAACTCCTTAAGGCCCCTTCTACACTGCGATACACAATCCACATGATTTCCTTTGAACTGGGATATATGAGTCCACACTGCCATATATGCACGCCAATTCAGAGCAGATAACCAGTGGAGAAGGGCCCTAAGTGACCTTGGGTGAGTCACACTCTCTCAGCCTCAGAAGAAAGCAAAGGCAAACCCCCTCTAAACAAATCTTGCCAAGAAAACTCTGGGATAGTGTTGGAAATGACTTGAAGATACACCGCAAATGTTCACCTGGGTTGTGGTGAGTTTTCTGGGCTGTATGGCAATGTTCCAGAAGCATTCTCTCCTGACGTTTCGTCTGCATCTATGGTAGGCAAACTCAGAGGTTGTGATGAAAATTCTTGTAGACTCTTTTCTGCACTGTGTTGAGAAATCCTTCTTGGTTGAATCATAATCATAACTGTATGGTCAAGTTCCAGAAGCATTCTCTCCTGACGTTTTGCCTGCATCTATGGTAGGCATCCTCAGAGGTTGTGATGAAAATTCTTGTAGACTCTTTTCTGCACTGCGTTGAGAGATCCTTCTTGGTTGAAGACGGTAATCATAACTGTATGGCCATGTTCCAGAAGCATTCTCTCCTGATGTTTCACCTGCATCTGTGGCAGGCATCCTCAGAGGTTGGGATGAAAATTCTTGTAGACTCTTTTCTGCACTGTGTTGAGAAATCCTTCTTGGTTGAATCATAATCATAACTGTATGGTCAAATTCCAGAAGCATTCTCTCCTGACGTTTTGCCTGCATCTATGGTAGGCAAACTCAGAGGTTGTGATGAAAATTCTTGTAGACTGTTTTCTGCACTGCGTTGAGAGATCCTTCTTGGTTGAAGACGGTAATCATAACTGTATGGCCATGTTCCAGAAGCATTCTCTCCTGACGTTTCACCTGCATCTATGGCAGGCATCCTCAGAGGTTGGGATGAAAATTCTTGTAGACTCTTTTCTGCACTGTGTTGAGAGATCCTTCTTGGTTGAAGATGGTAATCATAACTGTATGGCCATGTTCCAGAAGCATTCTCTCCTGACGTTTCGCCTGCATCTATGGCAGGCATCCTCAGAGGTTGGGATGAAAATTCTTGTAGACTCTTTTCTGCACTGTGTTGAGAGATCCTTCTTGGTTGAAGATGGTAATCATAACTGTATGGCCATGTTCCAGAAGCATTCTCTCCTGACGTTTCGCCTGCATCTATGGTAGGCATCCTCAGAGGTTGGGATGAAAATTCTTGTAGACTCTTTTCTGCACTGTGTTGAGAGATCCTTCTTGGTTGAAGACGGTAATCAAAACTGTATGGCCATGTTCCAGAAGCATTCTCTCCTGATGTTTCACCTGCATCTATGGCAGGCATCCTCAGAGGTTGTGGTGAAAATTCTTGTGGACTCTTTTCTGCATTGTGTTGAAAGATCCTTCTTGGTTGAAGATGGTAATCATAACTGTATGGCCATGTTCCAGAAGCATTCTCTCCTGATGTTTTGCTTGCATCTATGGCAGGCATTCTCAGAGGTTGTGAGGTTGAAAAGAATAGAATAGCGGTATTGTCAAAGGCTTTCATGGCCAGAATCACTGAGAGTTTTCCAGGCTATATGGCCATGTTTCAGAAGCATTCTCTCCTGACATTCCACAGACACATAAACCCCATTTTCCTAGTTTCCAGCAGACCTCACAACTTCTGAGGATGCTTTCCATAGATGCAGGCAAAACATCAGGAGAGAATGCTTCTGGAACATAGCCATATAGTCCGGAAAACTCACAACAACCCAGTGATTCCAGCCATGAAAGCCTTCGACAATACAAATGTTCACCTTTTGGGGCCATATGATGTATCAGCTGTAAAAATGTTGAAATCTTAATTATTATCCAGATTTTGCCTGTTCTTGCCTTTAAAAAGGACACTTACTGAAATATTGGATAGATAGAGCCACCATGAATGGCATAGTAAAGCTAAAGGTTTTTCCTTAACATTAAGTCTAGTTGTGTCCAACACTGGGAGGTGGTGCTCATCTCCATTTGGAAGTGGAAGAGATGGTGTTGTCCATAGACACCTCCTAGGTCATGTGGCCGGCATGACAGCATAGAGCACTGTTACCTTCCCGGTAGAGCAGTACCTATTGATCTACTCACATTTGCATGTTTTCGAACTGCTAGGTTGGCAGAAGCTGGGGCTAACAATGGGAACTCATGCCGCTCCCTGAATTTAAACCACTGACCTTTTGGTCAGCAAGTTCTGCTGCTCAGCAGTTTAACCCACTATGCCAGTGTGGCCCCAATGCCATTCTATTAATGATATAGAAATGTACAAACTGAATTCTTTTTGGGTTGTTGTGAGTTTTCCAGGCTGTATGGCCATGTTTCAGAAGCATTCTCTCCTGACGTTTTGCCTGCATCTAGGCAGGCATCCTCAGAGCTTGGAAACTAAAGAAATGGGGTTCACTTATCCATTTTCCTAGTTTCCAACAGAGCTCACAACCTCTGAGGATGCCTGCCATAAATGCAGGCAAAATATCAGGAGAGAATGCTTCTGGAACATGGCCATTCAGCCTGGAAAACTCACAATACCCCAGTGATTCCGGCCATGAAAGCTTTCAACAATACATTGAATTCCTTTGGGTGAGACGGTAGACTTAACTTCCATTTCATTCCTTCTTGATTTGGCAGAACCCCCTGGCCTTTAACAAAAAATATATATAAATCATTATAATTACCTTTTCTTGGGAAGAGGAAGGATGTAAATCTTTACTCAATTCATTTCTCTCTTTTTGCATTCAAGAATGAATTATTTGAAAGTTCCCTTGGCTCCCCACTGGGCCTGATTTATGAGGGGTTTTTTGTACATTGTTATGTGCCTTCAAGCTGTTTCCAAAGAATGGTGACCCCAAGGCCAAACGGTGGAGTTGGGTTGCTGTGAGTTTTCCGGGCTGTCTGGCTGTGTTCCAGAAGCATTCTCTCCTGACATTTCACCCACATCTGTGGCAGACATCCTCAGAGGTTGTGAGGTCAGTTGGAAAGTAGGCAAGTGGGGTTTATATATCTGTGGAATGTCCAGGGTGGGAGAAAGAACTCTTGTCCGTTGGAGGCAAGTGTGAATGTTGCAGTTAATCACCTTTATTAGCATTGCAAAGCCTTGCAGTTTCATGGAGTTTCTTGGGAAGGTTTATTCAGAGGGACTCTGTCCTGGCCTTCATCTCTGAGGCTGAGAGAGTGTGACTTGCCACAGAGTTACCCAGTGCATTTCCACGACTGAGCGGGGATTCTCACTTTGTCCTCTAGGTCTGAGGGTGCCTCTACATCAGTGGTTCCCAAACTTTGGTCCTCCAGTTGTTTTGGACTAGCTTTTAGGAATTGTGGGCGCTGAAGTCCAAAACACCTGGAAGACCACAGGTTGAGAACCACTGCTCTACACTATAGATTTAATGCAGTTTGACACCACTTGGACAGCCTTGGCTCAATGCCGTGGAATCCTGGGATTTGTATTTTCGTGAAGCGCTGGCACTTTTTGTTAGAGAAGGCTAAAGACCTTGAGAAACTGCAACTCCCAGGATTCGGTAGCATTGAACCGTGGCAGTTGATCTGCTTTAAGTGTCAGTGTAGCCATAGTCCAACTTCCAAGCCACTATCTCCATCATGTTGTCAGTCTGTCACTGGTATAATGGCGTGACTCCAGGCTGTTTCTGAAACAAACTGATTCTAATTAATTAATTAATTAATTAATTAATGTGATTTAATGTTTTAAATGTATGTAATCATTGGATTTTATTATGTTGCTGTGGCCCAGTCTGTGCATAAGTGTTTTGTGTGTGTATATATGTGTATGTATATATTTGTGTATGTATGTATATATGTGTGTTTGCATATATATGTAGTTTTGTGCATGCGTTGCAATGTATTTATTTATTTATTTATTTGGCTTTTTTATGTCCCTTCCACTGTGTTTTTCAGTGTTTTTATGAGTGATGGTCACTCGTTGGCCTGATAGGTGGATTGTGTCCAAATTTGGTGTCAATTCGGCCAGTGGTTTTTGAATTATGTTAATCCCACAGTGGCACAGTGGGTTAAAGCGATGAGCTGCTGAGCTTGCTGACCGAAAGGTCGCAGGTTCAAATCTGGGGAATGGCGTGAGCTTCTGCTGTCAGTCCCAGCTTCTGCCAACCTAGCAGTTCAAAAACATGCAAATGTGAGTAGATCAATAGGTACTGCTCAGGCGGGAAGGTAATGGCGCTCCATGCAGTCATGCCGGCAACATGACCTTGGAGGTGTCTACGGACTATGCCAGCTCTTCGACTTAGAAATGGAGACGAGCACCAACTCCCAGAATCGGACACGACTGGACTTAATGTCAGGGGAAAACCTTTACCCCAATCCCACAAATGAACATTACATTTTTATTTATATAGATTTTATTATGTGTACATTGGAGACATCGAATTGTTGCCCTGGAACCCGCCCTGAGTCCCCCCCCCCCCCCCGGGGGGGGGTGTTGAGAAGGGCAGGATACAAATATCTGAAATAAATAAATAAATTTCCAACTTATATGCTTCTTAATGTGATAATAATACAGGGTTTATTCTGGGATGGGCTTACCTTTTGCCTCCCTCTGAGGCTGAGGGAGTGTGACCTACCTAAGATCACGACAGCCTCCCATTTTTGGTGCATTCCTTCTTTAATTCATTTGCGACCATTTGACAATAAGGAAAAATGATCCTTTGTTTTCAGTGGGTTCCTGGAGCCTCCAGTGGCAGTAAACCCTTGTGCTGGCAGGACTGCAGATTGAAAGGTCGGTGTTTTGAAGCTGGGGAGCAGGGTGAGCTCCCACCTGTCAGCTCCAGCTTCCCATGTGAGACATGAGAGAAGCCTCCCATGGGATGGTAAAACATTCCAGGTGTTCTCCGGACAACATCCTTGCAGAGGGCCAATTCTCTCACACCAGAAACAACTTGCAGTTTCTCAAGTGGGTTGTTACACATACTACGAATAATGCAAAAAAGGACATTCTTGTTGACTCTTTTGTGCACTGTGTCGAGAGATCCTTCCTGGTTGAGGATGAGAAATAAATCATGAGCCTTCTCCTGTCTTCCTAGAGAGGAGGAGGAGGAGGAGGCATGAGTGCTTATGCCTATATGTGGACCGCAGTGATATGATTTATTAATAGGGCACCAAAGTGGGGATTTAACTGGAGCGTGTTATTTTCCCTTCCTGTACGAATAATGCTCACACGCTTGGCTTCGTTTATCTCTCTCCAAAAGCGGAAGGGGCCGAGTGTCAAGGTGTCTGCTTAGTGTCTCCCTTCTTTGACTTCGTAGGGAGAAGACAAACAAGCCCTCTCTTTACCTTCTGCCCCGGAGAAAACTTCCAGGCAGCCGATTGGGAACCAGCCAAGGAAATGGAGCACAAAATGGATGCGGCCATGGAGGAAGGAGAGATGTTACCGGGCGGCGAACCCGCTGCCCTCACCAAGGGAGAACAGGTAAGGGGCATACCTCCGAATGCACGCGAGGGGATAGTGGGCGGTGGCTGTGTATCATTGAATTACAAGTCCCAACATTCTTACAGCAGCTGGGAGCGAAAGTCCCAATACCATCTGGAGAGCTTACAGGATTCTCACCTGTTCCCAAGGAGAGTGAACATGGGCTCCAAACTACTAGGATATTATGGGGCAAATTTACTTATTTACTTAATTACTTAGGCAATCCCTCATAGCCCAAGGATAATGGTCCTCCAAGTATAGTGTCTTGGTGGTGGGTCCGTAGGTGGCTGTGGAGCCCTAGTCTTGATCCGCATGTTCTCCCACAGTGAGGACATTGGTTTCTAGTTGGAAGGCGATCCCGGACAGGGTTGGCGTGATGCACCTTCCTCTTGGCATGTTTCTTTCTTTTGCCCTCCATTTGTGCCTCTTCAAATTCTGCAGCACTGCTAGTCACAGCTGACCTCCAGTTAGAGGTCAGCTGTGACCAGCAGTGCTGGGGCAAACACAGTGACTATCATAGGGTATATTTACAGTGGTTCCCAACGTATTGTCGAAGGCTTTCATGGCTGGAATCACTGAGTTGTTGTAGGTTTTTTAGGGCTATATGGCCATGGTCTAGAGGCATTCTCTCCTGATGTTTTGCCTGCATCCAGGGGCGGCTCAACCATTACGCAAAGTAAGCATTCACAGTATAGTTGATTTTGCCCAGGGGCGCTCTTGGGGGAAAATAGACCTTGACATATGCGAGTTGTAGTTACTGGGATGTATAGTTCACTTAAAATCAAAGAGCATTCTGAACTCCACCAATGATGGAATTGAACCAAATATGGCACACAGAACTCCCACGACAAACAGAAAATATATATCAATGATTGGTTGGGGGGCGGGGATGTTTGCTTACTCTTTGCTTACCATTGAAATTTACCTAGGGCCACCTCTGCCTGCATCTATGGCAAGCATCCTCAGAGGTAGTGAGGTCTATTGGAACTAGGAAATATATAGATATATAAACCCATTTTCCTAGTTCCCATAGATATATAAACCCACAGATATATATAAACCCTTTTTCCTAGTTCCAACAGACCTCACTACCTCTAAGAATGCTTGCCATAGATGCAGGCGAAACGTCAGAAGAGAATGCCTTTAGACCATGGCTATATAGCCCGAAAAAACCTACAACAACCCAATGGTTCCCAACCTTTGTTCCTCCAAGTGTTTTGCACTTCAACTCCCAGAAATCCCAACCAGCAACACAGTGACTATTATAGTGTGTATTTCCAGTGGTTCCCAACCTTTGTTCCTCCAGGTGTTTTGCACTTCTACTCCCAGAACCTAATTACCAGCTGTTAGGAATTGTGGGAGCTGAAGTCCAAAACACCTGGAGGACCAAAGGTTGGGAACCACTGATTCGCAATGCAGAATCAATAAGGTTTGAGAGCACTTTAATTGCCATGGTTCAAAGCTATGCAATCCCGGTCGTTGTAGTTTGATGACGTCTCTCACCTTCCCTACCAAAAAGAGCTGGTTCCTCACCAAACTACAACTCCCAAGATTCCATAGCATTGAGCCACGGCTGCATTAATTCTACAGTATAGATGCATCCGAGAATTCTTAGTAATTAAAAAAAGTAACACGTGGCTATGAATGTGGGAAGGCAAAGAGAGAATATTTGGGGACTCTGGATTTCTGAGTCTTGAGCAGCAGTGTGCTTGATCTGCAAAGATTATTATTTAGAATCATAGAATCATACATTCTATGATTCTAAATAATAGTATAATTATTTATGTATTTATTTACGACATTTATATGCCGCCCTTCTCATCCCAAACCGGATTCAGAGCAGCTTACAAGATATATATACATACAGTATTTTATATTATTATATACTATATCTGTATTAATACTATATTGTATTATACCATTATATTTTAAAATTATTAGTATTAATACATGTAATATAAAATATATAACTATAATATCATATTATTAGTATTACATTATATTGTATTACATTATAATATTATAAATAGTATATGTATATACAATATAATATAATTTATATATTATTATAATTATAATATATTATTATTATTATTATTAGTAGTAGTAGTAGTAGTATATTGTATTACATTATAATATTATAAATATTTTATGTATGTACAATATATTATATTACATTACAAGAGAGGAGATTCCATCTGAACATGAGGAAGAAGTTCCTGACTGTGAGAGCCGTTCAGCAGTGGAACTCTCTGCCCCGGAGTGTGGTGGAGGCTCCCTCTTTGGAAGTTTTTAAACAGAGGCTGGATGGCCATCTGTCAGGGGTGATTTGAATGCAATATTCCTGCTTCTTGGCAGAATGGGGTTGGACTGGATGGCCCATGAGGTCTCTTCCAACTCTATGATTCTATGATTACATTATATTAGATTATTAGCATAGCACGGGAGACAAGGTGGAACTATTCTGACTTCCATTTTGTGGTTGGAAAAAAGAAACCCTTCCTTGGTGAAAAGCAATAGCTTAGTTTTACAGGATGGTTGTATGCAATATCCTCTTGACTCAGCCCAGTGACACACTTCCTGCTTTAAATTATTGCTGCCACATTTTCGGTCTCCCTCTCAGGGCACATTGCAGAATTAATGCAGTTTGACACCACTTTCACTGCCATGGTTTGATGCTGTGGAATCCTGGAAGTGGTAGTTTGGGGAGGCACAAAACCCTTTGGCAAGGAAGGCTAAAGACCTTTTCAAACATTTTGGACCAGGAGAAGCCTTTTTTTAAATAACAGGAAGTGATGGAGGTCACTTTTTGTTGACGTTGTGTTTCAAAAAACACCTCCAAGATTAAACTGTGGCTAGAAATGCCTGCCATGGGGCCTTTGGGCAGATTTTGGAGCAAAAAGTATATTCCATTCTGCTTGCCCCTGCTCAAATGCATTAATGGAGAATTTGTGTATTGTTAGACTGCAACTCCCATCAACTTCATCCTTTGTAGAAAATGGCAAGTGAAGGGACATCTAGGATGCCATGCACCCTCATCTGTGGGTGGAGAGAGCAAGAGATATTGACAAACTGAAATGTGTCCAGAGGAGGGCGACTCAAATGATCATGGGTCTGCAGAACAAGCCCTATGAGGAGCAGCTTAAAGAGCTGGGCATGTTTAGCCTGAAGAAGAAAAGACTGAGAGGAGACATGGTAGCTATGTATAAGTATGTGAGAGGAAGTCATAGGGAGGAGGGAGCAAGCTTGTTTTCTCCTGCCCTGGAGACTAGGATGCGGAAAAATAGCTTCAAACTACAAGAAAGGAGATTCCATTTGAACATTAGGAATAACTTCCTGGCTGTGAGAGCTATTCAGCAGTGGAACTCTCTGCCCCGGAGTGTGGTGGAGGTTCCTTCTTTGGAGGCTTTTAAATAGAGGCTGGATGGCCATCTGTTGGGGGTGCTTTGAATGCAATTTTCCTACTTCTTGGCAGAATGGGGTTGGACTGGATGGCCCATGAGGTCTCTTCCAACTCTAGGATTTTATGATTCTAAGGCAGTGTTTCTCGACCTTCCGCATGCCATGACCCCTTATGCAGTCCCTTATGTTGTGGTGACCCCGAACCATAAAATTATTTTCGTTACTACTTCATAAATGTAATTTTGGTACTGTTATGAAACATAATGTAAATACCTGATATGCAGAATGTATTTTCATTCACTGGATCTAATTGGGCACATATGCCCAATACATCCAAATTAGAATACAGGTGGGGTTGGAGGGGCATCGATTATGTCATTTAGGAGTTGGAGTTGCTGGGATTTATAGTTCATCTACAATCAAAGAGTATTCTGAACTCCACCAATGATGGAATTGAACCAAACTTAGCATACAGAACTCCCAAGACCAACAGAAAATACTACAAGGGTTTGGTGGGCATTGACCTTGAGTTTTGGAGTTGTAGTTCATCTACATCCAGAGAGCACTATGGATTCAAACAGTAACGGATCTGGACCAAATTTGGCATGAATACTCAATATGCCTAAATGTGAAAACTGGTGGAGTTTGGGAAAATTAGACTTAACATTTGGTTGTAGTTGTCGGGATTTATAGTCCACCTACATTCAAAGAGCATTCCAAACCCCACCAATGATAGAAGGGGGCCATCTTTCCCACACAAAACCCCCATGCCCAACAGAAAATACTGTGTTTTCTGATGGTCTTTGGCGACCCCTCTGACACCCCCTCATGACCCCCCCAGGGGTCACAACCCCCAGGTTGAGAAACACTGATTTAAGGCAGCATTTCTCAAATTGTGGGGTCTTTGAAGTATTTTGGACTTCAGCTCCCAGAACCCCCAAATGACTTGCCAAGTAGTAAGGAATTCTGCACGCTGAAGCTAAAAACATCAGCTGAAACAAAGTTTGGGCGGCACCAATCTAATGCAATGACTCCAGTGCCTTTCTCCTCTCATTATACCATGGGAAGGGGTTTGTGTGCAGAAGGCCTTGGGTTCAATTCCTAACCCATCTAGATAGTGTTGCAAAAGGAGCTGCGGTGGGACAATGGGTTCAGCTGAACTGCTGATCTGAAGGTCAGTGGTATAAATCCATGGGATGAGCTCTCATCATCCTCCACCACTGGTTGTGAAGCCCTCAGTGGCGCAATGGGTTAAACCCTTGTGCTGGCAGGCCTCAAGACTGACAGGTCAGAGGTTCGAATCTTGGGAGAGCGCAGATGAGCTCCCTCTGACAGCTCCAGCTTCCCAGGCGGGAACATGAGAGAAGCCTCCCACGGCATGGTAAAAAACATTTCGGTGTCCCCTGGGCAACGTCCTTGCAGATGGCCAGTTCTCTCACACCAGAAGCAACTTGCAGTTTCTCAAGTTGCTTCTGACATGGAAAAAAAGTGCTGCAAAAACTGCTTTCTTGAATCTCTGGAGACGTCTGGCAGTGAAAACAGGCTGGAAGTTGGCATATTGTAAGCTTCCATTTAGGCTGCAGCTCTCATCATCCAAAGCCAGTATTGCAAAGAGTAAGGACTGAATGAAGTTGCAGGTCAGCAACAAACCCTAGAGTGACATTTCTTTGTCAGTTTCTCATCCAGAGTTTTATCATTTTATTTTGTACACATGGCCTGCTAATTGTGATTGATTTCTCGTTGCTTTATTTTGTTTTGTTTTACTTTGCTTTGTTTTATTGTATTCCTAGGTTGTTTTGGTTTTATTATGTATTTTGCTGTAATGTATTTCCGGATTCGACCTCATGTAAGCTGCCCCAAGTCCCCTTTGGGGAGATGGTGGTGGGGTATAAAAAAAAAGATGATGATGATGATTATTATTATTATTTATATGTTGTCCATCCCAGACGTGGGTATTACAGAATTGGATCGATCTTGCTCATTTCCCCTCTGTTTTCTGTGGATAAAGTGCTGGATTAGGATTCTTGGAGACAAAAGAGTTTGAATCCCCACAGACACAGTGGGTGACCTTCGGCAAGTCACACTCTCTCAGCCTCAGAAGGCAATGGCAATTCTCCTCTGAACAAGCCTTAGCAACAAAATCAAATGGGAGAGTTGCCTTAGTGTTGTCATAAGTCAAAAATTACTTGCTGGTACACAGCACACTTTCCACTTTGAAGGATAAAGGAACAAGTCACATCAGGGTATTGTAAAATAGTTTACAATTCGCTTTGAGTAAATATGATGTTGTGGTTCGATTTTGTTTAAATAAGACTCAGGCTGACCAGGATTCGAATCCCTGATGGGTGACTTTGGACACTCAATCTCAGAAGAGTGTCTTATTTGGCTGTTCTAGACGCTAGTGACCTGTTGGGTGGGAAAACGTCAACAAAAAATTGTCCATATTAAGGAATACTGAGCTTCCCACTCAAATAGCCTCGTCTTGATCTTTATTTCGCCCTTCCTGCACTTCAGGCCCAGCTTTTCTCTCAAGACGACATCAGCATCCTGCCAAACCCAGGGGCTATTTTGCGTTCGAGACAGAAAAATCGGCAACATGATCAAGCGCGACCCTGGAACTCCTTGCCGGCCACCCCGGTCGGGGAGTTGGAGACGGACAGAACAGGTAAGAGAGACCTGCCTGTCAGTTGTCTTTTTCGCTTTTCCAGAGATTGAATGAGTTTGTGGACTGCAACACCCAGAATCTCCAGGGCAGTTTCACAGAATTATAGAATTGGACTTTTTTTTAGTAAAACTGAAATGTTATTTTTTCAAAGAAGACTAATTTGTTCCATCTTTTGAGTGCATGTTTTAAACAAGAGGCTTTTAAGGGTAAGTAGATAGGCAACTTCAACTGAAAAGAAACAACCATACTCTGCTAATCCAATATATTTTTGTAGTGGCATGTGTTTATCCTTGGCAGTTTAAAGACATGGTTCTTTAGTTTAACATCTGAGTTACCTGTGTGCCATTACAGCAGTGTTTCTCACCCTGGGGGTTGGGACCCCTGGAGGGGGGGGGGGTCATGAGAGTGTTTCAGAGGGGTCATCAAAGATCATCACAAATTTTCTATTGGTCATGGGGGTTCTGTGTGGGAAGTTTGGCCCAATTCTATCATTGATGGGCTTCAGGATGCTCTTTGATTGTAGGTGAATTATAAATCCGAGTAACTGCAGCTCCCAAATGCCAAAGTCTATTTTCCCCAAACTCCGCCAGTGTTCACATTTGGGCATATTGAGTAGTCGTGCCAAGTTTGGTCCAGATCCATCATTGTTTGAGCCCACAGTGCTCTCTGGATGTAGGTGAACTACAATGCCAAAACTCAAGATCAATTCCCACCAAACCCTTCCAGTATTTTCTGTTGGTCATAGGAGTTTGGTTTAATTCCATCGTTGGTAGAGTTCAGAACGCTCTTCAACTGTAGGCTAACTATAAATTTTGATTATTTGGCCCTTGTTTGGTCCAGATCTATCATTGTTTGAGTCCACAGTGTTCTCTAGATGTAGGTGAACTACAACGCCAAAATCAAGATCAGTTCCCACCAAACAATTCCAGTATTTTCCCAGCAATTACAACTCCCAAATGACAAAATCAACCCCACCCCCAACTCCCCCAGTATTCAAGTTTAGGCATATCAGGTATTTGTGCCAAATTTGGTCCAGTGAATGAAAATACATCCTGCAGATCAGTTGTTTACATTACAATTCATAACAGGAGCAAAATAAGAGTTATGAAGTAGCAACAAAAATAATGTTATGGTTGGGGGTCACCACAACATAAGGCACTGTATTAAGGGGTTGCGGCATTAGGAAGGTGGAGAAACACTGCATTGCATTAATGCTTGTGAATATCACTTGTTCAAAGGGTTGACTTCTAACAAGATCATGCTCTTCTTGACTAGTGGTTTCAAAAATTGGTCTCCACATGTTCATGGAAATTCACATTTGCCAAACGAATGTGACATCATTTTTACCTTTTTCAATAAGGTTATGGAACACTCATTTCCAATAGGTTATGGAATTTCCAATAGTACTCCACAAAAAAAGGAAAACCAACCTGTTGAACAAGCTCTGCAAAGGCTGATTTGTTATCACTAATGTTTGGTTTTCATATCTATTTTATATACCAACATACCTGGAGTTACATTAAAAAAAATCTCAGGTGGAAAGGGATCGTGAATGGAAAAAATTTAAGAAGCCCTACTCTTGGGGTTGTTTGGACTTCAACTCCCAGCATCCCTAAGCAATGACTGCAGGCTAGGGTTGATGGGATTTGCAGTTCAGTATCGAGAGCACTGTGTGATTATCATTCCCGAATTAAACTCTTAGAGTTTTAGACAGAACTAGCTGTCCCCTGCCACGTGTTGCTGTGGCCCAGTGTGGTGATCTGGAAAATAAAGTAACTGCAGCTCCAAAATGGCAAGGTCTATTTCCTTCAAACTCCATCTGTGTTCATATTAGGGCATATGGAGTGTTCGTGCCAAGTTTGGTCTAGATCCTTCATTGCTTGAGTCCACAGTGCTCTCTGGACGTAGGTGAACTACAACTCCAAAACTCAAGGTCGATGCCCACCAAACCCTTCTAGTATTTTCTGTTGGTCATGGGAGTTTTATGTGCCAAATTTGGTTCAATTCTATCATTGGTGGAATTCAGGATGCTCTTTGATTGTAGGTTAACTATAAATCCCAGCGACTACGACTCCCAAATGACAAAATCAAAATGTTTTAAGTGATGGTCACTCCTTGGCTTAGTAGGTGTCTTGTGGCCAAATTTGGTGGCAATTAGTCCAGCGGTTTTTGAGTTATGATGTCACTCAAAACAAACAGAGCATTTTTATATAGATAGATAGATTTCTTGCAATTAGAGTAGGACAAGAAGGCTCATTTTGCTTGAGCGGAGCTGCCTTGCAAGGTTGATTGAGCACCACTTGGGGAAATTACCTTTTGGGACTACAAAAACCAGAACCATTCCTATATTGGCTGGAGAATTCTGGGCATAACCCTCCCAGAATAACTTTTACAAGAACGGAGTGTAAGAAGAAAATGCGGTGAGGAGGAAGGCAGGAAGGAAGGATGTTTGTATATCGTTCCCCTTTAGCCCTTGGTGGAAAGGTGAGATACAGAAAACAGAACACTTTGGACAGATTGTGCCTTTGAGCTATTTTTTGGGTGTTTCTGCCTGACGGATTGAAACCGAAATGTTTGACAAAATAAGCCGCAGCTATGCTCTCACTTCCTAATTATAGCGACAGCTTTATGCTTATTTTTAACCTTCGGGTGACCCTTATTCATTGTATAACGTTAAACATCCGGAGGGAGGTTCTCATGAAACAAGAACTCTGCCGATCAGTCATTTAGTTCAAGGTGCTTACAATTAATTTTCCACTTTGCACATGAGTTTTCACGAAGACTGCAGAATTTTATCTGGAAAGCTTATTTATTTATTGGCCTGGGGTTCATCTTCTTGTCTTTGAAGAAATGTGTTCGTGTATATCAGGATAAAAGCTTTTTAAAAAGCTAGGTAAAGGTAAAGGTTTTCCTCTTGACATTAAGTCCAGTCGTATCCGACTCTGGGGCTTGGTGGTCATCTCCATTTCTAAGCCGAAGAGCCAGCGTTGTCTGTAGACACCTCCAGGGTCATGTGGCCAGCATGACTGCATTACCTTTCTGCCGAAGCAGTAGCTATTGATCTACTCACATTTGCATGTTTTTATATAGTTTACGTTAATGCAGTGTGATACCACTTCAATTGCCATGCCTATTGTCCTTTCCTAATTTGGTGGTATATTTTCTTTCTTTTATTTGGACAGTTTAATCCATTTACATTATTTGAATATAGTTAAAGAGGTCTCGAATTGCATTAATTCTACAGTGTAGGTGCACCCAGGGATGGGGCCATTTGGACCTCTTTAGGGAGGAAGCTCCAAAGTCTGGGAGAAACCATTGAGAAGGCCCTGAAATAAGGGACAACGCTTATATTAAGGGACACCTGGCAACCCAAATCATAGCCTAGAAAACAAACTTTTTGGAGCTCCAAAAGTTAAGATGGAGCGCACTGGCTATGGAGCACTCGATTCCCACTTTCCTGCCAAGACAAATTCTTCCTGTCAAAGCATTGCTTGAGAATTTTTTCCCTTCCTCCACAAACCTTTTTTGTTTGGAATTATTCCTTTCAAAGTGGAAGGCTTGGGGCAAGGACTGTCAAACATACTCAGTCCTGTTTCACTTCAGATCTGCCTCCAGAGTGGTAATAATTCAGCCAGTTCCAGTATTCAAAACACCTTCTCTTCCTTCTTTGTCCACACAACATATCCTCCCTCCCCCCCCCCCCTCCAGCTGTGCTGTCTCTTTCATCCGCCTTCTCCTTTCCATCCAGCCTTTCCGTCTCCTAAACATTTGGTTCCATTGGGCACCAAATATGTCTGAATCTCCCTATCAGGACATATTCTTTTGAATGGGCAGCAGAAGTTGGGTGACATATTAGTAGCAAGTCCTCTCTGCGGTTTAAGGCAGATTTTAAAGGAGTGATCTAAAAGCAGTGAGCCATGACAATTAAAGTGACATGGAACTGCATTAATTCAACAGTGCAGATCCATCCATGTCTACCCACCCAAGGGTCTGGAGAGCAAGCCCTTTGAGGAGCAGCTTAAAGAGCTGGGCATGTTTAGCCTTCAGAAGAGAAGGCTGAGCAGAGACATGATTAGGGCCATGTATATATATGTGAGGGGAGGAGGGGGCAAGCTTGGCTTCTGCTGCCCTGGAGACTAGGACACGGAACAATGGCTTCAAACTACAGGAAAGAAGATTCCAGCTGAACATAAGGAAAAACTTCCTGACTGTGAGAGCTGTTCAGCAGTGGAACTCTCTGCCCGGGACTGTGGTGGAGGCTCCTTTGGAGGCTTTTAAACAGAGGCTGGATAGCCATCTATTGAGGGTGCTTCAATTTCCCTGCATCTTAGCAGGGGGTTGGACTGGATGGCCCATGAGGTCTCTTCCAACTCAGTGATTCTATGAATCTATGATTCTACCCTTGGATATGTTTTCTGGAATATTGGTGAATGTTTATCTCAACTTTGGCATTCAAGCCATTTGCAACTCGAAAGATCCAACAATGCTTAACTGAGCGCGTGGCTTTATAAATGCTGAAGAATTTTCTAACAAAAAATGAATGTGTTGCTGTACAGCCAACCCATTGTTTGCTTGAAAGGAAATATTATCTGCGTTATGTTCCAAGTATTTAGTTCAAGTAGGCAGTTTCTTTCTCAAATGGCATTGTGTTACACAGTATTTATTTATCGTGTCAGAAGCGGGTTGAGGGTACAGTTGTAATGTGTTTAAAAAGACACAAACAAAGTTTAAAACTTGGCATTATTCTAGATTTCCTTTGACCAGAAGCTGGATATTTGGAATGCCTCTGGTGTTGCTGTAAGAAGGTCCTCCAATGTGCATGTGTCAGGGCTCAGACTGCATTGTAATAGATGGTCTGTGGTTTGCTCTTCTCCACACTCACATGTCGTGGTCTCCACTTTGTGACCCCATTTCTTAAGGTTGGCTCTGCATCTCGTGGTGCCAGAGTGCAGTCTGTTCAGCGCCTTCCAAGTTGCCCAGCCTTCTGTGTGCCCAGGGAGGAGTTTCTCAACTGGTATCAGCCATGGATTGAGGTTCCGGGTTTTAGCCTGCCACTTTTGGACTCTTGCTTGCTGGAACGTTCCTGCAAGTGTCTCTGTGGATTTGAGGAAGCTATTTCTTGATTTAAGGCATTGGTGTGCTGGCTGATATCCGAACAGAGGGTGGGTCAGAGATGTCAATGCCTTTGTCTTTTAATTGCTGGCTGCTACTTCCCGATGGATGTCGGGTGGTGCAATACTGGCTAAGGAATATAATTTCTCAAGCAGTGTAGGGCATAGCCATCCTGTAGTAATGCAGCATGTCTCATTAAGAGCCACATCCACTGTTTTTAGGTGGTGAGATGTGTTCCACACTGAGCATGTATATTCAGCAGCAGAATAGAAAAGTGCAAGGGCAGATGTCTTCACTGTGTCTGGTTGTGATCCCCAGGTTGTGCCAATCAGCACAAATTGTTTCTAGTGCCCACTTTTTGTTTGATAATAAAGCAGTGCTTCTTGTAAGTCAGAGCACAGTCCTGGGTAACTCCCAGGTATTTGGGTGTGCTGCAATGCTCCAGTGTGGGATTCCTTTCCAGGTCATCCTCAGAGCTCGAGATGCTTGTCTGTTCTTAAGGTGAAAAGCACACTTCTGTGTTTTAGGTGGATTAGGAATCAGCCGGTTTCCCCTGTAATAGGCAGGAAGAGCACCTAGAGCTTCAGAGAGCTTCTGTTCAATTATTTCAAGGCACCCTGCTTGGGCGGTGATGGCATGATCGTCAGCATAGATGAAGCTATCTGTTCCTTCTAGCAGTGGCTGGTCATTTGTGTAGATTTTGAACATTGATGGAGCAAGTAGGCCGTTCTTCTGTTTTCGCCATCTGCTTCTCTGACCCTGGAACTCAACAGAAAAGCTCCTGTTTTGTAGCAGATTTCTTATGAAGTGGGGGAGGGTGGTAATACTTTGTGATATTATAAATTTTTCTCAGGAGAAGCAATGATTTACAGTATCATATTCTGCTAACAGGTCTATAAGTTATACAGTACACTTGAAACATTTTTTTTTCTGGACCAAACATAGTTGTAAGTCTCAAGAGATTTTAGATATTGGATCTAAGGTAGTTTTCCATTGGTTGTTTTGTGCAGAACAGTATCTCTTTTGTTTCACTCAAGTCCAGCTACGTTAGCACTGAATGTTTTCCAACAAACCTTTATAATTTAGACTTGTTGGTTTCTGTTTCTCTCAGGATATAATGAATGTTTTCCAATACAGTGTGGAGGCGGGAACTAGCGCTTGTTGCTGACGGTCCATATATAGACATCAAAAGGTTTAGCATTGTAAAGATTGCCATGGTTGGTCCCTGAATCTAGTGAGCACAATACAATAATGAAAATGGCAATTCTTGGTCTGGTCCAATCAATTGATCCAGTGTGGTGTATTGGTGTGACAAAGGGTGAGTCACAAGAGCTGTCGTTTTACAAGATTTTCTTGGTAAAAGAAAGACACACCAGGACCCCAGAGCATTGAACCATAACAGTTCAAATGGTGCTAAACTACATTAATTCCACAGTATAGATGCACCCTAGGACACCTTAAATGCAATTGTAGTTTAAGATGGAATTCTTAACTATGGATGTATGTAAAGTAGAAAAGTGCAGGATGACCCTACTCTAACCACCTTAGCTCCATGCTGTGGAATCATGGGAGTTGTAGTTTCATAAGGCACCAACACTCTTTGCAGAGAAAGTTCAAGACCTTGCAAAACTACAAATCCCTGGCTTCCGTATCATGTGTCAAACAACATTAATTCTATGATGTATATGTGAGTTTTATGTGCAGCAATTGACTGCATCTACACTGTCGCCTAATGCAGTGTCATAATTGTATTAGTGTGGTGCATCCATCCTGTAGTTGCTGATGCTTCATCGTTCAAGAGAGCTTTGGAGGGGAGGGCTTATTCTGTATGGATGCACTACGCTAATGTGATTGCTACACTGCATTATATGGCAATAGAAACAGGGCTTACAAGGGCCATCTGCTAAGTAGGAAATACCATATCAAAACCCTCTAGATAGATGGCCATCTAGCCTCTGATTTCAAATCTTCAGAGAAAGACTCTGCCACATTTCCATGCCAAATTACTTTAAGGATTACTGAGCTATAGGCAGTATTACTGCTTTTGATTACAGTTCCTGTAATCGGCCAGCATGTAAGAATGCGATCTTCCCATCCTTTTTATTTTATCCACAAAATTGCATTACTGCCCTCTGCAGGAGCATCAAGGAAATACCTCTATTGGTTCCATGATCATATCCACTTGAGTGAATTGAAATAGTGGCACCTTGATTTTCTGATGCTTCAATGTAGACAAAATATGTTTTATACGGTATCAAATGATTACAGATACTGTATAAAATTCAGGCGACATATGTATGATGTACAAGAAACATAAATTAGTTTGGGCTTTGGGGTTGGCTTCTGCCAACCTAGCAGTTCAAAAACATGCAAATGTGAGTAGATCAATAGGTACTGCTCTGGAGGGAAGGTAACATCACTCCATGCGGTCATGCCAGCCACATGACCTTGAAGGTGTCTATGGACAATGCTAGCTCTTCGGCTTAGAAATAGTGATGAGCACTAGCCCCTAGAGTTGGACACAACTGGACTTAATGTCAGGGGAAAATTATTATTTATTTATTTACTGTATTTGTATACCGCTTTTCTCAACCAGTTGGCAACTCAAGGCAGTTTACAACAAATCAGTACACATAATATCATAATACAGGTTAAAACAAGATAAAACACAACAGAAGCAATGAAAAAACAACATCATTAGCGTCTCCTTATTATGAAAACATTGTCCAATTCCATTGTCGAGTCATTGATTTCCTATATCAGTTGCTCTGCACTTGTAAACGCTTGCTCAAACAACCATGTTTTAACTTGTCTCGGAAACGTTAAGAGGGAGGAAGCTGATCTGTTCTCCCTAGGTCAGATAGCCGAGGGGCCACCACTGAGAAGGCCCTGTCTTTTGTCCCTGCCAACCATACTTGTGATGAAGGTGAGATCAAGAGCAGGGCCTTCCCAGACCTTTAACTTTTTACCTATGTCTTCTTTGGTTTTCAGTTTCCTTAGCTCTATATACTTGAGGCAGTGGGAAGGGCTGCAGGTCATGTGATTGTTTAGAATGCAGTTTTAAAACGTGGTGACAGTGAAGGAGTGATAGTTGAATCAGTTAGAATACAGAAATCAATGTTAGAAATTAGAAGATAGTTAAGCCTTGAGTAAGAAGTCTGTTTTTCTTCAGCTTAGAAATGAAGATGAGCACCAACCCCCAGAGTTAGACACAACTGGACTTAATGGCAGGGGAAAACCTTTATTTTTACCTTTTACCTTGGGCTTTGGTCACATCTCCAGGAAAGGGACATTTATGCAAATATAGCTGTTCCAAAATCAGGGGGGAACCGAACTCCAAATACAACTAATCCCAAGCATTTTGGATAAGGGATACTAACCTGTATTATTATTACCATCACCAACATCATCATGATTATGTTGCAGTTATCTATGACTGTTTTGTGATGCTATCAGATTGCCTGGTGTACCCTTGTTTGTAGTGTATTTGTCTTCTTGTAATCATTTCGCTGACGTGACCACAAGGACTTAATATATGCTTAACATTTTTTTCCTTTCTTCCTCCAGTCTTCTTCTCTTCATTGACGTCACTCCAGGCGGAAGAGTTCTTCGACATGGTGGCCAAGGCCCAGGCCCGAAGGCTCAATGACCAGCGGGCAGATTTTGCAGGTGCTGAGGAGCCATGTGCTGGGAACGTCAAAGTTGCCAAAGAGCAGCTCTATGACACTATCTTGGAGCATCAGGTGAGTGGCATTGTCCTTCACAGAAGGCTGGAAGGCATGCAGGTAGCAAATGTTTTTAACGATGTTATCAGTTAATGTGGGTCTGTGGGTTGTTTCTCACTTAACGGTGACTCGCTTGCAGAGTGGTTTTGTTCAGAGAAAACTCACTGGGCAACTTGTGGTAACTCTCAGCCTCAGAGGGAGACAAACCTCATCTGGAGAAATCTTGCCTAGAATAACTTTACAATAGGGTTGCCATAAGCTGGAAAAGACTTGAAGATACAGAGCAACAAATAAACCCCTATTATTATTATTATTATTATTAATAATAATAATAATAATAATAATACACTTTCTTCATATTCCACTCTATCTCCCCGAGGGACCTCTGAGCAGATTACAGTATGCACATATATAGACAAACATTCAGTCCTTTTCATACAATAACAGCAATGACATCCAATGCAAGCAAAGGTTTCCCTTTCCATCTCTGGTGTCTGGAAGCGATGCTCAGCTCTGGCCATGGAAAGGTGCTCTTGTTCCATTTTTCCATGCCGAGGAGCCTGTTATCCGTAGACCTTCCTGGTCATGTTTGTCAGCATGGCTGCATGGGCACATTTTATCTTTTCGCCAAGACGGTACACAGTAATCTACTCACATTGCATGTTTTCGAACTGCTAGGTTGGTAGAAGCTAGGGCTGACAGGGGGAGCTCACCCCAACTCGCAGCTTTGAACTGCTGACCGGAAAGTCAGCAAGTTTTTCTGCAGCTAGCGGTTTAACCTGCTGTGCTACCATGGCCTCCTATTGAACCCATTAAGTCATAGAATGGGTTAAAAGAAGCCATTGGTCATCTAATTGGTTCAGAGAACATTTGTCACAGTTCCCTTCTGAGGCTGAGAGAGTTTGACTTGCCCAAGATCACCTAGAAGGTTTCTGTGGTTCAGAAGTGATTTGAACACTGGTTGCCAGAGGTGTTGTGTATGCTTTGAATGCGATTTTCCTGCTTCTTGGCAAGGGGTGGGATGGGATGGCCAACGAGGTCTCTTTTAATATTCAACTGTAAGCCTACTTCATTCCATTTTCCATGACTAAGCCAGAATTTGAGTCCTGATCTCTTTGGACCCTTCTAGACAGGCCTTATATCTGATCACAGGTTTTCCATTTATCCCAGAATATCTGGCAGCGTGGACTCATATAATCCAGTTTAAAGCAAAAAACGTGGGATCAGATCCTCGGATATAGGGCCTGTCTGGAAGGGCTCAAAGGCTGTCTTGAGATATGTGGTGTTCCCACATTACAACTGGTGAATGCACACATTAAAATTGATGAATGCATCCGTTAGCACAGTGGGTTAAATCAATGCCTGCAGAAAAACTTGCTGACCAGAAGGTAGGCAGTTCGAAGCCACAGATTGGGGTGAGCTCCCACTGTTAGCCCTAGCTTCTGCCAACCTAGCAGTTCAAAAACATGCAATGTGAGTAGATCGATAGGTACCACCTCAACGGGAAGGTAAAAGGTGCCCATGCAGCCATGCCAGCAAAACAACCAAGAGGGGTCTTTGGACAACAGGCTCCTCAGCATGGAAAAAATGAAACGAGAGCACTCCCCATGGCAAGAGTTGAGCATTGCCTCCAGACGCCAGAGATAGAAAGGGAAACCTTTGCCTTTGTTTGTATTGTATGTCATTGTTGTTATTGTATAAAAAGCATTGAATGTTTGCCTATATATGCATATACTGTAATCCGCTCTGGGGTATATCTCCTTGAGGAGATAAAGCAGAATATATATAAAGTGTATTATTATTGTTATTATTACCTTCAATAACAATAAAACTTAATTACTATGTTGTAAGGTGATGAATGCAGCACAAGGTGTGTTACCAATATGAAACGTTTGGAAAGCTGTGGTCTAGAGAAACCATTTTCCTCTAGAAAGGGGCAAGAAAGCCACAAAAATGGGTTCTGCAGTTAGAATAAAGGTTTCCTCTTTACATTACGTTTATTAGTGTCCAACTCTGGGGAGGGGGTTGCTCCACATCTCCATTTCTAAGCCGGAGAGCTGGCATTGTCTGTAGACACCTCCAAGGGCATGTGGCCAGCATGACTGCATGGAGCACAGTTACCTTCCTACAGAAGTGGTACCTATTGATCTACTCACATTTGCATGTTTTCAAACTGCTAGGTTGGCAGAAGCTGGGGCTAACAGCAGGAGCTCACCCTGCTCCCCAACCTTTCAATCAGCAAGGTCAGCAGCTCAGCGGTTTAACTTGCTTCACCACCAAGGACCCCTCTGCACTTATAGGGGGGTCTTAATCTATTCCAGACCAAATCAGATCCATTAGTGACATTGTAAGTTGTATCAGCCTTCTTTCTGCAAGAATGGTATTTTTCTTTGTCCTTTTGGCTACTAATGTCTCTATTCCTCCCAGAGCCACCGCCTGGAGGACCAGCGCACAGAGCCACCCATCCCAGTAGGAATTCAGGGACTGCTGGATTTGCTGCTGAGAGCCCAAGGGACCCGGATGGAGGACCAGCGCTCGACTCTTCCCCCAAGCCTTGCCGCATCCTCCTTGCAAAGAAGGCAGCCCTCCTTCCTCCACGGCATGTGAATCCACTGCCTTTCAGCTGTTGGGTTGCAATGGACACTTGCTGGAAACATTAGAAATTGTGTTGCCTTTCAATTAACAGTAGTTGGGACTGAGAAATCGAGCTCACGCAGCGAAGGTGCCACGTCTTGCGGTAACAAAGACTGTGCAATACAATGGCAGGATATCTCCAAGCACTGCATTGCAACCTGATAATCGCTTCTGTCTGGCTAAGATTTCCTTCTGTCCTAAGAATAACAAGGAGTTGCCTTCCATTCAGCTACTGGAGATAGCCGTAGTATATAGTATCTCTTGTAAGAACCACAGATCTCACAAAGTAGTAAGCAAGTTTTGGGGTGTTCGACGAACTCTTCCTCAGGCCAAACCAAGGCGAAAAAGAGAAGGACTTCAACAAAGATACCCTTTCTCAATATGTGACTGGCTTTCAGATGGTGAAAGCGGTTAGTATTGCGGACTGATGAAGTTGATGTGTGCCTGGGATTCATTATACCTGCCAGAAAAGCAGTTCTGTTCGCACATAATGCAGGGTCTTCATTCAGGGATGTGCAATGTTTGCCCTTCCAGATTTTGCCTTGTTGCAACTCCAATAATATCTAGCCAGGATAGCGGTGCTGAGGGATGGTGGGTTTTGGAGTCCAACTGTATCTGGAAGGTCACCTGTTGTCTACCTCTGTTCTAAAGATAGGCCTTGGAAATGTAGCCGGAAAATTTCAAAAACATGAACTCCAGTTTACCCAAATTTGCCTGTAAAAGAATGGTTTAATTTGCTTCTATTAAAAAAATATGGATATTGTTTTGTTGGATGCTTTCTTCTTGGGGTAATCCGCCCTGAGTCTCCTCAGGGAGATAAGGTGGAATACAAATATAGTTTTATTATGTTTTAGTAGCCATCCCTTGCCATGCGTTGCTGTGGCCCAGTCTGTGTATATGTCCTTTGTATGTGTATGTATATATATATTTCTGTGTGTGTATGTGGTGTTGTGCATGCGTTGTAATGTACTTTTTGTTTTTTGGCTTTTTAAGTCTTTTCTGCTGTGTTTTTCAGTGTTTTTATGAATGATGGTCACTTGTTGGCCCGATACTTTTATTGTGTCCAAATTTGGTGTCAATTCATCCAGTGGTTTTTGAGTTACCGTATATTCCGGCATATAAAACTACTGGGTGTATAAGACGACCCCCAACTTTTCCAGTTAAAATATAGAGTTAAGACAACTCCCATGCATAAGACTACACCCGCGTATAAGACGACCCCTGACTTTTGAGAAGCTTTTCTTGGGTTAAAAAGTAGTCTTATATGCCAGAATATACTGTATGTTAATCCCACAAACGAACATTATATTTTTATTTATATAGACTGGCTGTCCCCTGCCACGCGTTGCTGTGGCCCACATGAGGGTTCTGTGTGGGAGGTTTGGCCCAATTCTAGCGTTGGTGGGGTTCTGAATGCTCTTTGACTGTAGGTGAACTATAAATCCCAGCAACTACAACTCCCAAATGTCAAGATTCTATTTTCCCCAAACTCCACCAGTGTTCACATTTGGGCATATTGAGTACTCTTGTAGAGTTTGGTCCAGATCCATCATTATTTGATTCCACAGTGATCTTTGGATGTAGGTGAGCTACAACTCCAAAACCAAAGGACACTGCCCACCAAACCCTTACAGTATTTTCTGTTGGTCATGGGAGGACTGTGTGCCAAGACTGGTTCAATTCCATGGTGGGGTTCAGAATGCTCTTTGATTATAGGTGAACTATAAATCCCAACAACTACAACTCCCAAATGACAAAATCACTCCAACCTCATTCTTCAATGCAGGAATTTATTTATTTATTTATTTATTTATTATTTATTATTTACTTTACTTGTATACCGCTCTTCTCAGCCATTTGGCGACTCAGAGCGGTTAACAACCAGTATCAGCAATACAATACAAAATCATAATCATTTAAAACAGTAATATCAATCAATTAACATCAACATCAATACAGCACTACAGAAAACAACAATCCATCACGTCTCATCAATAGAATCAGCATCCGATCTCGTTGTCCATTAATCCATATTCCAGTCATCGATCAATTGTACTGCTTAGTTGAAAGCCTGATCGAAGAGCCAGGTCTTCACTCTCTTCCTGAATGCCAATAAGGAGGGGGCCGATCTAATGTCTGTGGGAAGGGCGTTTCACAGCCGGGGGGCCACTACTGAGAAGGCCCTGTCTCTCATCCCCGCCAGGCATGCTTGTGAAGCCGGCGGGACCGAGAGCAGGGCCTCCCCAGACGATCTTAACGTCCTAACTGGTTCATAGAAGGAGATGCGTTCGGACAGATAGGTTGGGCCAGAACCGTTTAGGGCTTTAAAGGCTAAAGCCAGCACTTTGAATTGTGCCCGGTAGCAAATTGGCAGCCAGTGGAGCTGGCACAACAGAGGAGTTGTATGCTCCCTGAGTGCCGCTCCTGTTAGCATCCTGGCTGCCGATCGTTGGACCATTTGAAGCTTCCGAGCAGTCTTCAGAGGCAACCCCACATAGAGAGCGTTGCAGTAGTCTATACGGGATGTAACCAGAGCGTAGACTACCGTGGCCAAGTCAGACTTCCCAAGGTACGGGCGCAGCTGGCGCACTAGTTTTAATTGTGTGAATGCTCCCCTGGTCACTGCTGAAACCTGGGGTTCCAGGCTCAGCTGTGAGTCCAAGATCACACCCAGACTGCGAACCTGCGTCTTCAGGGGGAGCGCGACCCCATCCAACACAGGCTGTAACCCTATACCCTGTTCGGCCTTACGACTAACCAGGAGTACCTCTGTCTTGCCTGGATTCAATTTCAATTTGTTCGCCCTCATCCAGACCGTTACAGCGGCCAAGCACCCGTTCAGGACCTGAACAGCCTCCTTAGAAGAAGGTGGAAAGGAGTGACAGAGCTGGACATCATCTGCGTACAGATGACATCGTACCCCGAAACTCCGGATAATCTCTCCCAGCGGCTTCATGTAGATGTTGAACAGCATGGGAGACAGTATTGAACCCTGAGGAACCCCACAAGACAACGGTTGTGGGGTAGAACAGGTGTCTCCCAATAACACCTTCTGAGAGCGACCCTCTAGGAAGGACCGCGCAATCAAAGCACCCCTAACAGATGGCCATTCAGCCTCTACTTAAGAACCTCCAGAGAATGAGACTACCACACTCCCAAGCATTTTCCACTGTTGGAACAGCTCTACCACACACTACCACACTCGAGAAATTGCAAATCGCTTCTGGTGTGAGAGAATTGGCCGTATGCAAGGATGTTGCCCAGGGGACGCCCGGATGATTTGTATTTTTATCATCCTTGTGGGAGGCTTCTCTCATGTCCTTGCATGAGGAGCTGGAATCATAGAATCATAGAATCAAAGAGTTGGGAGAGACCTCATGGGCCATCCAGTCCAACCCCCTGCCAAGAAGCAGGAAAATTGCATTCAAAGCACCCCCGACAGATGGCCATCCAACCTCTGCTAAAAGCCTCCAAAGAAGGGGCCTCCACCACACTCCGGGGCAGAGAGTTCCACTGCTGAATGGCTCTCACAGTCAGGAAGTTCTTCCTCGTATTCAGATGGAATCTCCTCTCTTGTAGTTTGAAGCCATTGTTCTGTGTCCTAGTCTCCAAGGAAGCAGAAAACAAGTTCGCTCCCTCCTCCCTATGACTTCCTCTCACGTATTTATACATGGCTATCATGTCTCCTCTCAGCCTTCTCTTCTTCAGGCTAAATATGCCCAGCTCTTTAAGCCGCTCCTCATAGTGCTTGTTCTCCAGACCCTTGATCATTTTAGTCACCCTCTGGACACATTCTAGCTTGTCAATGTCTGTCTTTAATTGTGGTGCCTAGAATTGGACACAATATTCCAGGTGTGGTCTAACCAAGGCAGAATAGAGGGGTAGTATTACTTCCCTGGATCTAGACCCTATACTCATTTTGTTAGTTTTGGCCCATCTTTCTAATCTGTGAAGATCATTTTGAATTCTGCTCCTGTCTTCTGGAGTATTGGTTATCTCTCCCAATTTGGTGTTGTCTGCAAACTTCATGATCATGCCTTCTAACCCTTCATCTAAGTCATTAATGAAGATCCTGAACAGGACCGGGCCCAGGACGGAACCCTGCGGCACTCCGCTTGTCACTTCTTTCCAGGATGAAGAGGAAGCATTGGGGAGAATCACCCTCTGGGTTCGTCCATTTAACCAATTACAGATCCACCTCACCGTAGTTTTGCCTAGCCCACATTGGGCTAGTTTCCTTGCCAGAAGGTCATGGGGGACCTTGTCGAAGGCCTTACTGAAGTCCAGATATGCTTCATCCATGGCATTCCCCACATCTATCCAGCTTGTAACTCTATCGAAAAAATAGATCAGATTAGTCTGGCATGACTTGTTTTTGATAAATCCATGTTGACTATTAGCGATGACTGCATTTGTTTCTAAGTGTTTGCAGACCGCTTCCTTAACAATCTTTTCCAGAATCTTGCCCGGTATCGACGTGAGGCTGACCGGACGGTAGTTGTTTGGGTCATCCTTTTTTCCCTTCTTGAAGATTGGGACCACATTGGCCCTCCTCCAATCTGCTGGAACTTCTCCTGTTCTCCAAGAACTCTCAAAGATGGTTGCCAATGGTTCCGAAATGACTTCCGCTAGTTCCTTCGGTACTCTTGGGTGTAGTTGATCTGGCCCTGGGGACCCAGACTCGTTCAGAGTGGTCATTGTTCTGTTCCTCTATCTCAGGCATGGGTGAACTTGGGCCCTCCAGGTGTTTTGGACTTTAACTTCCACAATTCCTGGTTTGTTTGTTTTTTGTTGTTGTTGTTGTCATGTCAGGAGCGACTTGAGAAACTGTAAGTTGCTTCTGGTGTGAGAGAATTGGCCCTCTGCAAGGACTTTGCCCAGGGGACACCCGGATGTTTTACCATCCTGTGGGAGGCTTCTCTCATGTCCACACATGGGAAGCTGGAGCTGACAGGTGAGAGCTCACCCTGCTACCCAACTTCAAAACGACAACTTTTCAATTTGCAGTCCTGCCGGCACAAGGGTTTGCTGCCACCGGAGGCTCCAGGAACCCACGGAAAACAGAGGATAATTTTTCCTCATTTCCAAATGGTCACAATGAAATAAGGAAAGAATGCACCAAAATGAGAGGCTGTCGTGATCTTAGGTAGGTCACACACTCTCAGCCTCAGAGGGAGACCAAAGGAATAACTTCATGACCGTGAGAGCTGTTCAGCAGTGGAACTCTCTGCCCCGGAGTGTGGTCGAAGCTCCTTCTTTGGAAGCTTTTAAACAGAGGATGGATGGCCATTTGTTGGGGGTGCTTTGAATGCAATTTTCCTGCTTCTTAGAATCATAGAATCATAGAGTTGGAAAAGACCTCATGGGCCATCCAGTCCAACCCCCTGCCAAGAAGGCTTCTCTCATATCAGAAGGGCCTGAGGCCAGGAATTGTGGGAGTTGGAGTCCAAAACACCTGGGAGGGCCCAAGTTTGCCCATATCTGGACTACACTATCCCACCTTTTTCATTGTGTTGTTGAAGTGTATCACTCCATTTATTTCATGTGGTTTCATGAGCTGTTTTATGTTATTGCAATTGGGGTGCCTGGTTTCTTTTTATGGGGGGCGTGAATTGCTTTATGTTGGAATCACTAGGTTCTTGTGGATTTTTTCGGGCTATAGGGCCATGTTCTAGAGGCATTTCTCCTGACGTTTTGCCTGCATCTATGGCAAGCATCCTCAGAGGTAGTGAGGTCTGTTGGAATTAGGAAAATAGGTTTATATATCTGTGGAATGGCTGGGGTGGGGCAAGGAGCTCTTCTCTGCTGGAGCTAGGTGTGAATGTTTCAACTGACCACCTTCATTAGCATTTGAAGGCCTGCCTGAGCCTGGGAAAATCTTTTGCTGAGAGGTGTTAAGATGTGCCTGGTTAAGATGTGCCTCTAAAATTACAACAGCAAAACAGCAGAGAGGAAACAACCAGGCACATCTTAACACCTTTCAACAAAAGATTTTCCCAGGCTCAGGCAGGCCTTCAAATGCTAATGAAGGTGATCAGTTGAAACATTCACACCTAGCTCCAGCAGAGAAGAGCTCTTTGCCCCACCCCAGCCATTCCACAGATATATAAACCCATTGTCCTTTTTCCAACAGACCTCACTACCTCTGAGGATGCTTGCCATAGATGCAGGCGAAACGTCAGGAGAAATGCCTCTAGAACATGGCCCTATAGCCCGAAAAAACCCACAAGAACCTACTGCTTTATGTTGGTTTATTTCATGTTATGGCTGAAGGGTATGGTTTGACTACTTGTCTGTTGATGTCTGATGGGGTTGTCTTTGCTGACTTTCTGTGCAGGAAAACTATGCATTGGACTAGGCAAGAGAAAGGAAAGAAAGACTGAGGAGGAGGAGGAGGAGGCTCTCAATCAGTGGGAGGGTGAAGAAACTTGAGCGTTTTCCTTTTTGCAAACGCTTTGCTGGAAAAGTAACTTCTCCAGGGCCGGGCTCCACCCTTCTTCCTTCCTCCTCCTCCTTCCTTGCTCCCTCCCCTTGAGCCACGTCAGCTGGCAGCTCCAGTCCTGCCCCAACTTTCTCAGGGGGCTTCTTAGGGAGTGGAGGAAGAGAGGAGAGGGGGGTCCTCCCAAAGCAGGGCCCCTCCTCTTTTCACCCCCTTCCCCACTCCTGCCCCCCAGGATGGTCTTGCTGACTATGATCAGCCGGGTCCAAGACGGGCTCCTCTTGGCTGCCTCCATGCAGGAAACTGAGCAGGTAAGGAAGAGACACACACCAGAGAGGGGATGGAGCAAGCCTTGCCCCCCTTTGGCTCTCACCACTAGGCAAGGCTCCCTTCCTCATCATCGCTTGTCTTTTCTTTAGCTAATCCTCTTTCTTAAAAATCTTAACCAGGAACTTGTTTTGTTATTATATTCCAGAATTAGTCCTAAACATGAGATGGAACTCCCTTTTTTTGTTATTAAACCCATCTATATAAATAAAAATGTTCATTTGTGGGATTAACATAACTAAAAAAACTGACACCAAATTTGGACACAATACACCTATCAGGCCAAGGAGTGACCATCACTCATAAAACACTGAAAAACACAGCAGAAGAGACTTAAAAAGCCCAAAAAGCAAAAAATACATTACAACGCATGCACAAAACCACATATATACACAGACTGGACCACAGCAACACATGGCAGAGGATGGCTAGTCTAGGTAAAGGTAGTCCCCTGACATTAAGTCCAGTCATGTCTGACTCTGGGGTGTGGTGCTCATCTCCATTTCTAAGCCGAAGAGCCAGCGTTGTCCGTAGACACCTCCAAGGTCATGTGGCCGGCATGACTGCATGGAGCGCCATTACCTTCCCGCCGGAGCGGTACTGATTGATCTACTCACATTTGCATGTTTTTGAACTGCTAGGTTGGCAGAAGCTAGGGCTGACCGCGGAAGCTCACGCCGCTCCCCGGAATCAAACCTGCGGCCTTTCGATCAACAAGCTCAGCAGCTCAGTGCTTTAACCCACTGCGCCACTGAGGGCTCCCCCAACAGCTAGTCTATATATATATATAAATGCTCTGTTCATTTTGAGTGACATCATAACTCAAAATCCACTGGACAAATTGCTGTCAAATTTGGCCACAAACACCTACTCACCCAAAGAGTGACCATCACTCAAAAAATATTGTTTTTGTCATTTGGGAGTTGTAGTTGCTGGGATTTATAGTTAACCTACAATCAAAGAGCATTCTAAACTCCACCAATGATGGAATTGAACCAAACTTGGCACACAGGACTCCCATGGCCAACAGGAAACACTAGAAGGGTTTGATGGATATTGAGCTTGAGTTTTGGAGTTGTAGTTCACCTACATCCTGAGAACACTGTGGATTCAAACAATGAAAGCTCTAGACCAAATCTGGCATGAATACTCCATATGCCCAAATATGAACACAGAAGGAGTTTCGGGGAAATAGATCCTGACATTTGGGAGTTATAGTTGCTGGGATTTATAGTTCACCTATAATCAAAGAGCAATCTGAACCCCACCAACGATAGAATTGGGCCAAACATCCCACACAGAACCCCCATGACCAACAGAAAATAGCTAAGGCCATCCAATCCAACTCCCTTCACCAGGGCAAGAAAACGTAATCAAAGCCCTCCTGACAAAGAGCCATCCAGCCATAGATATAGATAGATAGATAGATAGATAGATAGATATGATTCACACATACACGGATATAGTATCACAGATTTGAAAGGGACCCCTAATGAAGGACAATTATATGTTGCATGTTCCAGAGGAGGCAAACCAGACAATCTCCACATCAACTCTGACAAAGAAACAGCAAGAAATACTTTTTACCCACAAGCAGAAAGACATTACATATATTAGAAACCAACACTTTCTCATTACTTTATTTTCCAGATCAACAGACTGGGCCACAGCAACGCGTGGCAGGGGGCAGCTAGTACAATTATAAAAACTAACTGAAAAATAAGCAAACTTAAATGAACATAACATAACACATCACAAACATTTGGATTTAAAGACACAGAAAACAGGCAAAAGTTGCCCAGTTGGTATCCTATATATTAGGCATGGGCAAACTTGGGTCCTCCAGGTGTTTTGGACATCAACTTCCATAATTCCTAACAGCCTCAGTCCCTTTCCTTTTCCCCCTGATGCCAGGAATTGTGGGAGTTGAAGTCCAAAACACCTGGAGGGCCCAAGTTTGCCCATACCTGCTATATAGGGTTGCAATCATATTGGATGTCAAGGGATATCCAAGAATGTCAACATGGCAACAGTTCTTAATGAGTGACAGAGGCTTCAGAAGTTTACTTTTGCTTCCGCCGATCCTTTCCCGCCTCCTGCTGAGTTAATTGAGTGCAAACTGATTTTCAGTTTATGGGAATTGAAGTAACTCAGGATGAAAGGACAGAGTGGGAGGCAGTCACTTTGCCCCTGAATTGAATTTAGACCTAGGTTATGGTAAATTTAACCATAGTTGCATCCATTTGTGTATCTTCAAATAGATCGAGTGTCCCATATCTGGATTCTGAGATTCAGAATATTCCAAATTTCAAAATTGTTCACATGAGTGGCTCATACGTTGACACTTTTGCTTTTGGTTGGTTCAGTGAACACAAGCTTTGTTTGTGTATCAAACATATATAAATCTGGATTATTGTAGGTTTTTCGAGCTATGTTCGAGCTATGTTCATCTGGGTTGTGATGAGTTTTCCAGGCTGTATGGCAATGTTCTAGAAGCATTTTCTCCTGACGATTCACCTGCATCTATGCCAAGCATCCTCAGAGGTTGTGAGGATGCTTGCCATAGATACAGGCAAAACATCAGAAGAGAATGCTTCTAGAGCATGGCCATATAGCCTGAAAAAAACCTACAACAACCCAGTGATTCCAGACATGAAAGCCTTTGACAATACCATATATAATTCCCTTCAGGCTAAATAGATAAAGTGTATATGAAACATAAATGAGTTTCATGTGTAGACTTGGGTACCACCTCCAAGATATCGTATGTTGTTTCTACACGCACATACAAGCGTTCCAAAATCCCCAAAAATCTAAAGAGCTTCTGGTCCCAAGGATACTCAACTTGTATCTTTTTGCTTTGTTTTATGTTTTTGCCCTTTCTTTCTTTTGTTTGAGCAGTTCACTATTTCTGTCAACATTAATAAACAAAACCAAAAACTGCAATAACATGCTGTCATTCTACAGTCAAACCGAAACTTCCAGGAATACCATAGCCAAGCCAAGCAGCTTTTCCGCAAACTTGGGGATCATTCACCAAGCCGGTGTTCTCTGGAAGCCGGGCCAATGACTTTCCAGTAAGTGCTCTGCGACTCTCGGATGTATGTGTGGCAATATGATTTTCCTGTGCAGAAAGTGCTGGGGTGATTTCTTTTTTTGTGCAGAACAACTCTTTGCAAATTTTTGTGGAAGTTTTCAGTCTCCAATTCTCATTGGTCCAGGATTTGTGTTTAATAATAATACAATAATAATACCCTTTATTAATATTCTGCTTTATCTCCCAGGAGAGTCTCAGTGCAGATTACAGAACATATAAGGCAAACATTCAATGCCCTTTTACATGAAAAACGACATATAAATGCCTTCCCCTTTTTCTATCTCGGGTGTCTGGTGGTGATGCTCAACTTCCAGCCATGAGGAAGTAAAGGTAAAGGTAAAGGTAGTCCCCTGACATTAAGTCCAGTCATGTCTGAGTCTCAGGTGTGGTGCTCATCTCCATTTCTAGGCCGAAGAGCCAACGTTGTCCGTAGACATCTCCAAGGTCACGTGGCCGGCATGACTGCATGGAGTGCCGTTACCTTCCCGCCAGAGCGGTACCTATTGATCTACTCACATTTGCATGTTTTCGAACTGCTAGGTTGGCAGAAGCTAGGGCTGACAGCGGAAGCTCACGCCGCTCCCCGGAATCGAACCTGTGACCTTTCGATCAACAAGCTGAGCAGCTCAGTGCTTTAACCCACTGCGCCACCGGGGGCTCTAGCATGAGGAAATAGTCTTGTTTTATTTTCCATGCCAAAGGAGCCTGCTGTCTGTAGACATCTCCCATCTTTTTGCTAGCATGTCTGCACGTGGGGCGCCCTTTTACCTTCCTCCTGAGGTGGTACCTATTGATCTACTTGCATTGCATGCTTTTGAACTGCTAGGACAAATAGTCAGGAGCTCATCCCAACTTGCGGCTTTGAACGGTTGACCCTCCAGTCAGCAGCTCTCCTGCAGCTAGTGACTTTAACCTCTGTGCTACCGCAGCTCCTATGTTTAGATTTTGGGTCATCTTCAAGATGTCTCATTGTGTATGTATAAGCAAACAAAGGTATTCTTAAATGGGAAAAATCCCAAAATCCTAAACTCTCTTAATCCCAGGCATTTCATATAAGGGATACTACTCAACTTATATTTACATTGCGTTGTTTTAGGTTTTTTCGGGCTATATGGCTGTGTTCCAGAGCAGTGATTCTCAACCTGTGGGTCCCTAGATGTTTTGGCCTTCCACTCCCAGAAATCCTAACAGCTGGTAAACTGGCTGGGATTTCTGGGAGTTGTAGGCCAAAACACCTGGGGACTCACAAGTTGAGAACTCAACATTCTCTCCTGACGTTTTGCCTGCATCTATGGCAAGCATCCTCAGAGGTACAGAGACCTCACTACCTCTGAGGATGCTTGCCATAGATGCAGGCGAAACGTCAGGAGAGAATACCTCTAGAACATGGCCATATAGCCCCCCAAAAACCTACAACAATCCAGTGATTCCGGCCATGAAAGCCTTTGACAATATATTTACATTTTTTTAGTCCAGAATTATTTACACATTGGACCCATTATATCTGTAGGGTTCGATAGATTACTGTGATCCATATTATTAAATAGTGGTGAGATGAATGTGCATGCTTCAGCTGGACAGTATTATTAATTAATTTCTCTGGTATAATTATATAAAGGTAAAGGTTTCCCCTGACATTAAGACTAGTCGTGTCTGACTCTGGGGGATGGTGCTCATCTCCATTTCTAAGCCAAAGAGCCAGCGTTGTCCGTAGACACTTCCAAGGTCATGTGGCCAGCATGACTGCACAGAGCATCTTTTTGCCTTTTCCTATTGATCTACTCACATTTGCATGTTTTCAAACTGCTCAGTTGGCAGGAACTAGGGCTAACAGCAAGACCTCATTCCATCCTGCAGATTCAAACCATCAACCTTCAGGTCAGCAGTTCAGCAGCACAAGGGTTTAACCCATTGCGCCACCACATTACCCTATTGCACCAACAAAGCAAATACAAAATAAAACTAATTGAATAGTATGTGTGAGTTAGGTTGAGATGCAATTAAAATATAATTAAATACATTTAAAATACATTTGAAAGCACACAGCCCTCTTCAAATCCCACCAACAACCTCCCCAGCAGCATGCCCCTTCTCCTTCTCCAAATGCCTCATTCTCATCTCAATAATGTAATAATAGAGGTGTGATAGTCTGAGGTCCATAGACATTGAGGATCAGAAGCTTGTGAATATGGGGGACTCACTGTACAGATAGATTTTGCAAATGTATTTCCAAGGCTTTTTTTCGTCCTCACAGTTCTCTGGAAGAATTTTAACTCAGGGTCTCTCCTTGTCCCACCTGCCCCCTTCTTCTCCTTCTCCTTCTTATCCTACTTTTGTCCAGTTACGTGATCAGCCAAGGCATTTGCTACTTGACGCTGTGTGAAGCTGCGTACTCTAAGAAACTGGCCTTCTCTTTCCTGGAGGAGTTGCAAACTGAATTTTGGGAGCTGTATGGAAAGAAAGTTTCCTCTGTCTCACGACCTTATGCTTTCATTGAGTTTGGTATGTATGTGCCAAGGCAGAGAGGGCAAAGGGGTACCCATGGGCCATATAGAGCAAGCCAAGCTGAGGGCCCGTTCTCACAATTTGTGCTGCAAATAATCCCATCTTCTCCAAGAGCCCCACAGTAGCCCCTGCTTCAGGTATATTGCAGAGTTAACTCTCTCTTCTTCAGTAGCCAATAAAATCTGGCTCTCTTAATCTGTTTTGCCAGGCTTTTCTAATGCCTCCTCCCTATTTTGTTTTCAGAGATTATACGAAAACATCCAGAGTTTTGGAGTTCGATGTCACCTGTGCACAGATGACGTTCAACTCTTTCACTCCTTTCCACCTGTTAGTAAGGAGGCTGTTCAGGTCCTGAACTGGTGCTTGGCAGCTGTGACGGTCTGGATGAGGGCAAACAAATTGAAATTGAATCCAGACAAGACAGAGGTCCTCCTGGTCAGTCGTAAGGCCAAACAGGGTATAGGGTTATGACCTGTGTTGGATGGGGTTACACTCCCTCTGAAGACACAGGTCTCTAGCTTGGGAGTAATGCTGGACTCATTGCTGAGCATGGAACCCCAGGTTTCTGCAGTGACCAGGGGAGCTTTTGCACAATTAAAACTTGTGCACCAGTTGTGCCCATACCTTGGGAAGTGGTGGTCCTCGCTGTGGTTACATCTTGAATAGATTATTGCAATGTGCTGTATGTGGGGTTGCCTTTGAAGACTGTTTGGAAGCTCCAAGTGGTCCAATGGGTGGCAGCCAGATTACTCACCAGAGTGGTGTACAGGGAGTGTACTACTCCCCTGTTACGCCAGCTCCACTGGCTGCCAGTCTGCTACCGAGCACAATTCAAAGTGCTGGCTTTAGCCTATAAAGCCCTAAACCAGTGGTTCTCAAACTGGGGTCCCCAGATGTTTTTGGCCTACAACTCTCAGAAATCCTAACAGCTGGTAAACTGGCTGGGATTTCTGGGAGTTGTAGGCCAAAAACATCTGGGGACCCAAGGTTGAGAAGCACTGCCCTAAATGGTTCCAGCCCAGCTTACCTGTCTGAACCGATCTCTCCCTATGAACCATCTTGTAGATTAAGATCATCTGGAGAGGCCCTACTCTCGGTCCCACCTCCTTTGCAGGTGAGACTGATAGGAACGATAGACAGGTCTTCTCGGTGGTGGCCCCTCGGCTATACAACACCCACCCCAGCAATGTTAGATTACCCTCCTTTCTCCTGACCTTCAGAAAAGAGTAAAAACATGGCTCTGGGATCAAGCCTTCAAATAAGAACCATAATGCAATTAGATTTACTGGAACTATGAGCAATGACTATCGGAAAAACCTAGATTATGATAGCAGCCTGCATAGCTTTATACTGATAGTAATGTTTTATAATGTTTTAATGTATTTAATTTTAATGTATTTTAACTGTATACTGTTGTGAAGACATTGCATTATTGCCTATCTGTAAGCTGCCTTGAGTCTCCTCTGGGGACTCAAGGCAGCTTACAGATAGGCAATAATGCAATGCCTTCACAACATTATATAGTTAAAATACATTAAAAAGGCGGGATATAAATATAGTAAGTAAATAAATGAATGAAACAGACAACCAAATATTACAAATCATTTTTGTTCAAACTGATTTGGGCCCAAGCCTACTAACCAGTCATATCCTCCGGTTTAGACATTTATATCCAGAAGCTGAAGAAGTCCTATCTGGATACCTGGTCAAAGCGTCACCTGAGCAGCATCAACCTGGAACTCCAGGATGTCCAGAAAATCATGGTCACCAATATAGAAGAGGTGCTTCAGCGTGGAGAGGCCTTATCAGGTAGGGAAAGGGAAGGCAGTCTGTTGAGGTCAAGAGCTGGGTTGTCCAGGTGCACATTCTTGCAAGGGTTGTTGATGATGATGATGATAACAACAACAACACTATATTTATATTCTGCCGTGTCTCCCCAGGGGGACTCAGGGCGGATCACGGTACACATACTCGGCAAACATTCAGTGCTGTTTTGTATAGACAGGACAGAGACAGACAGAACAGAAAGGAGATATGTTGTGTCAACATCCATCTTTTTTGACACCTTGGAGGTTGTGCTCGAATCCAGCCACAGCGGGGTGGGATCACTCCATCCTCTATGACGAAGAGCCATCAGGACTCCTTCCTTCCTTTAAGTTCTGAGCATTTTTCTTTATGGTGTCGTAAAATACCTCCCCCACTTGTTTTAGCGGTACCTAATTTCTCTAATTACTGCTCAAGCTGTTTTCGAACTGCTTAGGTATACAGCAAGCTGAGATGACTGTCCGATACTCACACCGACCTGGGGCTTCGAACTGGCAACCTTTTGGTTGGTAGATCTTATCATTGCAGGTGATTTACTAGTTGTGCTAAAGAGACAATCACATAGTATACACAGCCAACTTGTGTATACTGTCAGCCCTCCACAAATATCTCTGGGGACAGGGCAAGTCCTTCTTGTATTGCTGGCAGGTGTGGCCTGGTACAGGTAGAGCACTATTATTCACAATTCAAAACTCCAAAATACTCCAAAGTCAGAGGGGGCCACGAGAGTCACCCCTTTCCTTTCTGATAGTACAGTGTATACAAATGCACATTTAGCTTCAGGAAGGAAGAAGAAGGTAAGAGACTCAATAGCAGCCTTTCTGTATTGGAAGAGCTGTCATGACCAAGATGGAGTGGATATGTCTTGTTTTGCTCCAGAGGACAGGGCTGGAACAGAGAGGTGGAAATTACAAGGAAGGAGATAAGAGTTGTTTGACAACAGAACATGATGCCAGGCTCAGGTTTTGCCAGGATCTCCTTTCGCAGAGTTATTTCATAGCTGTCACAACAACCACCTGCTAGGAATTCAAGTTCATCCAACACTGAGGGCCCTGAACCAATTGGCAGGCTAGATCAGATGAACTCCCAAAATGTACATAGTGATGCTCTTGAAGAGTTTTAGCTGGGGACTCTGGAGATCCAAATTTGAGTTGACACTGAGCCATGAAAGTCACTCCCCTGAAATTAAGTCTAGTCGTGTCTGACTCTGGAGGGTGGTGCTCATCTGCATTTCTAAGCCGAAGAGCTGGTGTTGTCCGTAGACACCTCCAAGGTCATGTGGCTGGCATGATTGCATGGAGCGCTGTTACCTTCCCACTGGAGTGGTACCTATTGATCTACTCACATCTGCATGTTTTTGAGCTGCTAGGTTGGCAGAAGCTGGGGCTAATAGCGGGAGCTCACCCTGCTCTCTGGATTCGATCTGCCAACCTTTCAGTCAGCAAGTTCAACAGCTCAGTGGTTTGATCAGCTGCACCAGTGAAGGTTAGCCACCCTTTTTCAATGTGACTTATCCCACAGGGTTGTTGTGAAGTTCAAATAGCAGAAGGCACATCTACACTTTAGAACATGCATGAGAAAACATCAGCCCTCCAGGTGTTTTGGTCAGGAAGTTCTTCCTCATGTTCAGATGGAATCTCCTTTCTTGTAGTTTGAGCCATGGCACTTAAAGTGATGTCAAACTGCATTCATTCTACAAGGTAGCTAAAGAGAGCCTTGAATTCAATGCAGAAAAGATGGGCTTTTATCTAAGAGCCAATGTAGCGAAGCAGTTTGAATGTTTAATATATGGAAGGATGTCACACTGAGAAGGGGCACACTTGTTTTCTGCACCTCCGGAGATTAGGACATTACCAATGTTTCCAAACTGAAGGAAAAGAGGTTCCATCTAAACATTACAGAGGAACTTCCTGATGATAAGAGCCATTCGACAATGGAATGTGCTGCTGCCTGGGAGTGGTGGAGTCTCCTCTGGACATTTTAAGTGGATACTGAATGGCCATTTGCCAGGAGTACTTTGAATGTATATTCCTGCATGGCAAATGGGGACTGGATGGCCTTTGGGGTTCCTCCCAACCCTATGATTCTATGGCAACTTACCGTATATACTCGAACATAAGCCTAGTTTTTCAGCCCTTTTTTAAGGCTGAAAAAGCCCCCCTTGGCTTATACTCGATTCAAGGTTATTTATTATTTTATTCTGTTATTATTATTATTTTATTACTTTCATTTTACTCTATTTACTATTTTTAATGCATTTACATGATTTTACTCAATTATTATTTTTATTATTTTACTCTATTTATTAGTGTTATTATTACATTTATTCATTTACTTTACTTATTGTTATTATATTTATTATATTTATTCTTTTCCTTTGTTATTGTTATTATTATTACATTTATTATTTTACTCTATTTATTGTTATTACTGGCTGTACCCACCATGTGTTGCTGTGGCCAACCTTGCCTCCCTCATTCTTTTCTTTCTTTCTTTCTTTCTTTCTCTCCTTCCTTCCTTCCTTTCCCTTTTTTCTTTCTTTATCTCCTTCCTTCTCTTCTTCCCTTCCTCCCCCCCCCCCTTTTTCTTTCCCTTCCTCTTTCTCTCCTTTATTCCTTCTCTAACTATTCTTGGTCTGCAACTCCCCGCAATCCTCTATCTATCTATCTATCTATCTATCTGGATGATTGCTGGGAGTTGTAGTCCAGGAACAGGAAATTGGAAATTTGCAGGGATTGTGATGCTCTCAAAGAAATCCAAAAAGAAGAAAGCTTGCATCTTGGAAGTAGTGCATTTGGATCATCCTCCTCTCCTAAAGGGCCTGGCCTAGGGGATGATGGGAGCTGTAGTCTGGAAGAGAGTGTGGATATGCTATTGTGTGTTTTGTTTGTTCGGGGAGTCGTTTTTGCGCATGCACTGTAGCATTTTTTATTTTTTGGCTTTTAAGTCCCTTTTGGTGTGTTTTTCAGTATTTTTATGAGTGATGGTCACTCATTGGCCTGATAGGCGTCTTGTGTCCAAATTTGGTGTCAATTCGCCAAGTGATTTTTGAGTTATGTCAATCCCACAAACGAACATTACATTTTTAGTTATATAGATTATTATTTGTTACTTTATTCTATTATTACATGTATTATTTTACTCTGTTATTACATTTTAATTATTTTACTCTTATTATTATTATTATTATTATTATTATTATTACATTCATTATTTTACTCTTTTAATTATTACTAGCCGTCCCCTGCCACGCGTTGCTGTGGCCCGCATGGGGGTTCTGTGTGGGAGGTTTGGTCCAATTCTATCGTTGGTGGGATTCAGAATGCTCTGTGATTGTAGGTGAACAATAAATCCCAGCAACTACAACTCCCAAATGTCAAGATTCTATTTTCCTCAAACTCCACCAGTGTTCACATTTGGGTCTATTGAGTATTCGTGTAGAGTTTGGTCCAGATCCATCATTATTTTGAGTCCACAGTGATCTTTGGATGTAGGTGAGCTACAACTCTAAAACCAAAGGACACTGCCCACCAAACCCTTTCAGTATTTTCCATTGGTCATGGGAGTTCTGTGTGCCAAGTTTGGTTCGATTCCATCATTGGTGGAGTTCAGAATGCTCTTTGATTGTAGGTGAACTATAAATCCCAGAAACTACAACTCCCAAATGACAAAATCTTTTTTTTTTTTGAGTGAAGGACATACATTGTATTGTTAGGTGTCTTGTGTCCAAATTTTGTGTCAATTCGTCCAGTGGTTTTTGAGTTCTGTTAATCCCACAAACGAACATTACATTTTTATTTGTATAGATTGGAAGGATACGTAAGCACATTTACATTGAAGGAGGTTAGAGTAATGGTTTAATCAGAGTTGGACAGTCTTATCTTAGATTACAGTTTTATGTGTATATTCAGAAATATTTAACCTACCGATGCCTCAATTAATGTAAATTTATTGTTATCTATTTTTATTTTGAAGCTTACCAGTAGTTGCTGCATTTCCCACCCATGACTTATACCCAAGTCATTACGTTTTCCCAATTTTTTTGTGGTAAAATTAGGTGCCTTGGCTTATACCCGAGTCTATATGGTATAGATGAGGTTTTAGACACCCATTAATGTATCTCCTCTTCTTTCTCCTCATCTCAGCTCTGGATTCCAAGGCCAGCAGCTTGTCGACTCTTTCCAAGAAATACCGCCAGGACGCCAAACTCCTCAACAGCCGCTCTGCTTATGCCAAGGCCGCTGCCACCAGCCTGATCTTTGTGGTACTGATGCTCTACATACGTTTTTGGTGGCTGGTATGACTGCAAAGTCCTCGTCTTCATCTTTCTCTCCCACTCCATAATTACAGTCCAGCAAAAAAAAAATGTTCCCATCCATCCACCACATCTCCAGTAAGACAGAATTGAAACAAGTGGCACCAGCACCACCGACTTCTGGAGAGAACGAGAACTGCTAAAATATCCTGAAGCAACACCCATGACCTCACCTCTGAGGATGCTTGCCATAGATGCAGGCGAAACGTCAGGAGAAATGCCTCTAGAACATGGCTATATAGCCCGAAAAAACCCACAAGAACCGAGTGATTCCAGCCATGAAAGCCTTCGACAATACATTCAACACCCATTATTTTTTAGATTATTTTAAAATATGGCACTTTTGCCACCATGTGGCCCAAACAGGAATGACAATTGTTGAAGTTTTTTTATTTAAAAAAAATCTGTGGTTCTTCTCTTATGTGTAAAATAAAGAGTCCTGTATTTTCAATGAACCAGGAAAGGGGGACGGCAAGAGATACAGCCACTGACGGATTGTAAATACAGTTTCCATACAGACAAACAATGTCATGGCACCTTAAAGACTGTACAGCGTTATTGTAAGTTTTGGCCACAATAAATCTGATATTCTAAGATAACACAAATCTCTCTGTGTGCATTTGTGGTAACAGCTTAACATGGCTACCCCTCTCGCTTGTAATTCTACATTCCCCTTTTCTTTAAAGCTGGGACTCTGTATCTTTGACATCTTTGAAATACAATTATAGGAATGAGATTCCATTTAAAGTTTTGGAAGAACTTCCTGATGGTAAGAGCTGTTCGGTAGTGGAATATGCTGCCGCCACCTGTTGTGAAACCTCCTTGTTTAAACATGAGCCAACAATGTGATGCGGCAGCAAAAAAATCCAATGGGATTTTGGCCTGTATCAATAGTGGTATAGTGTCTAAATCCAGGGAAGTCATGCTCCCCCTCTATTCTGCCTTGGTTAGACCACACCTGGAATACTGTGTCCAATTCTGGGCACCACAATTGAAGGGAGATGTTGACAAGCTGAAATGTGTCCTGAGGAGAGTGAATAAAATGATCAAGGGTCTGGAGGACAAGCCCTATGAGGAGCGGCTTAGGGAACTGGGCATGTTTAGCCTGAAGAAGAGAAGGCTGAGAGGAGATATGATAGCCATGTATAAATATATGAGAGGAAGCCACAGGGAGGAGGGAGCAAGCTTGTTTTCTGCTGCCCTGGAGACTAGGACGCGGAACAATGGCTTCAAACTATAAGAAAGGAGATTCCATCTGAACATTAGTCAGAACTTCCTGTGAGAGCTGTTCAGCAGTGGAACTCTCTGCCCCGGAGTGTGGTGCAGGCTCCTCTTTTGGAGGCTTTTAAACAGAGGTTGGATGGCCATTCATCGGGGGTGCTTTGAATGCGATTTTCCTGCTTCTTGGCAGGGGGTTGGACTGGATGGCCCATGAGGTCTCTTCCAACTATGATTCTAGAAGTTTTTAACAAAGGCTGGATGGCCATCTGTCAGGAGTGGTTTGATTGTGTTTTCTTGCCCTTGGGATCTCTTCCAACTCTTTGATTCTATGTAACATATCTAACAAAGGTCTAGTTTGGAGTATGCAGGACTGTTGACTGTCATCCCCTTGCTATCTGGCATCATCACTCATGACATCAAAAATGTCCTCCAGGAGTGATGTCACAGCCATCTATTGTGCTTTTCTGTGACATCATCATTCCTTCACTCACATTAATCAGGATGACACTCCACCATGGCTTGACCCAACATTACTGAACCCCCATTGTCCTGTCTGTCTGTTCCACACCCCAAAGGGGCAGAGTCACTCAGTCGGTGGCCTGGCAGCATCTTCAGGTGAGCTATTTGGATCTTCCTTAAAAAGATCTTCCTTCTCAGGCACAGGAGTTAGCCACAGTTGGCTAGTCTGCCCTGGTAACCTGTGAAGGTTGGCCGTAGTCCGATGGGCCTGTGGCCGTGGTCTATGTGGTGATTGCTGACCAGTCCCACAAGAGGGGGAAGTCTGATCCAAGAGAGATACAATATCGTGGTGGAGACGCTCTTGGGCCACATCCTTTGGGAGGCGCCCCAGGTGGTCTCGGATGTTCTGCTTGGTTCCATGTTGGAGGAGGAGGCTGGCCACTTGGTAGCTCCCTTCTTGAGCAGCCAGGAACAGAGGGGTCTGTGCCTATGAAGCCAGAAAGGAAGAAAAAGGGTAAATGTAATCAGCCCTTGTGTTTTATCCAAATTGCAACAGCTTCCCTAGCTGCCGGTTTGTTTCCGGGCACAATACAAAGTACTGGTTATGACTTATAGAGCTGTATATGACTCAGGCTATTAGGCAAATCATATCCCCTAGTTCAGTGTTTCCCAACCTTCCTAATGCCGTGACCCCTTAATACAGTTCCTCGTGTGGCAGTGACCCCCAACCACAACATTATTTTCATTGCTACTTCATAACTGTCATTTTGCTACTGTTACGAATCGTAATGTAAATATCTGATCTGCAGGATGTATTTTCATTCATTGGACCAAATTTGGCACAAATACCCAATATATCCAAATGTGAATGCTGGTGGGGTTGTGGAGGGGATTGATTTTTGTCATTTGGGAGTTGTAGTTGCTGAGATTTATAGTTCCCCTACAATCACAGTGCATTCTGAACCCCACCAATGATAGAATTGGGCCAAATTTCTCACATAGAACTCCCATGACCAACAGAAAACACTAGCAGGGTTTGGTGGGCATTGATCTTGAGTTTGAGAGTTGTAGTTCACCTACATCTGTGGACTCAAACAATGATGGATCAGGGTCAAATTGTATGCACCAGCTGTATGCACAGTTGGCCATGTTGGGTCTATGTACCAAGTTTAGTCCAGATCCGACGTTGACTGGATTCACTGCTCTCTGGATAAGGATGAACTATAACTTCCAAATCCAGGGTCATTCACCCCTCCCCCCAAACCCCACCTATATGCACAGTAGGCCGTGTTAGGTCTATGTGCCAAGTTTGGTCCAGAGCCATCGTTGCTGGATATGGTGCTCTCTGGATATGGGTGAACTACAACTTCCAAGGTCATTCACCCCCAAACCTCACCTGTATGCCGTGTTGGGTCTGTGTACCAAGTTCAGTCCAGATCTGACGTTGGCTGGCTTCAGTGCTTTCTGGTTAAGGATGAACTATAACTCCCAAAATCAAGGTCCATTCTCACAAACCCCTGCAGTGTGTTCAGTTGGTCATGGGGCACACACATACACATTTTCACTTTTATTATGCGTATCGATGAGAGTCAAACTTATTTATTTTATTTAAGGGGGACTATTATATAAACTTATAAATATATAAACTTAGAGAATCTTATATGGAAATGTAGGCAATTTTATTTTGTCTATCTCCTTTCCTATCTCAAGGTGGATTTCCTGAAATAATACATGTAAGTTTTCCTTTTTTAAACCTTAAAACAGTATTTTCTCTAGTTTCCTGCCACAAGTTCACATAGTCCTGGCTATGCTTCACTCTGCTTTGGTATGTATACAAAATGTTCCTATAGTGCAGTGGTTCTCAACCTGGGGTCCACAGACGTTTTCGGCCTTCAACTCCCAGAAATCCTAACAGCTGGTAAACTGGCTGGGATTTCTGGGAGTTGTAGGCCAAAAACATCTGGGGACCCCAGGTTGAGAACCACTGCTATAGTGTTAAAGGAGCGACCCGAGATGCAGATGGCTCAATGCTATGGAATTACAGTAGGTGTAGTACTACAAGGTCCTTAGCCTTCCTTGCCAAAAAGTGCTGGTTTGTCACCAAACTACAAATCCCACCGCATTGAACCATGGCAGTTAAAATGGTCTGTGTTGAGATATATTCCTTGAGTTCTTCCACACCTTTTTTTTTTTTTTTTTTGAGATAGAGCCAGCAGACATAATACATTACCCGGTTGTCCAGAGCATCCTTGTCAGCTCCGTTTCTCAGCAGGACGAGGGCGGCACGGACATTATTCACAGCTGCAGCCCAGTGGAGGGCACTCTTTCCTGCCAGACATGGAAAGAAGTGATGAGAAGTTCTAGGCATTAACTTGCTTAAAAGCAGGTACTCCAGGACCAAGAAAGGACAGAATCTATACCCAAATGAGACCAATCATCTAGTGCGGGCATGGGCAAACTTTGACCCTCCCGGTGTTTACTATACTCCCAACTCAAGAACGGGAAATGTAATGTTGGTGGACAGGAAAAGAGATTTAAAGATAGCCTTAAAGCCAACCTTAAAAACTGTGGCATAGACACCAAGAACTGGGAGAGCCTGATTCCTTGAGCGCTCTAATTGGAGGTCTGCTGTGACTAGCAGTGCTGCAGAATTCAAAGAGGCACAAATGGAGAGCCAAAGTGTCAAAGCGGTAATAAAACTTGGATGGATTGTAGCCATAAAGTAATTAGCTTTATTTACATTATATACACAAAGACTAACACAGCACAGAGCAAGCAAGTCTGCTCTGGCAGAGACATCTCATCAAGATGGCAATTACAGCCTTCTCCTTATCAGTAACGGCACCCCTCTCAAATAGTTTTCTGATGACCAAAGTCTGGTATCATCAGAGGAAACAGGAAAACACTTCTAGGACAAGCTTTACAAACACATGATCACAGCTTTAAAAACATACACTTTGAAACCTCCCAATAAATCAAACACAGCAATAACAGAAAGGGAGAAACATGCAAAGAGGAAGGTGTGTCAAGCCAACCTTGACTGAGACCGCCTTCCATCTGGAAAAGATGTCCTCACTGTGGGAGAACATATGGGTCAAGAATAGGGCTCCACAGCCACCTACGGACCCACCGCCAAGACACTACACTTGGAGGACCATCATCCTTGGGCTACGAGGGATCACCTAAGTATCATGCCTGCTAGGAGTTGAAGTCCAAAATATCTGGAGAACACTAGGATGTGGAAGGATGTATTAATCCAGTTTTGTTGAATGTCAACACCCATCATTCTCAACCCATGTGATGGCGCGAGTGGCACCACCTATGTGTAGAACTGTTAGTTGCAAGATTTAAACTGTTGTATCATGCTTAATCCTGCCTTTTTACCCTGCTTATGTATAGTTGGATTGATTGGTTATTTACAGCTGTCAATCAGTGTTGTTTGCACCAGTTGAATTGCTTTTTCAGCTCAATTGTTTGGCTCCACCTCTTCCTGGAGGAGGGGAGTGCTTCCCTTTTTCATTCTGCCATCAGAGTTTCTATCAGATGGACGTGAGTAAGAGACTTGGCTCAAAAGCCCCTGATTAAATTACCTCTCAGCACCAATTCTGAGGTTCTTACCCTTGAGACTTATGCTTCATGTTTAGACCAACCTGAATGACGTTGGGAAGTCTCAAGCGCCTTCAGACCAGTTCTTTTGGCACCAGAGGAAGACCCTGTGTCTTCAAACATAGGCCATCTGGACTGGGGTTGTGGATTGCTCCAGCATTTACAGCCATTGAGAAAGAGGGACCTGGAAAAGCTTCTCAGCTTCAAACCTTTTTCGACCCAAGGCAACCAGAGACTGTAATGTACATTTTCCTTCACCCCTTTGAAACTTCCAGCTTATTGCCTTAAAGAGATAACACTTTGTGAACAATAAAACTTATTTTGAGTTATCCACAGTGTTTTGGGTCTTTGAGAGTTCCAGTTGCCTAAAGGAGGGCAAGAAGCAATCCCCTGGGGAAAGATAGCACGTCCATACCTCTTTCACTAAGAGCTGTAGCCCCCAGGCACGATGGCACAACCCATATGCATAATGAGAGTTGAAGTCCAATGTATTTGTAAAGCACCTGGGTGCAGAATGATTGATTCATCCAGATATTTTTGAACAATAATTCCCATTATTTTCAGGCTGCATAGATGTTTTTTAAATCTTGAAATCCAACGTATTTGGAGAGCACTAGAGTGTGAAAGAATGGATTCATAAAATGAGGGGCTCCCCTCTCAAAGTTGCAACATTCCCAATTCTTCCACATCCTACCTTCCATCTCCCTGTGTTTTATTTTTCATGTCTGCAACTTGCACTGCATCCTTGACAGACAACCACAAATGCTGTCTAATCCCAAAATGGCAAAATATTTATTATCTCACAGTTAACTCTGTGCTGGACAAAGCCCTCACCTCTCTTGTCTGTGGCCCTGATATCTGCATGATTGGCAACCAGCTCCTCCACCATGTTTTCAACAGCCAGCCGCGTGGCAAGGATGAGTGGGGTAGAGCCATCTTGGGTGGATGCATCCAAATCTGTCTGCCTTTGCCGGAGTAGGATCTGTTGGAACAGAGAAATGGGTGTTTCCGGTGAGATTTATCTGTACGTCCAAGAAAGTATTTCTTCCTGCATGGACTCATCTTCTGATCAAGGCCATCTTCAAAGCAGTCATTTATGTGGACAGAACAGGTAAATTTGCAGAGAAAAGCAGAGACTTTTCAAACGTGGCCCCACAACTTGTAGAACAAAATCACAGGAAGTAATATGCTTGGATTTAATCCCTGACCTTTAAAAGCTCATTCTCCAAGAGGAGGCCTAGCGATACCGAATTTGGAACAATATGACACATTTCAATTATTTCAACTAGGATAATTTGTCCAGAAAAACAACTCTGTTGCCTGGGTGCAAATTGAAAGAAACAAAGTATCAAAAGATACTATGGGAAGTACCGTATATACTCAAGTATAAGTCGACTCGAATATAAGCCAAGGCACCTAATTTTACCACAAAAGACTGGGAAAATGTATTTACTTGAGTATAAGCCGAGGGTGGGAAATGCAGCAGCAGCTGGTAAATTTCAAAATAAAATTAGATACCAATAAAATTACATTGAGGTGTTTACTTCTTGAGAGGAGAGCAATGTCCAATCTCGATAAAATAGTGAAGAGTAGAGACATCACACTGGCAATGAAGATCCGCATAGTTAAAGCCATGGTATTCCCCGTAGTAACCTACAGATTTGAGAGCTGGACCACAAGGAAGACTGACCGAGAGATGCTTTTGATCTGTGGTGTTGGAAGAAAATTCTGAAAGTGCCTTGGACCGCAAGAAGATCCAACCAGTCCATACTTCAGGAAATAAAGCCCGACTCACAATTCAAGAGAGATATTGACAAGCTGGAATGTGTCCAGAGGAGGGCGACTAAAATGATCAAGGGTCTGGAGAACAAGCCCTATGAGGAGCGGCTTAGGGAACTGGGCATGTTTAGCCTGAAGAAGAGAAGGCTGAAAGGAGATATGATAGCCATGTATAAATATGTGAGAGGAAGCCACAGGGAGGAGGGAGCAAGCTTGTTTTCTGCTTCCTTGGAGACTAGGACGCAATGGAACAATGGCTTCAAACTACAAGAGAGGAGATTCCATCTGAACATTAGGAAGAACTTCCTGACTGTGAGAGCCGTTCAGCAGTGGAACTCTCTGCCCCGGAGTGTGGTGGAGGCTCCTTTTTTGGAAGCTTTTAAGCAGAGGCTGGATGGCCATTTGTCAGGGGTGATTTGAATGCAATATTCCTGCTTCTTGGCAGAATGGGGTTGGACTGGATGGCCCATGAGGTCTCTTCCAACTCTTTGATTCTATGATTCTATGACTGCTCACTGGAGGGAAGGATAGTAGAGGCAAAGATGAACTCCTTTGGCCACATCATGAGAAGACAGGAAAACTCAGAGAAGACAATTATGCTGATGAAAACTGAAGAAAAAAGGAAGAGGGGCCAACCAAGGGCAAGATGGATGGATGGTATTCTTGAATGGACTGGCTTGACTCTGAAGGAACTGGTGGTGGTGACAGTCGACAGGGAGCTCTGGTGTGGGCTGGTCCAGGAGGTCACAAAGAGTAGGAAGTGACTGAACGAATAAACAACAACAAATTGAGGCATCAGTAGGGTAAATGTTTTTGAATATTTACATAAAACTGTAATTTAAGATAAGACTGCCCAACTCTGATTAAACCATTATTCTACCCTTCTTCAATGTAAATGTGCTTACGTAGCCTTCCAATAATAATAAAGAGAGTAAAATAATGCAAATGTAATAATAACAATAATAACGTAAAAATAAATGTAATAACAACAATAATAGAGTAAAATAATAAATGTAATAACAATAATAATAATAATTAGAGTAAAATAATAAATGTAATAATAATAATAATAATAATAATAGAGTAAAACTTTGACTCGAGTATAATGTGAGGGGGACTTTTCAGCCTAAAAGAGGGGCTGAAACATCGGCTTACTTGAGTATATACGGTATGTTTGCAGATAAAGTAAATACAACAAAGCCACACAACCCTTTTACTGAGGGCTTGATTAACATATGGTTCCAGTATAAGAAAGTATATATGATTCTGTGATATGCTTCTCCTGAAGGTTGACCACATAGTCATGCTGGAGAACTTAGAAATACTAGAGAGTTGTTCTCTATAGTAGGCATAGGCAAACTTCAGTCCTCCGGGTGTTTTGGACTTCAGCTCCCACAATTCATAACCGTTGGTGAGCTGGTTGGATTTTCTGGGAGTTGAAATCCAAAACACCTGGAGGGCTGACCTTTGCCCATGTTTTCTCTATAGGCAGTTTCTAGGTCCTTTCTGGTATGCTTCTGCCCAGGCATGTAGCCGGGGGGGAGGGGGGCTTTGGGGGCTCCCCCCCCCCCCCAAATTCTCATGGTGGTCTGCGAAAAGGCCTTACTGGTACATTATTCAAACTGTTATGTTTATTCATATCATGATCTGATCACCATGCTCAATATATCTCATATGCATGGGGGTATTGGGGTAACAATACAAAAGGTTTGCTAGGGTAGACCCTCTTTCACTCAGACTCAGCCCCCCCCTCCCCCCGAATCAAAATCCTGGCTATGGGCCTGCTTCTGCCAGAAGTTGTTGATGCATAGTCCAATGCTCAAACCACTCCAGCACACACTTATTTCAATCCAGGAATAGAATATTCTGACCTGAAAGACACCCAATGCGTCAGCGGCTACAGCACTGTGCAAGGGGGTGCGTCCCCACTGGTCGCGGGCGTTGACGTCGGCCCCAGAGGCAAGGAGGCGGCGGGCAGCATCGGCACGGGAGAAGCGCGCTGCCAAGTGAAGTGGGGTCTCTCCAGAGATGTGCGTTTGCTGGTCTGTCCAGGATCCCTCCACTTCCAAGCCGGGAGAAGCAGCCATAGGCATCAAGGGTGTCAAACCACAAACTGGGAAAATAAAAGGCCACAGAGAAAGGTGGGAAGAAAGGATTTGGTTCAAATTACAGGAGATTCCACCTGAACATTATAGGAAGAACTTTCTGACTGTAAGAGCTGTTCAGCAGTGGAACTCACTGCCTTGGGATGTGGAGGAGGTTCTTTATTTGGAGACTTTTAAACAGAGGCTGGATTGCCATCTGTCAGGAGTGCTTTGGTTGAGCATTCCCACATGGCAAGGGGTTGGACTAGATGGCCTCTGTGATTGGAAAAGCCAGATCTTTGTAGTTTGCTGTCTATTCTACTGTCTATTACACTTTGTAACAAAATTTGGGTGCAAAAATCTGTTCCTGGTTTGAAAGTGTTATCTCCTGTTTAATGGTGCGGTACTTACTTTGAAAGTAGTTGTTATACTCCAGAAACTTTGTTTATGTGGCTGCCATTTTTAATCTTTCATGTGCTATTTTTAACTTTTTGTGCAGACCACAAAAATAAATGGGTTGTTGTAGGTTTTTTCGGGCTATATGGCCATGGTCTAGAGGCATTCTCTCCTGACATTTCGCCTGCATCTATGGCAAGCATCCTCAGAGATAGTGAGCTTGCCATAGATTCCTCTAGACTATGGCCATATAGCCCGAAAAAACCTACAACAACCCAGTGATTCCAGCCATGAAAGCCTTCGACAATACACAAAAATAAAGTTTTTGCAGTTTAATAAACCCTTTCCATGTTTTTATGATAGGACCAATTAGGAAATAACATTTATAACCCAGGGACAAAAGTCATGTTACATAGTGTTATTTCTTTATCATTTATTAGTGAAATGAGTCTCCCTTCTAGTTAAATCAAGGCAGCATACAATTGACCCTTCACTTTTGCAGATTTTTAAGTATGTTCTCTCTATGAATATGTAGGTCCTCTACTGCAACTTTATGGTGAACATCCGGTGAAAGTGAACCCAAAAGTCACACTGGAAGTCCTAGACAGTCCTAAAGAGAATACTTGCCTAGGCATTTATAATTTGTCAGAACAATTCTGTTAAAAGTTGACGACAGAGTTGCACTGGCATTGAATTTAATCATATTAGTTTTCCATTTTTCCTGTACCCCTGGATGGATGGTATCCTTGAAGTGACTGCATTGACCTTGAAGGAGCTGGTGGTGGTGACAACCGACAGGGAGCTCTGGCGTGGACTGGTCCATGAAGTCACGAAGAGTCAGAAACAACTGAACGAATGAACAACATCCCTCACGTTGTCCTCACAACAAACTGTGAGATTTTGTGTGTGTGCGTCAGGAGCAACTTGAGAAACTGCAAGTTGCTTCTGATAGGAGAGAATTGGCCATCTGCAAGGATGTTGCCCAGGGGACACCTGGATGTTTTGATGTGTTACCATCCTTGTTGGAGGCTCCTCTTATGTCTCCACACAGGGAGCTGGAGCTGACAGAGGGAGCTCATCTGCGCACTCCCCGGATTCGAACCACTGACCTGTCAATCATCAGTCCTGCCGGCACAAGGGTTTAACCCATTGCGCCACCGGGGGCTTCATCATCTGTGAGATCGTAGATATATTTTTCCTTATTGATCTTACTGCTACTAGAGTTGGGGCTTCCTGCTTCACCAATTCCCTGCTTTGGAGTCAGACATCTCTCCCCTTACCTGGCTCTCGATTTTTCGCATTCTTTGGTCTGGTGCTCTTTTCCTGGGTCGGTGTGCTGCCTGGCATCTGCCTCTTGGGCTTCGGCTGGCCCTGATCTGGGACTGAGACACAATCAGAATCATCCTGCAAAACAGAGACTGCGTTTTTAAAAACCCTACTGGTCAAGGATCAGCATTTTACAATCTGTCTTTTTAGAAGTATTTTCCTTTATTTTATTTCTAAGCCATCTTTCTTACAAGTGTCTTACAAAGTTAGTGAATCATAGATTGCACTTCAGCTGCCATTCAATTAAAAGATTTATATCAGTGTAAATCACAATGAGAGCTTCTTAGTGTCGCAGTGCATTAAACCACTGAGCTGCTGGACTTGCTGACCGAAAGGTCGGCAGTTCAAATCCAGGAGCAGGGTGAGCTCCCGCTGTTAGCCCAAGTTTCTGCCAATCTAGCAGTTTGAAAGCATGCAAATGTGAGTAGATCAATAGGTACTGCTTCTGCAGGAAGATAACAGCGCTCCATGCAGTCATGACCTAGGAGGTGTCTACGGACAATGCCAGCTCTTTGGCTTAGAAATGGAGGTGAGCACCACCCCCAGAGTTGGACACGACTAGACTTAATGTCAAGGAGAAACTTTTATCTTTAAACCACACTAAGCATGTGCAGTGGACAATGTGCAACAATCATATCCAACTGATGGCAGCATACATTGTGCATGTGGGACTCTGATACATTCAGTAGCGCATTATAACACAAAAGCACTTTTGCAATTGCACTGTGCAATTGCACGGTGGGTCAACATTACACTATGGTAGCATTCAGTATTGTGGTTGAATAATTTAACTCAGAGGAAGCAGACTTAGTCTATGAAAGCTTATGCTACTAAACTCACTGCAACCCACTTATGCTACTAACTTTGTTCTCTCAAGACATTATCACATGATGCTGTGGTCGCATACATGTTGACCACAACCATTACACTATGGTAGCATTCAGTATTGTGGTTGAATAATTTAACTCAGAGGAAGCAAACTTAGTCTACAAAAGCTTATGCTACTAAACTCACTGCAACCCACTTATGCTACTAACTTTGTTCTCTCAAGACATTATCACATGATGCTGTGGTCGCATACATGTTGACCACAACCATTACACTATGGTAGCATTCAGTATTGTGGTTGAATAATTTAACTCAGAGGAAGCAAACTTAGTCTACAAAAGCTTATGCTACTAAACTCACTGCAACCCACTTATGCTACTAACTTTGTTCTCTCAAGACATTATCACATGATGCTGGTTGCATGTTTGCAGCTGTTTAACATCACGTGACTGTACTGCTTATCACGCAGTACCACTTGCACATCAGTTTTCTCCTTGTGTTTTTTTTCATTCATGGGAGAAATCCATGAATGTGTTCCAAATAGTGTGTTGTTCCCCCATTACTAGTGGTGTGATAGGAAACTGGTGTGGCTGCTGCAATATTTCACAGTTCCAGCACCCCCAAAACATATTGCACACTGATAACACCACCATCTTTCTGGCATTATAAATTGATTTGTATAATATGTTGTCATCCACTGGAGTTGGCGATGCTTCCATATTATTACTGTATTGTGGAAGGCTTTCATGGCCAGAATCACTGGGTTGTTGTAGATTTTTCGGACTGTATGGCCATGTTCTAGAAGCATTCTCTTCTGACGTTTCACCTGCATCTATGGCAGGCATCCTCAGGGGTTGTTATTATATTATTATTATTATTTTATGACAGGAGATAAAGAGAAATGAAAACATATAACGGAAACTGAAACAGCAGCACTATGTAACCATGGAATGACATGCCAACGAAAACATGAAAAGGGGATTCTCACAGCAATGGGTCAAATCTTGAAATTGCACTTTCTTTCAGTTTTTTTTAAGTACTTGGGTTCAAAAGGGCAAGCCAGGTAGGGAGGAAAAGTCTACAAGGTGGTGTGGTAATAGGATGTGTGTTAATAGGGCGCTATTATGGAGACTGTGCAAAAGGAAGAAGGGCAATGCAAGCACATTCCTCTTTTCACAGAGTCTTCTCCTTTTACCTGGAGTTGTGCTTACTAAAACTGGACTATGTAGCATTTTGGCCCAAACAGTATAATACCCATATCCAACAAAATAAGTCCTTTCTATGAATTTCCAGGCAATTCTATGGCATACATCTACCAGAAGTTATAAGAAAATTTTGCCCTGGAGGACCTAGCTAATTCCTAGCTGATTTTCTAGATTCTCTAGAGAGATTTTTAAAAACTGTGGCATAGACACTGAGAACTGGGAAGCCCTGGCTCTTGAGCGCTCTAACTGGAGGTCAGCTGTTACCAGCAATGCTGCAGAATTCAAAGAAGCGTGAATAGAGAGTGAAAGGGAGAAACGTGTCAAGAGGGAGGCATGTCATGCTAACCCTGACCGGGACCACCTTCCATCTGGAAACAAATGTCCTCACTGCGGGAGAACATGCGGATCAAGAATAGGGCTCCACAGCCACCTATGGATCCATCGCCAAGACACTACACCTGGAGGACCATCATCCTCAGGCTACGAGGGATTGCCTAAGTAAAGTACTAGAGAGTTTTTATGGTAATATCTGCTGGAAGTAATTTATTTCAATAGAGCTTGCCATTGTTCCTTGTTTCTGCAGTGAGCTGAGGCATGTATCCTTTGCAGATAATGTAGCTGTACTGTAATTTAAGATATGCATGAAACACAGCACATCAATAAAAACATTAAAAGCATACACTTTCATTTTGACCCAGTTAGTTAATGAAGGCCTGTCTAAATCAAAATTCCTCTTGCTGCGGATGGAGGCAGCACTTGACGTTCACTAGGTTACCTCCACATCCTTGGTGTTCAGAGGTCCATCATAATGGGGACTGGAAAACATATCCATCTCTTCTACAAATTCAATCTCCATTTTCCTTGGCCTGCGTTGGGAGAGAACATGAAAGGAAAGTTTGGGCAAATTGTCAACATGTGATAAAATAGTTCTTTAATGCATCGAAAGGGGACCCATCTGAGAAATTATGTCTCCTGTCCTTGAAATGAAACCACACAATACCCAAAACCATATAATTTGATCTCATAATCACTTTTCCCAGGTAAATAATTAACCAATTTCTCCCCTTGCTCCTCAAAGTCTACTGTTAGTAATTGTGGGAGTTGAAGTCCAAAACACCTGGAGGACCAAAGTTTGCGCATGCCTGCTCTATATACTTACTTTAACCCAATAGCATCTTCCCCGACAGGTTCTCTCCGGCGGCGCCGTTTCTTGCCCTGGTGTGGAGCAAATCCAGGCGGGAACCACAACGAACCGTGTTCTCGGTGCTGGGGCCGGCGAATCCTCCAGATCCCCACAAAGATGCCCAGGGCTATCACCAGGACACCTGCCACCACGCCGTAAAGGAGGGGCCCGGAGAAACGTGGAACGGAGGTCTGTGAATCTGGCAAGACGGACTTCATTTACTTTCATCGAACATGTACAGTTAACCCTCCACTGGGCATGCACTGGGCTAAAGGGAATAGAACCACCACAAAATGGGGGGAAATGTGATTTTAAAAACTATTTTTATCTCCCTAGGAATCTCTAAGTCCGCCAGCATTCCTCTGTGATGCATATCTGCTAGAAATTGTTTTGGAGGCTCTAGAGGTGATTAGGGAGGTATTCTGACATAAGGGGACCCTCAAGTAACCTAGCATTGAGTTTTCCTGGCAAGAGTTGTTCAGAAGGGAGTTTGCCATTGCCTTCCTCTGAGGCTGAGAGAGTGTGCCTTCCCCAAGGTCACCCAATAGGTTCCTATGCCTGAGCAGACATTTGAACCTGGTCTCCCAGAGTCCAACATTGAGTTTTCCTGGCAAGAGTTGTTCAGAAGGGACAACCATTAGAAGTAACCATAACATCCAGATAGTTTTCTCTGAAGTCCCACAATAAATATTTATTATTTACTGCTTTTATATCCCACCCTTCTCACCCTGAAGAGGACTCAGGGCAGCTCCCAAAAAGGCACAATTTGATGCCACATATACATACATAGGATAAGGCATATTCCAGGAGCCATTCAAGTTGAAAATTGCACTATTCCATAGTTACTTATTGCACTGAGAGTTATTTCCCAAAGGTTTGGTCTCACATCCATGTTTTCACTTTCTTCCTGAAGGTCAGGAAGGAGGGGTTTGTTCTAATATCTCACTGGGGAGGGAGTTCCATAGCCAAGGGGCCACCACTGAGAAGGCTCTGTCTCTCATCTCCAGCAGTTGCACCTGTGAAGGGGGTGGGACCAAGAGCAGGGCCTCCCCAGACGATCTTAACCTCTGAAGTGGGTCATAGAGGAAGATATGTCCAGACAGGTAAGCTGGAACTATTTAGGGCTTTATAGGCTAAAGCCAGCACTTTGAATTGTGTTCGGTAGAAGACTGGCGGCCAGTGGAGTTGGTGCAACAGGGGTGTTATGTGCTCCCTGTACACCGCTCCAGTAAGGAACTTGGCTGCCACGCATTGGACTACTTGAAACTTCCAAACAGTCTTCAAAGGCAACCCCATGTGGTGCACATTGCAGCAGTCTATTTTGGGATGTAACCAGAGGGTGGACTACCATGGCCAAGTCTGACTTCCCAAGGTATGGGCGCAACCAGCGCAAAAGTTTTAATTGTGCAAAAGCTCCCCTGGCTACTGCCGAGACATGAATTCTCTCCATGCTGTAACTTGGATTTAACACATTTTCTTTACTGAGTGGACCCTGAAAAAGATATATAGGCTGAGTTTGCAAATCTGATTGTTGAGGATTGCAGCTCTGAGGAAAATAGGGAACCCATGAGCAAGATTTCCTTTAGCATTTAGGGCTTTGTTCTCTGCACCCGACCAGAATTTCTGCCCTTCTCCCTCCCATTGATGTAACGTACCATTTTCCACCGACTCAAGCCAGGCTGCGACCAGCGGGTATGAAAGTAAGGATTCCAGGGATCCCTTTGCTGACAAGGCCCCCAAAATATTCAGGACAGATTTGGGGGATGAGGGACACAGCCCTGAACACAAGCTGCTGTCCACAATCAGAAAGATAGTAAAACTGCAATAAGAAAAGACACAAGAAATTAGGCATTTGTGTAGAATATGCAGTGGTCTTCCTGCATAAAACCACAAAATACAGTTGGTGCGCCAAATTTAGGCCAACAAAACTCTTACCCAATGGTTTCTGTTACAGAAGTCTTTTTCTGAGTCCAGTTGCTCTTGCTTCCAAGCTCTTCCTTCCCAGTATAGGGATAGATCCGCTCTTTGCCCTCCGAGTCCTGCCTAACCTGTAGCACGGCCCGCGTAACAACCGTCAGGGAATGCAGAAACTGAGGGATGGCTTTCCGGGGAAGCAGGACCACCAGCCCCAATAGTGGTGCCTTCACTGGGACAGGCAATGGCAAGCAGTCTCCTCCGTCCCACCCGCAGGAAGCCACGTTGCACCCTCGGTCACAGTGTCCATCACGGAAGCGGTCCCGGCAATACATGGCATAGGATGGGCTGGAGAGGAAAGGTTCATGACACAGTGATGCATGGTATGGAGTTCACCCATTGGTTGTCCAGGTGTTTTGGACTTCAGATCCCAAAATCCCCAGCCAGTTTGAGGATTTTGGGTCAGTGATTCTGGGAGTTGAATTCCAAAACACAAGAGCTCAAGAGTCACTGGTGTAGAGAAACAGACAAAGAGAGAAACAGATGAAGAGAGATATTATTTCCTGTCTTCTATACATCAACATTTGAAAGATTTCTGGGAGTTGAAGGCCAAAAACATCTTGAGAACCACTGCTCTAGGTCCTTTAGCATGACTCTATGAACAACTTTTGCTACAAGTTGAGCATAAGATCGTGCTGGAGGACCTAGAGAGATTTTTAGAGAGAATACCTCTGTAGGAATCCCCATGTCCTCCAATGCAATTCTGGGGTCATCTTGAAGATATTGAAATTCCTAGAGAGGTATTCTCTCAGCTAAAAAAAAAAAGAATTAGGTTTTTGTTTTTTTTTAAGAAACTTTCATGGGAGTCCTTTGCTTCTAACCCAAGCATGGGCAAACTTATCAAAGCAGAAAACCCACACTGTCGGCTTTGAACTGGATTATCTGAGTCAACACTGTCATATAATCAGTTCAAAACTGATAATCTGGATTTTATATGGCATTGTAAAAGGGCCCAAGTCTACACCATCATATGATCTAATCCAGTGGTTCTCAACCTGGGGTCCCCAGATGTTTTTGGCCTACAATTCCCAGAAATCCTAACAGCTGGTAAACTGGCTGGGATTTCTGGGAGTTGTAGCCCAAAAACACCTAGGAACCCACAGGTTGAGAAGCACTGATCTAATCCAAAGCAGGTAATCTAGATCTGGAAACTGGGCTGAGGAAATGTGACTTTGGGTGTGTCTACACCAGACACGGGCAAACTTCGGCCCTCCAGGTATTTTGGACTTCAACTTTCACAATTCTGAACAGCCAGTAGGCTGTTAGAAATTGTGGGAGTTGAAGTCCAGAACATCTGGAGAGCTGAAGTTTGCCCAGTAGGCTGTTAGGAATTGTGAGAGTTGGAGCCTAAAACACCTGGATGGGGCATTCTGGAAGCTATCATCTAAAAATGAGTTTGCACATGCTCTGGCTGTTTGTCCATTCCTCATCAACATCCTCTTGTTAGGATTGTCAAGCCTTCCCCCCCCCTGCCCCCACTTTTGGACACTCACTTGCATTCCTTCTGTTGGACACAGTCAAAACCATCATACAGGCAACCTTCATTGTCACAGGCACGCTGGCAGTGCCCATTTCGGAAATCCGCCTGGCACAGTTCTTGCTTTGGGCAACCTCCCCAAGGATTGAGCAAGCCCAGGGAACAGTCGCCACCATCCCAATTGGTCTCAGGGGAGCTGCAGGCCCGGTCACAACGCCTGTCTCCTGAGGTCTTCTGGCACTCAGGTTTCAGGGTGCCATTGGTAGCTGTGCAGGAACCCGAAGAACAGGGAGGTTGGCGGCAGTCTAGCCCAGAGAAGCCTGCCACACAAAGGCACCGTGGTCTGGACTGGGGTGAAATGCAAACCCCGCCATTGTGACAGGAGACGGGTCCACAAGATGGTGTGTGTTGGTCACAGGTGGTTCCTTCATACCCCTAAATGTCGGAAGGAAGGAGGATGCTTTTAATGATCTCCACAAGCTTTTGTATGGGTTCTTTCCACTTCCCTGAAGGGCAAAATACTGAATCTTGTTTACCAGAAGAAAGAGGCTTTGAGTTACATACAATATGTATGGATGATAAAACATCAAATCATCCAGGCATCCCCTGGGCAACATCCTTGCAGATGGCCAATTCTCTCACACCAGAAGCGACTTGCAATTTCTCAAGTCGCTCCTGACATGACAAAAAAAGTGCTAAGCACTATTGCATTTCAAAAAATCTGGAAGACATCAGCTTGTGGAAGACTGTTAGACAGACCACTGCTTCTTAAACTGTGGGTCCTGATTCCAAATGGGGTCCTTTTAACACAATGTTAGGGTTCTGAAAAATTTGGGATCAGTAAAAGTTTTCTGAATATCGTTTTGTGACTGTTCAAGACATTTACACGAACCTGTTGTGCAGTGTTTACAGTGGACTCTGCAAAAGATGCTTCAGCTGTACTTCAGAAATAAGGAGATCTTGCATAAACGGATTTGTTATGAGTAAATGTTTGATTTGTGTACCTATTTTATATAACTATTCACAGAAATATTTCTCAGGCCAAAAGAGAAAATCGGAGTGGAAAAGTTTAGGAAGCCTGTTACAGACTAAATAGACCAGATATGGCAATGCCCTAGTGTTAACTTCCATTTGAGTTTACTTCATGTTTTAGTTCAGACATTAACCTGGAGATCCTAGGTGCTGATTTTATTGGCGGGATAGGTACCCGTACTCTGGCTTGTTACTATAAAATATGAAGTAAAACATGCGCAGGGCATTCATAACATCCAATTGTTACAGAAAGCACTAAAAAGGTAAAGGTTTTCCCCTGACATTAAGTCCAGTTGTATCTGACTCTGGAGTGTGGTGCTCATTGTGGACTACACAAGTTTTTGTGTCATCAAGTTTCTAGTCCTCAATGAGTAGCTGGGCTAGCAACATTCCTATGTATGTTTCCCAAAAAGGGCTTTGTCTTTGTTCTTCCTGCTAGCCACTGTCTCTTCCCCTTTGATGACATAGTAATGGGATTTCTGTAAGAAAACTTTCTTTTAAATTTAAAGTGCCCTGGGTTGACCATGCGGTCTCCACCATGTTAGCTCTGCTTTTCCTTTCGCCCTGTGAGGGCGCATTTTGCCTCTCTCTAGGCAAAATGTAGCTGCATGGACTTTTTCCCTTTACCTTCTTTAGAAGATGAGCTTTAGTAAGCTAATTAGCTCCAAGACTTTTCTATCAAGAATGTATTTCTTTTTTACTTCAATAAATATTTTTGAACCCAAGTTCTGACTCTGCAGTCCTGTGCCATCCTCAAAAATAGAAGGCTATCCCTTCTCACCATACTTAAGTTTCTGTTGGTTATGGAGTTCACTACTGGTACCCTGCTATATTTTGGTGGAATTGCCCCAACTGAGGGTCATTTTTGAGTCTTAACAGCTCAGATTCCCCAACAGTTTTGGATTTTTTGCGGCTTTTTGGATATAAATACATCGATCCATGGCTGATACCAAATGAAAGACTCCCTCCTGGGCACACAGAAGACTGGGTGACTTGGAAGGTGCTGAACAGGCTGTGCTCTGGGACCATGAGGTGAAGCACCAACCTTAAGAAATGGAATCTACGACATGCGAGTGTGGAGAAGAGCAAACCACAAACAACCTATTACAATGCACACTGAGCCCTGCCACATGCACAATGGAGGACCTCCTTATTGCAACACCAGAGGCACTCAAAGTGGCCAGCTACTGGTCAGACATTTAGTATAATGCCACGTTTTTTAAACTCTGTGTTTTTTAAATACATTACAGCTGTACCCTTGGTTTGCTCCTGATACGATAAATAAATAAATACATAATGAGATATCTTGGAGATGGGACCCAAGCCTAAACATGAAGTTCATGCAGGTTTCACATATGCCTTATACACAAAGCCTGGAGGTCATTTTATGTATCATATTTATAATAATTTTTTGCATGTGTACAGTGAACCATCAGAAAGCAAAGGTGTCACTATCCGAGCCTTCCTATGTGGATGATGTTGGAGTGTTTTGGAATTCCGCAGAATACTCAACCTGTACAGATTTTAAGTTTTGCAATTTCTTTTACAAATTAAGCCCTCCTTTATTATCTCACCAGTGCCATTGAATTCCCCAGTTACATTCTCCCAACTCCATTCCTACCTGTGGACAGTGGCATGTGAATTCAAGAGGGTTGCCAGGCACCATTGTACAGCTTCCACCATTGAGGCAGGGATTGGCCTGACAACTGTCAATCACAGATTCACACAGGATCCCTAGAGAGAAGGAGGGATAAATAAGATTAAATAAGATTTGGTTTATGAGTGGCAGGGGCAGCTCAACGCATTACGCAAAGTAGGCATTTGCAGTATAGTTGATTTTGCCCAGGGGCACTCTTGAGGTGCTCTTGGGGGAAAACAGACCTTGACATATGCGAGTTGTAGTTACTGGGATGTATAGTTCACCTAAAATCAAAGAGCATTCTGAACTCCACCAATGATGGAATTGAACCAAATAAGGCACACAGAACTCCCACGACGAACAGAAAATATACGTATATCAGTGATTGGTTGGGGGGGGGGGGGAATACTGTTTGCTTACCATTGAAAATTACCTAGGGTCGCCTCTGATGAGTGGAGACAAAAACCAAACAGACTTAAGAATAAAGATGAGTAAAATCAAGACCAGGTGTGCCATTTGAAGGGAAAACATCATTGGGTTGTTGTGGGGGGGGGGGGGGGTTGGGCTATATGACCATGTTCTAGAAGCATTCTCTCCTGACGTTTTGCCTACATCTATGGCAAGCATCCTCGAAGGTTGTGAGGTCAGCATTTCTCTCCAGTGGCTTCCTACACTCTTAAGTGGAGCATCCACAATATAGAAATAATGTGGTTTGGCAGCACATTAGTGGCTCTGGTTCAAGATAATTTAATCCTTGGAGTTGTAGTTTTTCAAATTATTTAGGCTTCTCTGCTCAAGAGGGCAGGTGCCTCACCAAACTACAACTCCCAGGATTCCATAGTATTGAGAAATGCCAGTTTAGGTAGTATGGAACTGTATTCATTTGACTGTATGGATGCACCCTTATAATGGCACAGAGGCAGTCTCTTCTGCTTTGAACCTTCTTTCAGTCTTTCTCCTTTACCTGTGTATCCTGGGGCACACAAACAGTGGAAGCCATGTTCGCTGGACTGGCAGTCGTGGGCACCGGGTCGGTGGCATGGCTGGGAGAAGCAGGCATCCACCACCCCTTCACACCGCTTGCCAACATACCCAGTAGGGCAGATGCAAGAAAACCCTTCAGGCTGAGCCACACAGGTGCCGCCATAGTAGCAATGCGGACCGGGGAGAGAGCAGGGGTCCATATCACAGCGGGAACCTAAAAAATAAAAGGAAGCATTAGTCAGGGTGCAGCTACACTACAGAATTAATGCAGTCTGACACCGCTTTAACTGCCATGACACAATCCTACGGAATCATAGAATCAAAGAGTTGGAAGAGACCTCATGGGCCATCCAGTCCAACCCCCTGCCAAGAAGCAGGAATATTGCAATCAAACAGATGGCCATCCAGCCTCTGTTTAAAAGCTTCCAAAGAAGGAGCCCCTACCACACTCCGGGGCAGAGAGTTCCACTGCTGAACGGCTCTCACAGTCAGGAAGTTGTGGTAACTGTAGTTTTGCAAGGTCTTTAGCCTTTGCTGCCAAAGAATGTTGGTGTTTCATCAAACTCCCATGAGTCCACATTGAGCAATTAAAGTGATGTCAAAACTGCAGTTGATTCTACAAAGTAAATGCACACCTTTGTATATATTTCAAAAATAGGAATTGTAGAGAAATGTTTATTATAGAGTGTTTAATGTACTGTGTTTAAACTGCATTTATGTATTACATTTATTTCCATGGCCTAGCTGTGAGGGATAGGTTACCATGGTGACAAGACAAGGCAGCAGAGGAGGTGGGCGGAGCTAAAGGAGTAAAAGGTTTGAAAGTGGCAGTTAAGCTCCAGTCCGGTGGAGGAGACCCGGAGAAGAGCAGAGCCAGTTGGGGGCTCTGGGAAATAGCAGAGTCAAGAGAGGACTCTGGGGAAAGTAGTTTAGTCCGGTGGAAGAGACCCGGGAAAGAGGATAGCCAGTTAGGGCTCTGTTGTGAAGCTGTGAGAATTCAGTAGTTCCTAGAATTTGTGAATATTTCTTCAGCAAGAGAGCTGAAGGTGTTACCTTGTTAGATTGCTTAGGTTAAAAGAATCTAACAGAGGGGGTCTTCAGGATTGCCAGTAAGGAAAGACTGGTGATCAGTGGTTTGTTCCGAGTATAGGGCAAACAGTGTGGACATTCACAATAGGGAACTCTAAAGTAGTATAAGCACTTCACTAAGAAGAAGTTTGTAGAATTGTATCATCAGAAGCATGTATCTCAAACCAGCCATTTTGTAACATCAAGCCTTGTGCCAAGTTCAAATTCTCAAAACTGCAACAATTACATTCTGTTAACAATAAAACTTGTTCTCTTTATATTTCAAACCTGCCTCCTCGATTGCTGTCATGCTTGGTGCATTCCACACTACCAAAGTCACCTCACAACACAACTAAAGATAAACAGAGACCTAAACCAGCGTCTCTAAACATATTGGTGGCAGCTGAATTGATATCTAAAAGAAGGTTCCTCACAGAATATTAGTGGCTATAAAGAAGATTAATACTTCCTCACATAATATTGTTGACAAGCGGTGGGATTAACGCTTCTTTACATAATTTGGTGGCAGACGACGGGATTCGTGTAACAACTAATCGAGTGCCTTAAGTTTAATTTTAAAATAAGTTGTGAGGTAAAAGTTGTTGAAAACATGGCTACCAGGCGGCAGAGAAAGCTGGCTGAGGAAAGAGAGGGAGACCAAGGGGAAAGCTCGAGCTCTGAGTCAGAGACAGAGCCAGTGCCTATGACAGAAATGGCTTATAAATACAAGCTGGAAATGGAGGAAAAACGATTAGAGATGAAACGATTGGAGATGGAGAGAGAGGCGAAACAAAGAGAATTTGAGGAAAGACAAAGAGAGAGAGAACTGGAGATGGAAGAAAGACAAAGAGTGAGAGAATTAGAACAGGAGTTAGAATTGAAGAGAATGGAGTTTGAGCTAGAGAAACAAAGATTGGCTTTGTCTCAAACATCCAGTGATGTTCAGGAAGGGAGATCTGGAGGGGATACCCCAGATTTGATGAAGAAATTCCCAAAATATACCAAGGAGGATTGTCCAGAGAAATTCCTAATATCTTTTGAAAGATGTTGTCGTGATTTTGGAGTGGCTAAGGAAAAATGGATGACATACCTTAGGCCACAGATAAGTGGGAAACTTTTGCAGATTTATGGACAGATGCCGGAGGAGTCTTGTAGAGACTATGATCTGTTTAAGAAACAGGTTCAACAGGAATATAGATTGACTCCTGAATATTATAGATTTAAGTTCAGGACGTTGAAGAAAGATAAAACACAAAGTTTTGCTCAGGTGGCCTCTAGATTGTCTCAACTGTTCGATAGTTGGATAAAGACGTCTGAGGTAGAAGATTATCAACAGCTGAGGGAACTTTTGAAATTGGAACAATTTTTCCAATTAGTTCCTTATGAAATTCGTTGGGTGATTCAAGATCGCAAGCCATCCACGATTGTAGAGGCAGCGGGTATGGCAGATCAAATAACAACCTTGAAAGAAGGATTTAAAAGGGAAGATCTGCCAGGGGACAAAAGAACAAACAGGCAGCCATTTTATCCACAACAAACGCGCCCACAGCATGAAAAGGGCTCTGAGATAGAAAACACCATCTATAGGAGGCAGGGTGTAATAAGACCAACTGCTCCTGAGGTAAAACGTCGGTGCTATCAATGTGGAAAATTGGATCATATAAAATATCAATGTCCTCTGTTAAGGAATGAGAAAAAAACCCTCTTTGTGAATAAAATGAAAGAAACACCGAGGGCAGAAGCAGATACTGTTTCAAAGGAGAGTTCAAGCTCAGAGCCTCAAGAGAAACAATGTCTGTTCATCCTGTCAGGCAGCCCATCTAAGGACTACTTAGAAACCATTTCTATTGATAACAAAGACAGGAAAGGACTCAGAGATACAGGTTCCGAAGTATGCATCGCGCACCCTGAAATAATACCTCAGAAATTTCAACAGCCAACCTCTGAAATAAAATTAAAAGGTTTAGGTCCCGCGATCCCGACACCCGTGGTGACCTTGCCAATAGAATATAAAGGATGGAAGGGTATGTGGGGTTTTGCAGTCAGTCCTGACATACCATATCAATGTTTAATTGGAAATGATTTGGCTGAGGAGATTAAATTCTGTAAGATGGCGTGTGGGGAGAAAGAATGTAACAATGAAAGCCCTGAACAGAAAGCCCTGTGTTTTGCCATACAACAAGATGGGGACGAGAGTCCAGAAACCAGCGCTACAGTTGCTAAGGTTGTTGAGAAGACAGGAGGAGTTGAGGAAATTCAACAGGAACAAAGAGCAGAAGAACGACCCTATAGATTTATTGCTGGAGGTGGTGTTCCAAATATAAAGTCAGAAGTGTACAGCCAGGAGAGACCATGCAAACGAGGAACAAGCCCTGCAGCAGAGCCGATTCCAGTGGCTGTTTATTTGAGAACCTGTGAAGAGAGTATAGAAACAATAGGTCTGGAAAGACAAGTGATAAACTCTGAGGAGAAAGAGGAATCCTTGACCTTAAAAGATGTATTTCCTTCAGCTCCACATAAAGAAATTACCTCAGCCGAACTTTTCGACAAAAACAATAAAATAAAAGTAAAAGAGAAAGCTAAAGGAAAACAAACTCTGGATGTGACAGTAGGAGCTGATGCGAGTTCAGAATATCCAGGGGTCTTCTGTGAAACAAAGATCCATACATCTGAAGAGAAAGTGAACAGAAAAAGAAGATTTGGCCATGTGTCGGAAGAAAGATCTCCTTTATCCTTGAACGGAGAGGAAGGAGAGAGTGGAGGCCGAGCTGATGAACTGTCAGGAGAGCTGATGTACGCAGACTGTAATGGTGGTGATAAAAAGAAAAAGCTGCAATTTCTAGCTTTAGAAGTTTGTCCAGATAGCAGTGATGAGCTTGCCATGAAGAAGGACAATATTCGTGTTCGTTCTTCTAATGACAGTGAATTCTCTTCAGTGCCAAGAAAAGATGCTAGAGGAATTCCAGATTATTCACTACAACCTGATGCTTCATGGAAGCAAGCCATTGTTCAAGCCCTGAAAGTCGATGGAAACAGAACTGTTCCTGATAATTGGAAGGTTAGATTAAAAGAAGATACCCCAGCAACAAAAAAGAGAGGAGAAAAGACTTGCAGACATCGTGTGAGGAAGAAAACCATATCTCCAGGTAATCGAAAAGACATCAAGAGACAAAAGAAGAAACCTAAAAAGAAGAAACGAAAAAGTGGGAAAAAGAAGCTAAAAGATCATCATAAAGAGACATTGCTGTAGACAGTTGGTCCAGTACAACCGAGGTTGTGTTTGAACCATGGGACATTGGACACTAAGACATCTATGTCGATGATCAAATGTGGAAATTTAACTATTGTGTGGGCTATTAACAAATTGAGACCATATGTATGGAGAAAAGTTGTGGTATAATATATAGATAAATGTCTTATAAATTAACCAGACTAGGTAGAAGGTCAATTATATATGTTAATGAGATAGAAACACATTTGGACAAGGATATTTGATGTTGATATGGAGAATTGGATAGAGAATGATCACAGATAGATCCAAATTATATAAAGGTAATGTATGTGTAATATAGTATAAAATAGTATAGTGTAATATTTAAACCAAATGGGTATACTGTTTTATTATAGACTTATAAAATATAGGATGTTATTACAGTGGTGAACTGTATATGTTTCATACCATAGATATAAGATATAATCCCATTATAATAAAGTGTGATAGGTATATATGTTTTACAATAGGCAATAAATATTTACAACTATATATATAAATATAGAAATGTTTAGATATATTGTTTATGTATAAATATAAAAATGTGAGGCTTTGATACCACATCCATAGATGATACTAGAATTTCGTAGGTTAAAGGTTTGTATGTATGTGTAATTGAAATGTATTTAACCCTAATATGTTTCCCTTTCAGAATTGATATATGTATATTTATTGTTAAATGTTATGTAGGATTATTTTTGCTATTCTAGGATTAAGAAATATGCAAAAATATTTTTCGGGGGGGGAAGGTGTAGAGAAATGTTTATTATAGAGTGTTTAATGTACTGTGTTTAAACTGCATTTATGTATTACATTTATTTCCATGGCCTAGCTGTGAGGGATAGGTTACCATGGTGACAAGACAAGGCAGCAGAGGAGGTGGGCGGAGCTAAAGGAGTAAAAGGTTTGAAAGTGGCAGTTAAGCTCCAGTCCGGTGGAGGAGACCCGGAGAAGAGCAGAGCCAGTTGGGGGCTCTGGGAAATAGCAGAGTCAAGAGAGGACTCTGGGGAAAGTAGTTTAGTCCGGTGGAAGAGACCCGGGAAAGAGGATAGCCAGTTAGGGCTCTGTTGTGAAGCTGTGAGAATTCAGTAGTTCCTAGAATTTGTGAATATTTCTTCAGCAAGAGAGCTGAAGGTGTTACCTTGTTAGATTGCTTAGGTTAAAAGAATCTAACAGAGGGGGTCTTCAGGATTGCCAGTAAGGAAAGACTGGTGATCAGTGGTTTGTTCCGAGTATAGGGCAAACAGTGTGGACATTCACAATAGGGAACTCTAAAGTAGTATAAGCACTTCACTAAGAAGAAGTTTGTAGAATTGTATCATCAGAAGCATGTATCTCAAACCAGCCATTTTGTAACATCAAGCCTTGTGCCAAGTTCAAATTCTCAAAACTGCAACAATTACATTCTGTTAACAATAAAACTTGTTCTCTTTATATTTCAAACCTGCCTCCTCGATTGCTGTCATGCTTGGTGCATTCCACACTACCAAAGTCACCTCACAACACAACTAAAGATAAACAGAGACCTAAACCAGCGTCTCTAAACATATTGGTGGCAGCTGAATTGATATCTAAAAGAAGGTTCCTCACAGAATATTAGTGGCTATAAAGAAGATTAATACTTCCTCACATAATATTGTTGACAAGCGGTGGGATTAACGCTTCTTTACAGGAATATTTACTCTTTTGGACCACAAGTCCCTGAACTCCCACTAGCATAATGTGTAGTGCAAAGAAGGTAAAGGTAAAGGTTTGCCCCTGACATTAAGTCCAGTCATGTCAGACTCTGGGGGTTGGTGCTCATCTCCATTTCTAAGCCAAAGAGCCGGCGTTGTCCGTAGACATCTCCAAGGTCATGTGGCCGGCATGACTGCATGGAGCGCCGTTACATTCTTGATGGAGCGGTACCTATTGATCTACTCACATCTACATGTTTTCGAACTGTTAGGTTGGCAGAAGCTGGTGCTAACAGTGGGAACTCATCCTGTTCCCCAAATTTGAACCTGCGACCTTTCGATCAGCAAGTTCAGCAGCTCAGCGGTTTAACCCACTGTGCCACCGGGGGTTCCAGTCCAAAGAAAGAACTACATAATTAAACATCATTAGTATTAAAACAATTCATGAAGGCTTTCATGACTGGAATTACTGGGTTGTTGTAGGTTTTTAGGGCTGTACGGCCATGTTCTAGAAGCATTCTCTCCTGACGTTTCGCCTGCATCTGAGGATGCTTGCCACAGCTGCAGGCGAAACGTCAGGAGAGAATGCTTCTAGAACATGGCCATACAGCCCGAAAAACCTACAACCCAATTCATGAATAAAGAAACAAATACCTGTGGTTCCCAGTGGGCACAAGCAACGGAATTCACCAGAGATCCTGATGCAGGTTCCTCCGTTAGGACACTTTCCCCCTGGAAGGCACTGAAACCAGAATGATTCAGAGTAGAGTTATGAAAACATTGATAGTGTACACCATACAGACCCAGATTTGCTTTGCTAGCAATCAGCTTGTTATATGCTCCAGAAATGGAAATCTATGGCTCTCCCTACAAAAGAACTTTGGATTGTGGCTTTGAATTGCACCCCAAAAAAGGTTATCATCCCTGCTCCCAAATGTTCCCAAGGTCTTTCAGACACAAGACACAGTATCCCCATGTCATTTCCATGCTCACCTGACAGTTAAACCCTCCGACCGGATCTGTGCAGTTATCTCTATTCAGGCTTGATTGCTGTTGGCATCGAGAGCCAGTCCAACCCGGGGGGCAGAGGCAGTGGGGGGCAGAGTCTTTTACGACACACTGGCCTCCATGTCCACAGGGGTCTGTTGTGATGGACAGATACAGGCACAGAGAGTGAAAATAAGATATAGCCAGCCCTCCTGAAAAAGTGAAAGGCCACTAAACATACTTGTATATTTCTTTAGGCAGCCAACTTGGCATATATACCAATCATGACCAACTGAATATACAATCAGGGATTGGAAATAATCAACCCAGGGTTATGGGAGTTGTAGTACACCCACATCCAAAGACCCATGTGTCGCCTACATTCGTGAGTACTTCTAATGGGACCATTCCAGGCCCGTAGCCAGGATTTTGTTTCGGGGGGGGGGGGCTGAGTTTGGTTTGGGGGGGGGCTGAGTCTGAGTGAAAGAGGGTCTACCCTAGCAAAACTTTTGTATCGCTACCCCTATGCATATGGGATATATTGAGCATGGTGATCAGATCATGATATGAATAAACATAACAGTTTAAATAATGTACCAGTAAGGCCTTCTCGCAGACCACCATGAGACCCCCCCCCCCCCCCGCCCCGGCTACATGACTGGACCATTCATAAAACCCAAAACCAAACAATGACTACTTTTGTAATAAGTAGTATTACAAAAGACCTGACCCAGGTATTACTGGGGGTACCTAAACTGGAAAGTGTCCTGAGAAGGGTGGCCAAAATGGTCAAAGGTTTGTAAGCCAAGCCCTATGAAGAATGTCTTAGGGAGATGGGTATTAGGCATGGGCAATCCATGGTTCTAAATGGTTCTAAAGTACTTACAAAACTAGGGGGTGCTGGTGCTTTCCTTCTAAAGTGTTGCTAAAGTTCTGGTGGTGAAAATTTCAGAACTCTAACAAAACTTTCAAAATTGCATTATAAATGGCAGTTCCTAATTGGTTCTGTCATAAAAATCGCCAATAACAAAATTATAATGAAATTTTGAAAGTTTTGTTAGAGTTCTGAAATTTTCACCACCAGAACTTTAGCAACACTTTAGAAGCAAGGCAACTGCACCCTCTAGTTTTGTAAGCACTTTAGAACCATTTAGAACCATGGATTGCCCATGCCTAACTGCGTATGGCTAATCTGAAGAAGAGAAGGTTAGAGGGTAGCCATGTTTACATATTGAAAGGACGTTATATTGGGAAGGGGACAAGCTTCTTTCCTGGTCCTCCAGAATTGGGGGGGGGGGGGGGTTGAACTGGATGGCCCTTGGGGTCCCTTCCAATTCTATGGCTCTATGATTCTATGACTCTGGCTCCCACATACTCACTTGGTGAACAAAGATCGAGGGTTATTTGGCACTTTGGGCCAGCGTAACCCTTTGGGCAGAGGCAACGGAAAGTTCCAGGGCTGTTAAAACAGGATCCAGAGTGAAGGCAGGGGTCTGCCTGGCATTCGTCCACATCTTCTTCACATGTTGTCCCTGGACATTGCGAAGGAACAGAATAATAAACTGGTGATTGATAGATAAAGTTGTAGAAAAAAAGTCTTATAGGCTAGGATGAAGACAGAAAATTGGTTGTAATCAAGACTGTAGCCAAGAGGGTGTGAGGGTTGGTTGGTAGGGGTCCAACCCCCCCCCCCCCCCGAAATTTTTTAGGTAAAAAATTTGGTTTACTCATTAATTTTAACTGGTTAACCAAATCCCCATGCTAAGTCTATGAGAAGCAAAAATTAAATGAGTCCCCCCAGATCTGCAAGCACTATCTCAAGCAAATATTGACAATGTATTCACACTGTCGTTACTTACAGCAATAGCCAATATAGTGGAAGCAACCAAGTTGGCCCACCCATAACTGGCAGGCAAAGCCTACGGCACCGCCGGGGGGGGGGGGGGGGGGGGAGTTTGAAGACCCTCATGAAGGAGACCATATTTGGTGGGGGCAGTTGAGAGGGACAGAGCTACAGACTATTTAAGGCTGCTCAGCCCCCCTGCTGTGCTCTTTGCTCTTAAGTGAGGTAGGAGGCCTTTCCCTCCTTGCTCCCCCTCCCTCTACTTTAGCAGATAGTAGAGTTCCCATTGCTATGCCTATATGTAGGTCGTTTTCAACTCTTAAACATTTGAAAACATACATAAGAAGCACAATGGGGCAAGAAAGACTGGCTGGACTTGCACTTTGGACTTGTCCACCAAAGTGTATCAGTGGAGCCTGATTTCTGGTGGCCAGAAGCTGGAAAGTTAAATAGCCTCTGTGTGTCTGTCTATATATGTTGTGTGTATATGGCATTGAAGGTTTGCCATGTATATGTACATTGTAATCCACCCTGAGTCCCCTGCGGGGTGAGAAGGGAGGAATATAAATACTGTAAATAAATAAATAAAATAAATAAATCTGTCAAAATGTATTGACACAGTTTTCAAGTGTTTCTTTTGTAACTATACATTACCAATTAATAGTCATTTTCTGTTATTTTAAGACTTAAAACTTTGTAACTAAAATTGAAAATTGATTTAATTAAATCTATACAAAATATAGAATGAACCATACTGTTTAAAATATTTTGTGTTATGGAACCACCCTTCATGATTTGCTAAAAAAAAAGTTTCAACCCCCCCCCCCCCATTTTTTTTCTGACTATGGCCTTGGTTGTGATCATGAGGAAATTCAGCTGCTCAAGGAAGGAGATGGGGAGCGGGTCAGGGAGGCTTACCTTGGTAGCCACTGGGGCAGAGGCAACTGAAAGTACCTCGTTGGCTAATGCAAGTGCCCCCCTGGTAGCAGGGGCTGGAATCACAGGCATTGATCTCCGTGCCACAGTCTTCTCCAGTCCAACCTGGTTGACAGAAACAATGCAACCTGAAGGGACAGAGAGGGAGAGAAAGAGAAGGGGGAATGAAGTGGGCAAGGGTGATATGGAGAGAGGGGTGAGAGAGAGAGAGAGGAGGGATTAGGTCAACAGTCCATGGATTTGTAGTCCCAACTTTTACAACATAAAGCTCAGGAGAAGTCAGCATAATTTTTCATTATGAAAGCCTGTTCCACCCCCTACCTTGACCCTGCCCCATCCATACCCAGTTTCCGTTACCTGGCAAGTACCTCCATTGAGGCACTGCCAGTTCTGACAGGGGTCGCTGAGCTCTGCACAGAGGGGTCCCGTGAATCCTGGAGAGCACACACATGCAAAGGAGCCGGGGCTGTTCACGCAGGTCCCGTGGACGCAGGGGCTGCTGTGGCATAAGTTGGCCTCCCTCTCGCACTGGTGCCCCTCGAAACCTGCAGAAGGGGAAACCTTGACACTGACATTGGTCTCAAGACTTGCTTAATTTGTGCTTTTCTACTCCTCAGAAGTCAAAACCTGAAAATAACCAGAAGACCCATCCATGCGCAGGGTTCTCTTGGTAAGATTTTTTCAAAGAGCACTTGCCTTTAGCCTGTTCTGAGGCTGAGAGAGTGTGACTTGTCAAAGGTCACTCAGTGGACTTTCTATGACTGAAGAGGATTTGAACCCTAGTTTCCAAAGTCGAAGCCCAACACTCAAATTACCACTTGCACTCTCTATTCTGTGTTTCTACCATTTTTAGAAACCATAAATGGGTGTATGTACAAGACTCAACCTTCCACCTTAAAACATTCCTGGTTCCCTACTAGCTATTAATTTTATTTCAATACTATTATGGCGGCAGCTTTCCCATTTAACCTGAAAATTATAGGTAATCCTATGCCCCATGTCACTAACTGGATGACCCCAGTTAGAGGTACACAAGGAACTGTCTTTCCCAATGTCTTCTGATCCTGGCTTCTATCCCACCCACCCTTTCTTCACACACACATACTCAGTTACCTGGTGGGCAGGTGCAGTGGACAATCCCCATTGAATTCTGGCACTGGCCCCCATTCCTACATGGATTACTGGCACAGCCATCCACTTCCCGCTTGCATCGAGGTCCCTCAAAGCCTAAATAGAGAGGGTGAAAGAAGAAAGGGAATTACAATAAAACTTCGGAATGGTTAAAAAAAACAGAAATCTATGTAGAATACAGGTGACTCAACCAACTGTTTGGCTCTTGTGTTTCTTTGGGGTTGGGGATCTTCGTAACTCACCAGGGAGACACTTGCAGGTAAATCCTTGGCTTTGTTGGAGGCAAGTTCCTCCATTGAGACAGTGGTCTGTCACACATTCTTCCACTTCACATAATGGCCCACTAAACCCTGGAGTAAAGAGAAAATTGTTTTTATTGTGTTGTTGAAGACTTTGATGGCCAGAATCACTGGGCTGCTGTGAGTTTTCCGGGCTGTATGGCCATGTTCCAGAAGCATTCTCTCCTGATGTTTTTGCCCATATCTATGGCAGGCATTCTCACAGGTTGTGAGGTCTGTTGGAAAACTATGCAAATGGGGTTTATATATTTGTGGAAGGTTCAGGGTGGGAGAAAGAACTCTTATTTGTTGGAGGCAAGTGTGAATGTTGCAATTAGCCATCTTGATTAGCACTGGATGGCCTTGCAGCTTCAAAGCATGGATGCTTCCTGCCTGCGGGAATCCTTTGTTGGGAGGTGTTAGCTGGTCCTGATTGTTTTTTGTCTGGAATTCCCCTGTTTTTTGAGTGGTTTTTTTATTTATTGTCCTGATTTTGAACGACACTAAAATAACAACACCCCAGTGATTCTGGCCATTAAAGTCTTTGACAATACACTACTACTACTACTACTACTACTACTGTCTTTACCACCATGTCAGTTACCTTACCTGAGGGACAGAGGCACTGGAATTTGCCCAGCAAGTCAAGGCAGGAGGCTCCATTATGACAAGGCTGGCTGAGACACTCGTTAAGGTTGGATTCGCACCGAGAGCCAGTGTAGCCCTCGAGACAGCGGCAGGTAAACGAGCCAAGTGTATTGTGGCAGCTTCCGCCATGTTCGCAGGGATCTGCACCTGATGGGGGTAAAAGATGAAGCCAGAAAAAAAGACAGTTATGAATAAACACAGCCATCTGCCACTGTCAAGGCACGGGCAAGATATGTTTTCTGCTTGAAGTGAAAATGGTGTTTTCTCTGCCCATATTTGGCCAGCAATGCCATTATAAAATGGGGAGACATGTGCTTGCGGCCACAGATTTTAGGTAAAGGTTGATTATCTCTTATCAGAAATCAAAAGTCCAAGGGCTGTGGTGGTGCAATGGGTTAAACCCTTGTGCTGCTGAACTGCTGACCTGAAGGATGGGGTTTGCTCCCAGTTCTTGCCAACCTAGCAGTTCAAAACCATGGAAATGTGTGTAGATAAATAGGTACTGCCTCGACGAAAAAGACATAATATGCTCCAAACAGCCATGCCGGTCACACAACCAGGAGGTGATAACTCAGGCTCCTCGGCTTAGAAATGGAGAATAGCACATTCCCCGGAGCCAGAGCACCACCTCCAAAGCCGGGAATGAAAGGAGAAGCCTTTGCCTTTGTTTGTGTTTGTGGGTCTCATTGTATTGTAACAAGGCATTGAATGTTTGCCGGTATCTGTTTGCACTGTAATGTGCTCCGAGTCCACATGGGGGGAAGGGTAGAATATAAATAAACTGTATTGTCGAAGGCTTTCATGGCCGGAATCACTGGATTGTTGTAGGTTTTTTGGGGCTATATGGCCATGTTCTAGAGGCATTCTCTCCTGACGTTTCGCCTGCATCTATGGCAAGCATCCTCAGAGGTAATGAGGTCTGTTGGAACTAGGAAAAAGGGTTTATATATCTGTGGAATGACCAGGGTGAGACAAAGGACTCTTGTCTGCTGGAGCTAGGTGTGAATGTTTTAACTGACCACCTTGATTAGCATATAATGGCCTGACAGTGCCTAGAGCAAACTTTTGTTGAGAGGTGATTAGATGTAAATAAACTGTTGTTGTTGTTGTTGTTGTTGTTATTCTCCAAAATTCTAATGGTTCAACATACACGGACCTTGCTTCATACACAAAATTACCATATTAGAAATATTGTGCAAAAAAAACTACCTTCAGTTTTTGTATACGATGAATATAAGGCATACATGAATTTCCTCTTTCAATTTGGGTCTCATCTCTCATATATATGTCATTATGTATAGGGAAATATTCCAAAATCCAAAAAATCATTGATTTTTGATTAATCATGCTGGAGGATATACAAATGCCTAGATAAACATTCTCTCCAGGAATCTCTAGGTCGTCCAGTGCAGTTCTATAACAGAAGTCACCCAAAAAGACCTAGAGATTCTTAAAAGAGCCTATCAACCAAATCTGTGAATAATTTGGCAAAATGAAACTCACAGACATAGAGGGCTAACTATGTTCTGAATGTACATCTCAAAGTATCTAGTAAAGTTTGAGTTATAAAATTTGCATGCTGCATGTTTGCCTCCTTTGCTGAACCAATCTTAAGGGACTGAAGCTATTCAGTGACTCTGCAGCGAACTCTACTGAAAGTGGCTGACCATTCACTGAACCATTCTTCTTCTTTCCCCACCAAAAAGGGGAGAACACCCCAGAAATCGTTCCTGAAACAGCGGATGTTGAAACATTTGGAGGGGCTGTGTCTGCTTCCCACTCAACAGCATCAGCCAAGTGAGTCAGTTGCTTCACTTTGCCTAATAGTAAGTCTTAACAATATAATTCAATACAAGAGGGGCATTTTTATGATGTTCACCTTCCCCTCCCTCCAGACCACTTTACCCATCTGGCACTCGTTGATGTCTTCATTGCACAGGGCTCCAGTATAACCTTGTTGGCATGTGCAAACGGCGTGGCCAGTCAGGAGGTCAGTGTCACAGTGCGCATCTGGATGACATGGGTCGCCGAGACAGGCATCATGTAAGTGGCAGTGAAGTCCTGTGAAGACAGATTTGGCTAGGTCAGCAAGACAGTTGCCCGACTGAAGTTTGGGTTCATAGAATCATAAACTGTGGATAAAAAGGTATTATTATCCATTAAAGTTGCATAGGATCAATAATAGGAGTATCAAAAAGTATGCTGGAGAGGATAAGGAACACTAGGAGATTCAAACCATATGCCCAAAGATACCAAAGCTTTGAGAAAAGATCTTAACTTGGATAACTTTGACAAGATAAATAATAGGATAAAAGATTTACTTTAGAGGGGCATTACTGCTTATTTTCAGGAATCTCTAGTCTACATCCTCCAGTTCAATTCTATGGTCAACTTCAATCAGAGATTTCCAGAGCAGTGGTTCTCAACCTGTGGGTCTCCAGATGTTTTGGTCTACAATTTCCAGAAATCCCAGCCAGTTTACCAGCTGGTCTTACTGTTGCTACTTGGTCGTTATACAGATTTCTCAGGAGACAGACGTGTGTATTATTATTATTATTATTATTATTATTATTATTATTATTATACATGTAGTCCAGTTTAAAGCAGATAATCTGGGTTCAGATCCTAGAATATTAGGTAGTGTAGAAGGGGCCTTAAGGGACCTAACAGAAGCTGAAGAGATCAAGAGAAGGTGGCGAGACTATACAGAAGATCTGTATAGGAAGGATAATAAAATCGAGGATAGCTTTGACGGTGTGGTGAATGAATTAGAGCCAGATATCCTGAGGAGTGAGGCTGAATGGGCCTTAAGAAGCATTTCTAACAACAAGGCAGCAGGAGACGACGGGATCCCAGCTGAACTGTTTAAAATCTTAAAAGATGATGCTGTCAAGGTGATGCATGCCATATGCCAGCAAATATGGAAAACACAAGAATGGCCATCAGACTGGAAAAAATCAACTTATATCCCCATACCAAAAAGGGAAATGCGAAAGACTGCTCAAACTTCCGTACAGTGGCCCTTATTTCTCATGCCAGCAAGGTAATGCTCAAGTTCCTGCAAGGAAGACTCCAGCAAGACATGGAGCGAGAGTTGCCAGACGTTCAAGCTGGGTTTAGAAAAGGCAGAGGAACCAGAGACCAGATTGCCAATATCCGCTGGATAATGGAGAAAGGCAGGGAGTTTCAGAAAAACATCTACTTCTGCTTCATTGACTACTCTAAAGCCTTTGACTGTGTGGATCATAATAAATTGTGGCAAGTTCTTAGTGGGATGGGCATCCCAAGCCACCTTGTCTCTCTCCTGAGGAATCTGTACAAGGACCAAGTAGCAACAGTCAGAACTGACCACGGAACAACAGACTGGTTCAAGATTGGGAAAGGCGTACGGCAAGGCTGCATACTCTCACCCAACCTTTTTAACTTGCATGCAGAACACATCATGCGATCTGCGGGGCTGGATGAATGCAAAGCTGGGGTGAAAATTGCTGGAAGAAACATTAACAACCTCAGATATGCAGATGACACCACTCTGATGGCCGAAAGCGAGGAGGAGCTGAGGAGCCTTCTAATCAAGGTGAAAGAAGAAAGCGCAAAAGCCGGGTTGCAGCTAAACATAAAAAAAACCAAGATTATGGCAACAAGAATGATTGACAATTGGAAAATAGAGGGAGAAAATGTGGAGGCAGTGACAGACTTTGTATTTCTAGGCGCAAAGATTACTGCAGATGCAGACTGTGGCCAGGAAATCAGAAGACGCTTCCTTCTTGGGAGGAGAGCAATGTCCAGTCTCGATAAAATAGTAAAGAGTAGAGACATCAGACTGGCAACAAAGATCCGCCTAGTCAAAGCCATGGTATTCCCTGTAGTCACCTATGGATGTGAGAGCTGGACCTTAGGGAAGGCTGAGCGAAGGAAGATAGATGCTTTTGAGCTGTGGTGTTGGAGGAAAGTTCTGAGAGTGCCTTGGACTGCGAGAAGATCCAACCAGTCCATCCTCCAGGAAATAAAGCCCGGCTGCTCACTGGAGGGAAGGATACTAGAGACAAAGTTGAATTACTTTGGCCACATCATGAGGAGACAGCAAAGCCTAGAGAAGACAATTATGCTGGGGAAAGTGGAAGGCAAAAGGAAGAGGGGCCGACTAAGGGCAAGATGGATGGATGGCATCCTTGAAGTGACTGGACTGAACTTGAAGGAGCTGGGGGTGGTGACGGCCGACAGGAAGCTCTGGCGTGGGCTGGTCCATGAGGTCACGAAGAGTCGGAGACGACTGAACGAATGAACAACAACAAGAAGGGGCCTTAGTTTTAAAAATTGTGATTATGTTATTCATGAATTCATCCTTTGGCTGGGGACTTGTCCCCCTAAATCCCATGAAACTAGAGGGCCTAGTACATATCTATATTTCTAAATTGTCATCTATATGTATTAAGCATATGGAAATTTCATGCAAGTGTTCTCTTTGTTTGGACACAGTGAAATAAAGAAAACACTTGCATGAAATTTCATTTGACTGTGTCCAAATAGTCATCACAAACACCACAAGGGACCTTGACCCCCCCCCCCCCCCAAAGCATGTTCCTTTGATAGTCAGATTGTTTTGTCTTATAATTACTTCAACAGGAAAACTATTCATCATTAAGGAAGACATGCATTTCCTGGCTTCCTTGTTTATCCATTCCCTTTGGAGGGTCCGGTACTGATAGCTCTCTTTTGTTGGCATTATGATGCTGGTTGTTTCATACTGGATTTCATTCCCAGCTTTAAGTTGCATGTTTTTCTGCTGCAGTGCACTAAGATAACACACAGAGAGCTTGCAGAAGTTGCTTTTTTGGATTATAATTCCCAGTATCACCCAGTAAGTATATTGGGGGAATGCAATGTTCCCAAAATGTTCCACACCCATTCTTTACCCACTCTGGAAATCTTTTCTCTGCCCACCCAGAATTTCTCAGAGAATATCCTATTCTGCCTTGGTTAGACCACACCTGGAATCACAGTGTGTCCAATTCTGGGCACCTCAATTGAAGCGAGATATTGACAAGCTGGAGTGTGTCCAGAGGAGAGTGACTAAAATGATCAAGGGTCTGGAGAACAAGCCCTATGAGGAGCGGCTTAAAGAGCTGGGCATGTTTAGCCTGAAGAAGAGAAGGCTGAGAGTAGACATGATAGCCATGTATAAATATGTGAGGGGAAGTCATAGGGAGGAGGGTGCAAGCTTGTTTTCTGCTGCCCTGGAGATTAAGACGCGGAGCAATGGCTTCTAACTACAGGAAAGGAGATTCCACCTGAACATGAGGAAGAACTTCCTGATGGTGAGAGCTGTTCAGAAGGGGAACTCTCTGCCCCAGAGTGTGATGGAGGCTTGTTCTTTGGAAAGGCTTTTAAGCAGAGGCTGGATGGCCATCTGTTGGGAGTGCTTTAAATGTGATTTCTTGGCAGGGGATTGGACTGGATGGCCCACGAGGTCTTATCCAACTCTAGCATTCTATGATTTCTATACACTTCCCTTCTCTTCATTATGACGCTGTATGCTGGACAAGTTATCAAAAATCTGCAGAATAATTCATTCATTCATTTAGGACAGATATGGACATGATTCTGCTAAAGATAATTAAAACAATGGGACAGACTTTAGCACAACAGGTTAACCGTCATCTGCAGCAATTCTTGCCAATTAAAAGATTGACAGTTAGAAGTCTGGGTCAGGGTGAACTCTTGGCCCAGCTTCTGCCGACCTAGCAGTTTGAAAACAAATGTGAGTAGATAAATAAGTACACCTCTTCCTAGAGAGCAGGACAGTGTTTCCTTTTCCATTCGACCATGAAACTTTCTATCAGATGGACATGAGAGAGAGACTTGGCTCTGAAGCCCTTGATTAAGTTACCTGTCAGCACCAATTCTGCGGTTCTTACCCTTGAGACTTATGCTTCATGTTCAGATCAACCTGGACGACGTTGAGAAGTCTCAAGTGCCTTCAAACCAGTTCTTTGGCACCAGAGGAAGGCTTTGTGCCTTCAAAATATAGTCCATTGGAATTAGGGTTGTGATTATTCTGATATTCACAGCCATTGAGAAAGAGGAATATGGAAAAGCTTCTCAGCTGCAAAACTCCTTGGACCCAAGGCAACCAGAGACTGTAATGTATATTTCCTTTATCCCCTTTGAAACTTCCAGTTTATTGCCTTAAAGGGATAACTCTCTGTGAACAATAAAACCTATTTTGAGTTATCTACAGTGTTTTGGTCCTTGGGAGTTCCAGTTTTCCTAAAGGAGGACAAGAAGCAATCCCCTGAGGAAAAGATGTTACGTCCATGCCTCTTTCACTAAGAGTTATAGCCCACAGGCGCGACGGCACATGGAGTGACAGCACCCCGCCCCCCCCCCCCCCCCCCGGCCAGAACTAAGCACAGCCTCTAAGACGTCGAGGATAGGAAAGCCTATATATACCTCTATCTAGGTACATTGTCTGTCTTGTCAGTGTATAATGGCATTGAATGTTTGTTGTATATATGCTCTGTGATCCGCTCTGAGAAGAGTGGAATATAAATACTGTAAATAAAAATAAATAAATAAACAAACAGACTATCAGAGAATATTACATTATAAGCGAGACTCCTGGGATCCTGAGGAAAGAGATTGAATCCTATGGGAGCTGAGACTGGATTTATCGCTTAAAGTGAAATTTGAAGGGAATTGTGGCTTAACAGGCACAGAAGATTAGAATGTAAGGAAAGCAGGCATACTTTCACCAACTTTACCTGTCCATCCTGGGAGACACTGGCAGGAATATGACCCCAATCCATCCTGGCAGGTGCCCCCATTGCTGCATTGATTCCCTACACAGTCATCTGGGTTCACCTCACAGTATTGACCTGTGTAGCCTGCAAGAGGAGAACGTCAGATCAGTTTGGTTGGTTAGAGCAGCAGTTCCCAAACCATATTTGGCAAATTCTAGGGTGCTACAAAAATCATAGTAAGGGTTTCACAAAAAATCTTTAAATAGATTTTAATAAGGTAAGAACAATTTTAACAAATATGAACTTATTAGTATTTCAATGGAAAGTGTGGGCCTGCTTTTGGCTGATGAGATAGGATTGTTTTGTTGTTGTTGTTGTTGTTGTGTGCTTTCAAGTTGTTTCAGACTTAGGTTAACCCTGAGCGAGGGCTGGGTAAATGACCTTGGAGGGCTGTATCTGGCCCCCGGGCCTTAATTTGAGGACGCCTGCTTTAGATACTACAGAGAAGAGACTGCAACAGAATGCATTAGAGAACTTACTGTTTAAACTTTCAACCAGTGTACCTGGAGGCTAAATACATGAAGTTTGTAAGTAAACCAACTATACTTTTAATGAAGATTACTTATTTTTGTCTTGAGAGAGCATGATTTTAAACCAAATATATTTAAGAGAGAGTAGATTTATTTTGGGAAACAGAAGTAACACTTCTGAGGATCTGCTATATATTTTGTGCATTGGCATAATCTTTGTTCCTAACAGTTCAAGGAGATAACCAGGTATGTCAGTCTAACAACGGAGAAACCTAATTTGCCTTGCATGAATACTAGTGGATATATACCACTAAAGAGAAGATTCACTCAAACGAGTTGTTAGATCTTCTCAGGAAGATCATACTTTACAAAAAGGGTATGATCATTCCAAATGCCCTGAAGGCCAATTAATCTCCAAAAGGTTACGCTTCCAAAAGGCTATGGAGATTCTGATTTTCCAAAAGATTATGATAACCAAAAGGTCATCCTTTCCCCAAAAGAATTCAGACGAAGGAGTAGAACCAAAAATACCAGTCTATTTTAGCTTACTGTTTCAAAAATGTTAACTGGGACACAAGTGGCCAAGGAGCATCAGAGTGTGGTGAAGGTATTAATGAAGAAAATGTCATCAGTTAGAAGAGGCTTTAGTTTTTGTCTGGGCCTCCTGAGAAGGGCACAATTCTGCCACCTTCTCTCCTTCTTCCCAAGTTCATTTTATGCCAATTGCCTTGCACTCAATTTGAAGCAACTGAAATAAAGTGAGGAAAAATGCTCTTGAAAACGGCCCAGAAATTCCAACTGGTCCAATGGGCGGCGGCCAGGTTGTTAACTGGTGCTCCTTACAGGGAGAGGTCAACCCTCCTGTTTAAGGAGCTCCATTGGCTGCCATTCATTTTCCGGTCTCAATTCAAGGTGCAGGTGCTTACCTACAAAGCCCTAAACGGTTTGGGACCTGCCTACCTGCGTGACTGCATCTCCGTATATGAACCCACATGATCTCTCCGATCATCTGGAGAGGCCCTCCTCACAATCCCACCTGCGTCGCAAGCACGATTGGTGGGGATGAGGGACAGGGCCTTCTCCGTAATGGCCCCCCAACTCTGGAACTCTCTCCCCAAGGATATCAGACAAGCCCCAACTTTGGCAGTCTTTAGGAAGAGCTTGAAGTTGTGGTTGTTCCAGTGTGCCTTCCCAGAATAGGAAACTCCTAGCATCATGTCCCAATTGCACTTTTACTAGAGATTTAAGATTGTCTGCACACCGCACCTATCTTCAAAAACCTATCCATCTCACCTGTCATGTTCAGCATTTTAAAATTTAATCATTACATTTGGCCCAGCCTTAGTTTTAAATGTGTCATGGTGTTATTGTCTAATGCTTATTGCTATTGTTTTAATGTTTATTGCTTGTTTTATGAGTTTATTTATTGTTGTATTTGTTCTGCTGTTGTTTTATTGATGTGTTGGGCCTCGGCCTCTTGTAAGCTGCACCGAGTCCTTCGGGAGATGTTAGCGGGTATAAATAAAGGTTTATTATTATTATTATTATTATTATTATTATTATTAAATGGTAAAAGAGGACAAAAGAGAAACTGGAACGTTTGTGGAATGGGAGAGAATTAACTGTGCCTGCCCAAATGGGACAGTTAGAGGGAATGTAAAGGGACTGTATCTCCTCCTATCAGTCCATATGAGCCTTGAGATCACTGAGGGAGAGACACTCCTCTCGGTCCCACCACCGTCCCAAGTACAGTTGGTGGGAACGAGGGGGGGGGGCTTTTTTGCTGGTGGCCCTGCGGCTCTGGAACTCCCTCCCCTTTGTTATGGGCCTTTTGCTCCCAGGTGAAGCAGGCCTTCCCCAACAGCACACAACAGCAGCTTATCTTGGTCAGACAAGGCTTACATGGCCAAAGAGCTCCGAAACGTCTAGTTTCATGTTTTAGGACAATCTCAGTGGCCTGAGGCATAGGGACTTTAATGATGATGATGATGATAATGATACATGTGGTTATTTTTATGCTTATTTATATTTATGTAATTTGTGTTTTATGCAATGTGTTGATTTATTGTTTTACTAGCTGTCCCCTGCCACACGTTGCTGTGGCCCACATGGAGGTTTGGCCCATCATTGGTGGGGTTCAGAATGCTCTGTAGTTGTAGGTGAACTATAAATCCCAGCAACTACAGCCCCCAAATGTCAAGATTCTATTTTCCCCAAACTCCACCAGTGTTCACATTTGGGCATATTGAGTATTTGTGTAGAGTTTGGTCCAGATCCATCATTGTTTGAGTCCACAGTGATCTCTGGATGTAGGTGAACTACAACTCCAAAACTCAAGGTCAATGCCCACTGAACCCTTCCAATAGTTTCTGTTGGTCATGGAAGAACTGTGTGCCAAGTTTGGTTCAGTTCCAACATTGGTGGGGTTCAGAATGCTCTTTGATTGTAGGTGAACTATACATCCCAGCAACTACAACTCTCAAATGACAAAATCAATTTCTTTGAGTGAAGGACATACATTGGGTTGTTAGTTGTCTTGTGTCCAAATTTGGTGTCAATTCCTCCAGTGGTTTTTGAGTTCTGTGAATACCACAAACGTACATAACATTTTTATTTATATAGATATGTTGGGTTGGGAGGGTGATGGTTATCTGTATTATGTAGTTTTGTTTTTCTATTTTGTTTGCCACTTTGAGTCCTATCTGTGGGAGAAAAGCGGGGTATGAATAAATAAATTTATAAGTAAGTAAGTAATGGGTGAGATTTCCCCCCCTTTTAGCATGGTGTCACCTACAGGAAAAGATTGGGGGCCCCAAAAGGCCAGTTGAAATACCCCAACGCTTTGGTCTCATTGCTTACCTGGGAGACACAGGCATCCATGGTATCGTTCATCCACCTCATGGCAGGTGCCACCATTGAGGCAGACTTCTGAGGAACACGGTGCCAGGTGGTACTGGCAGAGGGGTCCAGAGGAATCGGGAGGGCAGACACAACGGAAAGAGCCCATGTTGTTAATGCACCGGCCTTGGTTGAAGCAGGGGTTCGTATCCCCAAAGCATTCATTGACATCATGCTGGCAGGTGTGTCCTTCAAACCCCGGGCGGCACTGGCAAACGATGACTGGGTAGGTGATGACGCACGTTCCGCCATTGGCACATGGGTTTGCTGGGCAGAAATCCATCAGCTGGCAATTTTTCCCTGGAGTGAGATCAAATACTTAAGACAAATTTCCTGTTGCTTCTCTCCTCTTCAGACTCCTTATTCAGGAAAACCAAGGGTTGAAAGGTCGATCTAATCCAACATCCTGTTTCCGAAAGAGGATAGCCGGAAACCAGTGGGAGGTAAGATTGCCCGATGTCCACTGTTATAGATCCCCATCTGATCTTGGAAGCCAAGCAAGCTCAGACCTGGTTAGTAATCGGCATTATCAGATGCTGTAAGCCAGGTATGGGCAAACTTTGGCCCTCCAGGTGTTTTGGACTTCAACTCCCACAATTCCTAACAGCCTACCGGCTGTGCGAGTTGAAGTCCAAAACACCTGGGGGTCCGAAGTTTGTCCATGCCTGCTGTAAGTTGTATTTCAGATGAAGGAACTGGCAAAGCCACTTCTGAATATTCCTTGCCTAAGAAAACCCTAGGAAAAATCCTTGTGGGTGACACAAGTCAATTTGATGCCCCAACAGTGTACCTTTGGGTGCATCTACACTGTCAAATTAATGGACTTTAATATCACATTTATTGCCAAGGTTCAATGCTATGTAATACTAGGAGTTGTACTTTTACAAGATCTTTAGCGTTCTCCGCCAAAGAGGGTTGGTGCCTGACCAAATGACAACTCCCCCAGGATCTCATATCATTGAGCCATGGCAGTTAAATTGGTGTCAAACTGCATTAATTCTATAGCATATAGATGCACACTTAGGTGGGGCTCACTCTAAAGGAAGTTCAGGTGAAACTGCAGCCTCATGGGCCCATCATATATGCTCTGTCCAGGGTGGCTACATCTGCCCTGGTACCTCTAATGATGCCATTTCCAGCATTTAAGCAGCACTCTACTCATGAGCTCTTGGTTGCAGAATGGGGGCAGGAGGGATGCCATATTTTTACTTTCTTCAGGCCGCCAAATGTCTTGAGCTATCTCTCCTCCATGCCAGGCATACCTGCCTGTCTCACTCAGGCATTCTTCCCCTCCCTTTGCCAGACATACCTGTCCATCCTGATACACATTGGCATTGATACTGCTTTCCAGAGAGGCGCTGACACGATCCTCCATGTTGGCATGGTGAAGGGAAGCAAGGGTCTCCCACCAGACCCTGGCACAATTCCCCTGTAAAACCAGGTGGGCAAAGGCAAGTGGAGGAGGGAGGGTTTGGGGGATGGAGCATCTGGAGAGAGCATGTGCCCCCATTCTGGCACTGTTTGTGGGTACAGGGGTCAACAAACTGGCACAATTCTCCTACATATCCAGTGAAGCATCTGTCAAGAGAAGTAACAAAAACAAACAAACAAACAAATAAGGGTGAAAATGTATTGTCATTCCTCAGATATATAAACCCATTTTCCTACTTCCAACAGGCCTCACTACCTCTGAGGATGCTTGCCATAGATGTAGGTGAAACGTCAGGAGAAAATGCCTCTAGAACATGGCCATATAGCCCGGAAAAACCTACAACAATTCAAATAAGGGTGACTCTGTGTTCATCCATTTGGCCAGAACAATAATCTCTGGCCTTATTTTCACATGAAGAATTAATCCCTGAGAGAAGACTGGGTTGTAAGAGTCTAATTCTGAAGATGAGAGTATACGTCTGAACATGGAGAGATGTATTTTCTCCCATAGAAATAAAAAGGCCCTTCCACACAACCATATAATCCAGAATATCAAGGCAGATAGTCCACAATATCTGCTTTGAACTGAGTTATCTGAGTCCATGCTGCCATATAATCCAGTTCAATGTGTATTTTGTACAGCTGTGTGGAAGGGGATAGAGTCAGCCATGTGCATTTTTATGAGGTCAGAAGGAGAAATAGAGAGGAACACCCCTTTTTCAAAATCACCCTCAAATCGGCTCGCTTTTTTTTTTTTTTGGTCGTGTCAGGAGAGACTTGAGAAACTGCAAGTTGCTTCTGGTGTGAGAGAATTGGCCGTCCGCAAGGACATTGCCCAGGGAACGCCTGGATGTTTTTGATGTGTTAGCATCCCTGTGGATGCTTCTCTTATGTCATGAGGAGCTGGAGCTGATAGAGGGAGCTCATCCGCGTTCTCCCGGATTCGAACCTGTGACCTTTCGGTCTTCAGTCCTGTCAGCACAAGGTTTTAACCCACTGTGCCACCAGGGGCTCCATTAGGCTCGCAGTGCATCCCCACTGTAGAATTTATGAAATTTGACATTGTTATAACTGTCATAGTTCAATGTTATAGAAGCCTTAGAGTTTTAGTTTTATTAGGTTTTTAGCCTTCTCTGCCAAATAGTGCTGGTGCCTTAACAAAATACAGCTCCCAGGATTCCATAGCATGGAACCATGGTGGTTAAAGTGGAGTCAAACTGTATTAATTCCACAGCGGAGATGCACCCAAAGTCTGCGTTCTGCATCTGAGCGTACCTCTGGAAATGAGTTGTTCTCCAGATGTGGTTGGATTACAAATCTCTGTCAGTCCAATTAGCCAACATAATGATAGATGGTGAGAGTTGCAGTCAATCAGAATAAGGGATGTTAGTATGCTTCCCCTGTGGGTTGCCATAGCATTGCCTTGGAGAACATAGCAAATTGTGAGAGAGGAAATTTCTAGGAGGTTATCCAGAGATATAATCTATGATTATTGTGAGTTAAGAAATTAGGTGTGGTTGCAGGATCTCTGAAGGAGGAATGATGAGACAGAAGTCCAACATTTCCCTCAAACACAAGGCTCACTGAGGGCACATCTACACTATAGAATTAATGCAGTGTGGCACCACTTTAACTGACATGGCTCAATGCTATGGAATCCTGTAGAGTTATGAGGTCTTTTGCCTACTCTTTGATCAATGATTGCTGGTGCCTCCCCAAACTACAACTCCCCAATTCAATAGCATTGAGGTTCCCAAAAGGAAATAAAACTTCGTTAAGCCTTTTGAGAAACACACGTGAATCCTGGGAACTTACAGGCATGTAAAAGTCCCATTGGAGTGGTTCTGGCAGGTTCCTCCATTCTTGCATGAAATTTGGGTGCAAGGTAAACCTGGAAGAGAAAGAAGCAGAGTCAGAGATGCCATCTGAGCATGCCATTTGAAACACGAGTCCCTTGGTACATAAGCAAATAGATGGGTGGGTTGCCCAAATGCCACAGATAGTCTAGATGGCCATCCATATAAACCATAATTGAAAGAGGGATCAAGCTGAGGACAGATCTGCAATCACGTCATAACAGGTCAAAAGAACAGTGCTGTACCAAATGGATCAGTCTCAGAGCCTGGAGATATTAATGCCTTCTAACATTTCACAGGATGCATCTACACTAGTAGTTCCCAACCTGTGGCCCATGACCTAAAATAAGGTTTGTGGCTCTAGATTATTAAATATGGTTTTCTGTGGGCAAGCAGATGGCGACTACTGGATGGTATGTGTTCTGTATCGGAAAGTAGAGCTGGTGTGGTCTTTTCCATGCAATTTTCTGAATCAGCACTCCAAATAACCGAACTGATTCGTAACCGGGTTGTTGTAGGTTTTTCGGGCGATATGGCCATCTTCTAGAAGCATTCTCTCCTGATGTTTTGCCTGCATCTGAAGGTGCTTGCCATAAATGCAGGCAAAACGTCAGGAGATAATGCTTCTAGAACATGGCAATATAGCCCGAAAAACCTACAACAGCCCAGTGATTCCAGCCATGAAAGCCTTCGACAATATGATTCATAACCCTTTTGGTACTGATGTTGGAGAGTGGTCCCTGGTCAAATTGTCCATAGTCAAAAAAGTTTGGGAACCACTTATTTACACTGTAGAATAAATACTGCCATGGCTCAATGTTATGGGATCCTGGTAGTTGCCCCATCACCCTTTTGGCAGAGAAGCCTAAAGACTTTGGAAAATTACAACTCTCAGGATTTTACAGTATTGAGTATGACAGTTCGATTGCCATTAAACTGCATTCATTCTACAGTGTAGGTGTGCTTAAGACATTTTTTTAAACCAGAATTGCTACTCTAATTCTAATAATTGTTGTTACTGATTTACAAATTTTGTCAGGGACTCTGACTGAAGATCTGGGTTCAAAATCCCACTCAGCCATGAAAAGCCTTTATGTAATCTTGGACAAGTCATGTTCTTGCAGCTTCAGAGGAAAGCAAAAACAAATTCCCCCAAAACCAGACGCTTTGGGGTTTGCTGTAAGTTAGGAATGACTTTTGAAACCACACAATAACAAAGTTTTCATTCATTTAAAAAACCAAAACACTCAACAACACAACAAGCAATACCAACACAAAAACAACTCATTCCAGTATTTTAAAAGCATGTTGATCTTCAATCATTTTTATTCTTTTTCATTATTTTATGATGTGAAAATATGAAAATAAAATTAATATTACTAGTCAGGTACAAAACTCATTTGGAACAACTAAGCAAGAGATTGGTAAATGCAATCCCTTCTGCATGCAAAGAAGACAACTCTTCGCATGTTTGTGCCAACTGGAACTGCAGTTAAAAGTATAGCTGCAGAGGTTGGCTGAAAAGTTGGCAACTCTAACTTACAACCTCATGACAGTTTAAACTGTGACTTACCCTACTTAATGTAGGCCGATAATCTACACTGCCATATAATTCAGTTTTTGAATCCAGATTATCTGCTTTGAACTAGATTATATGGCAGAGTAGATCCAGTCGTACTTACCTCTGGCAAGTGGAATCAAAGTGAACAGCAGCTGCCAATGCATCATCGTGTCTGCAAAACCTCCTTATTTCATCTCTCCAGTTCACCCCCAATTCTTTCAGGTATAGGGCTGAATGCAGATGGGTTCAGGCATCCATACTAAAGTGTCAGATCAAAACCAAGCAATCTGGAGGACAGAGGCTAAGATAGTCCCTTCAACCTCATTTCTGCGGACAACTTGTACAACTCTTTGGCATTATTTCCTCCTTGCCGTCTCCCCCCAGAAAGAACAAGGCACATCCTGCCGTCTCAGAACTCCATTGTCGAAGGCTTCCTGCCCCACACAATGCTTGGGAGGAGAAAGATTTCCTGTTACCCAGGCTGCTTTTGTCAACATGCAAAAAGGGTGGGGAATATTGGGGTGTGTTTGTATGAGGAAGAGGGCCACTAAGCCTAGGAGGGAATGGGGTACCATCAAAAATATAAAATCATGCCTTTTCACACAAAGTGACTATAGCATTATGATCCCACTTTAACTGCCATGGCTGTGTTGTGGACATGCCTCCCCACCCCCAGGTCAAAATATATTAAATTCTCTTGTTGGGACTACAGTGGGCACAAGACGCGGCTGCAAAAGCCCTTTATATTTTTAAATCTCCTTTTTGCAGACAAATGAAGGTCTGGAGAAGCCCAGCAGCAGCTACCAATCTTTTCCTTTTTTAGTTATATTGGTTTAAACCCCTGTGCCGGCAGGACTGAAAACTGACAGTTCGCAGGCTCGAATCCAGGGAGAGGCGGATGAGCTCCCTCTCTCAGCTCCAGCTCCTCATGCAGGGACATGAGAGAAGCCTCCCACAAGGATGATAAAAACATCAATTCATCCGGGCATCCCCTGAGCAACGTCCTTGCAGACGGCCAATTCTCTCATACCAGAAGCGACTTCTGTGTGGGAAGTTTGGCCCAATTCCATGGTTGGTGGGGTTCAGAATGATCTATAAATCCCAGCAACTACATTTCCCAAATGTCAAAGTCTATTTCCCCAAACTCCATCAGTGTTCACATTTGGGCATAGTGAGTATTCATGCCAAGTTTGGTCCAGATCCATCATTGTTTGAGCCCACAGTGTTCTCCGGATGTAAGTGAATTACAACACCAAAACTCAAGGTCAATGCCCACCAAACCATTACAGTATTTTCTGTTGGTGATGTGTGTTGGTTCTGTGTGCCAAGTTTGGTTCAGTTCCATTGTTGGTGGAGTTCAGAATGCTCTTTGATTGTAGGTGAACTGTAAATCCCAGCAGCTACAACTCCCAGATGACAAAATCAATTCCCCTTCAATTGCAACAGTATTCAAATTTGGGCATGTTGGGTATTTGTGCCAAATTTTGTCCAGTGAATGGAAATACATCCTGCATATCAGATATTTACATTATGATTCATAACAGTAGCAAAATTGGAGTTATGAAGTAGCAACAAAAACAATTTCATGGTTGGGGTCATCACAACTATATTAAGGGTTTGCGGCATTAGGAAGATAGAGAAACACTGCCCTAAATAAATGGGCACCTTGGTTGCGTTATCCTCTAATTCTGCTTCTTAGTGTCTCTTTGTGCCTCTTGAATCAGTCCATCTCTACTGGCCCCATAAACCCCGACTGTGCAGAGGATGACAGGATCCATTTGCAGGGCCAGGAAATCATGTCGTTGTTCCACAATGACATTTCCTTTTTCCCAGGAACAAACTACTTAATCCTGTCAACATGGACAATATCTCTGCTTTTGGATTCAATGGACAGCAGCGCCAGAGGTGCTGGACCCATTCACTGGGGACTCATATCTCAATTGTCCTTACAACAAAATACATGGGACCTGATGGCCCCCTTTGTTTGTCCCATAGCTGGGACCTGATAATCCATTCAGAACTCTTAACCCTCCCTTTGTCTCCCAGACCAGCTTGCCCCCTGTCAGCCATTGGAGAGCGGGAACCTGCATTGGAAGTGGGGAACACTCTCCTATTGGCCAGTAGCCACTGCAGTCCCGCCTCTGCAGGGAATCCTGCCCAGCTGATCATGATGTCAATGGAGCCCAGCCAATCCAGGCAAAACTGACTCCAGCTGGGGTGGGAGTGGGCATTTGAAAGGATTGTACTGTATACAAATATCTGTTTTTCAATGTTATGACATCTCAGCTTACTTTGGTGGCTTACCGCAAGTTGGCATCCACTTCAGCTGACTTGAATAAAATACCTCGTTGGCTTCTCCTTCAACTTGGTGAAATTTCTTGATTTGGGAACACTGGGTAGCTTCTTCATCTTGCTAGGCAAACGGGTCAAACAGAGACCTCCCTGGCTCAAAATATTATATCAATAAACTTGGTACCGCAGCAGAGAGTTCCACAAGTAGCATGAGCCTGGGGTTCCACAAATTGGCATTGCGAACATATGGAGGAGCTCAGCAGCAGCTACCAACACCCGGGATACTCTTTGCAACATTCTTTCCCCTTTTTATAGTTATATTGTTTCCAACCCCTAATAAACATGCACCTTGGCGTGTTGTCCTCTATTTCTGTCTGTTTATATCTCCTGGTTATATCTCTCCTGTTTTCGGCTCCTGCAGCCAGCCCGATGGCCGCTTGGGCCACATGGCCCTTGCAGCCCCCATGGCCTTCCACGTCCCTTGGAATGGGGCTTATTCTCTTCCCCCCCCCCAAACTCTAACCACCCCTTCGTCTTCCTGAACCCCACTGCCAACCCTCGCCCCCGTAGGTACCCAGTTCCCTTAGTGGGAGCCCCGGTGTCCACGGACCCCTATTTTGACCTATTTAATGTGTGCGTTTTATATTTCCATGTATAAAAATATCTTTGAAGAAGCATGCCACCATTCATGACCTTTGGCTGACCTTTCGCCAGGATTCCATGCCTTGGGAAGTTCACTCAGCTCCTACCTGGGCATCATCTGCATAAGAAGGACTCAGTCACTCATCACCTTTGGGCCAGTTCATCTCTACTGGCCCCATAGACCCCCGAATGTGCAGAGGACAACAGGATTAATTTGCAGAGCCTCCCATCCTTTTTTTCAGTCACCTGGACATTATAATACCATTCATCACTTGGGCATGAACTACCTGTATGCCAGGAGGTCATGCCCTGTTCTCCAACAATGACATTTCCCCTTTCCCAGGAACAGACCACTTAATCCCATCAGTATGGACAATATTTCTGCTTTGGACTCAATGGACAGCAGCACCAGAAATGACGGACCCATTCGCTGGGGACAATTATATTTACAATAAAATGCACGGGACCTGATGGCCCCCTTTGTTTGTTGCTTGGCTGGGTCCCAATAATCATAGAATTATTGCGGGCGGCAGCCAGGATGCTAACCGGGGCTCATTATCAAGAGAGGTCTACCCCTCTGTTCAAGGAGCTCCACTGGCTGCCATTTATTTTCCGAGCCCAATTCAAGGTGCAGGTGCTCACCTACAAAGCCCTGAACGGTTTGGGACCACCCTACCTGCGTGACTGCATCTCCATTTACGAACCCACACGCTCACTTCGATCATCTGGGGAGGCCCTGCTCGTGATCCCGCCCTCGTCGCAAGCACGCTTGGTGGGGACACGGGACAGGGCCTTCTCTGTGGCGGCCCCCCGACTTTGGAATGCCCTTCCAAAAGATCTCCGACAGGCCCCTACTTTAGCAGTTTTCAGAAGGAACCTAAAAACCTGGCTGTTCCGATGTGCCTTCTCAGATTAGGAATCCCCATCCCAAGTCCTAGAAGCACTTTATCACAACCGATGTTACTGCACACAGCACTTTTACTCCTACGTTCCTCCTGCCATCTCAGCATTTTAACCCTGTACCCCATCACGCCGGCCGAACCAGTTTAATAGTGTCTTGATGTAGTTATTGTTGTTATTTTGCTTAATTGTTTGATTTGCTTGTTTATTATTGTGTTATGTTCTATTGTATTGTGTTTGAGGCTTCGGCCTGTGTAAGCCGCATCGAGTCCTGCGGGAGATGCTAGCGGGGTACAAATAAAGTTAATAATAATAATAATAATAATAGAATCATAGAACCATTGAGTTGGAGAAGACATCCAGTGCAACCCCCCCCCCCCCGCTAAAAAGCAAGAAAATCGCATTCAAAGCACCCCATTCAGAACTATTTACACTCCATTTGTCTCCTGATGGCCCGTCATTGTTCGTCCTGAAGCAGGGACAATGTAATCCAATCTTAAAACTATGTCTCTTTTTTCAAAAGCTTCCATCCTGCCCTTCGCCTGCCATTGGAGAGCGGGAATCTGCATCAAAAACAGGGAACACTCTCCTATTGGCTGGCAGGTACTACAGTCCCACCTCTGAAAGGAATCCTCATGACATCAATGGAGATTAGGCAATCATGGCGAAGCCAGCTCCAGTACGGGCAGGAATGTCAAAGGATTGAACTGTATAAAAATGTCTGTTTTGCAATGTGATGGTACCTCAGCTTACTTTGGTGGATTACCGCAGTCTGGCATCACTTCACCTGACTTAATAAACAACCTTGGTAGCTTCTTCTTCAACTAGGGGAGATTTCTTTATTTGGAACATTGGATTAGCTTCACCAGGTGCACAGGCCTGTCGCCAGTACTGGTATCCACTTACCAGGACTCAATATCCGCACTTTAGGTTTCACTATTCAAAGTTGCTCTAAATTTTTCTATTTCAGTGAAACCTGAAACTATTATTTTAGCCCATAACTGTGCAGCAACCTTGAAAATTAAGTGGTTATCTGATTTATTGGACTCCATCCTGTCCTTTTTGTTGTTGTACTGTTTGAAAATTTTAAAAATAGTTATCTATCTTATTCCAACTGCTTCCTTTCCTTGCTATTAAATAAATTATATTCAGGATATATTCTTGACTTTCATTGGGACTTTTATTTCACTTTTGAAGTTCAGTAAAAGCATTTGACTGGGTACAATTTTTCAACTGGCTTTTTTATAAAAAAAAAAGCCAGTTGAATTGTTTATATTTATGATTGCTTAGGTACAAATAGCAAATTTTCTGGAAAGGAAGGGCCTATACAATCCCAAATGAACATTGTTGCTCTTTGCCTTCAAGTTGTTTTGGTGTTATAGTGATCCCAGGGCAAATCTACCATAGAGTTCGAACTGATGAGGAAATTCTTGGACAGAGGCAATGAAAAAGCAGAGAAAATTAAGCAAACAAACCCAAAGGATGATTCTCCTCAATGCTTCCTCTTCTATCCTGGAAAGAAGTGACAAGTGGAGTGCCATCAGCAGGGCTCTGTCCTGGGCCTAGTCCTGTTCAACATCTTTACTAATGACTTAGATCAGGGGTCCTCAAACTAAGGCCCGGGGGCTGAATACGGCCCTCCAAGGTAGTTTACCCGGCCCACGCTCAGGGTCAACCTAAGTCTGAAACTACTTGAAAGCACACAACAACAACAACCCTATATCATCAGCCAAAAGCAGGCCCACACTTCCCACTGAAATACTAATAAGTTTATATTTATTAAAATTGTTCTTCAGTTTAATTATTGTATTGTTTTTAAGTGGGCTTTTTTGCACTTCAATTAAGATATGTGCAGTGTGCATAGGAAATCATGTTTTTTTTTTTCAAATTATAATCCGGCCCTCCAACAGTTTGAGGGACTGTGACCTGGCCCTCTGCTTAAAAAGTTTGAGGACACCTGACTTAGATGAAGGGTTAGAAAGCACGATAATCAAGTTTGCAGACGACACCAAATTGGGAGGGATAGCCAATACTCCAGAAGACAGGAGCAGAGTTCAAAACGATCTTGACAGATTAGAGAGATGATTGGACAAAACTAACAAAATGAAGTTCAACAGGGACAAATGCAAGATACTCCACTTAGGCAGGAAAAAAATGAAATGCAAAGATACAAAATGGAGAACAATGCGTGACTCAAGACCAAGAAGTATGAAAAAGATCCTCTTGGGGGGGAAGGTGAACATGAGCCAAAAATGTGATGCGGTGGCAAAAAAAAGCCAATGGGATTTTGTGTTTAGATGCTCCCCCTTTATTCTGCCTTGGTCAGGCCACACCTGGAATCACACAGTGTCCAGTTCTGGGCACCACAATTGAAGGAAGATGTAGGCAAGCTGGAATGTGTCCAGAGGAGGGTGACTAAAATGATCAGGGGTCTGGAGAACAAGCCCTGTGAGCAGTGGCTTAAAGAGCTGGGCATGTTTAGTCTGCAGAAGAGAGGCTGAGAAAAGACATGATGAGGACCATGGATAAAACTTTGAGGGGAAGTCCTAGAGAGGAAGGAGCAGGCTTGTTTCCTGCTGCCCTGGAAACTAGGAGTCAGAGCAATGGGTTGAAATTATAGGAAATGAGATTCCACTTGAACATTAGGAAGAACTTCCTGGCTGTGAGAGCTGTTCAGCAGTGGAACTCTGCCCCGTAGTGTGATGGAGGCTCCTCCTTTGGAAGCTTTTAAACAGAGGCTGGATGGCCATCTGATGGGTGTTCTTTGAATGTGATTTTCCTACTTCTTGGCAGGGGGTTGGACTGGTTGGCCCACAAGATGTCTTCCAACTCTAGGATTCTATGATTTCCTTTCTGCATTTTCCATTGTTGGACAATGATTTTCTCCATGAAATTTCTCATCTTGCAATATTATCATTTTTTCCTTCCAGAAAATAACTGGAGGAAAACAAAACTCTGCATCCAGTCTGTTTGAAACACCAATTGGACCTTGCAAGACCCACTATCCCCCCCCCCCCCCCCCCCAGGATTGAGACCCAAAGCAGCTCATAACTTCAGAAACTATACAATTTAATAACACACAAAAAGGTTCTGATTAAATACTTGATGAGCAACAAAACGTGAAAAAGCAAAAAGTTATAATTATACTATGTAACAAATTTGAAAAATGATTCTGGGAGTGTTATTTCCGGTTTAATTGTGTGGTACTTGATTTGACAGTAGCTGTTATACTCCAGAAACTTTGTTTTTATGGCTTCCACAAACTCTAAACTGAAATTTCCCGGCTTCCATGGAATGTTGCCAAGGCAGTTAAAGTGGAATCATAGCACTCTAAGTATACACTGCCAAACAGTGCTAAGAGGCTCCTTGCTCTCTTAGCTAATGCTTTGCGGGTGTTGTTACGGGACATCACCAGCAGGTGGCAGTGTCCGCTACCTCTGTTTCAGGGCAGCATGTAGTCAGCCATAGCAATTAGCCAGCCACTCTAAACACTTTTGCAGAAGCATATGAGAAGCTCGGCCTGTCATTGAACATTGAGAAAACCAAAGTGCTCTTCCAGCAGTCACCAGCCAATCCCTCTCCAATGCCAGAACTACAGCTTAATGGCGTAACATAAGAAAATGTTGATTTATTTCCACTACCTTGGCAGCCACCTCTCCACAAAAGTCAACATTGACACTGAAATACAACACCGCCTGAGCTCTGCGAGTGCAGCATTTTTCTGAATGAAGCAGAGAGTGTTGGAGGACCGGGACATCCGTAGGGATACCAAAGTGCTTGTTTATAAAGCTATTGTCTTCCCATCCCTGCTATATGCCTGTGAAATGTAGACTTTCTACAGACTCCACATGCAACTCCTGGAATGATGCCATCAGTGCTGCCTCCGAAAAATCCTGCAAATCTCCTGGAAAGACAAGCGGACAAATGTCAGCGTGCTGGAAGAAGCAAAGACCACCAGCATTGAAGCAATGGTCCTCTGCCATCAACTCCGCTGGACCGACTACATTGTCCAGATGCCTGATCACCGTCTCCCAAAGCAGTTGCTCTACTCTGAACTCAAGAATGGAAAACGGAATGTTGATGGGCAGGAAAAGAGATTTACAGATGAGCTCAAAGCCAACCTTAAAAATTCTGGCATAGACACTGAGAACTGGGAAGCCCTGGCCCTTGAGTGCTGTAGCTGGAGGTCAGCTGTGACCAGCAGTGCTGCAGAATTTGAAGAGACATGAATGGATGGTGAAAGAGAGAAACATGCTAAGAGGAAGGCGCATCAAGCCAACCCTGACCAAGACTGCCTTCCACCTGGAAACCAATGCCCTCACTGTGAGAGAAGATGCAGATCAAGAATAGAGCTCAATAAGTCACCTACAGGCTTATTACATTACACTGATCTTGGAAGACTATCCTACTCGGACAACGAGGGATTGCCTGAGTAAGTAAACTCTGGATGGCACTTCCAATGAGCTGCACCAGGCATGTTTCCCTTCTCTGCCACTTTCTGCCTTTCAAGCCAACAGTTTGCAGATACTCCTGGGCCCCTTCCCTCAACCTCTCTCCCTCAATTGCTTTGCAACCCAGAGAGCCTAGGCTATTTATAAAATGAGTCCTTTTGAACCATTTTAGCCTTGTCATTTCTGCTCACAGCCAGGAGGGGCAGCACTTGACCAGCCTCAGAAAGGTTCCTGCTGCCAATGTCCTTGTGATCAGAAAGAAGAAATGGGCACTGCCTTGTAAGTTAAGCATCAGGAGCCATGGCACACTTCAAATGATAGCACGATGATCCCACTTTGAAATTTATTTATTTATCATATCTGAAGCAAATCAAGGGCACAGTTGTGATGGATTTTGAGAAAACACAAAGTTTAAAAACTTGGCAAAAACTTGGCATTTCCATCTGAACATGAGGAAGAACTTCCTGACTGTGAGAGCCGTTCAGCAGTGGAACTCTCTGCCCCAGAGTGTGGTGGAGGCTCCTTCTTTGGAAGCTTTTAAACAGAGGCTGGATGGCCATCTGTCAGGGGTGATTTGAATGCAATATTCCTGCTTCTTGGCAGGGGGTTGGACTGGATGGCTCATGAGGTCTCTTCCAACTCCTTGATTCTATGATTCTATGAAATGTCCTTTGACCAGTAGCTGGCCACTGGAGTGCCTCTGGTGATTTTTCAATCCTGGACTTAATGACCTTTGTTCTGATGGCTTACTCCTGGGCTGCAAGAATTAGGCCTTCTGTCTCCTTCTTTGTGTTCCATTCGTGAGCCATAACCAGGTCTTCTCCTTATCAGCTTTTCCTTCAATTTTGTCAAGGAAATACCCATGCAAAGCCTTGTTGTGCCAGCTGTCAGCTCTGGTTTGTAATGCAGTTTTCTTGTACTGGTTCTTTGTCTGCTGTGCTTTTAGAAGTTTCTGATTATTGACTTCAATTAAAGCAAGTTTTTGCATTATTATTATTATTATTATTATTATTATTATTATTATTGTCAACTTCCTTGGAGAGATCAAAAGAAGTAATATGAACAAGGTAGGGTTAATTTGGGCAAAGAGAAGATTCAAAAGTAAAATTTCCTCTTGACTGGAGACTTTTTTTGTTTTTGTTTTCTGGTCCCCATCCCTTCTTGGACCCAAGGCCATACAAGACTCTTCATGAGTAAAGAGATGGGAAAGCTCCCTAGGGTTGGAGTTTCCCAGTAATTCATGATGCACTATTGCTTGCCATTTTCATTGTCACACAGCAGCAGAAGGCAGCAGAGAGGAGAATACAATACAGTTACCAAATGAAACCCAACAGTGATGATTGTAACAATTCTGGCAATCCTATATTCATCTTAAAATAGCTAAAATTGGTGGAAGTCCTTGAAGTCGATAGGATCTTTAGGAGAGTCTGCCCCAGGAGAGGAGACCCTGCGGACCCACCAAAGAGGGAACGCTACCTTGGCGAGCCAAGAGAAGCCTGATTTTTAAGCAATATTTATTTTCCTAATTTCCCAGAAAAAATCTCACCAAGGTTGAAGAAGCGATTCAGCTGAAAAGGATGCAATGCCGCAATCATTTGCCAAGCAGAGCATGTGGTTACAGAAATAAACGCTATTTTTATAGAGATAGAGTTGTGTGGTTCAAATCTCCCGCGCCCGCCCCCATGCCAGTCTTCGTTGTGATTGGCTGGTGCGTTAACAGCTGGGGAGGAGGCTCGTCCACCTTCCGGCACCTGGGCCAATCAGGGAGCTACTGCAGAGCGTCAGGGCCAATGAAAAGGCTTCTACCGCTCTGGCACTTCAACGAATCAGGAGGGAGGGAGGCAGGACGAGGGAAAAACAATGGATGCTTGAATGGATTATGAAATAAGGAAATGCCAGCGGCTTAACGAGTCCCAGGAAGGGTCTTCTAATCAAGCAGTTCTATTGATTCATGAATGGTGATAATTGAATACAAACAGAAAAATCCAGACTTTCTGTGGCGACAAAACAGAAGGACAAAAGGGGCAATATCAGGTGAAGTTCCTGATGAAGTTTTCCTCACTGTTGAGAAAAACTGAGTTTTTTTGAAAAATCAACCTAGCGCAGGAAGCATTCCAGGCCCATATCTAAAGAGAACAGCTTGCTCCCCTAAATAGTATGGTCAGGCCAATTGAATCACTAGGCTTGTGTTGACTCAATTCAGTCAACCTTGTTCCTCCCCATGGCCCTCTTCCTAGGTGGGATGGAACCACTATATTGTAACTAAATTGACAGAAAAACTGACAAATAGGTGACTACAAAAACACACAGCAGTAACGAAAATATCAGCATTTACTGTAGCACTGCAGTTGCAACCTTGCAACTCAAAACATAACTGTAATTTAGGAATAGAGGCAGATCTGACATGAGTCCATGTGCATAAGAAGCTCCACAAGTAGTTGTATGGATACAATACACGGAAGCTTGCTTTATGGAAAAATGGTTTTTGTGCCAGAGTCAGGGTGAGCACCTAATCTTTCAGGCCAGCTTCTTCCAACCTAGCAGTTCGAAAACACGAATAGATAAATAGGAACTGCATTAAAGAAGGAAGTATTTTAGGAATGGCTTTTCAATCAGAAATAGGAGGAAAGTTTATGAACAAAGAAAAGTGTTATTTGGCAATATAGAGCGACAGCACGCACACACACACACACACACACGTGGCCGGAACCGAGCACAGCCTCCAAAGATGCCGAAAGATAGGAAAAGCCTAAATATTATTTATTTATTTCCCACACTTATACCCTGCCCTTTTCACCCTGAAGGGGACTCAGGGCAGCCTCACAACTGGCAACAATTCAATGCCCAACAAACAAACAGATTCCAGAAAATAACAATTACAATTAAAACCAGCAATAAAACATCGATTGGTAAAACAGCAATTAAAATCATGCAAGTTCAAAATCGTAGTCCAGTATCAGTCCATTAGTCCGTCATTGTACAACCGGCATTGAATGTTTGCCATATATGTGTTCTGTGATCCGCCTTGTGTCCTCTTTGGGGTGAATAAATATATAAATACTGTGAATAAATAAATAAATAAATATTCCACCAGAAATAACTAGTAGAATATTTGTATAAAAATAATAAATGTATGCTAAAACACTGTGGGGGAGCCCAAGTGGCACAGTGGGTTAAACTGCTGAGCTGCCGAACTTGCTGATGGAAAGGTCCGTAATTTGAATATGGGGAGCAGGGAGAGCTCCCACTGTTAGCCCCAGCTTTTGCCAACCTAGCAGTTTGAAAATATGCAAAAGTAGATCAATAGGTACTGCTTTGGTGGGAAGGTAATGGCGCTCCATGCAGTCATGCTGGCCACATGTTGGGCTTGGCCTCATGTAAGCCGCTCCGAGTCCCTTGGGGAGATGGTGGTGGGGTATAAATAAAGTTTTATTATTTATTATGTCCTTGGATGCTGGCTCTTCAGCTTATAAATGGCGATGAGCACCAACACCTGGAGTCGTACACGACTGGATTTAATGTCAAGGGAAAACCTTTACCTTAAAACACTGTTTACATCCTCTGACACCCCCCCCCCCCCCCTTCCACTCCAATATTGTCACTGGGAAAGGTGGCCCCTATGTTTTAAAGAGAAATACTCTTTAAAATCAAGTGACATTTTGGATGATGAACTATTCCTTCAGCCTATCACCCCTTTCTTTCTGTCTTGGAAGTACAGGATCCTCACCACCACTTGCCATTTACACATGTCAACAGAAGGTGGCAGCAGGGTTCAAATCTTGTGCTCAGGCATTCAGATCTACAGTGTTCCTTAATAAGTCACACTCAGCCTCATGAAATGTTCATGAGAATAAAATTTCCGGGGAAATTGCACACTAGTGTTGCCATAGATCACCATCTTGGATCTACTGGATATGCTGGCTTTCATTCTTCTTGTTTTGCTATTGATCAAATTTCAATTTCATTTTGGATGGCATATTCGCAATTAATCAAATCTGATAGGTTCTTGTGGGTTTTTTCGGGCTATATGGCCATGTTCTAGAGGCATTTTCTCCTGACGTTTCACCTGCATCTACTTCTGTTTATGTTCCAACCTTTTATGTATGAAGATGACTTCTCAAGGAGAGTGGTGTGAACCGCTATGAACTGTGTTGCCTATTTTTTATCCTTAAGTGAATGAACTACTTTCAGTTTCTACTTTAAAGCACAGTTGACTCGAGCATTTTTTTTTCTTTCGTCAGGACTTGAGTTCAGGGACACACAGAGTTAGAAAGGGCTGTCACATCCTTCTCATGATAAGGGCTAATAATCTTCTGCACTCTGAAAATCAAACTTTACCGGTGGTTTGACAGTTATGGGACTGCTTCAATGTGACATGGCATAAGGTCATAGGTCTTCATTTAGGCCTTGGTTTAGTGGCATTAGCCTGGCAAAGAAAGCCATGGCATTCCAAAAGAACAAAAGCATGAAGATATGCAAGGAGGCAGAAATAAACCAGATCATAATAGAGGTTGTCTGAAAAGTGGCACTTTATTTGCTCATTTTTAAGTATTCCTGCTTGCTTTCCTGTCGAGCTGATTTCCATACCAGTAGTGGGCTTCCCGTTATGTGCTCCCAAAAGGAACGAAAGGATGGATGAAACAGGAGAATCTAATTCCACACACAATTCTAATGGCATATTTGCAAATAATCAAATTTGCATAGGTGGTGGTGATGGTTGTTGTTATGATGACGTTTATTTATACCCCGCTTTTTCTCTCTAGAAGGAGAACACAAGTTAAAGCCATGAATGTTGAGGGCCAATTTTAGAAATCTCTTCACCTTAGTAAGGCAGAGAACCTGGTCAAAACAGGCACTATTTAGGCCTTGTTTTATTATCATTAGCCTATATTTCTGGCCAAAAAAAGCCATAGCACACCAAGAGGGAAGAAGAATGAAAGCATGAAGGCATACAAGGAAACAGAAAGAAACCAGATAATAATTGTCTGAAAAGTGTCGCTTTATTTTTTCATTTTTCAAGTATTCACAATGCCATCACAGTACAGATAGAAAAAATATAGATTTCAATATATATATATAAAATATAAAAAGCACTTATAAGATCTGAGTAATTTATAGGCCTGAGATTGTTTTCCCTTTTTTGTGCACTTTTACAAAAAACAGCAGGGCGTCGACAGAAATGTTGTGCCTGTTTACATCATCCTGGTTCCACCTCTTCAGCTCTGTAGACACATAATACACTCCCAGTCAGAAATTCCTACGGACCTCAACTCCATATATCCCTATATTAATTTGGCTATAAGAGATCATCACATACGAGGACAGTAAAAAGTGCCAATTTTTTTTAGTAAACATCATCCAATACATGAAAAAATACTAGTGCACAGGGATGAAAGGAAGGAAGGTCAACTGGTAGATCCTGGGGGCAGTTGGTGCTGGTTTCGGAAGGATTTCTGACACCAAAATAAGGAACAAGAAAACAATCACTACCCTATATCATATTGCTGAATTTATGAAGGGCTGGAATGAGTGTTTATAAAACCAGATATAACGAATGCAATGGATAGATGACAACCATGAACGGATTTTGGTTTGTGCAAGGAGTGTAAACAGAGGGGGATACAAGGGATAATTTTGTCGTCTTTGCCCTTCTAATTCCCTCTCATTCATGGATACATTTTAGACCCAAGGGTAATCTATTTAAATATGTATAACTTAAGATCAGAAGTTAAAGTTGAACAAAACTGTTCCTATAAGAGCTTCATTATTCCTGAAGGGATTGGCTGTAAACTCCCCTTCAAGGTAGTTAAAGTGCTGAAGTAGATGTCCCTTTTTCGGATACATTAAACGAGCCAGATGACAGTGGTCTATGCCTTAAACATTATTCTCTGAATATTAACGAAACATAAATTTTCAATAATAATTCAAGACCCACCATCCACTATACATGATTTTTTTTGTCTTACAAAGTTTCTTTTAAGGCCATATACAAGTATTAAATATGAAACTTATTTTAATGCAAATATTTCATCACATGGAGAAGGAGGAAGAGGCAGTGAAAGAGAGGAGATTTGGCAAATTGGTGCATTGAGGGCATGTTGTTGTTCAAGTCATTTCCCACTTCTGGCAAACCTGTGGTCAACATTTGTTCGGGGGGGGGGGGGCTTTAGCACAGCTGGTTAATCCCCAGCAGCAATAGATCTTAACAGTCAAAAGGTTGGCAGTTCGAAGCCCGGGTCAGGGTTAGCATGTGATCTTCAGCCAAGCTTACTGTCTACCTAAGCACTTCAATAACAGCTGTGAGCTGTGAGTAGAGAAATTAGGCACTGCTTTAGCAGGGAGGTAATTTACAGCACCATAAAGGAAATACTAGAAAATGCTGACAATCAAAAGGAGGAGGAAGTCTGTGAACAAGTCTCTTCATCATAGAGGATGAAACAACAGTACCCCCTCCCCCCCCCCCCCCCCCCCCCGTGGCTGGAATCCAGCACAACCTCCAGGACGCTGAAGGTGGGGAAAAATGTGGACATAATACCTCTATCTGTTGTCTGTCTTGTCTGTTTAACGGTATTAAATGTTTGTTGTGTATGTGTTCTGTGATCTGCCCTGAGTCCTGTTCGGAGTGAGAAGAGTGGAATATAAGTGCTGTAAACAAGACATTCCTTTGATTTTCTGTGGTCTCTTCTTTTGGTACCCTGGTGGAGATCCTTGTCCACAAGATGCAGATGGAGCCATGTCAGACAGTGAAAACACTCTAATTGCATTAATTCTGCAATATAAATGCCTCCCAAGACAGTACACAGTGTATCCACACTGGAGGGTTATTGCACTTTGACACTCCTTTAGCTATAGAATACTAGGATTTGTAGTTTGGAAAGGCACGAAAGGCACAAAAAGGCTTTGACAAAGAAGGCTAAAAGGTTTACAAAACTACAAACCCCAGGATTCCTAAGATGGAAATACAGTCCTTTGAAGTAGTGTCAAATTACAGTGTCCCACTGTCCCAAGTGTTTTACATAGTTGTCAACCCCACTGGAATGAGGTGGTTGGCCTGGAAGTAGAAGGGTCTCACAACAAGGCATCAAAACTCTCCAAATAATATTGGTACAGAATCATAGAGTTGGAAGAGACCACACTGGCCATCCAGTCCACCCACTGCCATGCAGGAAAAGCACAATCAAAGCTGTCTTCAAAGCAAATGAAAGAACATGATCAATTGATACCAGAGTTTCCTGAATTTGGGAAAAAATAAATAGAGTTGCATAGAGTGTGGCTGCACAGACATTTCATTTCTGTATGGGAAAATGGAGGAGGAAGCAGAGGGCTGGTTCAAGTACAGGTTCTCCTTTGGCATTGCTCTGTGCTCCCATTTGCAGAAACTGTCAGCGGGCCTCCAGCTTGATCCTGGCCGTGACAGATGTTGATCCACCTAAAAATCAATTTGGAGAGGGATCGAGTAAGGCTACATACAGAGAGAAAACTGAAAGGTTGCATTTTATAACTCAAACATGAAAGATCAGGATCAGGATGGCTCCTCAGGACAAGACAGATGGTAGCCAGATAAAGCCAGAAGAGCTCTGATTCCTTCTCCTCCTAATGTCTCACTTTGCCCCGTATGGTTTGATTAATATATTGAGGTTTGGCCATGCTAACCTATGTATTTTTCCAGATAGGTCTGAAAGCTGGACAGTGAAGAAAGCTGGCAGAAAGAGGATCAACTGATTTGAAATGTGGTTCTAGGACAGAGTTATGCAGATATCATAGGCAGCTAAAAAGACCAGTAAACAGCTCCAACAGCAAGTACATCCTGAATTCTCCCTAGAAGCAAATGCGACTAAACACACACATACTTTAGCAATGAAGCATGGAGGCTCAACAGTGACCAGATTGCATTTATTCTGAGGTCTAGAGTCAGCCTGAATTTATACTTCTCCACTTGACAGAACTTATGCTTCAAGATCAGATGGAGAGTAGCCCCTACCCTTTGCTGCCTCAGATTGGCTGTCCTTCCACAAAACCTGTGAAATCCTCTTAGGCTTTTGGGAAGGAGAAATAGATATACCCAAAGACTGCAGCTTTACTGGTGCACCAGGGCACTTGTTTTTCATGCTTTACTGTGCAACTGGGGAATCAAGAGGAGAGTCAGCCAAGGTAACAGGATCCCCCACAACAGCTTCCATTGGGAAGAAGATTACTCAGAGTTGACCCCACAAGTCTGATGTCTTGCCCAGTTCCCAGCTTCAGAAGAACTTACCAATACGCATGAAGTGGTTGGCCTGGAAGTGGAAGGGTCTCATGACAAGGTCCAGAATCTCCCTTGGACTAGAAGAAAGAAAAGAGGAAGCCATATGAGACACTCTTTGGTAAAGAAGGCTACATGCCTTGTAAAACTACAATTCCTAAAATCCCACAGCATTGAGCCATGACAAATAATAATAATAATAATAATAATAATAATAATAATAATAATATAGGTTTTTGTGGGTTTTTTCGGGCTATAGAGCCATGTTCTAGAGGCATTTCTCCTGACGTTTCGCCTGCATCTATGGCAAGCATCCTCAGAGGTATGAGGATCCTACCTCTGAGGATGCTTGCCATAGATGCAGGCGAAACGTCAGGAGAAATGCCTCTAGAACATGGCTCTATAGCCCGAAAAAACCCACAAGAACCTAGTGATTCCAGCCATGAAAGCCTTCGACAATAATAATATACTTTATTTATAGTTTGCTCTATCTCCCCAAGAGGACTGAGGGCGGATTACAGAACATATATACGGCAAACACTCAATGCCATTCTATAATTAACAAAGACAGACAATACATAAATAGAGGTAAGGCTTTCCCCATCTTTTTCCATCTCTATCATCTGAAGGCTGTGCTCGACTCTGGCCACAGGGGATGGGGTGGGGGGATGCTATCTCTCCACCTTCCATGCCGAGGAGTTGTCCATAGACGTTCTCCTAATTGAATCGCCGGCATGACCTTATGTGTGCCTTTTATTACCTCCCCACCTTAAAGCAGTACATATTTATATACTCTCATTTCTGTTTTCAATCTGCTAGGTGAGCAGAAGCTGGGGCTGTTGTTGGGAGCTCACTCCGACCCAGGCTTGAACTGCCAATCTTTTGATTGGCAAGAACCCGGCCCCAGTAGTTCCACACTGAAATAATTTGACAGGGTAGATGCACCCTTTCTTGACAGAATTTATTCAGAGAGGGTCTGACTTTGCCTTCCTCTGAGACTGAGCAACGGTGACTTCATTTTACAGAAAAAGGAAGGAAATCCAAACAAAACCCAGTCCCTGATTTTGCGGTCAAGACCGCAAAAGTCCACCCACACCATTTCTGGCTCCTGGTCCAATGCTAAAGCAATGACAAACACAACAGAAGTCTTACAAAATAAGCGTTGGCAGTTGGACTTACCACAAATTATCAACTATTTGAATTGCATGGTTAAAGCCTCTGCGCATCTGCCCATTCCTGTGAGAAAGCAATAAGGAGGCAGGTTGAGGTAACTGGACATCCCAAGAGGAAGAATCCACCTGGTTTGAAATTTAATATTTGCATTCTCTATATTTGAATGATCTCTAAGTGTCAAATGCCTTTATTAAACTATCAGTGACATTTCTTTCAGTTATTTATTTATTTATCGTGTCATCAGCAACCATTGTATTACAATTCTAACAGAGCAAAACAAACACAGAGATTAAAAAGAAAAAGAAAAAGAAAAAAACCACACAGATTTTGTAAATTTGGTATTTGGTTAAATGTCCTTTGACCAGTATCTGGCCACTTGGAGTGCCTCTGGGGTTGCTGCAAGAAGGTCCTCCATCGTGCATGTGGCAGGGCTCAGGGTGCATTGCAGCAAGTGGTCAGTGGTTTGTTCTTCTCCGCACTCGCATGCCGAGGATTCCACCCTGTAGCCCCATTTCTTAAGATTGGCTCTGCATCTCGTGGTGCCAGAGCGCAATCTGTTCAGCGCCTTCCAAGTCGCCCAGTCTTCTGAGTGCCCAGGGGGGATTCTCTCATCTGGTATCACCCATGAATTGAGGTGCTGGGTTTGGGCCTGCCACTTTTGGACTCTCGCTTGCTGGGGTGTTCCAGCGAGTGTCTCTGTAGTTCTAAGAAAACTATGTCTTGATTTAAGTCGTTGACGTGCTGGCTGATACCCAAACAGGGGATGAGCTGGAGATGTCTCTGCCTTGGTCCTTTCACTATTGGCTGCTACTTCCCGGCGGATGTCAGGTGGTGCAATACCGGCTAAGCAGTGTAATTTCTCCACTGGTGTGGGTCGCAGACACCCCGTGATAATGCGGCATGTCTCATTAAGAGCCACATCCACAGTTTTAGTGTGATGAGATGTGTTCCACACTGGGCATGCATACTCAGCAGCAGAGTAGCACAGCGCAAGGGCAGATGTCTTCACTGTGTCTGGTTGTGATCCCCAGGTTGTGCCAGTCAGCTTTCGTATGATGTTGTTTCTAGCGCCCACTTTTTGTTTGATGTTCAGGCAGTGCTTCTTGTAGGTCAGAGCACGGTCCAAAGTGACTCCCAGGTATTTGGGTGCGCTGCAATGCTCCAGTGGGATTCCTTCCCAGGTAATCCTCAGAGCTCGGGATGCTTGTCTGTTTATCTGTCTATATATCTATTTAACTATGGTGCTTGATCACTGGCATTCACTGGAATTTGGTGCTCAGCAGTGCTGAAGCATGGCATGCTACAGTTTTTCATTACAATTTACAGTCCTTGAACTTTATGACATCTCTGCCTTTGGATTTCTCCAGAAAAGATTTGCAATAATCTATTTAATGAAAAGTGTTCAATACCAGCCCTAGAAAGCCCTGGCAGCATGGGAAGATAAGCCGACCATGCAGCACAGTAGGAACTGTATTCATACTGGTCAGCACAGAACCGTCTTGAAAGCAAAAACTCCAAATACAGTAATTACTATTTTTTAAAACCTGGGAGAAAACCCCTCCAGGAATGTCTAGGTCTTCCAGCTACAGTCTATAGTTGATGAGACTACAGGAAGCTGGCCAAATAGTCACACTGGAGGACTTAGAAATTCCTAGAGAGAACATATTCATCAAATATGTAAATAATCAAATTCGCAAAAGTCAAAACCTCAGATGTGGAGGGAAGATGATCAATACGTCTATGTGCTGGTACGGCTGTACCAGGAGCTCCAACTTTATTTTCTTTCTGTTATCTGTTTGCAGTCATAGGGCAAGCCTCCTGTCCATCATAATTAAGCTTTGATTCCGCCCCTTGTTCAGGGCTCTGGGAGGCAAAGGAGCCATTTTTGGGCAGTCTCACATAAGGAAGCTAAACTATAGGACGTAGACCAGCTCGTCCCGTAGAAAAGCTTCTTTTCTCAAGAACATCCGCGGAAACAGAAATTCCAGGGAAAAGCTCCCAAGGCTCTGGCTGAGAGCTCACAGCCTCTCAGTCTCACAGCAATCAGAGGGGAAACAGCCCTGAAGTTTTCAAAGAATTCTCTGAGGGAGGACAGCACTACAGATCCACGGAACTCCATCTGAAATATCTACAAGCCTCGACTGGTAGGTCTACTCGATACCCAGACGCATTTGGAATCGGTAGTAGCACCCACACCGATGAGGCATAGATAGTAAACAGCCTGGGAGAGGTTACAAAGGTTTTTTTCCTACAGAGAAAGTACAGTTAATCAAAGTCAGGTACCAGTCCATTGAGGACTAGACTAAGAAAGCCTTGAAGTGTTGTTTGAACCATAATAAAGACTTTGTTGTATCATTAAAGACTCTAAAGACCATCACTTCAGAAAAATCCCTGAGAACCTCTCTTTGAGGCGCCCCTGGCTTCCCGCTGGGCTTAAAGTATACGTCCTATAGAAAAGTACAGCTGTTACAGGCCCAGCGCGCGACAGAACAGTCTAAGATATTCTTCTGCTAAACACACATTCAGTACTGCAAAGAGGAGAATGCCCAAGTTTCATAGTACTTACTTACCACTGACATTGAAAAATGAGAAATGGAGCAGTGGGGGGTCCATTTTGACCTGCAGAAAAACAAGGCAAAGTATTTGATTAGTGATGGAAAAGATATTCTATGAGACAGAAACAGTCCATTTAGTGACCAGAATTGAAATAAAATGTGGTCACCCTCGGCATATAGATCGAGACTAACCATCTTCAAATGATGTGGAAAGGAAATAATACACAAATGGCCTTGGTGACTGTTTTTAGGATCCACAGTATTAGTAGAATCATAGAATGCTAGAGTGTAAGAGACCTGGTGGGCTATCCAGTCCAATCCCCTGCCAAGAAGCAGGAAAATTGCATCCAGCCTCTGTTTAAAAGCCTCCAAAGAGGGAGCCTCCACCACACTCCAGGGCAGAAGTTCCACTGCTGAACAGCTCTCACATTCAGGAAGTTCTTTCTAACGTTCAGATGGAATCTCCTTTCTTGTAGTTTGAAGTCTTTGCTCCGAGTCCTAGTCTCCAGGACAGCAGAAAGCAAGCTTGCTCCCTCCTCCCTGTGGCTTCCTCTCATATATTTATACATGGCTATAATGTCTCCTCTCAGCCTTCTCTTCTGCAGGCTAAACATGCCCAGCTCTTTAAGCCGCTCCTCAAAGGGCTTGTTCTCCAGACCCTTGATCATTTTAGTTGCCCTCCTCTGGATACATTCCAGCTTGTCAACACCTCTCTTCGGTTGTGGTGCCCAGAATGTAGAAGCTTTGCTGGAAGAGAAGTTGGGTTTCTAATGGATGGTTGCTCTTCTCAATAGAAAACTATGTGTGTTTTTAATGTAATTTTTTTTTTAAAAAAAATGCATGTTTCCTACTGACAATCTGTGCACATTTTAATGCCTCTGTTTTTAGTCCTGGATGTAGCATACCTGGATTTCAGTAAGGCCTTCGACAAGGTCCCCCATGACCTTCTGGCAAGGAAACTAGTCCAATGTGGGCTAGGCAAAACTACGGTGAGGTGGATCTGTAATTGGTTAAGTGGACGAACACAGAGAGTGCTCACTAATGCTTCCTCTTCATCTTGGAAAGAAGTGACGAGCGGAGTGCCGCAGGGTTCCGTCCTGGGCCCGGTCCTGTTCAACATCTTTATTAACGACTTAGATGAAGGGTTAGAAGGCAGGATTATCAAGTTTGCATACGACACCAAATTGGGAGGGATAGCCAATACTCCAGAGGACAGGAGCAGGATTCAAAACGATCTTGACAGGTTAGAGAGATGGGCCAAAACTAACAAAATGAAGTTCAACGGGGACAAATGCAAGATACTCCACTTTGGCAGGAAAAACGAAATGCAAAGATACAGAATGGGGGGCAATGCCTGGCTCGAGAGCAGTACATGTGAAAAAGATTTTGGAGTCCTCATGGACAACAAGTTAAACATAAGCCAACAATGTGATGTGGCGGCAAAAAAAGCCAATGGGATTTTGGCCTGTATCAATTGGAGCATAGTGTCTAGACCTAGGAAAGTCATGCTCCCCCTCTATTCCGCTTTGGTTAGACCACACCTGGAATATTGTGTCCAATTCTGGGCACCACAATTCAAGAGAGATATTGACAAGCTGGAATGTGTCCAGAGGAGGGCAATAAAAATGATCAAGGGTCTGGAGAACAAGCCCTATGAGGAGCGGCTTAGGGAGCTGGGCATGTTTAGCCTGAAGAAGACAAGGCTGAGAGGGGATATGATAGCCATGTATAAATATGTGAGAGGAAGCAACAGGGAGGAGGGAGCAAGCTTGTTTTCTGCTTCCCTGGAGACTAGGACACGGAACAATGGCTTCAAACTACAAGAGAGGAGATTCCATCTGAACATGAGGAAGAACTTCCTGACTGCGAGAGCCGTTCAGCAGTGGAACTCTCTGCCCCGGAGTGTGGTGGAGGCTCCTTCTTTGGAAGCTTTTAAACAGGGGCTGGATGGCCATCTGTCAGGGGTGATTTGAATGCAATATTCCTGCTTCTTGGCAGGGGGTTGGACTGGATGGCCCTTGAGGTCTCTTCCAACTCTTTGATTCTATGATTCTATGATCCTAGTGCATATATCTTCAATTTATGCATTGTTTGTGTGCATTTTATTCGTTCAAAAGGCAAAAGTATTTCATTGTGATATAAGATACGCTTCCAATATGATAAGCCCTTAACACCTCACACCAACATCTGAGATTGACAAGTAGGCCTTACCAGCACCATCTGGGGGATGTCCAGCCTGCATTGCAAGATATGCAGAAGCCTGAACTCCATTCTGAGCTGCAAGAGGAAACACAGTTGTTATGAGAGGCTGCTGCAGTTTGCTTATTCCTGAGCCTACTGGGATAAGTTTAAGAGCTATTCAGCAGAGGAACTCCCTGCCTCGGAGTGTGGCGGAAGCATCTTCCTTGAGGCTTTTAAAGACAGGCTGAGTGGCCATCTATTAGGAGGTGCTTTGATTGTGCTTTTCCTGCATGGCAGCATGGGGTTGGGTTAGGTGGCCCATGTGGTCTCTTCTAGCTCTATGATTCTAAGTTTAAATTGTTTCCTTGAATGTTGTCCTCAATGCTTAAAGGAGGAAATTAGAAAAAGGAAATGCTCACATGATCACTGGGACCATAACTCAGCCTGGGGGCATTTGTTCAAAAAGTAAACATTCAGTAGAGGATCATTAACACAGCAGTGTCAATAGTGCCATTCCATCTGTTTGGTTTCATTTCCGGACTGCACAAGTCTCTTGTGTCATCAAGTCATAAAGTTCTGACTCTGCAATTCTATGAAGGGAAAGCTTATCATAGCTCATCAACATGCATGTTTCTGCTGGTTATGAAGTTTACTTCTGGTACTTTGCTATATTTATGGTGGAATCAACCAAACTGAGGGTTATTTCTGAACCTAACAGCTCAGATACTTACCAGAAGTTATGGAAAGTCCTAACCGCACACGCAGATCTGGAGAAGCATTGGGTTCAGAAAGACATGTAAGAAACCAAGGAGGAAGAGTCAAGGAGCAGCAGTGGTACCAGAAAGAGCATTCACAGAGTGATATAAGTGGCCATGGAGGAAACAAGGTAGGCACCTGGCATGCCAGGCCTGAAAACTAAAAGGGAGGATGGAGCAAATAGGACATGGATGGAGAATGGGGCTAAACCGTGACCTCCCTATAAGATAATCAAGGTAGGTAAAGGTAAAAGGTTTCCCCTGACATTAAGCCCAGTCATGTCCGACTCTGGGGGTTGGTACTTATTTCCATTTCTAAGCCGAAGAGCCGGCATTGTCCATAGACACTTCCAAGGTCATGTGGCCAGCATGACTGCATGGAGAGCCATTGCCTTCCCGACAGAGTGGTATCTATTGATCTACTCACAGTTGCATGTTTATGAACTGCAAAGTTGGCAGAAGCTAGGGGTAACAGCGGGAGCTCACCCCACTCACTGGATTTGTACCGGTGACCTTTTGGTCAACAAGTTCAGCAGCTCAGCGGTTTAACCCACTGCGCCACTGGGGCTCTACGTGATAATTAAGGTACACGTTACTTAATAAAGCCTCTGTCAAAAAGTCTCCTTTTTACAAAGTCTTTCCCTTTGTTCTCAGCCTAACTGCATGCTTTTTAGCAGCATCAGGATTTAAAGGGTTTTGAGGAGGAGGACTGGAGAAAGAATAGTAGAATATAGTAGCATGCCTGTTGTAAACAATACCCCCATTCCACAAAATGATCTGAGAAAGAGCCAGATTCTGCTCTAACAGCTACTGAAGCCCTGTGTTCCTGTCTGCAATGGACGAGGGAAACAGGAGCTCCTAGAATCAGTTGCTGAGCATGTGCAGACAGAAAAAGGGGGAAGAAGAGCCGCTAAGCCTGCCTCACCCACTATTTTGCTGTCCAACATTTTTCCCTTCTCCCCAGTTAGCCCAATTACACCTTTTCACTTATCCCCTTGCTTTACCTTTAGAGAGATGTGGCCAATGCTCCAAGGAGGAATGTGCCCATGAAGGCAGAAGGACTTACCACGGAATAGAGACCTCAGTCCTGTGACAGTGAACAGCAAAGACACCTCAACTCTCCTTTGTCCTGCAACACAATGTGAAAAAGCAAAGAGAGCCATAGCTATCCATTATCTGGAGAGTGAGACCCACTTTGGGCAATGCAAAGAAAATTCTTCCTTAATTCTCCAAATATATTGTTTGTTACAATGATGTCGGATTTCAGCTTGACATTGTCTCACTCACTCTATTCCCCTCTATTGACTATCCGAACGTGTCTCCCCTTACAAACCTTCCAGGAATTTAAGACCTTCTGGGGAGGCCTTGCTCTCGGTCCCGCTTGCATCACAGGTGTGTTTGGTGGGGATGAGAGACAAGGCCTTCTCAGTGGTGGCCCCTCAGCTGTGGAACTCCCTTCCTGGGGATATTGGATCGGCCCCTCCCTCCTAATCTTTAGGAAAAGAGTGAAAATCTGGCTCTTTGAGCAAGCTTTCGGAACCTCATTGTAACCAGACAATTCAGTATTGTGAATGGATATGGAACGGCTTAACAATGCAAATGGACATGGATTTTAACCTGGAAATCATTGATTTTTTTATAGTTTTAAACTGTTTTTATTATGAATTTTATTATGTGATTAAACCTGTTTTAAATGATGTATTTATGTGTCTAAATTGTTGCCAGTGTGTATGCCTCCCTGAGTTGCCTTTGGACTGAAAAGGGTGGGATAAAAGTATAGTAAATAAAATAAATAACTCTATATAAATAAAAATACAATATTCATTTATGGAATTAACATATCTATAAAACCACTGTGCAAATTGACACTAAATTTGGACACAATACACCTATCAGGCCGACAAGTGACCATCACTCATAAAAACACAGCAGAAGAGACTTAAAAGCCAAAAAACAAAAATACATTACAATGCATGCACAACACTGACAAAGGAACAGCAAGAAATGCTGTTTACCCACAAGCATAAAAAAATTACATATATTAGAAACCAACACTTTCTCGTTACTTTATTTTCCAGATCACCAGACTGGGTCACAGCAATGTGTGGCAGGGGACGGCTAGTAAATAAATAAAAGAGACGTCACTTTGACTTCTGCACCCAAACTGACCTGCAGCTCTTTCGGACTGCAGAATTTTATTGCTGTGAGTGAATACAGTCTGACAACATTGAACTGCAATGGCTGTGGAATCGTGGGAGCTGGAGCTTGACAAGAGCTTTAGCCTTGCGCTGTTATAGTTTTTTTCGGGCTATATGGCCATATTCTGGAGGCATTCTCTCCTGACGTTTCGCCTTCATCTATTTTATTTATTTGTTTATTTGGAGTGCTTCTACTCCGCCCTTCTCAACCCCCTGGGGGGGGGGGGGGACTCAGAGTGGCTTACAAAAACAGGCACAATTCGATGCCCAACAATTCACAAAGTACAATATACAATTTACAATTTAACATCAGCAATGATCACTAGTTAAAACAATCACATCAATACAATAACAGTAATAAAATCATCCTGTGGTCAATGTTCGCCGATTTATAATTCCATAATCCATCCAGCATTGTCATTGTCCTTTCTTGCTCCAGTCGTCTTTGTCTTTGTCCATCTGCCAGCTTAGCCAAAGGCCTGGTCCCAAATCAAGGTTTTTAACTTCCTCCTGAAGGAGAGGAGGGATGTTGATGATCTAATTTCCCCGGAGAGTGCATTCCACAGGCGAGGGGCCACCACCGAGAAGGCCCTGTCCCTCGTCCCCACCAGTCTCACTTGTGATAACGGTGGGGCCGAGAGCAGGGCCTCCCCAGAAGATCTTAAACTCCGAAGTGGGACGTAGAAGGAGATACGTTCGGACAGGTATGCTGGGCCGGAGCCGTAAAGGGTTTTGTAGATCAAAACCAGCACTTTGAATTGTGCTCGGAACTGGATCTATGGCAAGCATCCTCAGAGCTTTAGCCTTCTCTGCCAAACAGTGCTGGTGCTTCACCCAACCACAACTCCCATGATGCCATACCTTTCCGCAATGGCATTTTAAATTATGTAAAGTGTGTTAATTCTGTAGTGTAGAATTTATCATGAGTGATCACTTACAGTAATAGTAGAATTTGTCAGCTGCTGTTTTGAGGTAGTCATTACTGGTCATCGCCAGCAGGTGGCCGGGTCCTTTCCTACTAAATCAGTGGTTCTCAACCTTCCTAATGCCGCGACCCCTTAATACACTTCCTTTTGTTATGGTGACCCTCCAACCATAAAATTATTTTTATTGCTACTTCATAACTGTCATTTTGCTGCTGTTGTGAGTCGTAATGTAAATATCTGGTATGCAGGATGTACATTTATTCACTGGACCAACTTTGGCACAAATACCCAATACATCCATATTTGAATACTGGTGGGGTTGGTTGGGGGGGGGGGGATTGATTTTATCCCATGGGAGTTGTAGTTGCTGGGATTTATAGTTCACCTACAATCAAAGAGCATTCTGAACTCCCCTAATGATGGAACTGAACCAAACTTAGCACACAGAACTCCCATGACCAACAGAAAATACTGGAAGGGTTTGGTGGGCATTGACCTTGAGTTCTGGAGTTGTAGTTCACCTACATCCAGAGAGCACTGTGGACTCAAACAATGATAGATCTGGACCAAACTTGGCACGAATTCTCAATATGCCCAAATGAGAACACTGGTGGAGTTTGGAGGAAACAGACCTTGGCATTTGGGGGTTGTAGTTGCTGGGATTTATAGTTCACCTACCATCAAAGAGCATTCTGAACCCTACCAATGCTTGAATTGGGCCAAACTTCCCACACAAAACCCTGTTTTCTGATGGTCTTTGGCGACCCCTCTGACACCCCCTCGCGACCCCTCCAGGGGTCCCGACCCCCAGGTTGAGAAACACTGTACTAAATGCATTAGTTCTACAGGGTGGATCAGAATTTTCAGAGCACTTAATGAAATACTTTGTAGCCTTGGTCTTTCTTAGCTGGTGTTTGATATTGTTATTTCTGGACATCACCAGCAGGTGGCAGTATCTGTTGCTTCTGGATCAGGGATTTTATTGCTTTGATGACACTTCAGCGACCACAAAGGCATCCACTGGAATCCTGAAATTTGTAGTTCGGGAAAGCACTAGAGCTCTCTGGCTGAATGCCTTATCCTAAACCAGGGGTCCTCAAACCTTTTAAACAGAGGGCCAGGTCACAGTCCCTCAAACTGTTGGAGGGCCGGACTATAATTTGAAAAAAAACAACAACATGAATTAATTCCTATGCACACTGCACATATCTTATTTGTAGTGCAAAAACACTTAACAATTAAAAATGAAGCACAATTTTAACAAATATAAATGTATTAGTATTTCAATGGGAAGTGTGGGGTTGCTCTTGAGTGATGATATAGGATTGTTGTTGTTATTGTGTGCTTTCAAGTTGTTTCAGACTTAGGTTGATCCCGAGTGAGGGCCAGGTAAATGATCTTGGAGGGCCGTATCCGGCCCCCGGGCCTTAGTTTGAGGACCCCTGCCCTAAACAGTGATTTTCCAACTTCCTTGCCATGTTGCCAAGGCAGTAGTGTTCTAACTACACAGTGTCAAACAGTGCTGACAGGTTCCTTGCTCTCTCATAGTTGATGCTTTGAGACTGTTGTTTCTGGACATCACCAGTAGGTGGCAGTGTTCATTTCCTAGGTGGTTTTTTTTTTCATGTCAGGAGCTACTTGAGAAACTGCAAGTCGCTTCTGGTGTGAGAGAATTGGCTATCTGCAACGACGTTGCACAGGAGACTCCCAGATGTTTTACCATCTTGTGGGAGGCTTCTCTCATGTCCCTGTTTGGGAAGCTGGAGCTGACAGACAGGAGCTCACCCTACTCCCCAGATTCGAACCACTGACCTTTCGGTGAGCAGTCCCGCCGGCACAAGAGTTTAACTCATTGTGCCACCAGGGACTCCTTGATTTCCTAGGTATCAGGGCAACTATATCAATATTTTCTCTATGAATTCAGAATGTAGCCAGAGCTTTTATATATCTTATTTTTCAGGTTCTTCAATCAGAATTAGGCTGACTGAATAATGGGCAAATTGTGTTTCCAAGGCTCCATTTTACTGAAACCTTGAGGCTGGTTCCACCGGCTGCCAACCAGATCCTCTTGTTGCCAACCATGACCAATACCACTATTTTAAGTTGGGTCTCCTTTCAACCACCATCCCAACACATGTATTTATGTACTATCTTGTCCAAGTTGAGACACCGTTTCTGGTGCTATAGATCAGGCACCGTGTCTGGCACTATAGATTACTTAGATCCAGTAATGAGACTATTTTCAGCTAGGGATAACCTATGGTTAAAAAATATCTAAAAATGGCACTTTCTCTGGAGCAGCTCCAAAATTATGGAATGTGCTGCCAAAAGAAATCAAAGCAGCCGCCTCCTTGAAGTCTTTCAGAAAAGGAGTGAAGACTTTCCTGTTCAACCAAGCTTTTAGTTGATTTCCTTGAGTCCTTGTTGCTATGGTTATTGTATATGGTCATTGGTAGGTGCATTTATTGAATCAAATTTTGCTACCTGTTATAGCTTTGATGACTTTTTTTATGGCTTTTTACAATTACTATTTTGTCACGTGTTATAAATGGGAGCAACCACTCAGATCCAGGGCAAAGGGACACTTCCACCTGCTGGTAATGTCCAAAATATCTATCTCATAGATAAAGGTAAAGGCTTTCCCCTGACATTAGGTCCAGTCATGTCCGGCTCTGCAGGTTGGTGCTCATCTCCATTTCTAAGCCAAAGAGCTGGCATTGTCCGTAGACACCTCCAAGGTCATGTGGCCAGCATGACTGCATGGAGCACTGTTACCATCCCGCTGGAGCGGTACCTATTGATCTACTCACATTTGAATGTTTTCAAACTGCTAAGTTGGCAGAAGCTGGGGCTAACAGTGGGTGCTCACTCTGCTCAAATTTGTACCGGTGACCTTTCGGCTAACAGCAGGAGCTCACATCGCTTTCCGGATTCAAACAGCATCTCAGCACTTTAACCCACTGAGCGACCAGGGGCTCCAATGGCCTGGAAAAACCACATTGGGGGGTTGTGTAGTTTCCGGGCTACATGGCCATGTTATAGCAGCATTTTCTCCTAATATTTTGCTTGCATTTGTGGCTAGCCTCTTCAGAGAATGCCAGCCACAGATGCAGGTGAAATGTCAGGAGAAAATGCTGCTAGAACATGGCAATACAACCCGGAAATCACACAACTCCCCAGTGAGACCGGCTGCAAAAGCCATCAACAGTACAAAAACATTCATTCTATAAACTAGAGATGCTCCCTATGTATTGAGGGGGGGGGGGGGAAACCAGTCTTAAGGTGTGTGGGGACTTCCACAAAGTTGAGTCATGCAGAAGTTTGGAAGCATGGCTTGTCCATTATTTCCTTCAGGCTAATTCTGATTGGAAATGCCCAAAAATCTCTCCCTGATATGCGCTGCATAAAAGATATTAAAATGCCTGCTATGTTTCTATGCTGCAGCAGCTCTGATACAGAGGCAAATGGACACTGCCACCTGTCCAGAATAACAACCTCAAAATATCATATCCTGGAACCATTGCAAACCTCAGCCCTCCAGCTGTTTTGGACTTCAACTCCCAGAAATCCCAGCCAACTTACCAGCTGTTAGGAATTGTGGAAGTTCTGGGTACCACAGTTGAGTTCTGGGCACCACAACTGAAGAGAGATATTGAAAAGCTGGAATGTGTCCAGAGGTGGGTGAATAAAATGATCAAGGGTCTGGAGAACAAGCCCTATGAGGAGCGGCTTAAAGAGCTGGGCATGTTTAGCCTGAAGAAGAGAAGGCTGAGAGGAGACATGATAACCATGTATAAATATGTAAGGGGAAGTCATAGGGAGGAGGGAGCAAGTTTGTTTTCTGCTGTTCTGGAGACTAGGATGTGGAACAATGGCTTCAAATTATAGGAAAGGAGATTCCACCTGAACATTAAGGAGAACTTCCTGACTGTGAGAGCTGTTCTGCAGTGGAACTCTCTACCACCAGAGCGTGGTGGAGGCTCCTTATATGGAGGCTTTTAAACAGAGGCTGGATGGCAATCTCTTGGGGGTGACTATTGGAAAATAATTACTTAGAAAAATGGAAAAAAATAAAAATCGACCTAGAAAAATGGGGCAACATGAAACTATCCCTATTAGGAAAGATAGCAGCCGTTAAAATGTCAATTTTGCCAAAGCTAATGTTTCTCTTCCAAAACTTACCACTAATTAGGTCGCAAAAAACACTAAACAGCTGGAAGAAAGATATAATGCGCTTCATCTGGCAAAAGAAAAAGCCGAGAATAAACTACAGGGATATGACAGAAAGGAAGAACAAAGGAGGCCTAGCAACCCCAAACATCAAACTATACCACGACTCATGCGCATTAATTTGGATACGAGATTGGGCAAAACTCGAAAAGAAGACAATTTTAAATATAGAAGGGGAAGGACTGAGATCAGGTTGGCATGCATACCTAGGTTATGACAAAGCAAAAAAAGAAAAGCTCTTTGGTAACCATTTCGTGCGATCATCTTTAATCAAAGTTTGGAACAGACATAAGGACAAACTATATAAGAAAACCCCATTATGGCTTTCACCTCTAGAAGCTTCACAAAGAAGAATATTAGGATGGAACGACTGGCCCAGATACAAAGACATAATAAAAAAGGAAGGAGGAGAATTCAAGATTAAAACTCAACAAGAATTAAAAAACATAAACAGTAGAATCTCGTGGTTCCAGTATGAACAAATCAAAGAACATTTCAAGATAGACAAAGAAAAAGGATTTGAAGAAGGTACAAATTTCTGGGACAAAATAATGCAATCCGACAATAAATTAATCTCAAAGATTTACAAAAAACTGCTAGAAGAAGAAGGGGACACAGAAAATGGGAAAACGTATATGAGAAAGTGGAAAGAAAATATAGGAAGAGAGATAAGAAAAGAAGAATGGGAAGAAGTATGGAACAAGAAACTAAAATACTCCAAAGCAATTGAACTCAAGGAAAATTGGTTCAAAATAGCATATAGGTGGTATATAACACCACACCGATTAGGGAAATTCAATAAAAATACAAATACAAAATGCTGGAAGTGCAGAAAAGAAGAAGGGACATATTACCACCTGTGGTGGTCTTGCCCGAAAGCGCAACACTACTGGAAAACCATACAAAAAGCACTACAAAAAATACTAATGATAGATATACCCTGGAAACCAGAAACATTCCTACTAGGGATTCATAACTTAAAAATGGAAAAAAACAAGGATAAACTGCTATTTTTACTAACAACAGCTGCCAGAATAATTTATGCAAGACATTGGAAGGATAGGGAACCCCCAGGAGAAGAGGAATGGCTAACAAAGATCCTTGACATAAGAAATATGGACAAATTAACCTACATACTCTCAAAAAGAAAGGGCACTCCATCAACAGAAATAGATTGGAAACAAGTAACAATATACCTGACAGAGGAAAAAAACATGAAAATAATCACATGAAAAAGAGATGGAATTAAACAAACAGGGGAGAGCAGAAAAGTGTCAAAGACAACAGTGAGCAGAAAATAAGAACAAAAGAACAGGAAGCACCTCCAGAAGATACCGGGAAGTCACCAGCTAAATCATATCAACTACACCCCCCCCCCCCCTCCTTTCCCCACAGTATTCTCCCTAACTTTCTTTTCTGCACCCGTCACAATATCTACCACCAGTAATCCCCAAATAGCATATCTCTTACTCTAAACTTTCTACACTATCCCCCTTCTACCAACCCTATTCCCCATCCCCCTCTTCTCCTATACTTCCCCACCCAGTTATTGTATGTTTTAATGGAAATTAATAAAGATTATTTTAAACACTCTTGGGGGTGCTTTGAACGCGATGGTCCTGCTTCTTGGCAGAATGGGGTTGGACTGGATGGCCCACAAGGTCTCTTCCAATTCTATGAGTTGAAGTCCAAAACACCTGGAGGCAGGCCTGTAGCTGGGGGGGGGGGGGGGGGGGGGGTAGGGGTTCAACCCCCCCCCCCCCCAAATTTTTCAGGTTAAAAAAAACCTGGTTTACTCATTAATTTTAACTGGTTAACCAAATCCCCTTGCTAAGAGTCCCTCCAGAACTGCATATACCATGTCAAGTAAATATTGACAATTTATTCACACTGTTATTACTAGCAGTAATAGCCGATGTAGCAAAGCACCCAAGAGTGGATTCACTGCTTACTGATATAGAAAGCCACTCCTGCAATTTATTTTCAACACTTATTTTTGCGTTCCTCCAAGAGTTGGAACAAAAGATAGGGATCTAAGATAGGACAGGCTCTTCTTCCATCATCCCAGGTACCCTGTGCCCAACCTCTGCCTCCCAAAATGAGCTCAGAGGAGAGGATGGGCTGAGCCTTCCTCCCAACTTTCCACCCCAGACCTTTCCTGTCCTTTCTCACAGTGACACTGTGAACAGGATCAAGTGTGGAGCTGAAGGAGAGTCCTAATCTCACTGGAGGTTTAAGGTAAAGGTAAAGGTTTTCCCCTGACATTAAGTCCAGTCATGTCCAACTCTGGGGGTTGGTGCTCATCTCCATTTCAAAGCCAAAGAGTCAGCGATGTCCATAGATGCCTCCAATGTCATGTGGCCAGCATGACTGCATGGAGCGCTGTTATCTTCCCACCGGAGCGGTACCTATTGAGACATGCTCCTGTTCCATTTCTGAGCCGAGGAGCCTGTTGTCCATAGACACCTCCTGGTCATGTTGCCAGCATGGCGGCATAGGTTCCTTTATTATCTTCCCACCAAAGCAGTACCTATTGATCTACTCACATTTGCATATTTTCGAAATGATAGGTTGGCAGAACACTGGAGGGGTGTCCCCTCCTTTAATTTAGAGAGATGGTAAATAAGCACTGAAATCAATCCCCAAATATGCCAAATGGCACAAGAATCATCCATCCATCATGTACACCCAATGCCTAGATCCCTTTTCTGCAATTTGTTTTACACCTGTAGATCTCAACCTGCCTTCTGTCTACCTGGATGGCAACACTTTCCCCTGATATTGTTTACAATTGTTATTTTTTTTAAATCTGATCTCTTAATTGGTTGTGTTCTATTTGTAATTTTTGGGCTTGTCCCTTGTAAGCCAACCCAAGTCCCCTTGGGGAGATGGTTGGCAGGGTATAAAATAGTTATTATTATTATTATTATTATTATTATTATTATTATTATTACTCCTTCCATACCTCTGGATAGTACTTACGGTTAGCTGCACCAGGAATGTTTCCCATCTCTTCCAGTGTTTGCCTTTCAAGCCAATAGTTTGCAGATACTCCTGAGCCTCTTCCCTCAACCTCTCTCTCTCAATTGGTTTGCAACCCAGAGAGCCAGCTATTTATAAGGATGCTCGGTCTAATGCTCTCCACTGCCTCCTAGGATTGCAGCTGAATGGCACCAAGGGAAGGTGACTTTCCAGTACTTCATAAAGTGGTGGAAAGTGGCAAGAGAGCTTTCAGGCTCTGAAATTTCTGTACTTGCAAGGCACTAATACCAATGAAGAAACAAAATGCAAAATCGACTTGTTGGTCAAGACTTTCATCGGAATAAACAATTACTTTCCCTTGAATATGCAGTCTATCGAGTTCTCCAGAAGTGGGTTGCTGTAAGTTTTTCGGGCTGTATGGCGATGTTCCAGTAGCATTCTTTCCTGAATTTTCACCAGGAACATGGCCATACAGTCTGAAAAACTCACAGCAACCCAGTAATTCCAGCCATGAATGCCTTTGACAATGCATTCTCCAGAACTCTTCATAAGAATCATGATTTATTTATTTTTATTTATTTGAAACATTTATATTCCACCCTTCTCACCCCACAGGGGACACAGGGCGGAGACACAACATATATACGGCAAACATTCAATGCCGGGATATAAAACTATAAATATACGCAAACATTAAAATCACTTATATCTATTTCAAAGTCAGCTACTTACAACCATCTCAAGACACCATCCTGGCCCCGGTCAGCAGAGTAGGTTTCCTATTATTGCCCCATTGCACTGCCCCAAAGGCTCGGTCCCACAGCCAGGTCTTCACCATCCTTCTGAAGGGCAGGAAGGAGAGGGCTGATCTTATATTGCCAGGAAGTTCCATAGCCAGGGGGCAATCACTGAGAAGGCCCTGTCTCTTGTCCCTGCCAAACGTGCCTGTGAAGGTGGTGGGACCGAGAGCCGGGCCTCCCCAGAGATGTAAAGGGAGATGTGTTCGGACAGGTAAACTGGGCCAGGGACATTTAGGGCTTTATAGGTCAAAGCCAGCACTTTGAATTGTGCTTGATAGCAAACAGGCAGAATGTGGAGCTGATGTAACATGGGAGCTGTGAGCTCCCTGTTTGCTGCCCCAGTTATTAACCTGGCTGCCTCTCGTTGGACTATTTGAAGCTTCCAAACAGTCTTCAAAGGCAATCCCACATACAGTGCGTTGCAATAGCCTATCCTGGATGTAACGAGAGCGTGGACCACCGTGGTCAAGTCTGACTTGTGATCATCATCACCTCCACCCCCATAATCCTACTTTTATCTCTTGACCAAGATTCAAAGTGGCTCACATTATTATTATTATTATTATTATTATTATTATTATTGAATTCATTTATACTCCGCCTTTCTCCCCATGGGGACTCAAGGTGGCGAACAATCCCACACTTTAGTCAAGTCTGGTCTTGGTACGGTTCCAGCCAAGCTTACCTGTCTGAATGTATCTCCTTCTACATCCCGCCTCGGAATTTAAGATCGTCCGAGGAGGCCCTACTCTCGGCGCGTTTGGCAGGGATGAGGAACAGGGTCTTCTTGGTAGTGGCCTGTGGAATGCTCTCCTTGATAAATTAGGTCTTGGCGCGTTTGGCAGGGATGAGGAACAGGGTCTTCTTGGTAGTGGCCCCCCAGCTGTGGAATGCTCTCCTTGAGAAATTAGGTCGGCTTCATCCCTCCTCTCTTTTAGAAAGAAGCTCAAAACATGGTTTTGGGACCAGGCATTCAGACGGTAGGTTTGGCAGTATTCACAATGCTTGAACTTTGACAAGGACAGGCTTTGGGCTGAGTCGTCAGTCGCTAAATCAGATATGGATCTGGCTACTTGATGAATAATAATAATAATAATGTTTTAATGTATTTTAATCTTATATTTTAATTTCTTGAATAATGTTGTTGCACTGTATTTTTTATGTTGTATATTGTCGGCATCGAATTGCTGCTGCTGTAAGCCGCCCTGAGTCCCCCTTCAGGGGCTGAGAAGGATGGGGTAGAAATGTTGGAAATAAATAATTAAACAAAATTTTCAAATGCAATACAAAGATTAACAAAACAATTAAATAGCAGCCTTTAAAACTCACACACACAACCCAGTCCCACCCACAACCTCCCCAAAGCCTGCCCATTATCTTTCCCCCAAAGATAATAATAATAATATAATAATAATAATAATAATAATAATAAAACTTGATTTATATACTGCTCCATCTCCCCGAGGGGACTCTGAGCAGTTCCCAAATAATATAACAAAACATACAGAGTAAAAACAACATAACCATAAGATTAACAAACAAACAAAAAGAAGGTCTTTAAAAGCCCATCAAATGTAAAAATCAATGACCTACAAATATGATCCATGAGGTCACAAAGAGTCGGAAGCAACTGGACAAATAAACAACAACAAACAAATTTTAAAACAAAATTAAGTATACAAGGTAATTACAAAGCACCTTAAACTTTAAACTGTTTAAACTCCCTTTTCTTCTACCTTTTTGTTCTTCCTTCCTTCTTCCCCACCTCCTTCCCTCTTTTCTTTCCCTCCCTCTCTTCTCTTTGTACTTCCTCCCAGGTGATGTTTAGCTGGGAGAAGAGACAGGTAGAGAAATAACATGAGAACCACGTGTCAAAATTTAAAGGGTGTGCCATTGAGGAGAGGAGAGGTGGTGGATGAACCCTTCAAGATGGACCAGGGCACAAGGGAGCAATTGGTTCAAAGGGCAAGGAAAGGAAAGATATTTGACTGAGATAATTTTCTCTTGGAAAGTGATATAGGGTGTCTGGGGTTTGGTGGAGTCTCCTTCTCTGGAGGCTTTTCTGCAGATACTGTCTCTTGGGAGTGCTTTGATTGTGCCTTCCTGCAAGTGGGTGGGGGGACTGGGTGGCCCTTGGGGGTCTCTTCCAGCACTAGGATTCTAGGATTCGATATCAGGAGTAGGCAATACAGGGTCTCATGGATACACTTTTCTCTCCCATCCACCATCCTATCCTGACCAAGGCCCACCCTTTTGGGATCCAAATGTTTCCTGTCTTTTCTTCACTTTCTGCCTTCGAAAGAGAAGAGGAAGGAGAGGAAAGGCAAGGGAGGGGACTTAGGGAGGACCACCTTCCTCCCGACCCACACACCCTGCACCAGCCCAGCATGCGGCCCACAAGTCAGATTTCCTCATCCTACTCTACATATTCTGCGTGTGTGACTAGTTGGGACAGCCCCATGATTACTGTGAAATCCTGAGCTGCCTGGCCTTCCAAGCCCGCCACCTCCCTTTCTCCAACCTTCGCTCCCTGAGTCACCCTTGTTTGTATGATCCTCAGGTATGCTCAGGTGTTCATGTGTGTTCAGCTCCACCAAATGTTTCTTCTTATATAAAAAAAACACAGCCTGTTAATTCTGTGCCTTATTGGGCAGATTCAGGTTTGATTTTCTGGGACTGGAGAACAAGCCCTATGAGGAGTGGCTTAAGGAGCTGGGCATGTTTAGCCTGAAGAAGAGAAGGCTGAGAGGAGATATGATAGCCATGTACAAATATGTGAGAGGAAGCCACAGGGAGGAGGAGGGAGCAAGCTTGTTTTCTGCTTCCTTGAAGACTAGGACACGAAACAATGGCTTCAAACTACAAAAAAGGAGATTCCATCTGAACATGAGGAAGAACTTCCTGACTGTGAGAGCCGTTCAGCAGTGGAACTCTCTGCCCCGGAGTGTGGTGGAGGCTCCTTCTTTAGAAGCTTTTAAACAGAGGCTGGATGGCCGTCTGTCAGGGGTGACAGACGGCCATCCTTGGTCAGGATAGGATGGTGGATGGGAGAGAAAAGTGTATCCATGAGACCCTGTATTGCCTACTCCTGATATCGAATCCTAGATATCGAATATTCCTGCTTCTTGGCAGAATGGGGTTGGACTGGATGGCCCATGAGGTCTCTTCCAACTCTTTGATTCTATGATTCTTCCGTTGTCTTCCTCTTTCCCTTTCTTATTTATTTATTTTAAAAAATTATATTTCTTCCCTCCATCCCACCATCTCTTTCGGGAGGGGAGAGGAAAGAGCAAAGCTACAGGTGAAACAAGTGAATTCTCCCTAAAGAAATTACAGTCTTCCAGGAAACTCTCTCTAGGTATGTAGATTAGTTAGGTATTTTCACATTTTGAGATGACTAAAAGCTCAACAGCTCTGTGCTTCATACAAAGATTTGATGTTTTTAGCATGATCCCAGTTTGTGTATTTCTTTCTTATACTCCTATCCCACTTGGTCCTTTAGTTTCCGCTCCACCAATACGTCCCAGGATTGGATGGAAATCCATGAAAGCACATCCTGAAATGAATGAGTCTCAAAGGTGGTTCTTGATTCCTATTCCTCCTGTTTTGAAATATAACTCCAAAATTCACACACACACGTCTCTGTGTTTCTCTGTGTGTATGATTCCACCTTAAATGAGTCACTTTGGGAGCCATTGTTGTCCAAGATGGTTGCCATCATATCATCGTGGAGGAGCCACAGGATGTTCACAAATTCATCAGGGCACCCGATTTTTTGGAGGATGTCCCTGAGAGCGCTGCGATTCACTGTGTCAAATGCCTTTGCAAGGTCAATGAATGCCATGTACAGAGGTTGATTTTGTTCCCTGCATTTTTCTTGGAGCTGTCGTGCAGCGAAGATCATGTCCACTGTTCCTCTGGAGGGGCGGAAGCCATTCTGGGATTCTAGGAGGGTGACTTCTGAGAGGAGTAGAAAGCGGTTTGCAAGGATTCTTGCTAGGATTTTCCCAGCAGAGGTTAGAAGGGAGATACCTCGATAGTTTCCGCAGTCTGTTCTTTCCCTTTTTTTTTGAAGAGGGTGATGAAGGTGGCATCCTTGAAGTCTGCTGGGATTTTCTTGGTCCCCCACCCTTTTTCTATGAGCTGGTGGAGTTGGTGTGTCAGCTCAGGTCCTCCATCTCGAAAGATTTCAGCAGGGATCCCATCAGGTCCGCTGGCTTTGTTATTTTTTTGTTGGCTGATGGCATTGCTGACTTCTTCCAAACTAGACAGTGCTGCAACCTCATCCCTGGTTTGTTGCTGCAGGATTTCTGAGAGAACCTCTTTGGCCACATTGGAGCTGTGATTCAGGAGGCTTTGGTATTTAAATAAAATCAAACTATTTAAATAGATCAGTTAGGTAAATTCTCTCTGTGTGTTTGTATGCACTTACACAGATAAATTATACATGACGTCATTTATATCCTGCTTTTTCCTCTCTTAAAAGAGATTTACAGTGTTTTGATATTTTTTGGTGTTCTGTGTAAAAAACTGACAAGTATGCCAACTCGCAATCACCCCCCCCCCCCCCCCCCAATCCCATGCACAACCTCCCCAAATGCCTGCTGGCAGAAGAAGGTCTTTAAAAGCCAATCAAATGTAAAAAAAATGAATGGCCTACAAATATTAAAATAGAATAAAATATATAAGGCAATTACAAAGCAGCTAAGTACTTAAAACTGTTTTTTTTTTTAATCAAGCTTTTAAATAGATCAGTCAAGTAAAAAATAAAACAAAACAGAATCTTGTCATTTCTGCTCACAGTCAGGAGGGGCAGCACAAGGCCTTTGCAAGTTAAGCATGCCTTGGCACACCAGAAATGACAGCACTAGGATTCCACTTTAGCAGCCATGGCTGCATTCTTTGGAATCCTGGGATTTGTAGTTTGGGAAGGCACTACGAGTTGTCTGCGTGAGAATTAATAAATAAATATTTCTCCAATTTTCCTGGTTTCCATAGAATGTTATATGGCATTATGAGTGGCATTGCATTCCTATCATTGTGCAGCAGCAAGGATCCTCCTTCACTATTTCCCTAGTCTGTAAAAGGAGCTGGAAGAGTGGAATTTCTGTGTGACTGAACCCACCCCCAAATTTCCCCAGTTCTGCCACATGGTTCTCTCTCCCCCAGTTCAAATTCCTGCTTCCTATTACTTCACCAGGCAATGCCAATCTGGGTCTCAATTCCCCAGCCCTCCAAATCACCTCTCAACAAAGGATTCTTTCAGCCAGTAAGAAGCCACGCCTTGAAAACTCCTAGACCAGTGTTTCTCAACTTGGAGGGTCGCAAGCAGGTGTCAGAGGGGTCGCCAAAGACCACCAAAAAACACTGTATTTTCTGTGGTCATGAGAGTTCTGTGTGGGAAGTTTGGCCCAATTCTATCATTAGTAGGGTTCAGAATGCTCTTTGATTGTAGGTGAACTATAAATCCCAGTAACTACAACTCCCAAATGTCAAGATCTATTTTCCACAAACTCCACCAGTGTCCACATTTGGGCATATTGAGTATTCGTGCCAAGTTTGGTCCAGATCCATCATTGTTTGAATCCACAATGCTCTCTGGGTATAGGTGAACTACAATTCCAAAACTCAAGGTCAATGCCCACCAAACTCTTCCATATTTTCTGTTGGTCATGGGAGTTCTGTGTGCCAAGTTTGGTTCAATTCCATCATTGGTGGAGTTCAGAATGTTCTTTGATCGTAGGTGAACTATAAATCCCAGCAACTACAACTCCCAAATGTCAAGGTCTATTTCCCCCAAACTCCACCAGTATTCAAATTGTGTATTTGTGCAAAATTTGGTCTAGTGAATGAGAATACATCCTGCATATCAGATATTTACATTACAATTCATAACAGGAGCAAGATTACAGTTGTGAAGTAGCAACAAAAATAATGTTAAGGTTGGGGGTCACCACAACATGAGGAACTGTATTAAGGGGTCGAGGCATTAGGAAGGTTGAGAACCACTGTCCTAGACCATTAAATGCTAATCAAGGTGGCCAATTGAAACATTCACACCTTCCTCCAACAGACAAGAGTTCTTTCTCCCACCCTGGATATTCCACATATATATAAACCCCATTTTCCTAGCTTCCAATAGATCCTCAACCTCTGAGGATGCCTGCCATAGATGTGGGTGAAACGTCAGGAGAGAATGTTTCTGGAACATGGCCATACAGCCCGAAAAAAACTTACAACAACCCAGTGATTCTGGCCATGAAAACCTTCGACAGTACACTGCCAGAAAAGCCTGCCAGGTCAGGGTGGACATAAGCACCCAGCCAATGATATTTTGTGAACTGGAGGGAGAGGACTAACTGACAGAACAGGATCACTCCAAGTAATAGCCCTGCAGTCATAAAACACAAGGACACATTAGTCATAAAAAGTCAATTGCACTGAAGTGCGACAATGTGAATGTGGCCAGGGTGATTATTATGGTGCCTTACCATATCTGTCTCTCCATGAACCAGCCCGAACTCTTCGATCTTCAGGCTAGGCCTTCCTTTCGCCCTTGCCAGTCTGGTGCACATAAGGTTTGCTTATTTTCCTGTCTCTCTATGAGTTCTCCCTTACAATTAGTTCTGCCCCCTTATCTCACCCGGAGTTTTGAAATCATTTTATGTACATGCGGCCCGCTCTCTGTCATTATGTTTGATTTTCTATGTTCCGAGTATATTGTTGTATATGTTTTGATGTTTTATACTTCAATGTTATGTTGTTTATTTTACTGCAATTTGTATTTGTATATTGTAGTTTGTTGTTCGGGCTTGGCCCAATGTAAGCCGCTCCGAGTCCCCATTGGGGAGATGGTGGCGTGGCGGGGTATAAATAAAGATTATTATTATTATTATTATTATTATTATTATTATTATTGTAGCTCAAAGTCAAATTTGGAAAATAAGTTTGCTCACTTCAACTGTGTTGGGGTCATTTTGCGTGGCATTTGGAGCGCTCTCTTGATTCAAGAAGAAAGAAAGGTTTCTTGGAGAAGAAGAGGAGGTCACCCTGAGAGGCAGAAGATGGTAAAGAAGAAAGGAAAGGACAGAGGAAAAAGAGAACAAGCACAAACACTGAGGATACAGGCTCATGAAAAGGCAGTGCAGGAAATCCTAAACCTGATGTACCAGTGTTTTACTCACTATAGGGCATCCTGCCTATATTTAGAACCATGCTGAAAGCTAGTGGGTTATAATATTTATTTATTTATGTATTTATGTATTTATTTATTTGCAGGATTTACAGCCTGCTTTTCTCAGACCTAGGGCAACTCAAGGCGGGTTACAGATTAGCAACAATTCGATGCCATACATTCATAAAATAATAGGATTAAAACAATTAGCATAACAATATAAAACATATAAAAACCATTAAAACATATAATCACCAGTGTCATCCTGCTAAAAGTCATTTTCCAATAGCATCATCTGGCCATTCCATGTTCATTATTCATAGTTTCATGTTTATCTATTCTGCTGCATTTCCAAAAGCTTGCTCGAAGAGCCAAGTTTTTACATTTTTTGGAAAGTCAGGATTGAGGGGGGCAATCTAATATCCCTGGGGAGGGAGTTCCACAGCCAGGGGGCCACCACTGAGAAGGCCCTGTCTCTCATCCCTGCCAGACACACCTGCGATGAAGTCGGGATCGAGAGTAGGGCCTCCCCAGATGATCTTAAGCTCCTAGATGGTTCATAAGGAGAGATACATTCAGACAGGTAAGCTGGGCCAGAACCGTTTAGGGCTCTATAGGCTAAAGCCAGCACTTTGAATTGTGCCTGATAGCAAATTGGCAGCCAGTGAAGTTAGCGCAACAGAGGAATTGTGTGCTCCCTGAGTAACTGGCTGCCGCCCACTGGACCATTTGAAATTTCCAAACAGTCTTCAAAGGCAACCCCACATAGAGCGTGTTGCAGTAGTCTATATGGGATGTGACCAGAGCATGGACTACCGTGGCCAAGTCAGACTTCCCACGGTACGGGCGCAGCTGGTGCACAAATTTTAACTGTGCAAATGCTCCACTGGTCACCGCTGAAACCTGGGATTCCAGGCTCAGTGATGTGTCCAGGATCACTCCCAAGCTGCGAGCCTGCGTCTTCAGGGGGAGTGCAACCCCATCCAACACAGATTGTAACCCTAAGCCCTATTTGGCCTTTCGACTGATTAATATGAATTGGCTACAGTGATGGCTTGGGAGCTCAAGACTCAAAGACGTAGAGAGCCTCTAGATGTGGACTTGATGGAAAAGCGGAGCCAAGTGTGCTGGATCACACTCCAATGACAGATCAAAATGTAAATAAGCTATAATGATCAAAATGGTTAGTTTGATGAAAGAGATGTTGAAGAAGTAAGTTTTTTCTCTTGGCTGAGGCTTTTTTGTTTTGTATTTCCCAGTTTCTTATACATAATACAACATAAAAGTAAAAAAGATGTAACCAACTACTGCCTTGTAATTCCTTATGCCACCCACAGTCCTACTCCCTCTCCATGTACCATTCTCCCCATTGCTTGTCATTTTCATTTTCCACCAGAAGATGGCAGCAAAAAGCTCCAAGGGAAAAGAGACAACAATGAAGTTACATGAAGCTGCTGGACCACACTCACAACCACCATGTCAGACTACACAGAGAAGCCATTGAAATCCACAAACATGTGGACAATTTCAACAGAAAGGAAGAAACCATGAAAATGAACAAAATCTGGCTACCAGTATTAAAAAATTCTAAAATTAAAACAGCAGAGAGAAAAACAGGCAGGGACATCTAAGCACCTTTCATTAAGAGTTTGCTCCAGGCACAGTCAGCCCATTGTATGCTAATCAAGGTGGTCAGTTGAAAAGATTCACACCTAGCCCAACTTACAAAAGCCTTTTGTCTCACCCTGGTCAGTCCACAGATATATAAACCCCTTTTTTCCCAGCTCCAGCAGACCTCTGAGGAAGCCTGCCATAGATGCAGGCGAAACGTCAGGAGAAATGCCTCTAGAACATGGCCATATAGCCCGAAAAAACCCACAAGAACTGACTAAATGGTTATGCTTGTAACAATTCTGGCACTCCTATATTCACCGGAAAGTAATGAAAACTGGTGGATGTTCTCATTGGTGAAAAAAAAATAGAGACATTTTCAAAAACCGTCTCAGTCCCATTGTCAACATCTTGCCTTTTCAAGCACTACTTCAGTGCAGTTATCCATGGTGCCATTGTCATGGACGTTTTACTCATATTGACAAGTACACAGAATCATAGAATCCTAGATGTGGCGTACCTGGACTTCAGTAACGCCTTCGACAAGGTCTCCCATGACCTTCTGGCAAACAAACTAGTCCAATGTGGGCTAGGCAAAACTATGGTGAGGTGGATCTGTAATTGGTTAAATGGACGAACCCAGTCAGAGGGTGCTCACTAATGCTTCCTCTTCATCTTAGAAAGCACATGTCAGATTCGTTCATGAAAAATATTTTTGTAGTTTAAATAGCGGGATATTTTTTATTTAAATAATAATAATTTATGCTTAAACACTACATAAAAATGGTATAGGCAATCATTTTGGTGCCCCCTTCTGGTATTGTCACCTAGTGCAGTTTGCACTGGAAGACTTGGATTTGCATATGCATGTTGAGAACTGGGAAGCCCTGGCCCTTGAGCGCTCCAGCTGGAGGCCAACTGTGACCAGCAGTGCTGTAGAATTTGAAAAGGCACAAATGGAGGGCGAAAGAGAGAAACATTCAAAGAGGAAGACGTGTCAAGCCAACCCCGACCGGGCTCACCTTCCACCTGGAAATCAGTGCCCTCACTGCAGGAGAAGATGCAGATCAAGAATAGGGCTCCACAGTCACCTATGGACCCACCGCCAGTACACTGATCCTGAAAGACTATCCTACTCAGGCAACGAGGGATTGCCTAAGTAAGTAAGCAGTTTGCACCCTTGGCACACTGGGAAAGCTGGCTCCTGTGTTTTAAAGAGTAATATTTGAAAAGTGCCAGCAGGTGAAATTTGGTAGGTGAACCATTTTTTTTTTTTGCCTATATCTACCCCGGTGGCGCAGTGGGTAAAAGCACTGAGCTGCTGAGCTTGTTGATCGAAAGGTCGCAGGTTCGATTCCGGGGAGCGGCATGAGCTTCCGCTGTCAGCTCTAGCTTCTGCCAACCTAGCAGTTCGAAAACATGCAAATGTGAGTAGATCAATAGGTACCGCTCTGGCGGGAAGGTAACGGTGCTCCATGCAGTCATGCCGGCCACATGACCTTGGAGGTGTCTACGGACAACGCTGGCTCTTCGGCTTAGAAATTGAGATGAGCACCACACCCCAGAGTCAGACATGACTGGACTTAATGTCAGGGGACTACCTTTACCTACCCCTTAGTCTATCAGAAGTACAGGATCCTCCTCACTGCTTACAATTTTTAAATTGTTGGAATATTTTTCACCAATGAGAATTTTTGCCAATTTCCCCAACATTAAGGCAAATATAGGATTGCCAGAATTGTTACAATTACAATAATTTGGTTTCGTGTAATGTTGTTGTATTTGCCTCTCAGCTGGAGATTCCTGCTGCCATCTTCTGTTGGACAATGAAAATGACAAGCAACGGAGAGTGGTGTAGGGTTGCTGAGTCGGACCAGGTGGTGGCATAAGGAACTACAGTACTGAATGACACTAACCCTAGTGAGCTACTCAGAATATCTCTTTGCCCAACCTAAGCCCTTCTGGTCTTTAAATGAGCAGCGGCTTAAAGAGCTGGGCGTGTTTAGCCTGCAGAAGAGAAGGCTGAGAGGAGACACGATGAGGGCCATGGATCAAGAGGTGGGGGGAAGTCATAGGGAGGAGGGAGCAGGCTTATTTTCTGCTGCCCTGGAGACTGGGGTGTAATGGAACAATGTTTTCAAACTATGTAAAAGGAGATTCCACCCGAACATGAGGAAGAACTTCCTAACTGTGAGAAAGGCTGTTCAGCAGTGGAACTCTCTGCTCTAGAGTGTGGTGGAGGCGCCTTCTCTAGAAGCCTTTAAACAAAGGCTGGATGGCCATCTGTCGGGGGTGCTTTGAAGGCAATTTTCCTGCTTCTTGGCAGAATAGGGTTGGACTGGATGGCCCATGAGGTCTCTCCCAACTCTATGATTCTATATTAGTTAGTATTTATATTTCAACTTCTGGGAAGTGATTCAGTACATTTGGTTCTTCTCTCCATTCCCTTCACAGAGAAAGTGGCTGGCCCTTAAGCCCACCTCCAGAGTCTCATGGCTCTCTGGACCCTTCCAGACAGCACCCAAAATGAGGGCCATGTTGGATTTTACTTGAGGTGTCCAAACGTCACCTCAGGTAAAAGCAAATTAATTCAGGACAAAGCAGCTAAACCTTGTTTTGTCCCAAATTAATTAGATACTCCATTAAACCTAGGACTTCCTGAAAGGCCTAGGTCTAATAAGGTATGGGGCCTGTGGGGACTGACCCACAGGCAGTCTCGCAACTACCCAGGAGTCAGTCCTTTCAGGCTCCCGGAGCCCTAAAGGTGTGAGATGGCAAGATGGGAATGCTGGGCCCAGTAGTTTAAAGAGAAATACTTGAAGAGTCCCAGCAAGTGAAACTGAAAGGTTACCACTCCTTGTTCTGTCTTGGAAGGACAGGATCCCCTGCACTACTTGTCATTTTTGCATTTCAGCAGAAGGTGGCAGCAGGATTCAAATCCTGTGCTGAAACACAAACCATTTGGGTGTTCCTGTGTAAGCCATGCTCTCTCAGACTAAGAGGAAGATTATGAGAAGAGAATTGGATGATAGGATTACTGTATATTGTTGCGGTGACAAAGGCACCACAACAAACTAAATTGTGGAAAAAAGACAGCCATGTCCTTTCTCTCATACCCAGCTCTAAGTAAATCTAGGTTCATGGGAAAATAAAGAAGTTTCTTGGAGAAGGAAGGGGAAATCGGCACAGGACATCAAAGGTGTGAGAGCAGAAAGGAACAGAACATACCTCAATATTGTAGCTAAAATGCCAGAAAATTTGACAAAATTAGCAACTGTATCATTATAATCATCATTATGCTTTTCCTTTTGCCTCGACTCTGGGCACAAAGCAGCACATGCTTGTCTCATGTGGCTCTAACCAGATCACATATACATTAGAACAGTGTTTCTCAGCCTTGAGGTTGGGACTCCTGGGGAAGTTGTGAGGGGGTGTCAGAGGGATCGCCAAAGATCATCAGAAGAAACAGTATTTTCTGTTGGCCATGGGGGTTCTGTGTGGGAATTTTGGCCCAATTCTATCGTTGGTGGGGTTCAGAATACTCTTTGATTATAGGAGAACTATAAATCCCAGGAACTACAACTCCCAAATGTGAAGATCTATTGTCCCTAAACTCCACCAGTGTTCACATTTGGGTTTATTGAGTATCCGTGCCAAGTTTGGTCCAGATCCATCATTGTTTGAGTCTACAGTGTGAACAATGGCTTCAAACTACAAGAAAGGAGATACCATCTGAAGATGAGGAAGAACTTCCTGACTGTGAGAGCCAGGCCCGTAGCCAGGATTTTTATTCGGGGGGGGGGGGGGGGGCTGAGTCTGAGTGAAAGAGGGTCTACCCTAGCAAACCTTTTGTATCGTTACCCCAATACCCTCATGCATATGGGATATATTGAGCATGGTGATCAGATCATGATATGAATAAACATAACAGTTTAAATAATGTACCAGTAAGGCCTTCTCACGGACCACCATGAAAATTTCGGGGGGGGGGGGGGGCTGAAGTCCCCCCAAGCCTCCCCCCACTGGCTACATGCCTGGTGAGAGCCATTCAGCAGTGGAACTCTGTCCCAGAGTGTGGTGGAGGCTCCTTCTTTGGAAGCTTTTAAACAGAAGCTGGATGGCCATCTATCGGGGGTGTTTTGAATGCAATATTCCTGCTTCTTGGCAGGGGGTTGGACTGGATAGCCCATGAGGTCTCCTCCAACTCTATGATTCTACAGTGCTCTCTGGATGTAGGTGAACTATAACTCAAAAACTCAAGGCCACCAAGCCTTTCCAGTATTTTCTGTTGGTCATGGGAGTTCTGAGTGCCAAGATTGGTTCAATTCCATCACTGGTGGAGTTCAAACTGCTCTTTGATTGTAGGAGAACTATAAATCCCAGCAACTACAACTCCCAAATGACAAAATCAATCCCCTCCAACCCCACCAGTATTCAAATGGGCATATTGGGTATTTGTGCAAGATTTGGTCCAATGAATGAAAATACATCCTGCATATCAGGTATTACCATTACGATTCATACCAGTAGCAAAATTACAGTTATGAAGTAGCAATGAAAATAATTTTATGGTTGGGGGCCACCATAACATGAGGAACTGTATTAAGGGGTTGTGGCATTTGGAAGGCTGAGAAACACTCCATTAGAAGGTCAAAAAAGTAAATGAGGATACAGTTTTATCCTAGTATGTATTTTGATATAAGCTTGGTTTATTAAAAATGTTTGTGGTTATTTCTAACTCGAGAGTTAGTTTGATAAAACACAGCACAAAGATTGTATACACCGTCATTAGTGCCCTCCATCTGATGGGGTGCCAAGGTGCAGTTTCCAACCCCTAGTGACCCCACTCAGAAAGCTGAGGCCTATGTGAAATACCTGGAGAGTCCCAGAAAGTGAAATTCAGGACGTGAATCATTCCTTCATCCTGTCAGCTCATTGACTCTTCTGTCTTGGAAGCACACTGCTTGACATTTTTATATGTCAACAGAAGATGGCAGCAGACTAATCCAAAAGAGAGGGAAAACAATACAATTACATGAAACAGAAAGGTTAGGGATGGGCAACCCTATGTTTCTCATTGTTGTTGTTGTTCATTCGTTCAGTCGTCTCAGACTCTTCGTGACCTCATGGACCAGCCCACGCCAGAGCTCCCTGTCGGCCGTCACCACCCCCAGCTCCTTCAAGGTCAAGCCAGTCACTTCAAGGATGCCATCCATCCATCTTGCCCTTGGTCGGCCCCTCTTCCTTTTACCTTCCACTTTCCCCAGCATCATTGTCTCCTCTAGGCATACAGTTGTGAAAATTGGTGGAATTTTTTTTTTACCAAGGAGGACATCCTGGGGGGAAAAAAACCCTCAAATACTTCTGATCCCAAACATTTCAGACATACAACACTCAACTTGTACCACTTTTCCAGAAGTTTCCCCTGGCACATGTATGTCGAACTCAAGAGCCATAGAGTAAATCTGGCTCTCTGTGTCACTCGGGACTGTGGCACAGCTGGCTGGGAGTCAGCTGCATTACATCATGACTGACCAAAAGGTCATGAGTTCGAATCCAGCCCGGGTTGGAGTGAGCTTCTGACCAATTTGTGTAGCTTGCTGTTGACCTTTGCTGTTGCATCTGTCAAGTAGGAAATTTAAGTACCGCTTATGCGAGGAGGTTAATTTAACAAATTTATGACACCATAAAAATCTCTAGCAAGCATGCTAAGAATGAGGAAGTTCAAAGCCAGCCCAAGTTGGAGTGAGCTTCCGACCAATTTGTGTAGCTTGCTGTCGACCTTTGCTGTTGCATCTGTCAAGTAGGAAATTTAAGTACCACTTATGCGGGGAGGCTAATTGAACAAATTTATGACGCCATAAAAATCTCTAGCAAGCATGCTAAGAATGAGGAAGTTCGAAGCCAGCCCAAGTTGGAGTGAGCTTCCAACCAATTTGTGTAGCTTGCTGTCGACTTTTGCAGTTACATCTGTCAAGTAGGAAATTTAGGTACCGCTTATGCGGGGAAGCTAATTTAACAAATTTACAATGTCATAAAAATATCTAGCAAGCATGGTAAAAATGAGGAAGTACTCCATCAGTGTCACAAATGGATGGTGAAGCAACTGCTCTCCTGGTGGCCAGAATGCCCTCATGAAGCTGGAATGTTAAATTGCCTCTGTGTGTCTGTCCATGTATGTTGTGTGTCTATGGAATTGAATGTTTGCCATGGATATGTACATTGTAATCCACCCTGCTTGCTAGAGATTTTTATGGCTTTGTAAATTAGCCTCCCCATAAGCGGTACCTAAATTTCCTACTTGACAGAAGCAACTGTCTTTCGGGCTGCAAAGGTCAACAGCAAGCTACACAAAATTGGTCGGAAGCTCACTCCGACCCGGGCTGGCTTCAAACTCATGACCTTCTGGTCAGTAGTGATCTTAATGCAGCTGACTCCCAGCCAGCTGCGCCACAGTCCCGGCTATGTAAGACAAAAAAACATGCCCTCTGTATCCATGATTCTGTGTTCATGGACTCAATGGACCTTTGAAGGCAAGGATAAGGCTGGTGTGGCCCTCAATGGAAATAAACTTGACACCTCTGTTCTGGCATTTATGTCAGGCATCCTCAAACTAGGCCTTCCAGCTGTTTGAGCCTCCAACACCTTGAATTCCTGGCCATTGAGGGTGCAGTTTGAGGGTGCCTGGTTTAAGCAAACAGAGATTCTCAAGTTCAATGTTGGAGTGTTTCCCTTTCCTTTGGCTTTGTTGCCATCTAGTGGGAGGATGGAGTCAGGACAAGTGGGGAGGTTATTTATTTCTCGTGTCAGGGCAACCAGTCAATTATATTACATTTCTAACAGAACAAAGCAAACAAACAGATAAAATACAAAATGTGTGAGTTGGTAGTTGGTTAAATGTCCTTTGACCAGTATCTGGCCACTTGGAGTGCTTCTGGTGTTGCTGCAAGGAGGTCCTCCATTGTGCATGTGGCAGGGCTCAGGTTGCATTGCATCAGGTGGTCAGTGGTTTGCTCTTCTCCACACTCGCATGTCGAGGATTCCCCTTTGTAGCCCCATTTCTTGAGGTTGGCTCTGCATCTTGTGGTGCCAGAGCGCAGTCTGTTCAGCACCTTCCAAGTCGCCCAGTCCTCTGTGTGCCCCGGGGGGGGGGGGGGGGGAGTCTCTCATTTGGTATCAGCCATTGGTTGAGGTTCTGGGTTTGAGCCTGCCACTTTTGGACTCTTGCTTGCTGAGGTGTTCCAGCGAGTGTCTCTGTAGATCTTAGAAAACGATGTCTGGATTTAAGTCGTTGACGTGCTGGCTGATACCCAAACAGGGGATGAGCTGGAGATGTCTCTGCCTTGGTCCTTTCACTATTGGCTGCCACTTCCCGGTGGATGTCAGGTGGTGCAATACTGGCTAGACAGTGTAATTTCTCCAGTGGTGTAGGGTGCAGACACCCCGTGATAATGCGACATGTCCCATTAAGAGCCACATCCACTGTTTTAGCGTGGTGAGATGTGTTCCACACTGGGCATGCATACTCAGCAGCAGAGTAGCACAGCGCAAGGGCAGATGTCTTCACTGTGTCTGGTTGTGATCCCCAGGTTGTGCCAGTCAGCTTTTGTATGATATTGTTCTAGCGCCCACTTTTTGCTTGATGTTCAGGCAATGCTTCTTGTAGGTCAGAGCATGGTCCAGAGTGACTCCCAGGTATTTGGGTGCACTGCAGTGCTCCAGTGGGATTCCTTCCCAGGTGATCTTCAGTGGGGAGGTAGGAAGGCAAGAGGCAGAGCAGGAGGAAGTTGGAGGCAGCCTGTATCCTCTACTGTGCCGGCAGGACTGCTGGCCGAAACCCTCCAGCTTCCCAAGCAGGGACATGAGAGAGACTTCCCACAGGATGGTAAAACATCTCAGCGACCCCTGGGTAACGTCCTTGCAGACGGCCAATTCTCTCAAAGCAGAAGCGACTTGCAGTTTCTCAAGTCGCTCCTGACAGCAGGGGGGGGGGAGGCTGAGATTGGGGGGGCGGGGGAGTGCGCGCAGTCTTTTCCTGGAGAGGGAATATTATGGGATGCCTTTAAGGGAGGGGAGGGGTTGGGGAGGAGATGCCTATTTGGTGGGAGGGACCAGCAGGAGAGCAGGAAGGAACCAGACAAAAGGAGAGAGAAAGCAAGCCTCTTGGGAAGGAAGTAAGGAGGTGAGAAGGGGCGGTGTTTGCGGGGAGGGCTGGTCCAAGGGATGGGGAGGAGGAGGAGGTCCCTCTCTAGGCCACCCCAGGGGAAAGGAAAGACCCCCTCCCTGGAGATAGAAAGGACTGTAGGGGCCTCTCATTGCTTTCTTCCCCAAGAAGCTTTCCTTCTGTGCAGAGGAGGTTCCTTTCTGTCTTTTCATAGTCGGAGGAGAACTTGTGGGCCATCCAGTCCAACCCCCACCAAGACGCAGGAAAATCACATTCAAAGCATCCCTGACAGATGGCTATCCAGCCTCCGTTTACAAGCCTCCAAAGAAGGAGCCTCCACCACACTCCGGGGCGGAGAGTTCCACTGCTGATTTACTTACTTACTTAGGCAACCCCTTGTAGTCCGAGGATGATGGTCCTCCAAGTGTAGTGTCTTGGGGACAGGTCCATAGGTGGCTGTAGACATTCTTGATCCACATGTTCTCCAACTGTGAGGGTTGTCTTGGCGCACCCTCCCCTTGGCACATTTCTCCCTTTCGCCCTCCGTTTGTACCTCTTTGAATTCTGCAGCACTGCTGGTCACAGCTCACCTCCAGCTACAGCGCTCAAGGGCCAGGGCTTCCCAGTTCTCTGTGGTGTTGGCGCAGTGGGTTAAACCCCTTTGCCGGCAGGACTGAAGACCAACAGGTCGCAGGTTCGAATCCGCGGAGAGGTGGATGAGCTCCCTCTATCAGCTCCAGCTCCTCATGCAGGGACATGAGAGAAGCCTCCCACAAGGATGATAAAACATCAAATCATCCAGGCGTCCCCTGGGCAACATCCTTGCAGACGGCCAATTCTCTCTCACCTAAAGTGACTTGGTTCTCAGGTCGCTCCTGACATGACAAAAAAAAAGTTTTTACGGTTGGTTTTAAACCCATCTTTCAATCTCTTTTTCTGTCTTCCAACATTATATTTCCCGTTCTTGAGTAACGGCTTTGGGAGACCACGATTGGGCACTTGACATGGCCAGTCCAGCACAGTTGATGGTGGAGGAGCATCGCTTCAATGCTGGTGGTCTTTGCTTCTTCCAGCACGCTGACATTTGTCTGCCTATCTTCCTAAAAGATTTGCAGGATTTTTCAGAGACAATGCTGATGGAATCCTTCCAGGAGTTGAGTGTAACATCTGTAGACAGTCCACATTTCGCAGGCCTATAACAGGGTTGGGAGGACAATAGCTTTACAAATAAGCACCTTGGTCTCCCTACTGGTCTTCAAACAGTCTTGTGCTGCATTCAGAAAAATGCTACACTCACAGAGCTCAGGGGGTGTTGTATTTCAGTGTCAATGTTGACTTTTGTGGTGAGGTGGCTGCCAAGATAGCAGAAATGGTCCACATTTTCTAATGTTACACAATTAAGCTGTATTTCTGGCATTGGAAAGGGATTGGCTGGTGACTGCTGGAAAAGCACTTTGGTTTTCTCGATGTTCAGTGACAGGCTGAGCTCATATGCATCTGTGAAGGTGTTTAGACTGGCTTGTAGGTCTGCTTTGGAATGCACACAGGTGACATTATCATCAGCATATTGGAATCCTATAACAGATGTTATTCTGACCTTGGTTTTGGCTTTGGTTTTTGATTGCTGAACAGCTATCACAATTAGCAAGTTCTTAATATTCAGATGGAATCTCCTTTCCTGTAGTTTAAAGCCATTGTTCCACGTCTTAGTCTCCAGGGCAGCAGAAAACAAGCCTGCTCCCTTCTCCCTATGACTTCCCCTCACATCTTGATATAGGGCCCTCATCATGTCACCTCTCAGCCTTCTCTTCTGCAGGCTAAACATGCCCACCTTTTAAAATGGAAAGCTCCTCATAGGGCTTGTCCTCCAGACCCGATTCAGCTCTGACTAGCACAGACCTCCTCTTCCTCCAGAGGAGCAGTTGTCTAGGCCCACAGTGTAGTTTTGGCTTAGCTTTGGTTAACACTTAAGAGTCATTAACAGTCTATTTAATCTGTAAACAGTAGCCAAAAACCTTGATATTTCCATTTTCAACATGACCGGGGGGGGGGGGGCAGCGTTCTTGTTCATACAGTGTTACCTTGCTGTTTCGTGGTTCGCTTCAGGCAGACTCACTGTTTCGCAGTTTAAGAAAAAAAGAATTTAAAATACAAGTAGCGGGGAAACACTGTATACCCATTATCAAAGTATGTTGTTTCTCCAGCATAGATGCTGCCACAGGCTTGAGTTGCAGAGTTACTCACAGACAGGCATGTGTGTGGCTGGCAAAGAGCCTGGAGAGGGCCATCAAGGCAGCTTCCACTGCAACTTCTTCCTCAGGCAACCAGGTGAGAGCCCCATGCCAGTGGGGAAGCAGGGAGGGAAAGAGAAGAGTGGCTCCAGCTAGATGGGGGGGGGGGGGGGGGAAGGGAGGGAGAGAAGGAGGGAGTGTCCTGAGTTGCCCTTCAAAAACAGCCTTACAAATGCTTTACTTCAGCAAACACAAAGGATAAGCAAATACAATTGAAAAGTGCAAGAGAAAGTAAGGAAGTCTTAATCCAGACACAAATTAAAGTCTCTTACAAGGTCCCAAAATAAACACCAGTCTTCCATCAGACAACAGGCAATGAACTAATTCCTTAGCAGCAGACACAAAACAGATTCCGTTGGAGTGAAAACAGCAGTATCATGGTCGTTGTTACCAGCGAAAGCTGATTACTCCTGCCTCTGATTTATAGCCGTGAATTCCCCATGCAGGAGGTGCTAGGGCGTCTCTCAATTAGCTCCGCGTTTTTAGCAGCTATTCTGGCTGAACGACGTCTTTGCTCTGTCTCTTTTCATCTCTCTAGAAATGCGGGCATTTTCAAACTCTCATTGTCTGATTCTTCTTCTCCCTGGAATTCCTGAGCACTTCCCTGCTTCCCTTCCCCTTCTGAAGATGAGGAATCCCCAACAGGGAGGGAGGAAGGGGAAAGAGGAAAGGAAGAGGAGGGGGAGAGAAGAGTGGGCGGAGCTATACAGTACATCTACAGTATAGCATCCCTACATCACGGTTTTTCACTTATTGCTACTTTGCTACTGCGGGTGGTCCTAGAACGTAACTCCTGCGATAAGTGAGGGAACACTGTAAACAAGAGATTTGGGTTTCGTGCCTGTTCTTTTGCTTCTTTCCTGGACAAGGAAATGACAATTGCGATGAGATGAAAAACACTGACATGCAGTGAATATTGAGGAATTTGAAATGCAGTAAGGAAACCAAATATAGGAAGAAGAAATTGTCCCAAAATGCTAATTTTGCTGTATACTTACCTCACTTGCAGATAAGAAAGGGGGAAAAAAAGAAGAGTCATATCCATTGTGCAGTTAAGCATACATATCATTGTCAATATGGAGGAGAAAGCTTATAAATGCACTGAATGTGGAAAGAGCTTCACTCAGCGAGGAAATCTGAAGGTACATGAACGAACTCACACTGGCGAGAAACCCTATAAATGCGAGGAATGTGGAAAGAGCTTCACTCAGAAAGGAAGTTTACAATCACACCAAAGAACTCACACTGGGGAGAAACCCTATTCATGCCTGGAGTGTGGCATGAGCTTCACTCAGCGTGGAACTCTATATTTGCACCAAAGGACTCACATTGGAGATAAACCCTACGTATGTCTGGAGTGTGGAATGAGCTTCACTCGGAGTGGAAACTTACATAAACATCAAAGAAGTCACACTGGGGAGAAACCCTATACATGTCCAGAGTGCGGAAAGAGGTTCACTCAGAGTGGAAATCTACACAAACATCAAACAACTCACACTGGAGAGAAACTCTATACATGCCTGGAGTGTGGAAAGAGCTTTGCTGAGAGTGGAAACCTACATAGACATCAAAGAAGTCATACTGGAGAAAAACCCTATAAATGCATGGAATGTGGAAAGAGCTTCACTGACAGTGGACATCTGCATAAACATCAAAGGATACACACTGGGGAGAAACCCTATACATGCCTGGAGTGTGGAAAAGGCTTTTCCGAGAGTGGAAGTCTACAATCACATCAAAGAACGCACACTGGGGCAAAACCCTATAAATGCCTGGAATGTGGAAGGAGCTTCACTCACACTGCAAGTCTGCATTCACATCAAAGAACTCACACTGGGGAGAAACCTTATAGGTGCCTGGAGTGTGGAATGAGCTTCAGTCAAAATTCACATCTCCATAGACATCACAGAACTCACACTGGGGAGAAACCCTATACATGCCCAGAGTGTGGAAAGAGCTTCACTTCAAGTCAAAGTCTACATTCACATGAAAGAACCCACACTGGGGAGAAACCCTATACATGCATGGAGTGTGGAAAGAGCTTCAATGAGAGTGGAACCCTACAGAAGCATCAAAGAACTCACACTGGGGAGAAACCTTATAAATGTCTTGAGTGTGGAAAGAACTTCACTCACACTGCAGGTCTACGTTCACATCACAAGATCCACACTGGGGAAAAACCCTATATGTGCATGGAGTGTGAAATGAGTTTCAGTCAGAATTCACATCTGCATTCCCATCTTAGAACCCACACTGGGGAGAAACCATATACATGCCTGGAATGTGGAATGAGCTTCAGTCAGAATTCACATTTGCATAGACATCATAGAACTCACACTGGGGAGAAACCTTTTATGTGCTGGGAATGTAGAAAGAGCTTCACTCACACTGCAAGTCTACATTCACATCACAAAACTCACACTGGGGAGAAACCTTTCACATGCCTGGAGTGTGGAATGAGCTTCAGTCAGAATTCACATTTACATTCACATCATCGAACCCACACGGGGGAGAAACCTTTTACATGCCTGGAGTGTGGAATGAGCTTCAGTCAGAATTCACATCTCCATAGACATCACAGAACTCACACTGGGGAGAAATCTTATATACAAGCCTATATAAAAGATATATATGCATAAATTGTAATAGTAAAGTGTATGAGAACACAAACATCATGAAATCCTTTTGTTTAAATGTGTGATTTATTATTTCATTCAACTAGTTTTCGGCTAATAATGGCAATTCTTAGTAGTTTTTAATTGTATTGTTTTAATGTTTTTTAACTATTTATAATTGATTGCTTGTTTTTATTATGTACTTATTGTGGCATCTAATTGCTGCCGATTGGAAGCAGCCCTGAGTCCCCCCCCCCCCCCGGGGGGTTGAGAAGGGTGGGGTACAAGTGTTCGAAAACAAATAAATAAATTTCAAATTGATTCAAAATCTGGGGTTTGTGACCAACCCCTTCCGGCACTCCTCCCTACCATTGTCACTTTTCCTTCTATAAAGACTCAGTGGCAGGCGAGCAAAGCAGTGAGGGTCAGCCAGATGTCTCTTCTAAGGATACCTTGTCTTCATAGAATCATAGAATCAAAGAGTTGGAAGAGACCTCATGGGCCATCCAGTCCAACCCCCTGCCAAGAAGCAGGAACACTGCACTCAAATCACCCCTGACAAATGGCCATCCAGCCTCTGCTTAAAAGCTTCCAAAGAAGGAGCCTCCACCACACTCCGGGGCAGAGAGTTCCACTGCTGAACGGCTCTCACAGTCAGGAAGTTCTTCCTAATGTTCAGATGGAATCTCCTCTCTTGTAGTTTGAAGCCATTGTTCTGCGTCCTAGTCTCCAGGGAAGCAGAAAACAAGCTTGCTCCCTCCTCTCTGTGGCTTCCTCTCACATATTTATACATGGCTATCATATCTCCTCTCAGCCTTCTCTTCTTCAGGCTAAACATGCCCAGTTCCCTAAGCCGCTCCTCATAGGGCTTGTTCTCCAGACCCTTGATCATTTTAGTCGCCCTCCTCTGGACACATTCCTGCTTGTCAATATCTCTCTTGAATTGTGGTGCCCAGAATTGGACACAATATTCCAGATGTGGTCTAACCAAAGCAGAATAGAGGGGTAGCATGACTTCCCTGGATCTAGACACTATGCTCCTATTGATGCAGGCCAAAATCCCATTGGCTTTTTTTGCCGCCACATCACATTGTTGGCTCATGTTTAACTTGTTGTCCACGAGGACTCCAAGATCTTTTTCACACGTACTGCTCTCGAGCCAGGCATTGTCCCCCATTCTGTATCTTTGCATTTCATTTTTTCTTCCAGCCACCTCTCTCCCTTGTCCCTGAATGGAAAGGAGAGAGGACATGAGAGGAGCAGAGTTGAGCTAGTTGGAGGCATTGCAGGAAATTGGATTCCATCTTAACATTATGAATGTTTTGATATTAAGAGCTGTGGAATATGCATTCTTGGGTTTCTTCTTCTCTGGAGCTTTTCAAGCAGGGGCCGAATGGCCTTCTGTCGGGAAGGCTTGAAGGCAATTCTTACAATTTCAACCCTTCCTCTCCAAAAGCACTTTTGGTATGCTCAGAAGTGCCCACTAGTGTGAAATATGGAACAAGCAATGCTTGAGTAAAAACATAGATCGCACACACAGCTGAGACTTCAGTAAAGATTTTATGGCTAACTCAAAGGGCTCTTTCAGTGTGGAACAAGAGCAAAAATACTAGCCACCTCTGTATAGACATAGGTAAAACCTGCTTCTCCTTGCTGCCATAAGCATTTTGGAGAGAAGGATACCATGTCTCCATGCTGTGCAGTCCTGAAGTTTTCTAAGCTCCATATCCTTCTCTTGGTGCATTTACATTATGGAATGAATGCTATTGGACCCCACTTTAAAAACCATAGCTCCCTACTGTATGGTCCTGGGAGTTATAGTTTCCCAAGGTTCATATCCTTCTCTGGATGTATCTGCACTGGGGAATAAATGCAGTAGGGACCCATTTTACATGCTATTATTATTATTATTATTATTATTATTGGGTTGTTGTAGGTTTTTTCGGGCTATACGGCCATGTTCTAGAAGCATTTTCTCCTGACGTTTCGCCTGCATCTATGGCAAGCATCCTCAGAGAAGCCATTGAAATCCACAAGCATGTGGACAATTTCAATAGAAAGGAGGAAACCATGAAAATGAACAAAATACTGGCTACCAGTATTTAAAAAAAACCCTAAAATTAGAACAGCACAACAACAGAGAGGAAACAAACAAGGACATCTAATCACCTCTCAACAAAGGATTACTTCAGGCACTGTCAGGCCATCAAATGCTAATCAAGGTGGTCAGTTGAAACATTCATACCTGGCTCCAGCAGACAAGAGTACTTTGTCCCACCCTGGTCATCCCACAGATATATAAACCCTTTTTCCTAGTTCCAACAGACCTCACTACCTCTGAGGATGCTTGCCATAGATGCAGGTGAAACGTCAGGAGAGAATGCCTCTAGAACATGGCCATATAGCCCGAAAAAACCTACAACAACCCAGTGATTCTGGCCTTCAACAATACATCATCATCATCATCATCATCATCATTATTATTATTATTATTATTATTATTATTATGTCATGTCTCCATGCTGTGCAGTCCTAGGAGTAATAGTTTCCCAATGTCCATACCCTTCTCTTGGTGCATTTGCATTATGGAATGAATGTTATTGGACCCCATTGGGGGGGGGGGGGGGAGAGCATTGCCACTTTCCATCCCTCCCTCCCTGCTTCCTTACTTCCGGAATTGAAGACACATATAACAGCTGACATTTCAAAGAAAGGAGGTTTTTTCCCCACAAAGAAGGGGGTGGGGGTGGGATGTGCCTAGCAATTACAGTGTGATGGCAAATGTACCAAAATAATGTTGAGTGCCACTGATACATTTAATAGTGTGATGAAGGTAGGGAAATTATCTGTTTCATTCCAACACTGAGTCAGACTGAGCTCTACACTTTCCAGCTTCAATGTGATGAAGTGAGTTCAAGTCTGCCTTCCCCTTTGCTAAAAGGCCCCTTCCATCTAATCAGAGGAGAAGGGAGGGAGGGAGAACAAGGCTGGGTATGTGCAGTTTGCATAAGAGAAGGCTGAGAGGAGACATGGGATACATGTCTGCATGTTGGAAATGTTGTCATAAGTAAGAGAGAGCAGGCTTTTCTGCTGTCCTGGAGAGTAAGACTTGGAGCAGTGGGTTCAAATTACAAGAAAGGAGATTCCACCCGAACATTAGGAAGAACTTCCTGACTGTGAGAGCGTGGAAGGTCCTTCATTGGAGGCTTTTAATCAGATGGCTGGATGGCCATCTGTTGGGGAAGCTTGGATCCTGCTTTTCTGGCATGGAGGAAGGAGATTAGACTAGTTGGACCTTGTAGTCCCTTCCAACTCTATGATTCTATGAAGCCTTCTCCACAGGGAGAGCATCAACCACCTCCATTTGGCAAGGCTTCCTAGACTTGATCTGACTTCTTGCAGGGACTCTGGCTTTCTTAAAGTCCTAGATGGGAAGATGCATTTGGACAGGTAAATTGGGCCAGAACCGTTTAGGGCTTTATAGGCTAAAGCCAGCACTTTGAATTGTGCCCGGTAGCAGACTAGCAGCCAGTGGAGCTGGCAAAACAGAGGAGTTGTATGCTCTCTGAGCGCCACTCCTGTTAGCAATCTGGCTGTCTGCTGGACCATTTGAAGCTTCCGAGCAGTCTTGAAAGGCAACCCCATGTAGAGTGTGTTGCAGTAGTCTATACAGGATGTAACCAGAGCGTGGACTACCGTGGCCAAGTCAAGCTTCTCAAGGTACAGGCGGAGCTGGCGCACAAGTTTTAATTGTGCGAATGCTCCCCTGGTCACCGTCGAAACTTGGGGTTCTAGGCTCAGCTATGAGTCCAGGATCACACCCAAGCTGCGAGCCTGCATCTTCAGGGGGAGTGTAACCCCATCCAACACAGATTGTAACCCTATGCCCTGTTCGGCCTTATGACTGACCAGCACGGAGTACCTCTGTCTTGATTAGCATTTAATGGCCTTGCAGTTTCAAGGCCTGGCTGGTTGCTGCCTGAGGGAAATCCTTTGTTGGGGGCGGGGGTGTTAGCTGGCCCTGATTGATTCAGTGGGTCTATAAGTGACTATGAAGACATATTCTGAATCCACATGATTATTCAAAATGAGAACATGTATTTCCAGATGGAAAACCGTCCAGACAAGGGTTTGCTTGAGGCTCCTTCTTCCTCTTGGCACATGTCTCCTTTTCGCTCTCTATTCCTGACTTCCAGTGAAGGGGGGCTATTATGGGATGCCAGGAGGAATCCCTGCCTGGGGAGGGAGGGCATTGAGGAGATGAAACAGTTAAGGAGGAGGGAAGGAGGGGACTTTTAGCCAGAGAAAAGCTCAGCTTCCCAGAGAGGCTTCTTTGGCAAAAGCTTCCGCCTTTGCCATATTTAGGAGAAGAAAACCAAAGGAGGGGGAGAAAGAAAGGAAAGAGGTAAGAGACAGCATTTAGGAGGAGCAGGAGGAGGGAGGGGGTATTCCTAGAGATGAGAGGGGTCCCCATGGATGGTATCCCAGCAGAAAAGGAAAGAGCTCCTCTTTCAAGGAGGAGGGAAGCTTTAGCCCTGGGAAGCGAAGGTAAAGCAGGGCAAAGCTTCCTTCAGTCCCAGCCTCTTGCCCTTAGGGAGCTCTTCCCAATCAATATATTGTCGAAGGCTTTCACGGCCAGAATCACTGGGTTGTTGTAGGTTTTTTCGGGCTATATGGCCATGTTCTAGAGGCATTCTCTCCTTATGTTCCGCCTGCATCTATGGCAAGCATCCTCAGAGGTAGTGAGGTTCCTAATCGTTAAGTTGAATCTCTTTTGTTGCCATTTGGATCCACTGCTCCACTGTGTCTCCTCCCTCAATGTGACATCCTTTCTGATATTGAAATATGGCTCTCATGTCCCATTCCCTCAGCCTTCTTTTTTCCAAGCTTTTTGGAAAATGGCATTCATAACCTTTTGGGAAAAAACACTTCCTGGAGATCATAGCTTTTTAAAGAAAACCATGGCCTTTCAGGGAAGAGCCAAAAAACCCTTTAGAGGAGACTCTTCTCTTGTGGTATACACTTACTTACTTGGGTGATCCTTCGTTGTCTGAGTAGAATAGTCTTCCAGGATCAGTGTTCTGGTGGGTCCGTCAGTGACCGTGGAGCCCTTTTCTTGATCTGGATCTTCTCCCCCAGTGAGGGCATCAGTTTCCAGGTGGAAGGCGGTCCCAGTCAGGGTTGGCTTGATGCGCCTTTCTCTTGGCATGTTTCTCTCTTTCACCCTCCACTCGTGCCTCTTCAAATTCTACAGCACTGCTGGTCACAGCAGACCTCCAGCTGGAGCGCTTAAGGGCCAGGGCTTCCCAGTTCTCAGTGTCTATGCTAGCGTTTTTAAGGTTGGCTTTGAGCCCATCTTTAAATCTCTTTTCCTGCCCACCAACATTCTCTTTTCCATTCTGAAGTATGGAATAGAGCAGCTGCTTTGGGAGACGGTGGTCGGGCATCCGGACAACGTGGCCGGTCCAGCAGAGTTGATGGCGGAGGACCATCGCTTCAATGCTGGTGGTCTTTGCTTCTTCCAGCACGCTGACATTTATCCACTTGTCTTCCCAAGAGATTTGCAGGATTTTCCAGAGGCAGCGCTAATGGAATCGTTTCAGGAGTTGCATGTGACGTCTGTTGACAGTCCATGTCTCGCAGGCGTATAGCAGGGTTGGGAGGACAATAGCTTTTTAAACAAGCACCTTGGTCTCCCTACGGATGTCCCGGTCCTCAAACACTCTCTGCTTCATTTGGGGGAAAAACTGCACTCTCAGAGCTCAGGCGGTGTGGTATTTCGGTGTCAATGTTGATTTTTGTGGGGAGGTGGCTGCCAAGGGAACGGAAATGGTCCACATTTTCTAATGTTACACCCTTAAGCTGTATTTCTGGCATTGGAGAGGGATTGGCTGGTGACTGCTGGAAGAGCACTTTGGTTTTATCAATGTTCAATGACAGGCCGAGCTTCTCGTATGCTTTTGCAAAGGTGTTTAGAGTGGCTTGTAGGTCTTCTTCTGAATGCACACAGGCAACGTCATCAGCATATTGGAGTTCTATAATGGATGTTGTAACCTTGGTTTTGGCTTTCAGTCTGCTGAGGTTAAATAGCTTGCGATCTGTTTGATAGATGATTTCCACTCTGGTGGGAAGCTTCCCATCAACAAGATGAAGTATCATAGTGATGAAGATGGAAAGTAACCAGATACAGTTATTCAAGGCAATGGTTTCAGTTGTTAGACTGAATAATCTGTTATCTCTGATGTGTTAGGAATACACTATTCCCTCACTTATCATGGGTGTTACATTCCGGAACCACCCCAAAAAAGTGAAAATCCGCAAAGTAGGGATGCTATATATGTATATTGAGTTCCAAGGGTGAGGCAGAAGTGAGAAGAGATTTAAAGGCACAGCACACTTTTTTTTGCTATCTCTCTCTGCTTTGCTTGCAATTTCTCTTGATTGGCTGCCTCCCTCCCGAGGGAGAGGATGAAACCCCCTTCCACACTCCATCGTTGCTAGGTGGTGGGATTAGAATGCCACTCTGGGCAACAGCAACCATTCATAAACTGGGAGGCAAAAACCCGCGAAACAGCGAGTCCACAAAAAGCAAACTGCAAAGTAGCGAAGGAACACCATACAGAGATTTGCCAGTGCATAAAAAGTAGCAGAGCTTTAGAAGTGTTTTTCAGTGCCCCAAAATATATACTCTTCCATAAAAGAACTTGTTTTATATCTTTTATTTATCATATCAGAAGAGTACCGAGGGTACAATTCTACTGTATTTAAAAAAATACAAAATTGTAAAAACTTGGCATTATACTAAATGTCCTTTGACCAGAAGCTGGCAATTTTAGTACCTCTGGTGTTGATGTAAGGTCCTTCATTGTGGATGGGGCAGGGCTATGACTGCATTGTAATAGGTGGCCTGTGGTTTGCTCTTCTCCACACTCACTTGTCATGGACTCCACTTTGTAGCCCCATTTCTTAAGATTGGCTCTACATCTCGTGGTGCCAAACTGCAGTCTGTTCAGTGCCTTCCAAGTTGCCCAGTCTTCTGTGTGCCCAGGAGAGAATCTCTCATCCAATATCAGCCATGGCTTGAGGTTCCTGGTTTTAGCTTGCCACTTTTGGACTCTTGCTAGCTGAGGTGTTCCTGCCAACATCTCTGTAGATCTCTATTTCTTGATTTAAGATGTTGGTGTGCTGGCTGATATCCAAACAGAGGATGGGCCGGAGATGTCAGTACCTTGGTCCTTTCATTATTGGTTGCTACTTCCTGGTGGATATCAGGTAGTGCAATACCGGCTAAACAGTATAATTTCTCCAGTGATGTAGAGAGTAAACGTCCTGTGATAATACAGCATGTCTCATTAAGAGCCACATCCACTGTTTTAACATGGTGAAATGTGTTCCACACTGGGCATGCATACTCAGCAGCAGAGGAGCAAAGCACAAGGGCAGATGTCTTCACTGTATCTGGTTGTGATCCCCAGGTTGTGCTAGTCAGGTTTTGTACAATATTGTTTCTAGCACCCAATTTTTGCTTGCTATTCAAGCAGTGCTTCTTGTAGGTCAGAGCGTGGTCCAGGGTAACTCCCAGGTAATTGGGTGTGCTACAAGGCTCCTTCCTTCCTCCCTCCAAAAACTAGTCTGTTGTTGTCTCTATTAATTGAGCTACAACTGTACTTGCATCCCATCACGAGGCTTAACTGAGGAAGTGAAGGGCTCAATTTTGTGAACATCCCAACATGACAAAATGTGGTTTTGATATAGCAAAGTCTGAAAGCAGATTCTTGATTGCTTGGAGGATTCCTTTCGGAATTCCAGGAAATATGATGGCAGCAAGTGTCTAATTTGGAATGCTCAGGGAATGGATCATGTAGTCTAGGTGCTCAATCTGTGAGTCCCCAGATGTTTTGGTTTACAGCTCCCAGAAATCCTAGCAGATGGTAAACTGGCTGGGATTTCTGGGAGTTGTAGGCCAAAATACCTGGGGACACACAGGTTGAGAACCACTTGTCTAGAGGGAACCCAGAAATTCATAGATAATTACTAACTAAATCCTTGTGTATCTCACTATTTAGTACATGGTGGAAATTCAATGCAACCCAGGAGTGAATGTCACCCCTTTATTTGGCAAGGAGTCATTTTTATCTTTCTGCCTACCTTCTGTTCCTTTAGGCACATTTGGAATTGACCCAATGAAATCAATGCGGCTCTCTAATATTTGAAGTACCCATTCATTCATTCATTCATTCATTCATTCTTCTCTGCCTGCCATCTTTTCTTTCTTTCTTTTTCCTTGTTTATACATCTGTGATGGTGGTTGGTGCAATCTGTGTATGTCATTGAGACCATTCACATCTGCATTTCTTGGAATTTCCATTTTCAAAATGACCCATGAAGGGCAAAGAGGTTAATCTTGGAGGTAAAGTAGATTTGGGGATTCATAGTTAATATTTTGCTTCCTTTTTCTTGACCAGGGAAATGAAGTCTATGAAGTCACATCTGGCATGATGAGAAACAAATCAGCATCTAGTGGATATTGTGGAACTTGGAGACCAAAAGTACAGTAAGGAAAAGAGTTGTAAGAAAAGAAACAATCCCTGCAAGGTGCTGATCTAGCTAAACTCTTAACACCACTTTGGATCAGAAAAGAAAAAAAGGAAATTCAAGCATTCATGTTGCAGTTAAACATACAGATCAGTGTCAACATGGAGGAGAAAGCATATAAATGTACTGAATGTGGAAAGATCTTTAGTCAGCAGGGACGCCTGCAATTACATAAAAGAACTCACACTGGGGAGAAACCCTATCAATGCCTGGAGTGTGGAAAGAGTTTCACTCAGAGTGGACATCTACATAAACATCAAAGAACTCACACTGGGGAGAAACCCTATAAATGCATAGAATGTGGAATGAGATTCACGGACAGTGGACATCTACAGAGACATCATAGAATTCACACTGGTGAAAAACCCTATGAATGCCCAGAGTGTGGAAAGAGCTTCGCTGTGAATGAACATCTACATTCACATCAAAGAACTCACTCTGGGGAGAGACCCTATAAGTGCATGGAGTGTGGAATGGATTTCACACAGAGTGGAAGTCTACATAGACATCAAAGGATTCACACAGGGGAGAAACCTTATAAGTGCATCAAGTGTGAAATGAGATTCGCTCAGAGTGGAGATCTATATTTACATCAAAGAACTCACACAGGGGAGAAACCCTATACATGCCAGGAGTGCGGAATGAGTTTCACTTATAGTGGACATCTGCGTACACACCAAAGGACTCACACTGGAGAGAAACCCTATACATGCCTCGAGTGTGGAAAGAGCTTTGCTCGTAATGGAAGTCTACACAGACATCAAAGAACTCATACTAGGTAGAAACCCTATGGAATCCTAGAGTATGGGCTTCTGTCATGGCCAGCTCTGACAGCAAGGATGAAGAGTAACTGGAAGGATGAGCGGAGGAAGTAAAGGTCAGCAGCTCCCAGCAGTCACTTCACCCTAGCTCAGCCTTCAGCAGTAGCCGAGCAAGCTGAGACAAATACATCAGAACCAGTTAGTGAGGTGTTAAACATACCTCCACCTTTGAGTGCTGAGTTTCTCAGGTGCTCAACATGCAACAGTTGAGATCTTAGGATAAAGAAGCTTAGTGTTGAAGTTTGTTGTGACAATTGTTTCCTGATCCTGCTTCTCTTCGGATGCTTGACATTTCAGACCTTGGTTATTGTTTGTTCCTGACCTGACTAATTCTCCAGCTTAATTTCAGTAATTGAATCTTGGATTACGGAATTTCCTTACCCTTAACAGTTGTTGCTTAGATTTTGTGCTTTGATTCTGGTCTGCTGACATTCTGCTCTTTGTTTTGAGACTACGCCTCTAAGTGGTGTGTCTACAACAGCCTCCCTTTCCCGGGCTAGGTATTCCAGGGACAGGGGACATCAGCCCATGTTTATCCCCATGCCATTGCAGTCCCCAGCCACAAGACAGCACCTACTGTTGGGGTTTCAGCCTGTGTGTGAACCTGTACCTGACTCTCTGATTGTATTTTCTGATGTCAATTATGCTGAGGTCAATGTAGAAGATGACGGTTTGTGTAGTGAAAATCCTGGTGCTTTGGAAAGCAAAAGTCCAAATTCCCATGAGAATGATTCAGAGCCAAGCGATGAACTTTCACTCCCTTTGCTTCTCAGATTTAGCTCTCCAGATAATCTGACACCTGGTCCCTCTAACGAGGATAGACGGGAGCAGATTTGGCAAAGCAGAGGAGAAGCACAGAGTTTACGGAGGTCAGCTAGATTAAGATAAATGCAAACAAAGCCTGCAGGCGTGTCACAAAATAGATTTCTGTGCTTTAAAAACACTTGGCCTGGATTCCCATTCAGTCCAGGCATCGTTTCAGATTCATGTGCAGACTCTTGCAGTTCTCCTGCTTCCAGTGGCTTTGTTCCAAGGAGTTTTTCTAGTGTTTCCAAGTATGGTTAGTAGATTGCTAACAAGTTCCAGGTCTCAGCAGTTTTGCTGTGGGTTTTTGATCCTGTTCATGGACATTTCTTGTTGCTGATTTTACCTGTGGCTTTTTACCTTTGCATATTTATTATATTTTGTACTCATCTTTCATCAATAAAAAGGATTGGTTTTTCCTGAAGTCCAGTGTGGTGGATTGTTTGTCTGAGGGTCCAGTTTCCTGCTCTGAGTCGCAACACCTACATTGGTCTTGTTTCTCCTCTCCCACGAGGGCAAGGGGTAGCATCTAGGGAACCCAGATCTGGCCTGCATTTTGGGTCAATGTAGAGATGATTTGTGAACTTTTCTTTTTTAAAAATATTTTTTATTCTTTAATGTTTCAAAACTGGATTAGTTCCTGTCTCTTTTAATACTAAGTGTTGATCGCTGTGCACTGATGTCCACACATAAAACAAGTCCACAGAGAGACGTCCCCCAATTAAAAGAAAAATAGCATAAGTCCAATGGAAATTGGCGAGTGGTGACAGGAGCAGGACTGTAATATCTGGGAGCTCCTAGCCATGGACTGGCACAAGAACGTGCATATGGATTCATTTGTTTTAACTCAAGGCCCAAGGCCATTGAGCAATTCACTTGCTGTATCCATGACTGAGCATACTTATTTAGAATTCACTCTGCTCACGCCATATGTAGGAGCCCCCAGTGGCGCAGTGGGTTAAACCCCTATGCTGGCAGGACTGAAGACCGACGGGTCGCAGGTTCGAATCCAGGGAGAGGCGGATGAGCTCCCTCTATCAGCTCCAGCTCCTCATGCGGGGACATGAGAGAAGCCTCCCACAAGGATGATAAAAACATCAAATCATCCGGGCGTCCCCTGGGCAACGTCCTTGCAGACGGCCAATTCTCTCACACCAGAAGCAACTTGCAGTTTCTCAAGTTGCTCCTGACATGACCAAAAAAAATGTAGAACATCACTTTAGCCACTATGGCTCAATTCTATGGATCCACGGGAGTTGGAGTTTTACCAATATAGGGACATGATTAAGAAAAATAAGTTTTCAATTATTACAAGTCCCAGAATCTCTGTCTATAGAGAAAACCTTGCTTGCCAAAGAGCTGCTACTGATAAGAAAAGAATATTTAATTGTCTGTGTTCCTTGTTCAGTCAGACACAAGCAGATGTACTCCTACACTCCCACGAATTCTTTCTGCCTTAGACAATCAACTTGCAGATTGATAAGTCACAGCTCATGCTGTGATGTTAGAAACAGAACAACCAATCAGAAGTTGCTTATGTGTTGTTTTTATAAGTTTGATATAAAACATTGTTAAGTGCGCCACAAAAGATGAATAGTCTTTGTTCTTTGACCAGGGTGGTCAAAGGCTATTCATCTCATGTTGATCAACTTGAAATAAAGCCTTGTTGGAAAAACCTCATCGGAATCTTATGTCCTCCCTGCCTTCTGGGCCTGTCACCATAAATTCCCAGTCTCTAACACCACCATAGTTCTAAATGGTTCTAAAATACTTACAAAAATAGGGTGTGCTGGTGCTTTGCTTCTAAAGTGTTGCTAAAGTTCTGATAGTGAACATTTCAGAACTCTAACAAAACTTTCAAAATTTCATTATAAATGGCAGTTCCTAATTGGTTCTAACATAAAAACGCCAATAACGAAATAATAATGAAAGTTTCAAAGTTTTGTAAGAGTTCTGAAATTTTAACTACCAGAATTTTAGCAACACTTTAGAAACAAAGCATCAGTGCCCCCTAGTATTGTAAGTACTTTAGAACCATATATTGTCCATGCATAGTACTCAGTCTTCTCTTGGTGAGTGTCAGTGCTTCACCAAACAACTCCTAATGTAGATGCACCCTTTATGCCTCCCAAGCCTGGACCCTGTTATCTCTTTGTTTCCTGTCTACCTGTTTTTTAGCAACATTGGGAGGCACACAAGCATGCAAATGTAGATGGGCCAAGAGAAATAAAGCTTCCAAGTTCTTATGGGGAGATTTGGCCCCATAAATATCTCCATAAGCTGCAAAGGGATTCATAGGTCTCAACTAGCCCTTTGAATTGTGCCTGGAAAAAACACCAGCACCCAAAGAAGTGTTTCAAAGCAAGGGATTTATATGCTTAGAGAATACGTTGCATGGTGCCCAGGAAGGCAGGGAAAGGAGAAGGGTCTTATGTCCAGATTCCCGAAGGCTGAGGTATTGGGAGAGCTCAGAGGTTGCAGCCCCAGAGGTTGGGCAGAGGCTGAGTCATCTACTACTTCCCAAGAAGAGAAGTCTGAGAAACGAAAGTTAAGGCTTCCACTCCATCTTGACTCTGCAGTGGATCAGCAAGGGCAGCCATGGCCTCTGTAGACTCTGTCAAGAAGCTCTGTGAGGAACTGGCCTGCTCCATCTGCTTGGAGTATTTCAAGGAGCCTGTGATGATCATCTCTTGCGGGCACAATTTCTGCCAATCCTGCCTGGATCAATGCTGGGAGGAGAAAGAGACCTCCTGCCCACAATGCAGGGGGAAGGTACAGGAAGGAGACATCAAGCGGAATTGGCAGCTAGCGAACCTGGTGGAGATCGCCAAGGAACTGGGGAGCCAGAAGGCAGAAGAAAAGGGGAGAGTCTGCCAGAGGCACCAGGAGCCCCTCAAGCTCTTCTGCAAGGACCACGAAGCCTCCATCTGTGTGGTGTGCAAAGTGTTGAAGGAACATGAAAACCATAAGGTGATCTCTCTGGAGGAAGCATCAAAGGAGTACAAGGTAGGAGGGGGTAAAGTTGGAAATGCTTAACAAGGTGTTGTGGTGCATCTCCACCCCACAATACAGGTCTGTGGCTGGCGGTTCAATATTTCCTCAGGCCCTGAGATTTTCAGAGACCTGGGGTCATATAAACTGTAGGATTAATGAGGTTGGACACACTCCGACACCTATGCCACAAACCATTGAGGTGGTAGTTTTACAATGTCTTCAGACTTTTCTGCCAGAGTATTGGTGCCTTGGCAAAGTACAATTCTCACAATCCCATTGCCTTGCGCCCTGGCAGTTAAGGTGGTGTCAAACTGTGTTAATTCCTCATGTAAACACACATCCTAAAACATTGAGCAATGGAATCAAGCTTCAGGAAAAGAGATTCCATCTGAACATTAAGATTGACTCCCTGATGGCAAGAAGAGATCCATGGTGGAATTTGCTTGCTCGCTCGCTTGCTTGTTTAGCTCCTTCTCTTGAGATTTCTAAGCAGAGACTGAATGGCCTTCTTTTGGGGACACTTTGATTGTGTATTCCTGGATGGTAGAATGAGGTTGGATTAGAGAGCCCTTTGCTCCCTTCCAACTCTCTCCTTGGGTCCAAGTGAAATGAAGTCACTATCCCCTAAGGCTGGAGTGTCAGCCATTTTCCCTGAGGACAACAAAAACCACATGACAACTCCCATCACTTTTGATGATCACCATGCCAGACTGAGGATAATGGGAATCGTACCCAACAGTTAAAGTTTGGGAAAGGACATCATATTAACATTAGGAATTACAGCCTAAGTTCTTATATCTCAATTCACTCCCCAGTATCCTGACTAAACAACAAACTGCAGCCTTCCAAATGATGTTGTACTGCAACTCCCAGTGGCTGTTGTCATGATGCCTAATGATGAGAAAGACAAGAGTTGTAGTCCAGCATCCCCCAGAAAATCACATGGAGAGCTGGATTTGGCCTGCGGGCCTTAATACATGTGCCTTAAGGTGATGAGTTAAAGAATCCAGCCTCATTTCTTCCAGACCGAATGTGGATACAAAACAGAACAGAGGATATGTCCTGGTGCCAAATACATAGACACCTACACCCTCTCGAGATTCTTTGTACATTTCATCATGGAATGATTAAAGGTGTGCCAATTTTACCAAACTTGACTTCTAGTAGGATTGCTGGAAATTTGCATGCAGCCCTTTCATCTTTTCTGCAATTGAGCCCAGAAACCATGTAGACATTGCACCTTTATCTCCCACAAAAGTGGGTGATCTGGCCCAGGTCCTGATATCAGGCAACTCTGTTACAGAAATTGATATTGAGTCCTTTCCACTGAGGCCCTTTCCACACAGCTGTACAAAATCCACATTGAACTGGATTATATGGCAGTGTGGACTCAGATATCCCAGTTCAAAGCTACTATTGTGAATTACCTGCCTTGATATTCTGGATTGTGTGGCTGTGTGGAAGGGCCCTGAAACTTCTTTATTTGGGCACTTGGCATTGCTAGGCATTGTGTAATGCTATTTATTATAAAAACTGTAAGCTTTGAACAAAAGAGGTGAGCAAGGCCTTTGTCTTCCTCTTCAGGATCAGATTTGGAATTTTCTGGAGACTCTGAAGAAGGAGAGAGAGAAAATTCTGGCCTACAAAGCGGACACGGCGCGGGAAAGCCAGGATTTGCTTGTAAGTGGCATTTCTACAGGAAAATGGGAAAGTATGACCTCTTTGAGTGTGACTTAGGATAAACAGGAAAGAAAGTGCTTTGTCAAAAATATCTAACATTTATAAAGTTCTAACAGCCTATGGACAATATTGATTCAGGCCCATTCTAGTGGCAGACTCTTGCAAGTCTTCATAAACTCTTTCCCTACTAGATATTGACATTTTCTATATGAAGAGAAACCATTATCTTTCCAAGGGAATGTGGAGGATTCAGCCCAAAGACAGTTTCTTTCTGCCTCTCACTCCTGTTTCTCCTTTCTTTTATTCCAGGAGAAAACCCAGAGAGAGAAGGAGAAGACTGTGGCTGCATTCAGGCTCATGCACCGCTTTCTAGAAGAACAAGAGAGGAATCTGCTGGCAAAAATGGAAGAACTGGAGAAGGAGATTTCAGACAAAGAGGAGGAACATCTGGGCAGACTCTCTGAAGAACTCTCTTCTCTCTCAAAACTCATTCATGAGATGAAGGAGAAGCATCAGCAGCCGACAAGCGAACTCCTCCAGGTAAGACCCATATTGTCCCCGTGGGTGGCTGAGACAGTGACACCTCGGTTTTCTCATGGTTCAGTATACATGAATTAGGAATGTCCAGACAAGATAGCCATAATCCAGGAACAGACTGAATATGACAGTCCAATATCCTCAATTTTAGATACAAGTATAGGTGGGAGGATTGTGTTAAACACAGAACTAGAGTCTACAAAAAGTGTCCTCACATGGTTCCCCCATCATTCCAGGTGGGTCAGAGCTCTGTGAAGCATGATGTCTTTGGCTCTCTATGCAAACTAGTATTTGTATATGTATGTGGAAGGCAAGAAATGGTATGCCTACAGACCAGATTTTCAAGGTACTTCATGATTATGGAAGTGAGTGCCACTGGTCTGTAGCCATGAAAATTTCCAATTGAGAAGCTAGAAGCAAACAGTTTGCTTCCCCCACCCCTATCTATCTATCTATCTATCTATCTATCTATCTATCTATCCAAATGCAAGAATTTCTCAATTGCACTAAAATTAAAATTAAAGAAAGAAGGAACAACAGTAGTGAAGAAAGGCAGTTTGACAAGGGTGTTTAGATGTATGGTCACTGGACCATGAACTGTACATTTGAAAACAACTGTAATGTCAAAGGTGTGCAACCTGTTATGTATCTGCTATCAGTGATAACATGACTATAGTGGAATAGGGAGCCCATGCAATACAATCCTTCGATCCAACTTTGGTTCTCTTCACCATCCAGCAGCAGGTCATTGGCTGAGGCTGGAACTAACCTCTGCCTAGGACCCTGGACTACACCAACATTGCCTTCATGATGCATTTATGAAGTGCGTGGCCTTGAAGTATTCTAGTTTCCCAACATCCTGGAGACTGAAGGCTTGCATTTAACAGTATTTAAGTGGCTCTGCCAAAAACACTTTTGCAAAATAATGGCATTGAAGCAGATACCCCATTATGTAAATCTACCCCTCTTTGTGGAGGGAGGGCTGTTTCACCAGATTAGCTTTATTTCAACCATTTCAGTCACCTGGAAACACTGCATTTTCAGAAATATGCGCATAGTCTCTGTGCAAATGCCTGTCCTGAATTCTCTTCCCCCCCCCCCCCTCTTTTACAGGATGTCAGAAGCTTCTTACAGAGGTAAGCTAGTCACCCATAAAAACCTGGATTTGCATGTGAAGCACATCCCTCTCCTGTCTGGGGTTCATTGGTGGAGTTGGACCTGGTGGTCCATGAGGCCGCTTCCATCTCTGTGATCCTGTGGGTATGTCGCTACACCATGGAATTGTAGCAATTTGACTGCATTGGCTCAAAGCTGTGGAATCATAGGAATAGCTGTTGGGTGAGGCATCAGCACTCTTTGGCAGAGAAAGCAAAAGGCCTTGCGAAATGAGCCCAGGCACTAAGCCATAACATTCAAAGTGGTGTCAAATGCATTAATTCTATAGAAAATGCACCCCGTGATATTATTCTCTTTCCTGCAGTTATAAGGAAAAGGAGAAAATTGAGACCCCGGTGGCTTTTCCTCCTGCTCTGAAATGGAAGATCTGGGACTTCTGTGATATAAATCCCTTTCTGGAGGGTGTCATGAAGCAATTCAGAGGTAAGCATGATTGTCTGCAAGGGTTTTCAGGGATATGTTACATTGGTCTGAATGGGGAAATGAAACACTCCAAGGGCACTGGGAAAGTTAAGGTGAGGAAACAGCCAATTTTATTTTAAACTGGAAACAATTAAATTGTGTCTATTCTGTTCTATTGTTTTTTTAAAAATTATCTCATGTGTGGATTAAAATTCCAGATGTGAGGCAAAGTGAAATATAAATATAGAATTCCCTGATCAGCCCTAAACATGTCTGGGTAATTCACCAAATAAATATTTGCACACATATAAATACACACACACCAGATATACCATGAGATTTCTGGCTGGTGTACTAATAAAATTAGTATTAATGTGTTAAATTATTTTTTACTGTTTTGAGTTGTATTAACTAAAATATTTTAAATAAGTCAACAAGGGGAAACTCCCTCTCCTTCACACCTATGCACTTTAGCGTATGGAGAGGAGGACTAGCATAATTTAATTAGCACTTTATGCTTGTGGCGGTCTATTTCAATTCACAACTGCGGTCAAGCACTCTTTACATTTTAATCATCTAATTGTCTAGGAAATATGTATTTTGTGCAATTATGTCCTATTAGTGTAATTATATTTTATTTCAGTAGCTGTATTTTGCATTACCTTCACCTTAATTATTTTCTGGTAATTAGTTTAATTGGTCACATCATGAGAAGAAAGGAAAGCATAGAGAAGACAATTATGCTGGGGAAAATAGAAGGAAAAAGGAAGAGGGGCCGACCAAGGGCAAGATGGATGGATGGCATCCTTGAAGTGGCTGGATTGGCCTTGAAGGAGCTGGGGGTGGTGACGGCCGACAGGGAGCTCTGGTGTGGGCTGGTCCATGAGGTCACAAAGAGTCGGAAACAACTGAATGAATGAACAACAACAACAAAGTCTATTACTGTCCATTTTGCATTTTTGATGTTTTGTGATTTTATATTATGGCACTGAATGTTTACCTTTTTATATGTATGTAAACTGCCGAGTTCCCTCTGAAATGTTTCTGCTGATCTACTGCTATGGAGACTGCACATTGCGACACAGGATGCATTGACTCAGTTCTTTTCCTGGCCATACATTGCATGTTAATCAACTGACACACATTGGACAACCAATGCCACAATTCCTGAATAAGGTGAAACAGTGTGTGGTTGAAGTAACGCTTCATCTCTTGGTGAAGGATCTCAGCCATCTTGGGTTGTTTCCTCTCGATTTCTGAGAGTCACCATGTCATTCTAGTCTTTCTCTTTCCCTTTTCTCTTTAGATTCTCTGGATTCTGGACTTCAGCAGCACAAAGGTAAACAGGAAAGTTTTTTTTCAGAGGGGGTTTGCCATGGTCTTCCCTCTGAGGCTGAGAGAGTGGGACTTGCCCAAGGTCACCCAGGGCCTTTCCACTGCAGAGATGGGATTCGGACCCTAGTCTCCAAGAACCCTAATCCAACTCTAAAACTAATGCATCATGCTGGTTCAATTTACAATAGTCTTTGTTTACTAGTCTTAGCTTCTAGGAAGAAATCAGGCTTGAGTTAGCTCTGTTAATATTCTTTTTTAGACTCTCTGTATTTGGGTGAAGCGTCAGCAGTAGGCTAAAAATCTAGTGAAACTGCAACTCCCAGGATTGAGTTAAACTAGATTGAGTTTCACTGCATTCAGCCATGGCAGTTTTATACTGCATGAATTCAATAGTGTAGATCCATCCCTAGATGGGTTTAGATTTTCTCTTGAATAACAGAACCTCCTTGGCGAACTTCCTCTCTTATTGTCCTTAGAAATAATCCTGCATCTTGCTATGCCCCACAATCTAAGACGGGGGCCCCAGTGGAAGGCTAGGAGGGCCTAACCTTCCACTGTCTCGTCCCCACGCGATTGGTGGGGACGAGAGACAGGGCCTTCTCAGTGATTGCCCCCTGGCTATGGAACTCCCTTCCTGGTGAGATCAGATGGGCCCCCTCCCTCCTGTCCTTCAGAAGGATGGTAAAAACTTGGCTGTGGGACCAAGCTTTCGAGACAGGGCAATAAAGCAGCAATAGGCAAGATTACCATGCCAATTAGATTTGACGCGGATGGCCAGGATTATTTTAAATGGTGTATTTTAATATTGAGATAAATGTTTTTAATGTTTATGAATGCGTATATGAATTCTTGTCCCGGCATATAATTTTTTTAAATAAATAAATAATATTGGCACCCCAAGGTAGCTTGGATGAAAGATAATATTTTAAAATAAAATTGAAAAATGTGTTTTTCATCCTGAGGAGCCCAGGAAGCCTCCAATTGGATAAAATCCCCTCCTAAAGGTTATTCTGTATTGTCAAAAAAATGTTGATGGGGTGGTCCACAGATCACAAAAATAACCCATGGACCACCCTTTGCCCACCCAGCGTGATATCATTATAAAAGGCCAGTGGGGGTAAAAAGACAATTTTGACTACTTCTCCTGACCTGAGCCACAAGGCTTGTGTAGTCCCAAAAATAATATTCTCACATTCTGCTAACATCAATATTCATTAACAGGTTAAATAAAAATGACTTATTATTATTATTATTATTATTATTATTATTCCTACCCTGCTTTATCAATCTCAAAGGAGACTCAAATCTCTAATATCCCAGAGATTTCAAAAATAACAACCAGCACCCAAGATTGCCCATTTTAATGACAACAATAAACAATAATTTCTTCCTTTTTTGACTTTTAAAATCAAATTTTAACAGAAATAATACAAATAAAAACAAAATAACCTGATATATTTACCCCAGGAACCCCCAGTGTCACAGTGGGTTAAACCACTGAGCAACTGAACTTGTTGACCAAAGATTGCCAGTTCGAATCCGGGGAGCAGCATGAGCTCCCACTGTCAGCCCCAGCTTCTGACAACCTAGCAGTTCGAAAACATGCAAATGTGAATGGATCAATAGGTACCGCTCTGGTGGGAAGGTAACGGTGTTCCATGCAGCCATACCGGCCACATGTCCTTGGAAATGTCTATGGACAACGCCAGCTCTTCAGTTTAGGAGATTAGCACCAACCTCCAGAGTCGGACATAACTGGACTTAATGTCAGGGGAAAACCTTTACCTTTATTTACCCCAAATTCTCAGAAAAGCTTTCCTGAATTTATTTAGCTTTCTCCTAGCATAAGTATGCATGCCAGTCAAATCTCTAATTTAAAAGGACATAATCTGAGATTTGGCTGGCATGCATATTTATGCAGCATTTGTCTGACAATTTACCATGTCAGACAAATGCTGCATGGTAAATTAGTTATCATTAGCTAGGAAACAATAATATTGCAATATCAAACAAGAAGTCCAAATCTCTTCCTCCATTCCAGTGAGAGGAAGATGCAAGATGGGGAAGGCGGGGTGCTGGGCCAGTCAATGTGACAAGGTCCCTCGTGGGTTTCATGGATGAACTGAAAATTGATCCGTGGTCTCCAGAATCAATATCCAGTGCTCTAATCACCAAACCTGTCTGGATTTGGGGAGACAAGAGAGGATTTCCATGTCATTTCATAAGAATGTAAGATAAAAGATCAACCCTTCAGCAGCTTAGATCTTTCTTTCTTTCTTTCTTTTTTTGTCATCCCTTATCTGCTTCTGCCACCAACAGCACATGTGACTCTGGATCCAAAAACCGCCCATCCTGTGCTCATCCTCTCTGAAGATCACAGACGTGTGACATGTGGAGGGAAAAGGCAAAATCTTCCTGACAATCCTGAGAGATTCACTGGATATCCTTGTGTGCTGGGCCAGGAGGGATTCAGAGGAGGCAGGAATTTTTGGGAAGTCCTTGTGAAGAATGGGCAAGAATGGTCTGTGGGAGTTGCCAGAAAGTCTGTGCAGAGAAAAGACTCAGGCCACTTTGGTCCTGATGCTGGGATCTGGTCTGTGGGAAAGTTGAAGAGTAAATACTGGTTCTCCTCTGACAACGGTGCATTCCCACGTCTGACTCTGAGCGAGGAGCCCAAGAGGGTCCGAGTGACATTGAACTGTGAAGGGGGTCGGGTAGCCTTTTACAATGCAGACTCAGCAGCCCTGATCTTTGAATACCCACCAGCCTCTTTCTCAGGAGAGACCCTCCTCCCTGTCTTTTATGTGAATGAAAAAGCTCAACTGGAGCTCTCCCCCTAAAGATGGAGAGCAATGTTCAAAGGCACTCCTCTGCTGAGACGCAAGAGGAGCTTTATCTCCATTGATCTGAGGCTGTTAATTCTCTTTCCTCTTCTTGTGAAATCCCTCCGCCCTCTCTTTACATATTTGCCAAAACCTGGGAGGCTGGAGTGTAAATGATGAAGGCTTTCCCCTCCGACCATGAACCGTTCAGGGACTAATTCCCTCTGGAAAGATTAGCAACAATGACAACAGCAAAGAGGGAATAAAAGATCCAAATTAATATTTAGTCAATAATTCCAGGTACTGTAATTCCAATAGTAAGTGGGCAATGTATTTGGTCCTCTTTCTTGACCTCTGCCAGGGATGTTGGTTGGGTTTGCCCGTGAAGCTTTTGGTTTTCACACAAGTGTTACAGTTTTCACATAGCACAGTCACTCATTGTTTTGCCTTGTTTGGCAAAATTATGCAATTATAATAGCGCTGTATAATTGCATGCATAATCAGATGCACTCAGCAGGAGCCTCATATACAAGAATAATGCTGATATAAAGAGGCCAGATATACAGCTCTGCTTCCACAGCCTTGAACTGAAATGGGGAGGTTGCAGGTCGGAAGAAAGTTTTCCGGCTGCTAACGTGAAAGAACTGAGTCAAGCTGAAATCAAAACACTTTCAGCTTTTGTTGACCATTTCTGCTACCAAGACAGCCATTTTTCCACAAAAGTCAACTTTGATGCTGAAAAACACCATCTGAACTCTGAGTGCAGCATTTTTTAAAATGCAGCACACATGGTTTGAAGATCAGGACATTCATAGAGATCCCAAGATGCTTGTGTATAAAGCTATTGTCCTTCCAACTCTATTGTATGCCTGTGAAAAACATGGAACATCAGCAAATGTCACTCTCAATGTCTGGAAAAACTCCAACAGCTTTGCCTTAAAAACAGAGATGGATAAACACTTGCATAGGTTGTTGTAGGTTTTTTCAGGCTGTACGGCCATGTTCTAGAGGCATTCTCTCCTTACGTTTCACCTGCATCTATGGCAAGCATGAAACGTCAGGAGAGAATGCCTCTAGAACATGGCCATATAGCCCGAAAAAACCTACAACAACCCAGTGATTCCGGCCATGAAAGCCTTCGACAATACAACACTTGTATATTTTAAGACAAATCTGTTCAGAGCCTTCAGAACAATTGGACACCATTCTGATTGTATTTAAAACACCCAAGAAAGAATTGGATCTTAACAGGTTTTGGCAATTAATACAACCCCCTTTTATTATTTCTGATTGAGTTTGGAAAGTTAATAGAAATGGAAAATGTTAGAACAAAGTATAAAGTAAAGGGTGGTTTTGAATCTTTATTCAGTTATAATGGAGTGACAATGGGGAATGTATAAAAATATATAAGGTGCAGTCACAAGAATGGTAAATGTATGCATTATATGTGTTTATCTAACTGTTGACATCAATATCCAAGAATATGGCTATATGGTGCCCTTTTCTGTGTATATGCACCAGATGAAATCAACTGTAAACAACATGATTAAAAGTTTAATAATGTTTTTAAAATCCTGCAATTTTTTTGGGCATCAGCATTCTGGAAGAAGCAAAGACCTCCAGCATCAAAGCCATGATTGAGTTTGGAAAGTTAATAGAAATGGAAAATGTTAAATAGAACAAAGTATAAAGTAAAGGGTGGTTTCGAATCTTTATTTAGTTATAATGGAGTGACAATGGGGAGTCAATTAAAGGAATGTATAAAAAGATAAGGTGCAGTCACAAGACTGGTAAATGTATGCATTATATGTGTTTATCTAATTGTTAACATCAATATCCAAGAATATGGCTATGTGGTGCCTTTTTCTGTGTATCTGCACCAGATGAAATCAATTGTAAACAACATGATTAAAAGTTTAATAATGTTTTTAAAATCCTGCAAATTTTTTGGGCATCAGCATTCTGGAAGAAGCAAAGACCTCCAGCATCAAAGCCATGATCTTCCGCCATCCACTTTGCTGGACCGGCCACCTTGTCCGAATGCCTGATCTCCGAAATCAGTTATTTAATCTCAGCTCAAGAACAGAAAACAGAATGTCGATAGACAGCAAAAGAGATTTAAAGATGGAATTAAAGATAACTTTGAAAAGGGTGGAATATACATCAAGAACTGGGAAGTCCTGGTCCTTGAGCATTGGAACTGGAGGTCTGCTGTTACCAACAGACTGCGCTCTGGCACCACGAGATGCAGAGCCAATCTTCAGAAATGGGGCTGCAAAGTGGAATCCACGACATGCGAGTGTGGAGAGGAGCAAACCACTGACCACCTGCTACAATGCAACCTGAGCCCTGCCACATGCACAATGGAGGACCTTCTTGCAGCAACACCAGAAGCACTCCAAGTGGCCAGATACTGGTCAAAGGACATTTAATCAACTTCCAAACTCATAAATTTTGTATTCTGTATTTTGTATTTTTGTATCTTGTCTGTTTGTTTGCTTTGTTCTGTTAGAAATGTAATATAAATGACTGGTTGCTGATGACTCGATAAATAAATAAACCAACAGTTCTATGAATTTTGAAGAGGCCCAAACAGTGGGCAAAAAGGGAAATGAGCCAAGAGGAATCTGCTTCTTGGGGTGGATTGAGAATGACTTCCTTCCTTTCTAGGCCTGGGCTGCAAAATACCTCAGAGCTTAGTTCTGTCTACCACACCATGTAATGGAGTATTTCTCAACCTTCCTAATGCCACAATCTCTTAATACAGTTTCTCATGTTGTGGCAACCCGCAACCATAAAATTATTTTTGTTGCTACTTCAGAACTGTAATTTTGTTACTGTTATGTAAATAACTGATCTGCAGGATGTATTTTCATTGACTGGACAAATTTGGCACAAAACGTTCAGTTTCCCCGAAGCCTTAGGCACAGGGAGAGCTCAAAGGTTGCAACGCCAGGGGTTGGGCTGAGGCAGAGCCTGAGAAACGAAAGTTAAGGCATTAACTCTGTCTTGACTCTGCAGTAGAGCAGCATTGGCAGCTATGGCCTCTGGAGACTCTATAAAAATGCTCTGTGAGGAACTGGCCTGTCCCATCTGCTTGGAGTATTTCAAGGAGCCTGTGATGATCATCTCCTGCGGGCACCATTTCTGCCAATCCTGCCTGGATCAATGCTGGGAGGGGAAAGAGGCCTCCTGCCCACAGTGCCGGGAGAAAGTGCAGGAAGGGGACATCAAGCGGAATTGGCAGCTGGCAAACCTGGTGGAGATTGCCAAGGACCTGGGGAGCAAGAAGGCAGAAGAGAAGGGGAAAGTCTGCCAGAGGCACCAGGAGCCCCTGAAGCTCTTCTGCAAAGACCACGAAGCTCCCATCTGTGTGGTGTGCGACAGGTCAAAGGAGCACAAAAACCACCAGGTGATCCCTGTGGAAGAGGCATCAAAGGAGTACAAGGTAGGAGGGGTAAAATAGAGACACCTCATAGGGTGTTGTGGTGCATCTCTACCCCACTATACAGGTCTGTGGTTAGTGGTTTAATATTTTCTACCATGCCAGACTGAGGATAATAGGAATTGCAATCCAACAGTACTTGTGGCTCTGAGATTTGAGAAAGGTTAAAGGACATATTAACATCAAGCATTGTAGCCACAATCCTTGTATCTCAAATCACATCCCAGTATCCTGACAAAACAGAACAAACTGCAGCCTTGCAGATGTTACTGTACTGCAACTCTTGTCATGATATCTAATGATGAGAAAGACAGTTGTAGTCCAGCATCCCCCATAAAATCACATAGAGAGATGGATTTGTCTTGTGGGCCTTGAGTTTAATACATGACGAGGACAGGAGTTGTAGTCCAGCATCAGGACAGCCACAAAATACACATGGAGGGCTGGATTCGGCCCATGGGCCTGAGTTTAACACATGTGCCTTTAGAACTGTGTTTCTCAACCTTCCTAATGCCGCGACCCCTTAATACAGTTCCTCATGTTGTGGTGACCCCCAACCACAACATTATTTTCATTGCTACTTCATAACTAATTTTGCCACTGTTATTAATCATAATTTAAATATCTGATACTCAGGATATATTTGCATTTGTTGGACCAAATTTGGCACAAATACTCAATACGCCCAAATGTAAATACTGGTGAGGTTGGGAGGGATTTATTTCATTTGAGAGTTGTAGTTGCTAGGATTTATAGTACTTGCTTTGTTTATTCATTCAGTCTCTTCTGACTCTTCGTGACCTCATGAACCAGCCCATGCCAGAGCTCCCTGTTGGCCGTCACCACCCCCAACTCCTTCAAGGTCAAGCCAGTCACTTCAAGGATACCATCCATCCATCCATCCATCTTGCTCTTGGTCGGCCCCTCTTCCTTTTTCCTTCCATTTTCCCCAGCATCATTGTCTTCTCTAAGTTTTCCTGTCTTCTCATTATGTGGCCAAAGTACTTCAACTTTGCCTCTAATATCCTTCCCTCCAATGAACAGTCAGGCTTTATTTCCTGGAGAATGGACTAGTTGGATCTTCTCACGGTCCAAGGCACTCTCAGAAATTTCCTTCAACACCACAGTTTATAGTTCACCTACAATCAAAGAGCATTCTGAACTCCACCAACAACTGAATTGAACCAAACTTGGCACATAGAACTCCCTTGAAAAACAGAAAATACTGGGTCTGGTGAGCATTGACCTTGACTTTTGGAGTTGTAGTCTGTGGATTCAGACAATGATGGATCTGGACCAAATTTGGCACAAATACTCAATATGCCCAAATGAGAAAACAGGTGTAGTTTGGGGAAAATAGACCTTGATTTTTGGGAGTTATAGTTGCTGGGATGTATAGTTCACCTACAATCAAATAGTATTCTGAACCCCACCAATGAGAGAATTGGGTCAAACTTCCCACACAGAACCCCAATGACCAACAGAAAATACTGTGTTTTCTGATGGTCTTTGACGACCCCTCTGACACCCCCATCGCGACCCCCACCCTGGTCCCACTCCCAGGTTGAGAAACACTGCTTTAGTAGATGAGTTAAAGAATCCAGCCTCCTTTCTTCCAGCCCCAATGTGGATGCAAGCAGAGCAGAGGGTACATCCTGGTGCTACAACAATAGAGAGGAGGAAGCTCAATAGACAGACATCTCCACCCCTTGAATGTCTTGTACAATGAATAATGGAATGACTAAAGGTGTGCCAACTTTACCAAGCTTGATTTCTAGTAGGTTTGCTAGAAATTTGCATGCAGCCCTTTTGTCTTATCTGGAGCGGAGCCCAGAAAAGACATTGTACCTTTATCTCCCACCTGGAGATGGCCCACAAAAATGGGATAATCCAGCCAAGGTCCTGATATCTGGAAACTCTGTTTCAGGACATCAATTTTCACATTGAGAATTTGCTACTGGGCACTTGATATTGGTAGGTATTGCATAATGCTATATATTATAAAACTTTATTTTTTGAACAAAAGAATTGAGCAAAGCCTTTTTCTTCCTCTTCAGGATCATATTTGGAATTATCTGGAGACTCTGAAGAAGGAGAGAGAGAAAATTCTGGCCTACAAAGCAAAAACAGCATGGGAAAACCAGGATTTGCTTGTAAGTGGAAAATGGGTATTGTGTCTTTAAGTGTAAATCTGGATAAAGAGGGAGGAAAGTGCTTTGTCAAAAATATCTACCATTTATAAAGTCCTAATAGCCTATGGACAATATTGATCCAGGCCCATTCCAGTGTCAGGCCCCTGCAAATCTTCATAAGACTCTTTCTTTAAGGGATATTGACATTTTCTGTAAGAAGGGACACAAGCCTCTTTCCAAGGGAATGTGGAGAATTCAGCCCAAAGGCAGTTTCTTTCTGCATCTCACTCCTGTTTCCCCTTTCCTTTTTTCTAGGAGAAAACCCAGAGAGAGAAGGAGAAGGCTATGGCTGCATTCAGGCTCATGCACCAGTTTCTAGAAGAACAAGAGAGGAATCTGCTGGCAAAAATGGAAGAAGTGGAGAAGGAAATTTCAGCCAAAGGGGAAGAACATCTGGCCAGACTCTCCGAAGAACTCTCCTCTCTCTCGAAACTCATCCAAGAGATGGAGGAGAAGCATCAGCAGCCAGCAAGTGAACTTCTCCAGGTAAGGCCCATATTGTCCCCATGGAAGAATGAGACAGTGACACCTCAGCTTTGTCATGGTTCAAAAAATTAACTAGAAACATTACATGTTTGTAAATATGCACATAGTCTCACTGCAAATGCCTGTCCTGAATTCTTTCTTCTCTTCATTTACAGGACATCAGAAGCTTCTTACAGGGGTAGGTTACTCTCCCACAAAAGCTTGGACTTGCATGTGAAGCACATCCCTCTCCTCTTGCAGAAATGGGTGTCTGGGGTTGAATGGTGGTGTTGGACCTGATGCCCTCTGAGGCCCCTTCCAACTCTGTGATCTTGTGGGTTTGTTTCTACACCATGGAATTATAGTAGTTTGACTGCCCTTTAACTGTAATCGCTCATTGCTATGGAATCAAAGGAGTTGTCGTTAGGTAAGGCATCGGCACTCTTTGGCAGAGAAAGCAAAAGGCCTTGCAAAACAAGTCCAGGCATCAAGCCATAACAGCCAAAGTGGTGTCAAACAGCATTAATTCTATAGAAGATGCACCCTGTGATATTTTTCTTTTTCCTGCAGTTATAATGAAAAGGAGGAATTTGAGATCTCTGTGGCTTTTCCTCCTGCTCTGAAATGGAAGATCTGGGACTTCTGTGATATAAATCCCTTTCTGGAGGGTGTCATGAAGCAATTCAGAGGTAAGCGTGATTGTCTACAAGGACTTTCAGGGAGATGTAACACTGGACTGAATAGGGAAATTAAAGGCTCAAAGGCACTGGAAAAGGTAAGGTGAGAAATCAGCCAATTTTATTTTAAACTTGAAACAAAACTATATTGTGTCTATTGTTTTTTTAATTTTTATGTCATGTGTGGATTGAAATTTCAGTTGTGAAGCAAAATGAAATATAAATATAGAATTCCCTGACCAACTTAAACCTCAGGGATCATCAACACGGTGAAATTAATACTGTTTGATACCATTATAATATGTATGGCTGAACGCTATGGAATATTGGGAGTTGTAGTTGGCGAGGCACCAGCATTATGTGGCAGAGAAGGCCAAAAGACATTGTAAAACTACAACTCCATTGATTCCATAACATTGATCTGTGGCATTTAAACTGGTGTCAAACTGCATTCATTCTACAGTGTCAATGTGTCTTCCAATTACATTGCACAAATGTATACATACGCACACACCAGATATACCATGAGATTTCTTGCTGGTGTACTAATACAATCAGTATTAATGTATTAAATTATTTGTACCTTGAATTGTATTAAACAGACTGAAATACTTTAAATAGATCAACAAGGAGAAATGTTAAAACCATCTCAAGCCATGTGTATACATATTGTGGAATTTGGTTCTGAGGATTTTAAGAAATGTTTTATTTTGTCCAAATGAAACTAGTGTGAGCCTAATACTCTGAGAGGCATATGTATGTAAGTAGAGGGGCTCCTTCAAGATCCCAAGCTATTTAGGGGCATTAAGGCCCCATCTACACTGCCATACAAAATCCAGATTATCTGCTTTGAACTCGATTGTATGGTAATGAAGACAATCTAGTTCAAAGTAGATAATGTGGATTAACTCCTTTGATAATCCAGAATACATAGCGTGTAGATCCACCCTAAATGTCATGGCAAGCATCGTGATACTCCTTTTTCTAATGTGACCTGGGGATAGGTCTATTGACCAGCCAACACCTCAGAGAACCTTCTGGTGTGTTAAGATTCATCCCTTTGTGTCCACTGGAGCCAGACTATTAAGCCCATTTGTCCAGTGTGACTCTGTAACCAACCTCTATCAGGCATTGGCCATGATGTCACGCTGGAGAACATAGTGATCCCTAGAGAGGTGTTCTCTGTAGGAAATTCCAGGTCTTCTCGATTTTTCTCCCATTGACATTAACCATTTAGTGCAGTTTGAAGTGAGCTTCTAACCATGGTGGCTGAACAAGAAACTTCTACACAAGTGTGTGAAGGAAAGTCCTCCATGTGCATGTGCACCCTGTCGTTTGAGCAATCACCATCAAAATGGTTCCACAATTTCCTATGATATCTCCAGTTTTCCTCAATAGAGTTTAAAATTGACTTAAGTGGCCAGGATGGATGTCCGCTGTAAGACCACTCTTTGGAGGTAGCTGACCATCGAGTCATACTAGAAAGCCTGGTGATTCCTGGAGAGAGCATTGTAGTCAGTCCACAAATAATGAAATCTACTGGTCTTAACTTCAATCTGAGAGTTGGCTGGTATTTCTAGATAGCAACCTTCATTGTTCATACATCGAGACATATCTAAGTGATGAAGGAGGCAGAGCTCTCTTTCCTGCAACCCATCCTTTGTCACCTTCCAGTGTGAACTAGGGAAGAGTGGCCCTTTCCACTCAGTCACTTTTGTCCAAAGTTTACCCTGATATACTGCTATGGAGACTGCACATTGCGACATTGCATGTCAATGCGGTGATGCACATTGGACAACCAATTCCACCATTCCTGAATGAGGCATAACTATATGAGGTGGTTGAAGTTATGCTTCATCTCTTGGGTGAAGGATCTCAGCCAATTTGAGTTGTTTCCGCCTGATTTCTGAGAGTCACCATGTCCTACTAAGTCTCTCTCTTTCCTTTCTCTCTTTAGACTCCCTGGAATCTGGTCTTCAGCAACAGAAAGGTAAACAGGAAAGATTTTCTTCAGAGAGGGTTTGCCATAGCATTCTCTCTGAGGCAGGATAGGGTCCCTGGTCTCCAAGAGCCCTAGTCCAACTCTGGGTCATGCTGGTTCAAATTACAGTGGTCTTTGTTTACTCGTCTTGGCTTTTAGGGAGGTCAGGCTTGAGTTAGCTGTATTTATTTTTCTTTTTGGACTCTCCTAAATATTTTTACTCAGCCTTAACCATGATTCCACAAAAATATAGCAGAGCCAACCAAACCAATCAATCTCCCTTTTTCTCAGGTGACATCTACACTGTAGACTGAATGTGGGTTGATGCCACTTTAACTGCTATGGCTTAAAGCTATGGAATCCAAGGAGTTGTATTTTGGTGAAGCATCATCAGAAGGTTAAAAACTTGTGAAACTGCAACTCCCAGGATTCCACAGCATTGGCCATGGCAGTTTTATACTGCAGTAATTCAACAGTGTAGATGCATCCCTAGATGAGTTTAGATTTTCTCTTGAATAGCAGAACCTCCTTGGTGAATTTCCTATCTTATTGTCTTTAGAAATAATCCTGCATCTTACTATACCCCACAACAGTAAAGCCTGGGGCAACAGTGGAAGACTAGGAGGGCATATTGGCACTCCAAGGGACTTTAGAGGAAAAATAATACTTTTTAAAGAAAATTGCAAGAATGTATTTTGATCCTGAGGAGCCCAGGAAGCCTCCAATTGGATAAAATCCCCTTGTAAAGGTTGTTCTGTATTTTAAAAAATGCTGGTGGGTAGGCGGTCCACAGATTACAAAAATAACCCACGGGCCACACTTTACTCACCCAGTGTGATATCATTATAAAAGGCCAGATGAGGGTAAAAAGACAATTTCGACTACTCCTGATCAGAGTTTAGAAAAGTCCATTTTTGAGAACATTGAGAACTCCTAATGTTCCAAAATCCTGCAACAATCACAACCACAGGTCTTGTGTAGTCCCAAAAATAATGTTCTCACATTCTGCTCACATCAATATTTATTAACAAACAGGTCAAATAAAAATGACATTCAAAGGAAACTTAAATCTCTAATATCCCAGAGATTTAAAAAATAACAACCAGCACCCAAGATTGCCCATTTTAATTACAATAAAGAATTTCTTCTTTTTTGTCTTTTAAAATCAAATTTTAACACAAAAAACACAAATAAAAAACCAAAATAATCTGGATATATTTACCCCAAATTCTCAGCAATGCGCTCCTGAATTTATTTTAGCTTTGTCATATCATACGTATGCATTCCAGCCAAATCTCGGATTATGTCCTTCTAAATTAAACAATTTACTATGCTGGACCAATGCTGCAAAATGTTTTAGATCTGAAAACAATATTATTCTTCTAATGAAAGTAGTTATCATTAGCTAAGATACAATAATGCAGTATCAAACAAGAAGTCCAAATCTCTTTCTTTCCCCATACCATTGAGAAGAAGATGCCTGATGGGGAAGTGTCATTGCTGGCAGGGCGCAGGGTGAATCAATGACACAAGGTCCCTCGTGGGTTTCATGGCTGAGCTGGGAATCAATCCCTGGTCTCCAGAATCAAAATCCAGTGCTCAAATCACCAGACATTCAAATATTAATCTTATGAAGAAGGGATATAATGTAACATTGAACCTATCTAGATTTGAAGAAACAAGGGAGGATTTCCCTGTCATTTCATAAGAATGCAAGATAGAAGCTGAACCCTCCAGCAATTTACATTTAACTTCTCTCTCTCTCTCTCTTTCTTTCTTTCTTTCTCACTTCACTCCTGATCTGTTTCCACCACCAACAGCACATGTGACTCTGGATCCCGACACAGCCCATCCTGTGCTCATCCTCTCTGAAGATCACAGGCATGTGACATGTGGAGAGAAATGGCAAAATCTTCCTGACAATCCTGAGAGATTCACTCGCTATCCTTGTGTGCTGGGCCAAGAGGGATTCACAGGAGGCAGGCATTTTTGGGAAGTCCTTGTGAAGAGTGGAGAACAATGGTCTGTGGGAGTTGCCAGAAAGTCTGTGCTGAGAAAAGACTCAGTCAGCTTTGGTCCTTGTGCTGGTATCTGGCCAGTGGGAAAGAACAAGAGTGACTACTGGTCCTCCTCTGACAATGGTGCGTACCTACGTATGACTCTGTATGAGGAGCCCAAAAGGGTTCGGGTGACACTGAACTATGAAGGGGGTCGGGTTGCCTTTTACGATGCAGACTCAGCAGCCCTGATCTTCGAATACCCACCAGCCTCTTTCTCAGGAGAGACCCTCCTTCCCATCTTTTCTGTGAATAAAAAATGCCAACTGAAGCTCTCTCCCTAAGGATGGGGAGCAATGTCCAAAGCAGCTGAGATGCAAGAGGAGCTTTATCTCCATAGATCTGGGACTATTCATTCTCTTTCCTCTCGTTGTGGATTCCTCCTGCTCTCTCTTTACATATTTGCCAAAAAGGGACTGGGAGGCTGTAGTGTGAATGATGAAGGCTTTCTGCACCACCCATGGACCATTCAGGGCAGGCATGTAGCCGAGGGAGGGGGGTGCTTGAGGAGTTTCAGCCCCCCCCCCCCCCGAAATTCTCATGGTGGTCTGTGAGAAGGCCTTACTGGTACATTATTTAAACTGTTGTGTTTATTCATATCATGATCTGATCGCCATGCTCAATATATCCCATATGCATGGGGGTATTGGGGCAACGATACAGAAGGTTTGCTAGGCTTGACCCTCTTTCACTCAGACTCAGCACCCCCCCCCCCCCGAATCAAACTCAGCCCCTCCTGAATCAAAATCCTGGCTACGGGCCTGATTCAGGGACTTATTCCCTCTGGAAAGATCAGCAACAATGACAACAGCAAAGAGGGAATAAAAGATCCAAGTTCATATTCAGTAATTCCACAGTTCCTAACAGGTGGTAGGCTGGCTGGGATTTTTGGGAGTTGAAGTCCAAAACACCTGGAGGCCCAAAGGTTTGGAACCACTGATCTAACTGTAAACATCAATATTCAAGAATATGACTATGTGATGCCTTTGTATGTGTATCTGCACCAGGTGAAATCAATTGCAAATATCTTGAATAAAAGTTTAAATAATTTTTAAACATCCTGCAAATTTCTTGGGAAGAGCGCCCACATTCCAGAAGACGCAAAGACCTCCAGCATTGAAGCCATGATCCTCCATCATCCACTTTGCCTGATTGGCCACATTGTCTGAATGCCCAACCACAGTCTCCCAAAGCAGTTATTTTACTTTCAGGTCAGGAATGGATAACAGAATGTCAATGGATAGCAAAAAAGATTTAAACATGCGATTAAAGCCCACTTTAAAAAAAAAAAAAAAGGTGGAATATACACTGAGAACTGGGAAGCCCTGGCCCTTGAGCATTAGAAGTGGAGTTCAGCTTTACCAACAGTTCTATGAATTTTGAAGAGGCCCAAATAGTGGGCGAAAGGGGGAAATGTGCCAAGAGGAAGCTGCTTCCTGGGGAGGATTTGGAGTGACTTCCTTCCTTTCTAGCACTGGGAAACTCCTGTTCAATCCCTTTGACTGTGAAATACCTCAGAGCTTAGTTCTGCCCACCACAGTATCTAACACAGGGGCGCTCAAACTAAGGCCTGAGGGCCAAATACGGCCCTCTAAGGCCATTTACCTGGCCCTCGCTCAGGGTCAACCTTAGTCTGAAACAACTTGAAAGCACACAACAACAATAACAATCCTATTTCATCAGCCAAAAGCAGGCCCACACTTTTCATTGAAATACTAATAAGTTTATATTTATTAAAATTGTTCTTCATTTTAATTATTGTAATGTTTTTAAGTGTTTTTTTGTACTACAAATAAGATATATGCAGTGTGCATAGGAATTCATTAATGTTTTTTTCAAATTATAATTCGGCCCTCCAATAGTTTGAGGGACTGTGACCTGGCCCTCTGTTTAAAAAGTTTAAGGACCCCTGATCTAACACATACATAAAACCATTCAAACAGATTATGTGGAATGCAGTACATATGAAGAGGCTCTAGGGGTCTTAGCAGACCACAAGGTGAACATGAATCAAGTGTTATATAACAGCTAAAACAGCCCAATTCAATTCTAGGTAGCATCAATAGCATAATATCTAGATTGAGGGAAGTAATAGTACCACACTGTTTTGCTCACCTGGAATATATAAATTCAGCCTTAATCTATCCACTCGTAGTGTGGTCTTCCTCTTTTCCTGTCTTGATCTGGTATGTCCACAATACAGGACCTTTGTTTTGGCTTCTACGGAGGATTCTGTCCAGATTTGGACACATTTATTTGTGTCTTGACATCTGCCCTTGCGCTATGCTACTCTGCTGTTGAGTATGCATGCCCAGTGTGGAACACATCGCACGACACTAAAACAGTAGATGTGGCTCTTAATGAGACATGCCGCTTTATCACAGGGTGCCTGCGCCCTACACCACTGGAGAAATTACACTGTCTAGCCGGTATCGCACCACCTGACATCCGCCAGGAAGTGGCAGCCAATAGTGAAAGGACCAACACAGAGACATCTCCAGCTCATCCTCTGTTTGGGTATCAGCCAGCACATCAACGACTTAAATCTAGAAATAGTTTTCTAAGATCTACAGAGACACTCGCCGAAACACCTCAGCAAGCGAGAGTCCAAAAGTGGCAGGCTCAAACCCAGAACCTCAATCAATGGCTGATACCAAATGAGAGACCCCCCACCCCCACCCCAGGGCACACAGAAGACTGTGCGACTTGGAAGGTGCTGAACAGACTGCGCTCTGGCACCATGAGATGCAGAGCCAACCTCAGGAAATGGGGCTACAAAGTGGAATCCATGGCATGCGAGTGTGGAGAAGAGCAAACCACTGACCACCTGCTGCAATGCACCCTGAGCCCTGCTACATGCACAATGGAGGACCTTCTTGCAGCAACACCAGAGGCACTCCAAGTAGCCAGATACTGGTCAAAGGACATTTAATTAACTACCAAACTTGCAAAATTTGTATTTTGTCTGTCTGTTTGTTTTGTTCCTTGGTATCTTGCCCCCTTCCGTGTCTGCTTAAGCCCTCCTCTCCTTGCTTCTCCCTGTTGCGTTTAGCGGATTTCAGTCTGGTCCAATGCAGAATACGCAATAACATTGCACATAGGCAAGAGGAAAAGGAGCAGAAAAACTTTACTCTTATCAGCAGAGTTAAACATAAGCTTGCAGTGTTGCATATAAAATCAAACAGTGCAACAAACTTACCTAGTCCTTGTAAGTAATACAGAATAAGGCTTCTTTATCTTCATCCAAATGAAGGAGCAGAACAAATGGTAGAGCAAAATACCTGAGCAAAATGCTATTGCAGCATAAACCCTGAGCATAGGCTCCTCAGAGCAAAGCTGAACTGTATTCTAAAACACATACAGTTATACTCCACTGGGTGTGATCCAAACTTACTTGCTGACCTACATTAGCAGGTTCACATTATTATTAGCAGTATAAGGTTTTCTTTAACACACACACACACACACGTATACTTTAACACACACACACACACATTCTTTAACACATATATATACTCTGAAGACAGAGGGGATCAGAAGACATTTCCATCTTGTCTTTACTAATAATATAATATAGTATATTGTATATACATATAGTATTTATAATATTATAATGTAATACAATATAATACTAGTAATAATAATACAATATTACAATGATATATTTACATTACATGTAATATTACTAATAATATTACAATATAATGGTATAGTGCAATATAGTAATATATAATACTGATATTGTACTATGATAATATAATACATTGTATGAAAATATATCTTGTAAGCTACTCTGAGTCCCCTTCGGGGTGAGAAAAGCAGCATATAAATGCCGTAAATAAATTATATACTTGATCCTGTTACAACTTACTGTAACATCTCCCACCTTCTTCCCTCTTGGATGTCTCTTTCTCCCTGCTGCAACTCAGGGTGCATCTACACTGTAGATTTAATGTGGTTCCACATCACTTTAGCTGCCATGGCTCAATGCTATGGGAATTGTAGTTTTACAAGTTATTCATCTTTCAGCAAAAGTACCTCAGACCTCACCCTCTGAGGAAGCTTGCCATAGATGCAGGCGAAACGTCAGGAGAAATGCCTCTAGAACATGGCCATATAGCCCGAAAAAACCCACAAGAACTGAGAAAAGTATGATAGCTGGGACCCAATGCTGGTTGCGCAATGCGGGTCAGAATTACACTTGCGCAGCGAGTGAGAGACGCTGGTGTGTGCTATAAACTTAACTATTGCTAACTGCCATTTTTTACCATCCTTAACTATCACTCAAACTTAACTTAGTTACATGTGGATGAAGCGAGCTATAAACTTAACGCTGTCTCGCGCATGTCTTCGCTTCTCTAATTCCGACCCCCGTTGCGCAACCAGCATTGGGTCCCAGCTGACATACTTTTGCCCACCCTTGTCTTGGTGAATGCTGGTGCCTCACCAAACAATTTCTAATGTTGAAGTACCCTTTATGCCCCCCAAGCTTGGACCCTATTTATCTCTTTGTTTCCTGTCCATCTGAAAGATTTCAGCAACATTGGGAGGCATGTGGATGGGCCAAGAGAAATAAAGCTTTGCCAAGTTCTTATGGGGAGATTGGGCCTTTTAGATAAGCTGAACCTAAGGTGCAAAGGGATTTATATGTCACAACAGGCCCTTTGAATTGTACCTCAAAAGCCACCAGTACCTAAGAAGCATTTTAAAGCAAGGGAGTTATATGCTTAAGAGAATAAGTTGCAAGCCGCCTAGAAAGGAAGAGAAAGGGGAAGGGTACACGCTTTGGTCACAGGTACACGCTTTGGTCACAGGTACACGCTTTGGTCACATCCCGCCTCGACTACTGCAACGCTCTCTACGTGGGGCTGCCCTTGAAGACGGCCCGGAAGCTTCAGCTAGTCCAACGCGCGGCAGCCATGTTGTTAACAGGAGCAGGGCGCAGAGAGCATACAACGCCCCTGCTGTCCCAGCTCCATTGGCTGCCGATTTGCTACCGGGCCCAATTTAAGGTGCTGGTGTTATCCTACAAAGCCCTAAACGGTTCCGGCCCAAAATACCTTGCAGACCGCATCTCGGCCTACGAGCCCACGAGGACCTTGAGATCATCCGGGGAGGCCCTTCTCTCGGTCCCGCCCGCCTCACAGGCACGTCTGGCGGGGACGAGAGAGCGGGCCTTCTCGGTGGTGGCCCCCCGGCTGTGGAACGCCCTCCCTGCTGAAGTTAGACAGGCGCCCTCCTTGATGGCCTTTCGTAGGAGCCTGAAAACATGGCTCTTCGAGCAGGCCTTCAACTGAGTGTAACATTGGAACGATACTGGAATGGATTATGACTACGAAATTGACTATGACCCCAGGATTTCGACGAAGCGGATTTTTAGTGTATGTTATGTAGTAGTAGTTTGGTATGTGTTGTCGTGATTTGCTGTACACTGTCTTTTCCATGTTGCTGTTCACCGCCACGAGTCGCCCTAGGGCTGAGAGTGGCGGTCAATAAGTGCAAATAATAAATAAATAAATAATAAGAGTCTCATGCCTAGATTCCCAAAGGGTGAGGCACTGGGAGAGCTCAAAGGTTGCAATGCCATGGGTTGGGCAGAGGCAGAGTCGTCAGCTGCCTTCCAGGAAGAGAAAGTCTGAGAAACGAAAGTTAAGGCATTAACTCTGTCTTGACTCTGCAGTGGAGCAGCAACATCAGCCATGGCCTCTGGAGACTCTATGAAGAAGCTCTGTGAGGAACTGGCCTGTCCCATCTGCTTGGAGTATTTCAAGGAGCCTGTGATGATCATCTCCTGTGGGCACAATTTCTGCCAGTCCTGCCTGGATCAATGCTGGGAGGAGAAAGAGGCCTCCTGCCCACAATGCAGAGAGAAAGCGCAGGAAGGGGGCATCATGCCAAATAGGCAGCTGGAAAACGTGGTGGAGTTAGTCAAGGCCCTGGGGAGCCAGAAGGCAGAAGAAGGGGGGAGAGTCTGCCAGAGGCACCAGGAGCCCCTGAAGCTCTTCTGCAAAGACCACGAAGCCTCCATCTGTGTGGTGTGTGACAAGGCAAAGGATCACGAAAACCACAAAGTGATTCCTCTGGATGAGGCATCAAAGGAGTACAAGGTAGGAAGGATAAAATAGGGGCCCCTAACAAGGTGTTGTGGTGCATCTCCACCCCATAGTCTGTGGCTGGCGGTTCAATATTTTCCCAGACCCTGGGGGATCTAAACAGTAGAATAAATGCAGTTTGGTACCATTTTGCATGCTCCAAACCTATGCTCCAAACCATTGAGGTGATAGTTTTATAAAGTCTTCAGATTTCTCTGCCAGAGTATTGGTGCCTTGCCCAACTACAACTCTCAGAATCCCATAGGCTTGTGCCCTGGCAGTTAAGTTGGTGTCAAGCTGTGTTGATTCTAGATGTAAAAACCTCCTAATACATGGAGCAATGGAATCAAGGTACAGGAAAAGAGATTCCGCCTGAATATTAGGAAGGACTCCCTGATGGCAAGAAGACATCCATAGTGGAATTTGATTTTTGGAGCTCCTCCTCTTGAGATTTCTAAGCAGAGGCTGAATGACCTTTTGTCGGGGAATGCTTTGATTATTTGTTCCTGAATGGCGGAATGAGGTTGGACTAGAGAGCCCATTGCTCCCTTCCAACTGGGGAAGGTCCAAGTGAAATGAAGTCCCTATCCCCTAAGGCTGGGTGCAGGGGCGGCTCAACCATTGCGCAAAGTAAGCATTCGCAGTATAGTTGATTTTGCCCAGGGGTGCTCTTGAGGCGCTCTTGGGGGAAAATAGACCTTGACATATGCGAGTTGTAGTTACTGGAATGTATAGTTCACCTACAATCAAAGAGCATTCTGAACTCCACCAATGATGGAATTGAACCAAATACGGCACATAGAACTCCCATGATGAACAGAAAATATATATCAATGATTGATTGGGGGGGAGCACCAAAATATTGTTTGCTTACCATTGAAAATTACCTGGGGCCGCCTCTGGCTGGGTGTCATTCATTTTCCTCAAAGGCCACAACAACCACATGACTACTCACATCACTTTTGATTATCCAGCATACCAGAGGGAGGAAAATGGGAATTGCAACCCAACAGCACTGGTGGATCCAAGTTCTGGGAAAGGTTAAAGGACATATTAACATCAGGCATTATATACACAAACCTTGTTTCTCAATTAACACCCCAGTATCCTGACTAAACAACAAACTGCAGCCTTCCAGATGTTACTGTACTTCAAGTCCCATTGGCTCTTGTCATGATGTTTAATGATGAGGAATACAGGAGTTGTAATAATAATAATAATAATAATAATAATAATAACCACCATCACCATTATAATACACCACCATCTCCCTGAAAAGACTCAGGGCGGCTAACAGGCCAAGCCCAAAAATTACAATACAGCAAATTAAAATACAACAAATAAGTAATAACATCAAAATAAAATACAAACAATAACAGATATGCAATAAACAAACGTAGCAAAAATAGTAGGGGGGTGGGGAACAGAGTGGGCGGGCCAAATGCATGGAATAAAATTGTTAAAACTGTGGGTGAGATAGGTAAATGGAGTAGTATGGGTCTGAGGGGAGAACTCAAAAGGGGCGAACAGTGGGGTTGACATTCACTAAGGAACACGAGAAAGTGCCTCAAGAGGACAGGTCTGTATTAGGATGAAGATAATATGGGGTATGCGTCCCACAGAAAATCACATGGAGAGCCGGATAATACATGTGCCTTAAGGAGATGAATTAAAGAATCCAGTCTCCTTTCTTTCAGACCCAATGTGGATACAAAGCAGAGCACAGAGTACATCCTGGTGCCAAATACATAGACACCTCCACCCCCTTGAGAGCCTTTGTACATTGAATCATGGAATGACTAAAGGTGTCAAATCATGGAACCTCTCAGAATTACAGCTCACAACGTTCAGCAAACACTGGATACCATCTATTCTTGGTCACCACAGAACAAACAAGACAGTGCTAATGAAGCGATTAACATAGCAGGTTTTATAGTATTTGGCACACCACCCCCTTTTCTTGTCATGAATGACTTTTCAATGCCTTTAAAGCATAGGTTCTTTTAACTGCAATTTCCATTGTGAGAGGGTATATCAGATTACAGAAAACATTTAGACATATAGACATACAGATTCCATGCAACTACATTGGATTTACAATTACATGGCTAACAAACAAACAAAGGGGAGTTACATTTTCACTCAACATTCACACACATATACATGCATTCATCCTCATGCACCCAAATATTCTCTCTCCTTGGAGAAGCACCTGTTAGGCCAGACCCTTCTTTCCTGCAGCCTGCCAGCGCATAGTTCCATAACCTAAACACAATGTCAAGGACCAGATCTCTGTTTTCCATACAGCAGAACCTGGCTCCCTGCACAAAATCCAAGACTCCAAAAGTGCACTCCTTCCTCTTCCCTTGAGAAAGAAGCCCCAAAGTGACCAGACTGCTACCTTAAAAATCTGCCACTCTCCATAGGTACACTATCTCTCTCCTTCCCATGGAGCAGAGCATAGCGTGTGAACAGCGTCTCAGTCTGTCACAGTTTGAGCATTATTAGACTGAGTCTTTTATAGAAATATTCTGTTGATGTAGTCCCAAAGTTGTAAATGAATGATAGACGTCTTCCATCCTGGCTCCATCTCACTTTCCTGGCCAAATGTGAATCTTCCTGATTGGTGATGATCTTATGTCGACTTCCTTCTTAACACTGTAAACATTACTGTTATTACTGCCCCAATTCTTATCAGAGTTTACTTTTAATTACAGTCCAGCAAGCAGGTAGTTAATCATTGCAGGCCTGGGTCTTTTACTGGTGTTTCCAAAATTATTAACTCCATTCATACATCCTTCCATTCTTCCATTCATTCCCACACATCATTATATCAAATCCACATTTCTCAAATCTGCATATTATTTTTTGTGACATTCTCTTGATCCCTTGCGATTCCTCTACTCCCTACTTTCCTACAATAAGCAAGGCCAGTTGGCCCTTATCAGCTTCAGTTGCTCTCTCCCTCTTTCCTCCTTGCATTGCATTCCACCATTTCAGGTTGACTGATGTGACTGTATCTCAAGGCCGGTGTTCTGCCTCTGTGTTGCTAGGAGGGTGATTTGGAAGGAATTATAACACAAAAACATCAGAAGCTATATGTAAAGTAAACATCTTTTTATTGAAACAAACTGAATTTCTCTTTTCCTAGCTGCCACTGAAAAGTCTTTATGAAAAGGAAATCCTACCAGCTTCTGCAGCCCTGTACTTAACTCAAAATGTGACTGCTGTGGTTTTACTATATAGATATTAGATGTGACTACTAATATTTACTATCTATGCCACAATGTCACTATCTATATCAAGGGTCCTCAAACTTTTTAAACAGAAAGCCAGATCACAGTCCCTCAAACTGTTGGAGGGCTGGATTATAATTTGAAAAAAAACATGAATGAATTCCTATGCACACTGCACATAATAATAATAATAATAATAATAATAATAATAATAAAGCAATAACTTTATTTATCTCCCCTAGGGGACTCAGAGAGGTTTCCACATACGCAAAATAATACAAAAACATACAATATAAAACAAAAACATAGGCATAAACTGTTAACACAAAATATACATTAAAATCCAATTCAAACCAGTTCCGCTCTCTTCTTCATGTAAGGTAAGTTGCCAGAGGCAAAGATTTCAATAAGGGGCCTGGACTATTTGGAACGGGCTGGGCCAAGGCTTGTGCAAGGAGAAGGGGAAAATGGGGCTGGCTGAATGCTACAGTGCAAGGATCGGTCTCAGCAATGGCCCTACTAGAGAACCAGGGCCACTCAATTCCAGGACCAATTAAAGTACTATAAAAAGAAAGGTCTGGCCCGGAAGAAATGATGCCCTCAGATGACAGGGAACGGGGGAATGGATGGGGTACAAGGCCAAGTGCTAACTGTTGGACCAAGGGCTTGAGACTTGAGACTAGTCATTATCAAAGGTCTGATGAAACCACCAAGTCTTCAAGTTCTTACGGAAAGAGGTGAGGGATGGGGCCAGCCAGAGGCAAGGGGCCACCACTGAGAAGGCCCTCTCCCCCGTCCCCACCAACCGGGCTTGAGACGGTGATGGGAGCGAGAGGAGGGCCTCCCTGGTGACAAAAGGTGTGTCAGTTTTACCAAGCTTGGAGCCCCCATGGCGCATTGGGTTAAACCTCAGAGCTTCTGAGCCTTTTGACCGAAAGGTCACAGGTTCGAATCCGGGGAGCGGCGTGAGCTTGTGCTGTCAGCTCCAGCTTCTGCCAACCTAGCAGTTCTAAAATATGTAAATGTGAGTAGATCAATAGGTACCACTCCGGTGGGAAGGTAACTGTACTCCATGCAGTCATGCCGGCCACGTGACCTTGGAGGCGTCTACGGACAACGCCAGCTCTTCAGCTTAGAAATGGAGATGAGCACTAACCTCAAGAGTCGAACACGACTGTACTTAATGTCAGGGGAAAACCTTTACCTACTTTACCCGACTTCTAGTAGTTTTGCTGGAAATTTGCATGCAGCCCTTTCGTCTTGTCTGCAACCGTTTTGGCTTGTCTGCAGCTGAGCCCAGAAAAATGAAGAAATTACACCTTTATCTCCCACAAAAGTGGAATCATCTGGCCCAGGTCCTGATCTCTGGCAACTCAGTTTCAGAAATTGGTTTTCACTCATTTCCACTGAGACTTCTGTATTGGGGCACTTGGCATTGCTAGGCAATTTGTAATGCTCTTTATTATAAAAACTGTACACCTTGATCAAAACAAGTGACCAAGGCCTTTGTCTTCCTTTTCAGGATCTTATTTGGAATTTGTTGGAGACTCTGAAGAAGGAGAGAGAGAATGTTCTGGCCTACAAAGCAGACGCAGCGCAGGAAAGCCAGGATTTGCTTGTAAGTGGCATTCGTACTGGAAAACAGGAAAGTATGACCTCTTTGAGCACGACACTGGATAAATAGGGAAGAAAGTGCTTTGTCAAAAATATCTACCATTTATAAAGTCCTAATAGTCTACAGACAATATTAATCCTAGCCCATTCCAGTGGAGGGCTCTTGCGGGTCTTCATAAGACCATTTCTCTACTGGATATTGACATTTTCTATATGAAGGGACACAAGTCTCTTTTCAAGGGAATGTGGAGAATTCAGCCCAAAGACAGTATTTACCTATATTTATTTTATTTATTTACTATATTTGTGTTCTGGTACAGCTGTACCAGGAGCTCCAATTTTGTTTGCTTTGCATTAAATGTTTGATTGCAGTCCTAGGTTTCAGGGACTCTGCAGATAGGTGGCTTCTTTTGGCTGCAGTCATAGGGCAAGTCACCTGTCCATCATCATTAAGTTTTGGTCCCGCCCCTTGCTCAGAGCGATTGGGAAGGGAAGGGAGCCATTATTTAGTTAGTCTCAGCAAGGAAAGCTATGTACAGGATGTGTGTAAACTTCCCCTGTACAAAAGCTTCAACTTTTAAGAATTTCCAGGAAAACAGCCCTAAAGACCAAAGAACTCCAGCTGGAGAGGATCTAAGCCTTTACTGGTAGGTCCACTTGGCGTTCGAGAAGCAGATGGAGCCCACATCAGTAAGGGTTAGATTACAGTCAGCCTGGGAGAAGTTAAAAGGAGGATTTTCCTTTAAAGAAGAAGTTATTGAAGATAGTTGCTTGTCCTTCGTGGGCAAAATTAGGAATTCACCAGTTGCCTAAAAGCTTGGAATCATTTGCTTAACTTTACTGAAGACAAGAGAAGCTTCTGTTTGATTGTTCATTAATAAAAGACTTTGTTGTACTTCTCAAGCCATCTAAAGACTGTTTGTGCTGGAAACCTCTGAGAACTTCTCTTTGGGCCCCCTGGCTTCCCGCTGGGCAAAGGTTGCACGTCCTGTTTTAAAGACAATTCTTTACAGGCCCAGCGTGTGACAGAACAATTTGTATACCGCCTTTCTCAGCCCACGGGCAACTCAATATCTTTCTGGCTCTCACTCCTGTTTCTCCTTTTCTATATTGTAGGAGAAAACCCAAAGAGAGAAGGAGAAGACTGTGGCTGCATTCAGGCTCATGCACCAGTTTCTAGAAGAACAAGAGAGGAATCTCCTGGCAAAAATGGAAGAGGTGGAGAAGGAGATTTCAGCCAAAAGGGAGGAACATCTGGCCAGACTCTCCCAAGACCTCTCCTCTCTCTCAAAACTCATCCAAGAGACGGAGGAGAAGCATCAGCAGCCGGCAAGTGAACTCCTCCAGGTAAGGCCCAGATTGTCCCCATGGGGGGCTGAGAGGTGGCACCTCAGCTTCCTCATGGTTCAATGTACAGAAACTGGGAATCTCCCAACAAGATATTCATAATCCAGGAAAAGATTGACTATGGCAACCCAAGATCCATAAGTTTAGACACCATATATGTCAGAAGATTGTGTGGAATGCAGAACTAGAGTCTGCAAAAAACATTCTCACAGAGTTCCCTCATCATTCCAGGTGGGTGAGCAGTGTGGATGGCTATGGCGTCCTCTGTCAATCTGTTGGCTCTATATGCAAACTGATGTTTGTCCAATGTGTGTGGAAGGCAAGAAACGATATGCCTACAGACCAGATTTTCAAGACACTTCAAGATGATGGAATTGAGTGCCACTTGTCTGTAGCCCTGAAAATTACCAGTAGGAAACTGGTAATTGAGAAGCTAGAAGCAAACAGTCTGCTTTCCATATATGTGTATGTGTTTCAAATGGAAGAAAAGGAACAACAGTAGTGAAGAAAGGCAGTTTGACAAGGGTGTTTAGATGTATGGTCACTGGACCATGAACTGCACATTTGAAAACAACTGTAATGTCAAAGGTTTGCAACCTGATATGTATCTGCTATGAGTGATAACATGACTATGGTGGAATAGGGAGCCCATGCAATACAATCCTTCGATCCAAACTCTGGTCTTGCTCATCAGGACCAGGGCATTGGCTGAAGCTGGAACTCACCTCAGCCTGGGAGCCCTCACCACACCAACATTGCCTTCATCGTGTATTTATGAAGTACATGGCCTTGAAGTATTCCAGTTTCCCAACATCCTGGAGTCTGAAGGCTTGAATTTAATGGTATTTTGGTGGCTCTGCCAAAAAGCTTTTGCAAACAATGGCATGAAAGTAAATCTACCCCTCTTTGTGGAGAGAGGGCTGTTTCACCAGATTAGCTTTCCTTCAACCATTTCAGTTACACTAATTTTCAGAAATATGCACATAGTCTCTGTGTAAATGCCTGTCCTGAATTCTCTTTTCCCCTCATTTACAGGATATCAGAAGCTTCTTACAAGGGTAAGTTAGTCACCCATAAAAACTTGGATTTGCATGTGAAGCACATCCCCTCTCCCCTTGCAGAAATGCGTGTCTGGGATTCATTGGTGGAGTTGGACCTAGTGGTCCATGAGGCTGCTTCCATCTCTGTGATCCTGTGGGTATGTCCCTACACCATGGAATTGTAGCAGTTTGACCGCACTTTAACTGCTATGGCTCAATGCTGTGGAATCATAGGAATAGTTGTTGGATGAGGCATCAGCACTCTTTGGCAGAGAAAGCAAAAGGCCTTGCAAAACAAGCCCAGGCATCAAGCCATAACATTCAAAGTGGTGTGAAATGCATTAATTCTATAGAAAATGCACCCCATGATTTTATTCTCTTTCTTGCAGTTATAAGGAAAAGGAGAAATTTGAGATCCCTGTGGCTTTTCCTCCTGCCCTGAAATGGAAGATCTGGGACTTCTGTGATATAAATCCCTTTCTGGAGGGTGTCATGAAGCAATTCAGAGGTAAGCGTGATTGTTCACAAGGGTTTTCAGGGAGATGTTACATTGGTCTGAAAGGGCAAGTGACATGCTCCATTGGGAAAGTTAAGGTGGGGAAACAGCCAATTTTATTTTAAACTTGAAACAAAATTATATTCTATTTTGTTCTATTGTTTGTTTTTTTTAAAAAAATCTCAATTTCAGTTATGAAGCAAAGTGAAATATAAATATAGAATTTCCTAGCCAGTCCTAAACCGGTCTGTGTTCTTCACCGAATAAGTGCATACACACACACACACATATACATACACACACCAGATATACCACGAGATTTCTGGCTGGTGCATTAATAAAATCAGTATTAATATGTTAAAATATTTTTATTGTTTTGAGTTGTATTAAACTGACTAAAATGCTTCAAATAAGTTGACAAGGGAAACTCTCCTCCCCTTCAGAAAACTTCTGAAAACACACCTATGCGCTTTAGCGCATGGAGAGGAGGAGCACTAGCACAATTTAATTAGCACTTTATGCCTGTGGCGATCTAATTCAATTCACAACTATGGTCAAGCACTGTTTACATTTTAATCGTCTAATTGTCTAGGAAATATGTTTTTTATTCAATTATGTTCTATTAGTGTAATTATGTTTTATTTAAGTAGCTGTATTTCATATTACTTTAACCTTAATTCTTTTCAGGTAATTAATTTATTTCTGTCCATTTTGCATATTTGATGTAGTGTGATTTTAAATTAATTGAATGCTTGCCTTTTTATATGTATGTAAACCACCCTGAGTCCCCTTTGTGGAGAGAGGGCGGCCTAGAAATAATAATAATAATAATAATAATAATTATTATTATTATTATTATTATTATTTTACTGACACAAAACACAGTATGACACAGCAAACGAGATATATATGGATTTCATATCACAAAATCACAAGCCAAACACTTCCCAAATGTTTAGGACTGTGTGATGTATATTATTATTACTATTATAATAATTATTTTTATTATTCAGGTTAATAAAGTTAAAACCATCTGAAACCATGCATTTAAATATTTTGGAATTCAGTCCTGAAGGTTTTAAGAAATTGACACATTTTATTTGGTCCCAAAAAATACTAGTGTGAGCCTTATATTCAGTTAGGCATATGTGTATAGGGAGAGGGTCTCCTTCAAGATCCCAAGACTTTTAGGGGCACTAAGATCCCATCTACAGTGCCATATGAAATCCAGATCATCTGCTTTGAACTGGATTATATGACAGTATAGATTCAGTTCAAAGTAGATAATGTGGATTATCTCCTTTGATATTCTGCAATATATGGCAGTGTAGATCCACCCTAAATGTCATGGCAAGCATCTTGAATTCAGCCCCATGTAGACCACCTTACAATAATCTATTTGGGACTTGAGCCCAGTGCATCTCAGGCCTTCTGGTGCAGGGAGACAGTGATGCTCCTTTTCTAATGTGACCTGGGAAGAAGTCTGTTGATCTACCAACACCTGAAAGTAACTTATTGCGTGTTAAGACTCATCCCATTGTGTCCATCGGAGCCAGACCATAAAGCCCATTGATCCAGTTCGACTCTAGCCAACCTCTATCAGACATTGGCCATGGTGTCACACTGGAGGACCTAGAGATCCCAAGAGAGGTTTTCTCTGTAGGAAATTCTAGGTTCTCTAGTGAGATTTTGCTCCCATCGACATTAACCATTTAGTGCAGTTTGAAGTGGGCTTCTAACTGTGGTGGATAAACAAGAAACTTCCACAAAAGTGTGCGAAGGAAAGGCCTCCATGTGCATCTCTACACATGGAGCAACCACCAACCAGGTCTCAAAATGGTTCCTAAATTTCCTATGAAATCTTCAGTTTTCCTCAATAGAGTTTGAAACTGACTTAAGTGGCCAGGATGGACGTCCGCTGTAGGAACACTCTTTGGAGGTAGCTGACCATCGAGTCATACCGGAAAGCCTAGAGAGAGCATTGTAGTCAGTCCACAAAGAATGAAATCTACTGGTCTTAATCTCAGTCTGCTTGGCATTATTAGATAGCAGTGTGATGGCATGCCCGAGCCTTTGGGAAACTATATTGTCTGGCTCTACTCAGGGGCTTTCTATGGAGAGTGCACATTGCAATACAGAATGTATTGGCTCAGTTCCTTCCCTGGCCATGCATTGCATATCAATGCAGTGATGCACATTGGACAACCAATGCCACAATTCTTGAATAAGGAATAACTGTGTGAGATTGAAGTGACACATTATCTCTTGGGTTAAGGATCTCCACCATCTTGAGTTGTTTCCTCTTGATTTCTGAGAGTCACCATGTCCTGCTCAGTCTCTCTCTTTCCCTTTTCTCTTTAGATTCTCTGGAATCTGGACTTCAGCAGCAAAAAGGTAAACGGGAAAGATTTTCTTCAGAGGGGTCTGCCATGGTATTCCCTCTGAGGCTGAGAGAGTGGGATTTGCCCAAGGCCAACCAGGGCCTTTCCACTGCAGAGTTGGGATTCGGACCCTAGTCTCCAAGAGCCCTAGTCCAACTCTAAAACTAATGTATCATGCTGGTTCAATTTACAGTAGTCTTTGCTTACTAGTTTTGGCTTCTTGGAAGAAATCAGGCATGAGTTAGCTCTATTTATTTTTCTTTTTAGACACTCCTATATTTGGGTGAAGCATCAGCAGAAGGCTAAAAATCTTATGAAACTGCAACTCCCAGGATTTCATAGCATTGAGCCATGGCAGTTTTATACTGCATGAATTCAACAGTATAGATGCATCCCGAGATGGATTTAGATTTTCTCTTGAATAGCAGGACCTTGTTGGTGAACTTCCTCTCTTATTGTCCTTAGAAATAATCCTGCATCTTACTATGCCCCACAATCTAAGTCAGGGGCCACAGTGGAAGGCTAGGAGGGCATATTGGCATCCCCAGGGAGCTTGGAGGAAAAATAATACTTTAAAAAGAAAATTGCAGAAATGTGATTTGATCCTGAGGAACCCTGGAAGCCTCCAATTGGATAAAATCCCCTTAAAGCTCATTCTGTATTTTAAAATGCTGGTGGGGTGGTCCACAGATCATTTTAAAAAAAACCTTGGACCACACTTTGCCCACCCAGTGTGGTATCATTATAAAAGGCCAGGTGGGAGTAAATAGACGATTTTGACTACCTCTCCTGGCCTGAGCCACAGGGCTTGTGTAGTCCCAAAATAATATTCTCACATTCTGCTCACATCAATATTTATTAACAAACAGTTTTTAAAAATACATTTATTATTATATTTATTCCTACTCTGCTTTATCATTCTCGAAGGACACTCAAATCTCAAATATCCCAGAGATTTAAAAAAATAACAACCAGCACCCAAGTTTGCCCATTAGACTGACAGAAGCAAGCAATTTCTTCATTTTTATTTATTTATTTATTTAAATCTTTTATATCCTGATCTTCTCTATCTCCGCAGAGGGACTCAGACCGGCTGACAGCAAAGATTCAATGCTAGCATTAAAAATCTAAAACATAATACAACAACATTAAATTACCAAATACATATAGGATAAGTTACATAAAAGCCATTCGCCAAGATAAAATCGTGTCTAACTCAGTCCGTATATTCAGTCCATATATTGTGGTCAGTAACTCTGGTCAATTGCCGGTCTCAGACATTCCGCAAAAGCTTTGTTCTACAGCCAGGTTTTCACTAGCTTCCTAAAGGTCAGGAAGGAGGGGGCAGATCTAATTTCATTTGGGAGGGAATTCCATATCCGAGGGGCCACCACAGAAAAAGCAGTCTCATCCCCACCAGACGCGCCTGGTGGGGACTCTCCAGACGATCTTAACACTCTTGATGGTTCATAGGGAATACCTTCGAACAGGTAAACTGGGCCGGAATCGTATAGGGTTTGTGCTTGGAAGCTAATTGGCAGCCAGTGGAGCTGGTGCAACAAGGGAGTTGTACGCTCCCTGTACCCCACCCCTGTTAGTAGCCTGGCTGCCGAGCGTTGGACTAATTGAAGCTTCCAGGCAGTCTTCATAGGCAACCCCACGTAGAGAGCATTGCAGTAGTCTATACGGGATATAACCAGAGCGTGGATCACCATGGCCAAGTCCGACTTTGTCTTTTTAAATCAAATGTTAACACAAAAACACAAATAAAAAACAAAATAATCTGATATATTTACCCCAAATTCTCAGCCAAGCACTCCTGAATTTATTTTAGCTTGTCATATAATTATGCATGCCAGCCAAATCTCAGATTATGTCCTTCTAAATTAAACAATTTACCATGTCAGACCAATGCTGCAAAATGTTTTAGATCTGAAATCAACACTTTATTTCTAATGGAAATTAGTTCTCATTAGCTAGAATAAATAATATTGCAGTATCAAACAAGAAGTCCAAATCTCTTTCTCCATACCATTGAGATGAAAATGCGTGATAGGGAAATGTCACTGCTTGTGGGACGGGGCACAGGGTGAAACAATGTGATGGGGTCCCTCATAGGTTTCATGGCTGAGCGAGAAATCGCTCCCTGGCCTCCAGAATCAAAATCCAGTGTTCAAATGTTAATCTTAAGAAGGAGAGGAACATAATGTAACATTGAACCTGTCTAGATTTGAGATGACAAGGGAGGATTTCCCTGTCATTTCATAAGAATGTAAGTTGGAAGCTCAACACTCCAGCAGTTTACATCTCTCTCTCTCTCTCTCTCTCTCTCTCCCCCCCCCCCCCTTTCTTTCCTTCTTTCCTTCTCTCTTTCCTTCCTGTTTCTGCCACCAACAGCACATGTGACTCTGGATCCAAAAACAGCCCATCCTGAGCTCATCCTCTCTGAAGATCACAGATGTGTGACAGATGGAGAGGAATGGCAAAATCTTCCTGACAGTCCCAAGAGATTCACTTCTTATCCTTGTGTGCTGGGCCAGGAGGGATTCAGAGGAGGCAGGCATTTTTGGGAAGTCCTTGTGGAGAGTGGAGGTGCATGGTCTGTGGGAGTTGCCAGAAAGTCTGTGCAGAGAAAAGATTCAGGCCACTTTGGTCCTGATGCTGGGATCTGGTCAATGGGAAAGTTGAAGAATGAATACTGGTTCTCCTCTGACAATGGTGCATTCCCACGTCTGACTCTGAGCAAGGAGCCCAAGAGGGTCCGAGTAACACTGAACTGCGAAGGGGGTCGGATAGCCTTTTACGATGCAAACTCGGCAGCCCTAATCTTTGAATACCCTACAGCCTTTTTCTCAGGAGAGACCCTCCTCCCCCTTTTTTATGTGAATGAAAAAGCGCAACTGGAGCTCTCCCTCTAAGGATGGAGAGCAATGTCCGAAGACACTCATCAGCTGAGATGCAAGAGGAGCTTTATCTCCCAAGATCTGGGGATCTTAATTCTGTTTCTTCTCATTGTGGATTCCTTCTGCTCTCTCTTTTACATATTTGCCAAAAACCAACTGGGTACTGGGGTATGAGTGATGGCTTTCCCCTCCGCCCATAGACTGTTCAAGGACTTATTCCTTGTGGAAAGATCACTAGCAATGACCACAGCAAAGAGGGAATTGAAGACCCAAATTCATATTTAGTAAATAATTCCAGGTACTGGAATTCCAGTAGTAAGTGAGCAGTGTATTTGGCCCTCTTTCTTGGTCTTTCCAAGGGATGTAGGTTGGATTTGCCTGGGAAGCTTTTAGTTTTCACACCAAATGTTATGGTTTTCACATGGCACAGAGTCATTATTTTTGCTGAGGAATTCTTGTGTTGAAGGGCAGCGTTGTACAACTGAAGTAGGAGCCTGAAATATAATTGTGCTATAAAGAGGCCTGAGATACAGCTCTGCTTCCACAGCCTTGAACTGAAATGGGGAGGTTCTAGGTCGGAAGAAACTGTCCGACTGCTTCTCTGAGGGAACCGAGTCAAGAAAAAGACACTATCAACTTTTGTTAACCATTTCTGCTCCTTAGGGCCTTTCCAGACAGGCCGTTATTCCAGGACCATCCATGTTTAATGAGATTTAAATGAAAGAAGTTGCACCCACTGAAGGACCCAGAAATTCTTGAAGAGGTCTTCTCCGTAGGAATCTCTATTCCTCCAGCATGATTCTATAGCCAATTTCTGAGACAGTCTTACAATTGAGTCACACTGGAGGATTTGAAGACTTCTGGAGATAACATTTTAATCAATGAGACCTGACTCGGCATGGGCTAGGCTACACTGTGTCTCTGTCCAGCCTGCTTGCAATCTGGACTGCAGTCAATAAATAATGCAACAAATATGAAAGATTTGCTTGTCGTGAGGCCTCAATTTGTTTCTGACCTACCATGGAGTTAGCTTGACAAAGTGTGTTCAGAAGAGGTTTGTCATTGCCTTCCTCTAAGGCTGAGAGATTGTGACTTTCCCAAGATCACCCATTGCCTTTCCTAGCTGAGTCAGGATTCAAAGCCTGGTCTCCAGAGTCACAGTCCGACTGTCAAACCACACTTGAGTTTCAGATAATAATTTGGGCCTCAACTCGGGGTCCGCAATTGCATGTCAAAGAGTGGCAGGCCTCCTGTATCAACTGTGGAAATCCACATAATTATCACTTTAAAAAGAAAAGAGGCAAAAACTCTTAATAGCTCTCATTTTGATATGCTGTGCATTTTCTTAATTTCAAAAGAAGACCAATTTGGTATTGTGTGCCTTCAAATCATTTCTGACCTATAATAACCCTATCACAGGGTTTTGTTGGCATGAGTCGTTCATGGGGTTTTGCCACCTCCTCCCTCAAAGGCTGGAACTTTGTCATTGATGTGTGCCTTTGTGCCTGACCTACGGGGACTCCAAGGAGGCTCTACAACTGGGTATTTGGGGTGGAACTCGTGCAAATCTTAGGAACTGGAGACCTTTTGGAATAGGAATTCACTCACAGCCTGAAAAGCTGGAAACATGCTCCTTATTTCTAAACCAAGTAGAATCACCAGAAAATAATAAGAACACTTTATTTATATTCCGCCCTATCTCCCCAAGGGGACTCAGGGCAGATCACATTACACATACACCACAAACATGCAATGCCATTTTTGGACAAACAGGACAGAGACAGACAGAACAGAAAGGAGGTATGTTTCCTTTATGGGTCGTAAAATATCTCCCCCGCTTGTTTAGTGGTGCCTAATTTCTCTACTTATAGTTCTAACCTGTTTTCAAATAGTGAGCTGGGCTGACAGTCGGGAGCTCACACCGACCCCGAATTTCAAACTGGCAACCTTTCAGTTGGTAGGACTTATCATTGCTGGTGATTTACCAGCTGCACTAAAGCCTGGCCCCAAGTTATACTCTTACCAGCCTTCCATATTCCCTTCATCTCTTTATTGTTTACAAGTTCTCACGGTATCTACAATTTATAAGAATAACAATGTTTTTACTAGAATCCTCTCCCAGACTTGATATATCAGGAGGAAGCAATTAACAGGCCCTCGTGAAATGTCTTTATGATGGCGGGGGGGGGGGGGGGGGGGGGCTCTTGGCACTTCTTTTGAAATTCAAGAGAAATTTCTTGAATTTACACCATGATCGCTAAAGAAGTTTTTCATTGCCTTCCTCTGAGGCTGAGAAAGTGTGACTTGAAAGGGCCATGCGAAGGAAGTAAATGAAAAAGCTCTTTTGTAACCTGAGAGAATACCTTTCTAGTAATCTCTAGGTCCCCTGCAGAACTTTATAGCCAAAGTCAGCTTGAGGGCCTAAAGATTCTTACAAAGGTCTTCTGTCTGGCAATCTTAGGTCCTCCTGTGTGGCTCTTTGTGCATCATCCAGCGGAAATTCAACACAGAATTGCACTGGAGGACCTAGGGATTCTGTGTGACTTTCCAAACTAATTTTAGTTTCCATTAAAACAAATGCATTTGGCAGTAAAAGGGTCTAACTGGAGACTGAGCCTATAGAGTGGATCTTGTAAATTAAACCTTAATCTATCTACCTGTAGTGCCATCTCCTTCATTTCCACAGTACAATACCTTCGTTTTGGCTTCTAGGGAGACTTTGGCCCAGATTTGGACACATTTGTTTCTATCTTGAATTGTCTGTGGAGCTCTTCCAAAACATTTCAATTGAGTTGGTTTTCTTCCTGCCTGCTTTCTTCGCTGTTTAGCTTTTGCAACCATAGATACAAATCAGAAATGCTATAGCAGGTGGACCTTTCTGATGCCTATATGTTCAGCAGTAAGGGACTGCTATAGGCTGATTAGGTTCAGAAAATCTGTTTCTCATTTCGAAAAAAAGGATAACAGAATTGAAGGCTACACCACAGATGATACCAGGTCTGACAATCAGTAACTTGTACATTATATGTATAGACAACCGATTGCAAATATTTTCCAAGATTTCATCCCATTTGCCAATATGGAGGCACCAGTTTACCTTCCGATCCTGGAAGCTAAGCAGTGCCATTCCTGTGAAGGATTCGAATGGGAGCCCAAAAGTGAATCCCGGGTGCTATGGGTTATATGTCCGATGAAGGAAGTAGCAAATCTACCTCCGAGGACTCTTTGACTATGAAAACTATATGATATCCATGGAGTAATCTGAAGTCAACAGATAGATATAAAGGAGTCTTTTTTCCTTCCTTGCACAATGTTCACAACCAGAGGTTAGGAGCTCCAGTGTCACAATGAACTGAGGTCCTTTCCTCTGGGAATCCACAGGAAGATAGAGAAGACTCCCGGCACTTGTCAACAAATATCTCTGAGGAACTTCCCCAGCTCATCTCCTGAACCCTCTTCTTGGTATCTGGGGCCCCAAGCCCCCCCCCCCCACCTCCAGATGCCTGCTTATGCCCTCCTATCCCTGCTTCTCCCTGGGTCTCCCACCTTCCTCCCTCTGGCTTGTCGTTCTCTCCCTGCTGCAACTCAGGGTGCATCTACACTGTAGATTTAATGGAGTTTCATATTACTTTACCTGCCATGGCTCAATGCTCTGGATTCACGGGAGTTGTAGCTTTACAAGGTCCTCAGTCTTCTCTTGGTGAGTGCTAGTTCCTCTCCAAACAACTCCTAATGTCGAAGCACTCTTTATGTCTCCAAAGTCTGGGCCCTATTATCTCTTTGTTTTCTGTCCACCTGTTTTTTAGCAACATTTGGAGGCACACGGGTACATGAATGTGGGTGGGCCAAGAGAAAGAAAGCCCTGCCAAGTTTTTAAGGCTTTTTAGATAGGCTGGACCTAAGCTGCAAAGGGATTCATAGCTCACAACTAGTCCATTGAATTGTGCCTCAGAATACACCAGTGGCCAAAGAAGCATTTTTAAGCAAGGGAGTTATATGCTTGGAGAATTAGTTGCATAAGTCCAGAAAGGCAGAGAAAGGGGAGGATCTCATGTCCAGATTCCCAAAAGCTGAGGCATTGAAAGAGCTCAGAGGTTGGAGTGCCAGAGGTTGGGCAGAGGCGGAGTCCTAGGCTGCTTTCCTGGCAGGAAGAGACCGTCTGCGAAACGAAACGAAAGTTAAGCCATTAACACTGTCTTGACTCTGCGGTGGAGCAGCAACACCAGCAATGGCTTCTGGAGACTCTGTGAAGAAGCTCTGTGAGGAACTAGCCTGTTCCATCTGCTTGGAGTATTTCAAGGAGCCTGTGACCATCTCCTGCGGGCACAATTTCTGCCAAGCCTGCCTGGATCAATGCTGGGAAAAGAAAGAGGCCTCCTGCCCACAATGCAGGCAAAAAGTGCAGGAAGGTGGCATCATTCCAAACAGGCAGCTGGCAAATCTGGTGGAAATAGCCAAGGAACTTGGGAGCCAGAAGGCAGAAGAGAAGGAGAAAGTCTGCCAGAGGCACCAGGAGCCCCTGAAGCTTTTCTGCAAGGACCACGGAATCCCCATCTGTCTGGTGTGTGACAGGTCAAAGGAGCATGAAAACCACAAAGTGATTCCGCTAGATGAAGCATCAAAGGAGTACAAGGTAGGAGGGATAAAATAGGGGCTCCTAAAAAGGTGTTGTGGTGCATCTCCACCCCACAATACAGGTCTGTGGCTGGCAGCTCGATACTTTCCCCAAGCCCTGAGATTTTCAGGGACCTGGGGGCCATCTAAACTGTAGGATTCATGCAGTTTGGCATTACTTCACATGCTCCAGCACCTATGCTACAAATCATTGAGATGGTAGTTTTACCAAGTCTTCAACTTTTTCTGCCAGAGTATTAGTGCCTTGTGCCCTATAGTCATGTGCGTGAAATTCATTTCTCCCATTTTGTCTATTTCTTTCATTCTTTCGGAGGCACGAAATGGGAAGGCCCTTCCGACATAAAAATAAACTTAAAACGAAAGCAGGGAGGAGCAGGTACCAGCTTCAAACCTGCTTTTCAGCATAATTGCTGGCAGCTTGCCGGGGCTTGCTGTCCATCACGTTTGCCAGTGTCCTTGCTCAGAAAAGTCCTGACAGGAGAAAAAGCCACAGCAGGCTGCCAGGGCCTGCAGCTGAGCGCTGAGTAAGGAGCCGAGTAAGACAAAATATCTCATTCAGAAAGGCACCCAATTTTTGGAAGCAGCGATCAAAAACAAAAACCAAGCCATATAAATGAAACAAACAGAAATGGATACGATCCTGTACAAATACCAGTTCCCTAGGAATTAATTTGGTGTCAAACTATGTTAATTCTACGCGTAGATTCATCCTAAAACATGGAGCAATTGAATCAAACTATGGGAAAAGAGATTCTGCCTGAACATTAGGAAGTTCAATACTGTTCCATTATCAGGGTGGAGGCCACAAGGTGGTGCTCGAGAGAGAGGAATGGTCCATTTTACAGGGAAGGAGTTGAAGGAGGAACACCATTTCCCAACTTTTGCTGGTTATTCCCCCTCCCCGTTTCCTATATTACAAAGGAGGGCTGTTTCCACGATGAGGATGTGGGTGGGCGGAATTACAGGGGGGAATAACAGGAAATAGCATTTCTCCTTCATCCCACCCTTCACCCCATAACATCTCTCTAGTGCCCGCTTGTGGTCTCTGCCCTGGTAATGGAACAGTATGGAAAGGACTCCCTAATGGCAAGAATAGATTCATGGTGGAATTTGCTTTCTTGGAGTACCTCCTCTTGTGATTTGTAAACAGAGGCTGAATGGCCTTCTGTCAGGGAATGCTTTGATTGTGTGTTCATGAATGGCAGGATGAAGTTGGACTAGAGAGCCCTTTGCTCTCTTCCAACTCTCTGATCTTTGCACCAAAGGGCCAAGTGAAATGAAGTCCCTATTTCCTAAGGCGGTGGTGTCATTCATTTCCATCAAGGATCACAACAACCACATGACAACTCCCACCTTTGGATAATGACTTTAGTAAGGAGACGCTTATGATAATGTTTTTATGGCTTTGTACTGTTTTTATATTATGTGCTAAATGTTTTAATAGTATTTCATGACTATTTTAATTGTTTTTTAAATGTGGCATTGAATTGTTGCCGACTGTGAACTGCCTTGAGTCGCCTCTGGGCTGAGAAAGGTGGTATACAAATATGGTAAATAAATAAATAAATGGGTTGTTGTAGGTTTTTTCGGGCTATATGGCCATGTTCTAGAGGCATTCTCTCCTGACATTTCACCTGCATCTATGGCAAGCATCCTCAGAGGTAGTGAGGCCTGTTGGAACTAGGAAAATGGGTTTATATATTTGTGGAATGACAGGGTGGGACAAAGGACTCTTCTCTGCTGGAACTGGGTGTGAATGTTTCAATTGACCACCTTGATTAGCATTTGATGGCCTGGCAGTGACTGGGGCGATCTTTTGTTGAGAGGTGATTAGATGTCCCAGATTGTTTCCTCTCTCTTGTTTTGCTGTTGTAATTTTAGAGTTTTTTAATACTGGTAGCCAGATTTTGTTCATTTTCATGGTTTCCTCCTTTCTGTTTAAATTGTCCACATGCTTGTGGATTTCAATGGCTTCTCTGTGTAGTCTGACATGGTGGTTGTTGGAGTGGTCCAGCATTTCTGTGTTCTCAAATAATATGCTGTGTCCAGGTTGGTTCATCAGGTGCTCTGCTATGGCTGACTTCTCTGGTTGAAGTGGTCTGCAGTGCCTTTCATGTTCCTTGATTCGTGTTTGGGCGCTGCGTTTGGTGGTCCCTATGTAGACTTGTCCATAGCTGCATGGTATACGGTAGACTCCTGCAGAAGTGAGAGGATCCCTCTTGTCCTTTGCTGAACGTAGCATTTGTTGGATTTTCTGGTGGGTCTGTAGATAGTTTGTATGTTGTGTTTCCTCATCAGCTTCCCTATGCGGTCAGTGGTTCCCTTGATGTAGGGCAAGAACACTTTTCCTCTGGATGGATCTTTGTCTTTACTCTCGTGGCTTGTTCTCGGTCTTGCAGCTCTTCTGATGTCTGAGGCAGAGTATCCATTGGCCTGTAGAGCCCAGTTTAGGTGGTTTAGTTCTGAGGATAATGGGAATTACAGGCTGAGGATAATGGGAATTACAACCAAATAGCACTTGTGGCTCTGAGATTTGGGAAAGGTGAAATGACATCATATTAACATCAGGCATTATAGCCACAATCGTAGTATCTCAATTCACACCCCAATATCCTGACTAAACAGAACAAACTGCAGCCTGTTCCTGTACCACAACTTCCATTGGCTCTTGTCATGATGAGAAATACAGGACTTTTAGTCTAGCATCCCACAGAAAACCACATGGCAGGCTGGATTTGGCCTGTGGGCCTTGAGTTTATTAACACATATGCCTTTAGGAGATGAGTTAAAGGTTCCAACCTCCTTTCTTCTAGGCTCAAAGCAGAGCAGAAGGTGTGGTCCTAGTGCTAAGTACATAGACATCTCCACCCCCTTGAGAGCTTTTGTGTGTTGAATCATGGAATAACTAAAGGGTGTGCCAATTTTAACAAGCTTGGCTTCTAGTAAGTTTGCTGGAAATTTTCATGTAGCCCTTTTGTCTTATCTGTAGCTGAGCCCAGAAACAATGAAGACATTGCACCTTTCTCTCCCACAACAATGGGATAATCTGGCCCAGGTCCTCATATTTGGCAACTCTGTTTCAGAAACTGATTTTCACTCATTTCCACTTAGTCTTCCTTATTGGACACTTGGGATTGCTAGGCATTTTTATGCTATTTATTATAAAAACTGTAAGCCTTGAACAAAAGAGGTGAGCAAGGCCTTTGCCGTCCTCTTCAGGATTGGATTTCGGGTTTGCTGGAGACTCTGAAGAAGGAGAGAGACAATATTCTGGCCTACAAAGCAGATGCAGCGCGGGAAATCCAGGATTGGCTTGTAAGTGGCATTCGTACTGGAAAATGGGAAAGTACGACCTCTTTGAGTGCAACTCTGGATAAACAGGGAAGAAAGTGCTTTGCCAAAAATACTCATCATGTATAAAGTCCTAATAGCCTACAGACAGTGGAAAATGGACAATATTGATCCAGGCCCATTCCAGTGGTGGGCACTTGTGAGTCTTTCTCTACTGGATATTGACATTTTCTGTATGAAGGGCCTCTTTTCAAGGGAATGTGGAGAATTCAGCCCAATGACAGTTTCTTTCTGCCTCTCACTCCTGTTTTTCCTTTCCTTTCTTCTAGGAGAAAACCCAGAGAGAGAAGGAGAAGACTGTGGCTGCATTCAGGCTCATGCACCAGTTTCTAGAAGAACAAGAGAGGAATCTCCTGGCAAAAATGGAAGAGGTGGAGAAGGAGATTTCAGCCAAAAGGGAGGAACATCTTGCCAGACTCTCTGAAGAACTCTCCTCTCTCTCGAAACCCATCCAAGAGATGGAGGAGAAGCATCAGCAGCCGGCAAGTGAACTCCTCCAGGTAAGGCCCATATTGTCCCCAAAGGTGGCTGAGGCAGTGACACCTCAGCTTCATCATGGTCCAGTGTACACAAACTGGGAACATCCAGACAGGATATTTATAATCCAGGAACGAATATGACAGTCTAAGATCCATAAGTTTAGTCACCAGTCTGTATGGGAGGATTGTGTTGAACGCAGAACTAAAGTCTGCAAAAGACATCCTTACATCCTGCTTTCCTCTCTCATATATGTGTGTGCGTGTGTGCATGTATTTGCCTTTTTAAAATGGAGGAATTTCTCAATTGCACAAAAAATAAATTTAAAATGAAGGAATAGCAGTGGTGAAGAAAGGCAGGTTGACAAGGGTATTTAGACATATGGTCACTGGACCATGCACAATTGAAAACAACTATAATGTCTGGGTTGTTGTGTGTTTTCTGGGCTCTATGGCCACGAGTAAGTAAGTAAGTAAGTAAGCAAGCAAGCAAGCAAGCATGGCTACACAGCCTGGAAAACACTCAACAACCCAGTTATTCTGATCATGAAAGCCTTCGACAATAAACCCTAATGTCAAAGATGCGCAACCTGGTATGTATTTCCTATAAATGACAATAGTGGAATGGGGGCCCATGCAATACAATCGTTCGATCTAACTCTGGTACGGATCGCCACCCAGCACCAGGGCATTGGCTGAAGCTGGAACTCACCTCAGTCTGGGACTCCTCACCACACCAACATTGCCTTCATCATGTATTCAAGTGCGTGGCCTTGAAATATTCCAGTTTCCCCAGATCTGGAGCCTGAAGACTTGCATTTAACAGTATTTTGGAAGCTTTGCCAAAAAAAAGTTTGCAAAACAATGGCATTGAAGTAGATGCCCCATTTTGTAAATCTACCCTTCTTTGTGGAGGCAAGGCCTTTTCACCCAACTAGCTTTACTTCAGGGGCCACGATGCTGTAATGGGTTAAATCCTTGCGTCGGCTGTTGGCCTGAATGTTGAAGTTTTGAATCAGTGAGGTGGGGTGAGCTCCCATTTGTCAGCCCCAGCTATGGGGGAACATGAAAAAACCACGATTTTTAAAAAGTTAGCTAGAAACATTACATGTTTGTAAATATGCACATAATCTCACTGCAAATGCCTGTCCTGAGTTCTTTCTTCTCTTCATTTACAGGACATCAGAAGCTTCTTACAGGGGTAAGTTGATCTCCCATAAAAACTTGGATTTGCATGTGAAGCACATCCCTCTCCTCTTGCAGAAATGGGTGTCTGGGGTTGAATGGTGGTGTTGGACCTGATGCCCTCTGAGGCCCCTTCCAACTCTGTGATCTTGTGGGTATGTTTCTATACCATGGAATTATAGTAGTTTGACTGCCCTTTAACTGTAATCGCTCATTGCTATGGAATCAAAGGAGTTGTAGTTAGGTAAGGCATCGGCACTCTTTGGCAGAGAAAGCAAAAGGCCTTGCAAAACAAGTCCAGGCATCAAGCCATAACAGCCAAAGTGGTGTCAAACAGCATTCATTCTATAGAAGATGCACCCTGTGATATTTTTCTTTTTCCTGCAGTTATAATGAAAAGGAGAAATTTGAGACCTCTGTGGCTTTTCCTCCTGCTCTCAAATGGAAGATCTGGGATTTCTGTGATATAAATCCCTTTCTGGAGGGTGTCATGAAGCAATTCAGAGGTAAGCGTGATTGTTCACAAGGGTTTTCAGGGAGATGTAACACTGGTCTGAATAGGGAAATTAAAGGCTCAAAGGCACTGGGAAAGGTAAGGTGAGAAATCAGCCAATTTTATTTTAAACTTGAAACAGAACTACCGTATGCTGCGTCTATTCTGTTCTATTGTTTTTTAAATGTTTATGACAGGTTTATGTTCAGGGATCATCAACACTGTGAAATGAATGCTGTTTGATACCATTATAATATGTATGGCTGTACGCTATGGGATACTGGGAGTTTTAGTTGACGCGGCACCATCATTATTTGGCAGAGAAGGCCAAAAGACCTTGTAAAACTACAACTCCATTGATTCCATAACATTGATCTGTGGCATTTAAACTGGTGTCAAACTGCATTCATTCTACTGTGTCAATGTGTCTTCCAGTTACATTGCACAAATGTATACCTACGCACACACAAGAAATACCATGAGATTTCTTGCTGGTGTACTAATACAATCAGTATTAATGTATTAAATTATTTGTACCTTGAATTGTATTAAACAGACTTAAATAGATCAACAAGGAGAAATGTTAAAACTATCTGAAGCCATGTGTATACATTTTGTGGAATTTGGTCCTGAGGATTTTAAGAAATGTTTTATTTTGTCCAAATGAAACTAGTGTGAGCCTAATACTCTGAGAGGCATATGTATGTAAGTAGATGGGCTCCTTCAAGATCCCAAGGCTTTTAAGGGGCATTAAGGCCCCATCTACACTGCCAAACAAAATCCACATTATCTGCTTTGGACCCGATTATATGGGAGTGAAGATAATCCAGTTCAAAGTAGATAATGTGGATTAACTCCTTTGATAATCTGGAATATATAGCATGTAGATCCACCCTAAATGTCATGGCAAGCATCGTGATAGTCCTTTTCTAATGCGACCTGGGGATAGGTCTATTGACCAGCCAACCCCTGAGAGAACCTTATGGTGTGTTAAGATTAATCCCTTTATGTCCACCGGAGCCAGGCCACTAAACCCATTTGTCCAGTGTGACTCTATAGCCAACCTCTTTCAGGCATTGGCCACGGTGTCACGCTGGAGGACCTAGTGATCCCTAGAGAGGTGTTCTCTGTAGGAAATTCCAGGTCTTCTAGATTTTTCTCCCATTGACATTAACCATTTAGTGCAGTTTGAAGCGAGCTTCTAACCATGGCGGCTAAACAAGAAACTCCTACAAAAGTGTGTGAAGGAAAGTCCTCCATGTGCATCTGTGTCAGTGTAAGATTAATGTATAGTGTGTGTTTAAATGTAATTTTATGTACAATAGCTGTGATTGTAACAGGATTGTATTGCAAGAGAGTATTCTGACACAGAAAGGGTTAAACAGTAGAGTTAATAAGCTGTGAAGATGTGACCCTGAGTGTTGCCTTGAGCGAGTAAGGAGGACACAGAGATAAGTCCTTATAGCTTCAGTGAGTGTGTTGTTCATTCTTCTTGTTCCTGTCTGTCTACTGATGGTGTATGCTGTATATTTGAGCTGCTTAGTAAAACTAAATATCTGTTTTCTACTGAAGTCTCGGGCGTCCATTTCTTCAGAGCTTCAAAAGCTTCTGCAGCACACTGACAATCTGCACCCTGTCGTTTGAGCAATCACCATCCAGGTCTCAATTTCCTATGAAATCTCCAGTTTTCCTCAATAGAGTTTAAAATTGACTTAAGTGGCCAGGATGGATGTCCGCTATAAGACCACTCTTTGGAGGTAGTTGACCATCGAGTCATACTAGAAAGCCTGATGATTCCTAGAGAGAGCATTGTAGTCAGTCCACAAATAATGAAATCTACTGGTCTTAACTTCAATCTGAGAGTTGGTTGGCATTTCTAGATAGCAACCTTCATTGTTCATACATCGAGACATATCTAAGTGATGAAGGAGGCAGAGCTCTCTTTCCTGCAACCCATCCTTTGTCACCTTCCAGTGTGAACTAGGGAAGAGTGGCCCTTTCCACTCAGTCACTTTTGTCCAAAGTTTACCCTGATATACTGCTATGGAGACTGCACATTGCGACATTGCATGTCAATGCGGTGATGCACATTGGACAACCAATGCCACCATTCCTGAATGAGGCATAACTATATGAGGTGGTTGAAGTTATGCTTCATCTCTTGGGTGAAGGATCTCAGCCAACTTGAGTTGTTTCCGCCTGATTTCTGTGAGACACCATGTCCTACTAAGTCTCTCTCTCTCCTTTCTCTCTTTAGACTCCCTGGAATTTGGTCTTCAGCAACAAAAAGGTAAACAGGAAAGATTTTCTTCAGAGAGGGTTTGCCATAGCGTTCTCTCTGAGGCAGGATAGGGTCCCTGGTCTCCAAGAGCCCTAGTCCAACTCTGGGTCATGCTGGTTCAAATTGCAATGGTCTTTGTTTACTCATCTTGGCTTTTAGGGAGAAGTCAGGCTTGAGTTAGCTGTATTTATTTTTCTTTTTGGACCCTCCTAAATATTTTTACTCAGCCTTAACCATGATTCCACAAAAATATAGCAGAGCCAACCAAACCAATCAATCTCCCTTTTTCTCAGGTGACATCTACACTGTAGACTGAATGTGGGTTGATGCCACTTTAACTGCTATGGCTTAAAGCTATGGAATCCAAGGAGTTGTATTTTGGTGAAGCATCAGCAGAAGGTTAAAAACTTGTGAAACTGCAACTTCCAGGATTCCACAGCATTGGCCATGGCAGTTTTATACTGCAGTAATTCAACAGTGTAGATGCATCCCTAGATGAGTTTAGATTTTCTCTTGAATAGCAGAACCTCCTTGGTGAATTTCCTATCTTATTGTCTTTAGAAATAATCCTGCATCTTACTATGGCCCACAGTCTAAGCCTGGGGCAACAGTGGAAGGCTAGGAGGGCATATTGGCACTCCAAGGGACTTTAGAGGGAAAATAATACTTTTAAAGGAAAATTGCAAGAATGTGTTTTGAAGCCTCCAATTGGATAAAATCCCCTCATAAAGGTTGTTCTGTATTTTAAAAAATGCTGGTGGGAGGTGGTCCACAGATTACAAAAATAACCCATGGGCCACACTTTGCCCACCCAGTGTGGTATCATTATAAAAAGCCTGATGGGGGTAAAAAGACATAACTTTAGAAAAGTCCATTTTTGAGAACTCCCAATGTTCCAAAATCCTGCAACAATCACAACCACAGGGCTTGTGTAGTCCCAAAAATAATGTTCTCACATTCTGCTCACATCAATATTTATTAACAAACAGGTCAAATAAAAATGACATTCAAAGGAAACTTAAATCTCTAATATCCCAGAGATTTAAAAAATAACAACCAGCACCCAAGATTGCCCATTTTAATTACAATAAAGAATATCTTCTTTTTTGTCTTTTAAAATCAAATTTTAACACAAAAAACACAAATAAAAAACAAAATAATCTGGATATATTTACCCCAAATTCTCAGCAATGTGCTCCTGAATTTATTTTAGCTTTGTCATATCATAAGTATGCATGCCAGCCAAATCTCAGATTATGTCCTTCTAAATTAAACTATTTACCATGTCGGACCAATGCTGCAAAATGTTTTAGATCTGAAAATAATATTTTACTTCTAATGAATGTAGTTATCATTAGCTGTTGTTGTTGTTCATTCGTTCAGTCGTCTCCGACTCTTCGTGACCTCATGGACCAGCCCACGCCAGAGCTCCCTGTCGGCCGTCACCACCCCCAGCTCCCTCAAGGTCAGTCCAGTCACTTCAAGGATGCCGTCCATCCATCTTGCCCTTGGTCGGCCCCTCTTCCTTTTGCCTTCCACTTTCCCCAACATAATTGTATTCTCCAGGCTTTCCTGTCTTCTCATGATGTGGCCAAAGTACTTCAACTTTGTCTCTAGTATCTTTCCCTCCAGTGAGCAGTCAGGCTTTATTTCCTGGAGGATGGACTGGTTGGATCTTCTCGCAGTCCAAGGCACTCTCAGCACTTTCCTCCAACACCACAGCTCAAAAGCATCGATCTTCCTTCGCTCAGCCTTCCCTAAGGTCCAGCTCTCACATCCGTAGGTGACTACAGGGAATACCATGGCTTTGACTAGGAGGATCTTTGTTGCCAGTCTGATGTCTCTGCTCATTACTATTTTATCGAGACTGGACATTGCTCTCCTCCCAAGAAGTAAGCGTCTTCTGATTTCCTGGCTACAGTCTGCATCTGCAGTAATCTTTGCACCTAGAAATACAAAGTCTGTCACGGCCTCCACGGTTTCTCCCTCTATTTTCCAGTTGTCAATCATTCTTGTTGCCATAGTCTTGGTTTTTTTGACGTTTAGCTGCAACCCGGCTTTTGCGCTTTCTTCTTTCACCTTGATTAGAAGGCTCCTCAGCTCCTCCTCGCTTTTGGCCATCAGAGTGGTGTCATCTGCATATCTGAGGTTGTTAATGTTTCTTCCAGCTATTTTCGCCCCAGCTTTGCGTTCATCCAGCCCCGCACATCGCATGATGTGTTCTGCATACAAGTTAAAAAGGTTGGGTGAGAGGATGCAGCCTTGCCGTACGCCTTTCCCAATCTTGAACCAGTCTGTTGTTCCGTGGTCAGTTCTGACTGTTGCTACTTGGTCCTTGTACAGATTCCTCAGGAGAATCTAAGAACTTGCCACAATTTATTATGATCCACACAGTCAAAGGCTTTAGAATAGTCAATGAAGCAGAAGTAGATGTTTTTCTGAAACTCCCTGCCTTTCTCCATTATCCAGCGGATATTGGCAATCTGGTCTCTGGTTCCTCTGCCTTTTCTAAACCCAGCTTGAACATCTGGCAACTCTCTCTCCATGTATTGCTGGAGTCTTCCTTGCAGGATCTTGAGCATTACCTTACTGGCATGAGAAATAAGGGCCACTGTACGGAAGTTGGAGCAGTCTTTTGCATTTCCCTTTTTTGGTATGGGGATATAAGTTGATTTTTTCCAGTCTGATGGCCATTCTTGTGTTTTCCATATTTGCTGGCAAATGGCATGCATCACCTTGACAGCATCATCTTTTAAGATTTTAAACAGTTCAGCTGGGATCCCGTCGTCTCCTGCTGCCTTGTTGTTAGCAATGCTTCTTAAGGCCCATTCAACCTCACTCCTCAGGATGTCTGGTTCTAATTCATTCACCACACCGTCAAAGCTATCCTCGATATTGTTATCCTTCCTATACAGATCTTCTGTATAGTTTCGCCACCTTCTCTTGATCTCTTCAGCTTCTGTTAGGTCCCTGCCATCTTTGTTTCTTATCATACCAATTTTTGCCTGAAATTTGCCTCCAATGTTTCTAATTTTCTGGAAGAGGTCTCTTGTCCTTCCTATTCTGTTGTCTTCTTCCACTTCCATGCATTGCTTATTTAAAAATAGTTCCTTATCTCTTCTGGCTAACCTCTGGAATTGTGCATTTAACTGGGCATATCTCCCCTTATCCCTGTTTCCTATCATTAGCTAGGATACAATAATATTGCTATATCAAACAAGAAGTCCAAATCTCTTTCTTTCCCCATACCATTGAGAAGAAGATGCGTGATGGGGAAGTGTCATTGTTGCAGGGCATAGGGTGAATCAATGACAGAAGGTCCCCCATGGGTTTCATGGCTGAGCTGGGAATCAGTCCCTGGTCTCCAGAATAAAAATCCAGTGCTCAAATCAGCAGGCATTCAAATGTTAATCTTATGAAGAAGGAATATAATGTAACATTGAACCTATCTAGATTTGAAGAAACAAGTGAGGATTTCCCTGTCATTTCATAAGAATGCAAGATAGAAGCTGAACCCTCCAGCAATTTACATTTAACTTACTTTCTTTCTTTCTTTCTTTCTTTCTCTCTTTCTTTCTTTCTTTCTCACTTCAATCCTGATCTGTTTCTACCACCAACAGCACATGTGATTCTGGATCCCGACACAGCCAATCCTGTGCTCATCCTCTCTGAAGATCGCAGGCATGTGACACGTGGAGAGAAATGGCAAAATCTTCCTAAAAATCCTCAGAGATTCACTAAATATCCTTGTGTGCTGGGCCAAGAGGGATTCACAGGAGGCAGGCATTTTTGGGAAGTCCTTGTGAAGAATGGAGAATGGTCTGTGGGAGTTGCCAGAAAGTCTGTGCAGAGAAAAGACTCAGCCCACTTTGGTCCTTGTGCTGGGGTCTGGCCAGTGGGAAAGAACAAGAGTGACTACTGGTCCTCCTCTTACAATGGTGCGTACCTACGTATGACTCTGTATGAGGAGCCCAAAAGGGTTCGGGTGACACTGAACTATGAAGGGGGTCGGGTTGCCTTTTACGATGCTGACTCAGCAGCCCTGATCTTTGAATACCTTCCAGCCTCTTTCTCAGGAGAGACCCTCCTTCCCATCTTTTCTTTGAATAAAAAATGCCAACTGGAACTCTCTCCCTAAGGATGGGGAGCAATGTCCAAAGCAGCTGAGATGCAAGAGGACCTTTATCTCCATAGATCTGGGACTGTTCATTCTCTTTCCTCTCGTTGTGGATTCCTCCTGCTCTCTCTTTACATATTTGCCAAAAAGGGACTGGGAGGCTGGAGTGTGAATGATGAAGGCTTTCTGCACTACCCATGGACCATTCAGGCAGGCATGTATCCGGGGGGGGGGGGGGGGGGGGCTTGACCCCCCCCCCCCATTCTCATGGTGGTCCACGAGAAGGCCTTACTGGTACATTATTTAAACTGTTGTGTTTATTCATATCATGATCTGATCGCCAGGCTCAATATATTCCATATGCATGGGGGTATTGGGGCAACGATACAGAAGGCTTGCTAGGGTTGACCCTCTTTCACTCAGACTCAGCCCCCCCCCCCCCCCGAATCAAACTCAGCCCCTCCTGAATCAAAATCCTGGCTACGGGCCTGATTCAGGGACTTATTCCCTCTGGATAGATCAGCAACAATGACAACAGCAAAGAGGGAATAAAAGACCCAAGTTCATATTTAGTCAGTAATTCCACAGTTCCTAACAGCTGGTAGGCTGGCTGGATTTTTGGGAGTTGAAGTCCAAAACACCTGGAGGCCCAAAGGTTGGGAACCACTGATCTAACTGTAAACATCAATATTCAAGAATATGACTATGTGATGCCTTTTTATGTGTATCTGCATGAGGTGAAATCAATTGCAAATAACTTGAATAAAAGTTTAAATAATTTTAAAGCATCCTGCAAATTTCTTGGGAAGAGCGCCCACATTCCAGAAGACGCAAAGACCTCCAGCATTGAAGCCATGATCCTCCATCATCCACTTTGCTGGACTGGCCACACTGTCTGAATGCCCAGTCACAATCTCCCAAAGCAGTTATTTTACTTTCAGGTCAGGAATGGATAACAGAATGTCGATGGACAGCAAAAGAGATTTAAACATGGGATTAAAGGCCATTTTTTAAAAAAAGGTGGAATATACACTGAGAACTGGGAAGCCTTGGCCCTCGAGCATTGGAACTGGAGTTCAGCTTTACCAATAGTTCTATGGATTTTGAAGAGGCCCAAAGAATAGGCGAAAGGGGAAAATGTGCCAAGAAGAAGCTTCCTGGGGTGAATTTGGAGTGACTTCCTTTCTAGCACTAGGAAACTCCTCCTCAATCCCTTTGACTGCAAAATACGTCAGAGCGTAGTTCTGCCCACCACACTATCTAACACAGTGTTTCTCAACCTGAGGCTCAGGACCCCTGGAGGGGTCGCCAGGGGGATGTCAGAGAGGTCACCAAAGACCATTAGAAAACACAGCAATTTCTGTTGGTCATGGTGGTTCTGTTTGGGAAGTTTGACCCAATTCTTTCATTGGTGGGCGTTCAGAATGCTCTTTGATTGTAGGTGAACTAGAAATCCCAGCAACTATAACTCCCAAATGACAAAATCAATCCCTCCCCCAGGTCCCCACAATCCTACCAGTATTCAAATCTGGGCATATTGGGTATTTGTGCCAAATTTGGTCCAGTGAATGAAAATACATTCTGCATATCAGATATTTACATTACAATTCATAACAGGAGCAAAATTACAGTTGTGAAGTAGCAATGAAAATAATTTTATGATTGGGGGTCACCACATCATGAGGAACTGTATTAAGGGGTCACGGCATTAGGAAGGTTGAGAACCATTGTTCTAGAGGCATTCTCTCCTGACGTTTCGCCTGCATCTATGGCAAGCATCCTCAGAGGTAGTGAGGTCTGTTGGAACTAGGAAAATATTCACACCTAGCTCCAGCAGACAAGAGTCCTTTGTCCCACCCTGGTCTTTCCACAGATATATAAACCCATTTTCCTAGTTCCAACAGACCTCACTACCTCTGAGGATGCTTGCCATAGATGCAGGTGAAACGTCAGGAGAGAATGCCTCTAGAACATGGTCATATAGCCCGAAAAAACCAACAACAACCCAATTTATCTGCTATTTTTCAAATACGATTGATTATCTGAATGGATAATATGTTGTTATCCTAAAACAGGGGTCCTCAAACTAAGGCCCGAGGGATAGGGCCCTCCAAGGTCATTTACCCGGCCCTCGCTAGGGTCAACCTAAGTCTAAAACGACTTGAACACACACAACAACAACAACAACAACAACAACAATCCTATCTCATCAGCCAAAAGCAGGCCCACACTTCCCATTGAAATACTAATAAGTTTATATTTGTTACAATTGTTCTTCATTTTAATTATTGTATTGTTTTTAAGTGTTTTTTGAACTATAAATAAGATATGTGCAGTGTGCATAGGAATTCATTCATGTTTTTTGTCCAAATTATATTCTGGCCTTCCAACAGTGTGAGGGACTGTGACCTGGCCCTCTGTTTTAAAAGTTCGAGGACCCGTGTTGTAAAGGCAGCAGGTTATCATCTGATCTTAGAAGCTAGGCTGTGCCATTCCTGTTAAGGGCTTGAATGGGAGCCCAAAGGTGGATCCCTGGTGCTGCAGGTTATATATCGGAGGAAGGAAGTAGCATTAGGAAGAACTTCCTGACTCTGAGAACCATACAGCAGTGGAACGCTCTGCCCCGGAGTGTGGAGGAGGCTCCTTCTTTGGAGGCTTTTAAAGAGAGGGTGGATAGCCGTCTGTCGAGGGTGGTTTGAATGCAGTTTTCCTGCTTCTTGGCAGAATGGGGTTGGACTGGATGGCCCATGAGGTCTCTTCCAACTCTATGATTCTATGAAATCCACCTGTGAGGACACCTTGCCTAAGAAAACTGTATGATATCCATGTCGACAGGCGCATGCACATACACAGGAGTCTTTTTCCTTCCTCGCATCATGTTCGCAGCCAGAGGTTAGAAGCTCCAGTGTCACAATGAACAGAGGTCCTTTCCCTGGGAATGCACAGGAAAACAGAGGAGACCCCCAGCACTTGTCAGCAACTGTGTTTGAGGAACCATCATCCCCAGCTCTTCTCCTGAACCTCCAGCCACCCTTCCTCTCACCTTGGTATCCTGCCCCCTTCCGTGCCTGCTTAAGCCCTCCTCTCCTTGCTTCTCCCTGTTGCGTTTAGCGGATTTCAGTCTGGTCCAATGCAGAATACGCAATAACATTGCACACAGGCAAGAGGAAAAGGAGCAGAAAAACTTTACTCTTATCAGCAGAGTTAAACATAAGCTTGCAGTGTTGCATATAAAATCAAACAGTGCAGCAAACTTACCTAGTCCTTGTAAGTAATACAGAATAAGCCTTCTTTATCTTCATCCAAATGAAGGAGCAGAACAAATGGTAGAGCAAAATACCTGAGCAAAATGCTATTGCAGCATAAACCCTGAGCATAGGCTCCTCAGAGCAAAGCTGAACTGTATTCTAAAACACATACAGTTATACCCCACTGGGTGTGGTCCAAACTTACTTGCTGACCTACATTAGCAGGTTCACATTATTATTAGCAGTATAAGGTTTTCTTTAACACACACACACACACATATACTTTAACACACACACACACGCACACACACATATATATATTCTTTAACACACATATATACTCTGAAGACAGAGGGGATCAGAAGACATATCCATCTTGTCTTTACTAATAATATAATATAGTATATTGTATATACATATAGTATTTATGATATCATAATGTAATACAATATAATACTAGTAATAATAATACAATATTATAATGATATATTTACATTACATGTAATATTACTAATAATATTACAATATAATGGTATAGTGCAATATAGTAATATGTAATACTGATATTGTACTATGATAATATAATACATTGTATGAAAATATATCTTGTAAGCTGCTCTGAGTCCCCTTCGGGGTGAGAAGAGTGGCATATAAATGCCGTAAATAATATATATATATATATATATATATATATATATATATATGCCCAAATTTGAATACTGGTGGGGTTGGGGAAGATGGGAATTTGAATACTGGTGGGGTTGGGGAAGATGGGAATATATATATACTTGATCCTGTTACAACTTACTGTAACATCTCCCACCTTCTTCCCTCTTGGATGTCTCTCCCTGCTGCAACTCAGGGTGCATCTACACTGTAGATTTAATGTGGTTCCACATCACTTTAGCCGCCATGGCTCAATGCTATGGGAGTTGTAGTTTTACAAGTTATTCAGCCTTCAGCAAAAGTATGATAGCTGGGACCCTGGTGGAGGCTCCTTCTTTGGAAGCTTTTAAACAGAGGCTGGATGGCCATCAGTCATTTGAATGCAATATTCCTGCTTCTTGGCAGGGGGTTGGACTGGATGGCCCATGAGGTCTCTTCCAACTCTTTGATTCTATGATTCTATGATTCTATGACCCAATGCTGGTTGCGCAATGCGGGTCAGAATTACACTTATGCAGCGAGTGAGAGACGCTGGTGTGTGCTATAAACTTAACTATTGCTAACTGCCATTTTTTACCATCCTTAAACTATCACTCAAACTTAACTTAGTTACATGTGGATGAAGCGTGCTATAAACTTAACGCTGTCTCGCGCATGTCTTCGCTTCTCTAATTCTGACCCCCCCCGTTGCGCAATCAGCATTGGGTCCCAGCTGACATACTTTTGCCCACCCTTGTCTTGGTGAATGCTGGTGCCTCACCAAACAATTTCTAATGTTGAAGTACTTTTTATGCCCCCCAAGCCTGGACCCTATTTATCTCTTTGTTTCCTGTCCATCTGAAAGATTTTAGCAACATTGGGAGGCATGTGGATGGGCCAAGAGAAAAAAAAACTTTGCCAAGTTCTTATGGGGAGATTGGGCCTTTTAGATAAGCTGAACCTAAGGTGCAAAGGGATTCATATGTCACAACAGGCCCTTTGAATTGTGCCTCAAAATCCACCAGTACCTAAAGAAGCATTTTAAAGCAAGGGAGTTATATGCTTAAGAGAATAAATTGCAAGCCGCCTAGAAAGGAAGAGAAAGGGGAAGAGTCTGATGCCCAGATTCCCAAAGGTGGAGGCACTGGGAGGGCTCAAAGGTTGCAATGCCAGGGGTTGGGCAGAGGCAGAGTCGCCAGCTGCCTTCCAGGAAGAGAAAGTCTGAGAAACGAAAGTTAAGGCATTAACTCTGTCTTGACTCTGCAGTGGAGCAGCATCAGCAGCCATGGCCTCTGGAGACTCTATGAAGAAGCTCTGTGAGGAACTGGCCTGTCCCATCTGCTTGGAGTATTTCAAGGAGCCTGTGATGATCATCTCCTGTGGGCACAATTTCTGCCAGTCCTGCCTGGATCAATGCTGGGAGGAGAAAGAGGCCTCCTGCCCACAATGCAGAGAGAAAGCGCAGGAAGGGGGCATCATGCCAAATAGGCAGCTGGAAAACGTGGTGGAGTTAGTCAAGGTACTGGGGAGCCAGAAGGCAGAAGAAAGGGGGAGAGTCTGCCAGAGGCACCAGGAGCCCCTGAAGCTCTTCTGCAAAGACCACGAAGCCTCCATCTGTGTGGTGTGTGACAAGGCAAAGGATCATGAAAACCACAAAGTGATTCCTCTTGATGAGGCATCAAAGGAGTACAAGGTAGGAAGGATAAAATAGGGGCCCCTAACAAGGTGTTGTGGTGCATCTCCACCCCATAGTCTGTGGCTGGCGGTTCAATATTTTCCCAGACCCTGGGGGATCTAAACAGTAGAATAAATGCAGTTTGGTACCATTTTGCATGCTCCAACACCTATGCTCCAAACCATTGAGGTGGTAGTTTTATAAAGTCTTCAGCTTTCTCTGCCAGAGTATTGGTGCCTTGCCCAACTACAACTCTCAGAATCCCATAGGCTTGTGCCCTGGCAGTTAAGTTGGTGTCAAGCTGTGTTGATTCTAGATGTAAAAACCTCCTAATACATGGAGCAATGGAATCAAGGTACAGGAAAAGAGATTCCGCCTGAATATTAGGAAGGACTCCCTGATGGCAAGAAGACATCCATAGTGGAATTTGATTTTTGGAGCTCCTCCTCTTGAGATTTCTAAGCAGAGGCTGAATGACCTTTTGTCGGGGAATGCTTTGATTATTTGTTCCTGAATGGCGGAATGAGGTTGGACTAGAGAGCCCATTGCTCCCTTCCAACTGGGGAAGGTCCAAGTGAAATGAAGTCCCTATCCCCTAAGGCTGGGTGCAGGGGCGGCTCAACCATTGCGCAAAGTAAGCATTCGCAGTATAGTTGATTTTGCCCAGGGGTGCTCTTGAGGCGCTCTTGGGGGAAAATAGACCTTGACATATGCGAGTTGTAGTTACTGGAATGTATAGTTCACCTACAATCAAAGAGCATTCTGAACTCCACCAATGATGGAATTGAACCAAATATGGCACATAGAACTCCCATGATGAACAGAAAATATATATCAATGATTGATTGGGGGGAGCACCAAAATATTGTTTGCTTACCATTGAAAATTACCTGGGGCCGCCTCTGGCTGGGTGTCATTCATTTTCCTCAAAGGCCACAACAACCACATGACTACTCACATCACTTTTGATTATCCAGCATACCAGAGGGAGGAAAATGGGAATTGCAACCCAACAGCACTGGTGGATCCAAGTTCTGGGAAAGGTTAAAGGACATATTAACATCAGGCATTATATACACAAACCTTGTTTCTCAATTAACACCCCAGTATCCTGACTAAACAACAAACTGCAGCCTTCCAGATGTTACTGTACTTCAAGTCCCATTGGCTCTTGTCATGATGTTTAATGATGAGGACTTTAAACTAGGTCCACCGGGGGTGGGGGACAACAGCCTTGCGAACACTACTTTACCCATAATGTCTGGGAATCGCCAGAAGGCTAAACGGAGGGCTGCACAAACACAACAAGGACCAAGTACCAAAAGCACAATAATCCCAATTAAACAGCTCAAGGGAAGATCCCAGGGGCTCACATGTCTTTACACTAATGCACAGAGCATGGGAAATAAACAAGATGAACTCCAACTTCTAGCACTACACCACAAATATGATATCATAGCCATCACTGAAACCTGGTGGGATGACTCCTATCGCTGGAATGTAGATATCGAGGGGTATAACCTCTTTCACAGAAACCGAACAAAAGGGAGAGGAGGCGGAGTAGCCTTATATGTCAAAAACTCTTATGCGGCAGAAGAAATTCAAGACAGCAATCTGGGAAACCAGCTTGAAATCATCTGGATAAGAATCAAGGGAACTGGGACTCAAAAAGATGTCGTTGTAGGCATCTACTACAGACCCCCAAGCCAGGAGGAAGATCTTGATGAAGTCTTCTGCCAACAGTTGACCAAACAGGCACAGAAAAGAGATGTAGTAGTCATGGGCGATTTCAACTATCCCGATATTTGCTGGAAAACAAACTCGGCCAAGAGTACAAGGTCCAACAAATTCCTCGCTTGCCTTGCAGACAATTTCATGGTCCAAAAGGTAGAAGAGGCAACAAGGGGATTGGCTACTCTTGATCTCATCCTAACAAATGCGGAGGACCTGATCGATGCGGTTGAAGTGGTAGGATCCTTAGGGGCAAGTGACCATGTGCTCCTGCAATTTGAGGTACAAAGGAAGGCCGAAACTAAGACAAGTCAAACCCGCATTTTGGACTTTAGGAGAGCTGACTTCCAAAAAATGAAGGAAACGCTGAGCAGCATTCAGTGGACACAGATACTAAAAGACAAGGGAGCTACGGATGGATGGGAATTTCTCAAGAGTGAAATACTCAAGGCGCAATTGCAAACCGTGCCAACAAAAAGAAAAAATAGGACAAGTGCAAAGAAGCCAGAATGAATGTCCAAAGAACTTCTAACTGTGCTAAGACACAAAAGAGACATGCACAAGAAGTGGAAAAAGGGAGAAATCACCAAAGAAGAATTCAAACAAATAGCCAACACCTGTAGGGAAAAGGTCCGCAAAGCTAAAGCAAAAAACGAGCTCAGACTTGCCAGGGACATTAAAAACAATAAAAAGGGCTTCTATTCTTATGTCAGTAGAAAAAGGAAAAACAAGGAGGCGATAGGACCTCTTCGAGGAGAAGATGGGGCAATGCTGACAGGGGACAGGGAAAAGGCAGAACTACTTAATGCCTTCTTTGCCTCGGTCTTCTCACAAAAAGAGAGTCTTCAACCTCAGCAAGATGGAGTGGATGAGGGATTGGAGGACATCCAACCCCAAATTGGGAAAGAAGTCGTCCAGGAATACCTGGCCGCTCTTAATGAGTTCAAGTCCCCAGGGCCAGATCAACTACACCCAAGAGTACTGAAGGAACTAGCGGAAGTCATTTCGGAACCATTGGCAACCATCTTTGAGAGTTCTTGGAGAACGGGAGAAGTTCCAGCAGATTGGAGGAGGGCCAATGTGGTCCCAATCTTCAAGAAGGGAAAAAAGGACGACCCAAACAACTACCGTCCGGTCAGCCTCACGTCGATACCGGGCAAGATTCTGGAAAAGATTGTTAAGGAAGCGGTCTGCAAACACTTAGAAATAAATGCAGTCATCGCTAATAGTCAACATGGATTTATCAAAAACAAGTCATGCCAGACTAATCTGATCTCTTTCTTCGATAGAGCTACAAGCTGGGTAGATGCGGGGAATGCCGTGGATGTGGCGTACCTGGATTTCAGTAAGGCCTTCGACAAGGTCCCCCATGACCTTCTGGCAAGGAAACTAGTCCAATGTGGGCTAGGCAAAACTACGGTGAGGTGGATCTGTAATTGGTTAAGTGGACGAACACAGAGAGTGCTCACTAATGCTTCCTCTTCATCTTGGAAAGAAGTGACAAGTGGAGTGCCGCAGGGTTCCGTCCTGGGCCCGGTCCTGTTCAACATCTTTATTAATGACTTAGATGAAGGGCTAGAAGGCATGATCATCAAGTTTGCAGACGACACCAAATTGGGAGGGATAGCCAATAGTCCAGAGGACAGGAGCAGAATTCAAAACGATCTTGACAGATTAGAGAGATGGGCCAAAACTAACAAAATGAAGTTCAACAGTGACAAATGCAAGATACTCCACTTTGGCAGAAAAAATGAAATGCAAAGATACAGAATGGGTGACGCCTGGCTCGAGAGCAGTACGTGTGAAAAAGATCTTGGAGTCCTCGTGGACAACAAGTTAAACATGAGCCAACAATGTGATGTGGCGGCAAAAAAAGCCAATGGGATTTTGGCCTGCATCAATAGGAGCATAGTGTCTAGATCTAAGGAAGTAATGCTACCCCTCTATTCTGCTTTGGTTAGACCACATCTGGAATATTGTGTCCAATTCTGGGCACCACAATTCAAGAGAGATATTGACAAGCTGGAATGTGTCCAGAGGAGGGTGACTAAAATGATCAAGGGTCTGGAGAACAAGCCCTATGAGGAGCGGCTTAGGGAACTGGGCATGTTTAGCCTGAAGAAGAGAAGGCTGAGAGGAGATATGATAGCCATGTATAAATATGTGAGAGGAAGCCACAGGGAGGAGGGAGCAAGCTTGTTTTCTGCTTCCTTGGAGACTAGGACGCGGAACAATGGCTTCAAACTACAAGAGAGGAGATTCCATCTGAACATGAGGAAGAACTTCCTGACTGTGAGAGCCGTTCAGCAGTGGAACTCTCTGCCCCGGAGTGTGGTGGAGGCTCCTTCATTGGAAGCTTTTAAGCAGAGGCTGGATGGCCATTTGTCAGGGGTGATTTGAATGCAATATTCCTGCTTCTTGGCAGGGGGTTGGACTGGATGGCCCATGAGGTCTCTTCCAACTCTTTGATTCTATGATTCTATGAATACAGGAGTTGTAATAATAATAATAATAATAATAATAATAATAATAATAATAATAACCTTTATTTATAATACACCACCATCTCCCTGAAGAGACTCAGGGCGGCTAACAGGCCAAGCCCAAAAATTACAATACAGCAAATTAAAATATAACAAATAAGTAATAACATCAAAATAAAATACAAACAATAACAGATATGCAATAAACAAACGTAGCAAAAATAGTAGGGGGGGGGGTGGGGAACAGAGTGGGTGGGCCAAATGCATGGAATAAAATTGTTAAAACTGTGGGTGAGATAGGTAAATGGAGTAGTATGGGTCTGAGGGGAGAACTCAAAAGGGGCGAACAGTGGGGTTTACATTCACTAAGGAACACGAGAAAGTGCCTCAAGAGGACAGGTCTGTATTAGGATGAAGATAATATGGGGTATGCGTCCCACAGAAAATCACATGGAGAGCCGGATAATACATGTGCCTTAAGGAGATGAATTAAAGAATCCAGTCTCCTTTCTTTCAGACCCAATGTGGATACAAAGCAGAGCACAGAGTACATCCTGGTGCCAAATACATAGACACCTCCTCCCCCTTGAGAGCCTTTGTACATTGAATCATGGAATGACTAAAGGTGTCAAATCATGGAACCTCTCAGAATTACAGCTCACAACGTTCAGCAAACACTGGATACCATCTATTCTTGGTCACCACAGAACAAACAAGACAGTGCTAATGAAGCGATTAACATAGCAGGTTTTATAGTATTTGGCACACCACCCCCTTTTCTTGTCATGAATGACTTTTCAATGACTTTAAGGCATAGGTTCTTTTTACTGCAATTTCCATTGTGAGAGGGTATATCAGATTACAGAAAAACATTTAGACATATAGACATACAGATTCCATGCAACTACATTGGATTTACAATTACATGGCTAACAAACAAAGGGGAATTACCTTTTCACACAACATTCACACACATATACATGCATTCATCCTCATGCACCCAAATATTCTCTCTCCTTGGAGAAGCACCTGTTAGGCCAGACCCTTCTTTCCTGCAGCCTGCCAGCGCATAGTTCCGTAACCTAAACACAATGTCAAGGACCAGATCTCTGTTTTCCATACAGCAGAACCTGGCTCCCTGCACAAAATCCAAGACTCCAAAAGTGCACTCCTTCCTCTTCCCTTGAGAAAGAAGCCCCAAAGTGACCAAGCTGCTCCCTTGCAAATCTGCCACTCTCCATAGGTACACTATCTCTCTCCTTCCCATGGAGCAGAGCATAGCGTGTGAACAGCGTTTCAGTCTGTCACAATTTGAGCATTATTAGACTGAGTCTTTTATAGAAATATTCTGCTGTTGTCCCAAAGTTGTAAATGAATGATAGACGTCTTCCATCCTGGCTCCATCTCACTTTCCTGGCCAAATGTGAATCTTCCTGATTGGTGATGATCTTATGTCGACTTCCTTCTTAACACTGTAAACATTACTGTTATTACTGCCCCAATTCTTATCAGAGTTTACTTTTAATTACAGTCCAGCAAGCAGGTAGTTAATCATTGCAGGCCTGGGTCTTTTACTGGTGTTGCCAAAATTATTAACTCCATTCATACATCCTTCCATTCTTCCATTCATTCCCACACATCATTATATCAAATCCACATTTCTCAAATCTGCATATTATTTTTTGTGACATTCTCTTGATCCCTTGCGATTCCTCTACTCCCTACTTTCCTACAATAAGCAAGGCCAGTTGGCCCTTATCAGCTTCAGTTGCTCTCTCCCTCTTTCCTCCTCGCATTGCATTCCACCATTTCAGGTTGACTGATGTGACTGTATCTCAAGGCCGGTGTTCTGCCTCTGTTTTGCTAGGAGGGTGATTTGGAAGGAATTATAACACAAAAACATCAGAAGCTATATGTAAAGTAAACATCTTTTTATTGAAACAAACTGAATTTCTCTTTCCCTAGCTGCCACTGAAAAGTCTTTATGAAAAGGAAATCCTACCAGCTTCTGCAGCCCTGTACTTAACTCAAAATGTGACTGCTGTGGTTTTACTATATAGATATTAGATGTGACTACTAATATTTACTATCTATGTCACAATGACACCATCTATATCAGGGGTCCTCAAACTTTTTAAACAGAAGGCCAGATCACAGTCCCTCAAACTGTTGGAGGGCTGGATTATTGTTGTTGTTGTTCATTTGTTCAGTCGTCTCCGACTCTTCGTGACCTCATGGACCAGCCTACGCCAGAGCTCCCTGTCGGCCGTTACCACCCCCAGCTCCCTCAAGGTCAGTCCAGTCACTTCAAGGATGCCATCCATCCATCTTGCCCTTGGTCGGCCCCTCTTCCTTTTGCCTTCCACTTTCCCCAGCATAATTGTCTTCTCTAGGCTTTCCTGTCTCCTCATGATGTGGCCAAAGTACTTCAGCTTTGTCTCTAGTATCTTTCCCTCCAGTGAGCAGTCGGGCTTTATTTCCTGGAGGATGGACTGGTTGGATCTTCTCGCAGTCCAAGGCACTCTCAGCACTTTCCTCCAACACCACAGCTCAAAAGCATCGATCTTCCTTCGCTCAGCCTTCCCTAAGGTCCAGCTCTCACATCCGTAGGTGACTACAGGGAATACCATGGCTTTGACTAGGCGGATCTTTGTTGCAAGTCTGATGTCTCTTCACTATTTTATCGAAACTGGACATTGCTCTCCTCCCAAGAAGTAAGCGTCTTCTGATTTCCTGGCCACAGTCTGCGTCTGCAGTAATCTTTGCACCTAGAAATACAAAGTCTGTCACGGCCTCCACGGTTTCTCCCTGGATTATAATTTGGAGGAAAAAAACAAGAATGAATTCCTATGCACACTGCAAATAATAATAATAATAATAATGATAATGATAATGATAATGATAATATAACAATAACTTTATTTATCTCCCCTAGGGGACTCAGAGCGGTTTCCACATATGCAAAATAATACAAAAACATACAATATAAAACAAAAACATAGGCATAAACTGTTAACACAAAATATACATTAAAATCCATTTAAAACCAGTCCCGCTCTCTTCTTCATGCAAGATAAGCTGCCCAGGGCAAAGATTTCAATAAGGGGCCTGGACCATTTGGAACAAGCTGGGCCAAGGCTTGTGCAAGGAGAAGGGGAAAATGGGGCTGGCTGAATGCTACAGTGCAAGGATCAGTCTCAGCAAAGGCCCTACTAGAGGACTAGGGCCACTCAATTCCAGGACCAATTAAAGTACTATAAAAAAAAGGTCTGGCCTGGAAGAAATGATGCCCTCAGATGACAGGGAACTGGGGAATGGATGGAGTACAAGGCCAAGCGCTAACTGTTGGACCAAGGGCTTGAGACTTGAGACTAGTCATTATCAAAGGTCTGATGAAACCACCAAGTCTTCAAGTTCTTACGGAAAGAGGTGAGGGATGGGGCCAGCCACAGGCAAGGGGCCACCACTGAGAAGGCCCTCTCCCTCGTCCCCACCAACCGGGCTTGAGACGGTGATGGGAGCGAGAGGAGGGCCTCCCTGGTGACAAAAGGTGTGTCAATTTTACCAAGCTTGGAGCCCCCATGGCGCATTGGGTTAAACCTCTGAGCTTCTGAGCCTTTTGACCGAAAGGTCACAGGTTCGAATCCGGGGAGCAGCGTGAGCTGTCAGCTCCAGCTTCTGCCAACCTAGCAGTTCTAAAATATGTAAATGTGAGTAGATCAATAGGTACCACTCTGGTGGGAAGGTAACTGTACTCCATGCAGTCATGCCAGTCACATGACCTTGGAGGTGTCTACGGACAGCGCTGGCTCTTCAGCTTAGAAATGGAGATGAGCACTAACCTCAAGAGTCGAACACGACTGTACTTAATGTCAGGGGAAAACCTTTACCTACTTTACCCGACTTCTAGTAGTTTTGCTGGAAATTTGCATGCAGCTCTTTAGTCTTGTCTGCAACCGTTTTGGCTTGTCTGCAGCTGAGCCCAGAAAAATGAAGAAATTACACCTTTATCTCCCACAAAAGTGGAATCATCTGGCCCAGGTCCTGATCTCTGGCAACTCAGTTTCAGAAATTGGTTTTCACTCATTTCCACTGATACTTCTGTATTGGGGCACTTGGCATTGCTAGGCAATTTGTAATGTTCTTTATTATAAAAACTGTACACCTTGATCAAAACAAGTGATTAAGGCCTTTGTCTTCCTTTTCAGGATCTTATTTGGAATTTGTTGGAGACTCTGAAGAAGGAGAGAGAGAATATTCTGGCCTACAAAGCAGACGCAGCACAGGAAAGCCAGGATTTGCTTGTAAGTGGCATTCGTACTAGAAAACAGGAAAGTATGACCTCTTAGAGCACGACACTGGATAAATAGGGAAGAAAGTGCTTTGTCAAAAATATCTACCATTTATAAAGTCCTAATAGTCTACAGACAATATTAATCCAAGCCCATTCCAGTGGAGGGCTCTTGCGGGTCTTCATAAGACCATTTCTCTACTGGATATTGACATTTTCTATATGAAGGGACACAAGTCTCTTTTCAAGGGAATGTGGAGAATTCAGCCCAAAGACAGTATTTACCTATATTTACTTTATTTATTTACTATATTTGTGTTCTGGTACAGCTGTACCAGGAGCTCCAATTTTGTTTGCTTTGCATTAAATGTTTGATTGCAGTCCTAGGTTTCAGGGACTCTGCAGATAGGTGGCTTCTTTTGGCTGCAGTCATAGGGCAAGTCACCTGTCCATCATCATTAAGTTTTGGTCCCGCCCCTTGCTCAGAGCGATTGGGAAGGGAAGGGAGCCATTATTTAGTTAGTCTCAGCAAGGAAAGCTATGTACAGGATGTGTGTAAACTTCCCCTGTACAAAAGCTTCAACTTTTAAGAATTTCCAGGAAAACAGCCCTAAAGACCAAAGAACTCCAGCTGGAAAGGATCTAAGCCTTTACTGGTAGGTTCACTTGGCGTTCGAGAAGCAGTTTGACCCGGTAGTGGAGCCCACATCAGTAAGGGTTAGATTACAGTCAGCCTGGGAGAAGTTAAAAGGGGGATTTTCCTTTAAAGAAGAAGTTATTGAAGATAGTTGCTTGTCCTTCGTGGGCAAGATTAGGAATTCACCAGTTGCCTAAAAGCTTGGAATCATTTGCTTAACTTTACTGAAGACAAGAGAAGCTTCTGTTTGATTGTTCATTAATAAAAGACTTTGTTGTACTTTTCAAGCCATCTAAAGACTGTTTGTGCTGGAAACCTCTGAGAACTTCTCTTTGGGCCCCCTGGCTTCCCGCTGGGCAAAGGTTGCACGTCCTGTTTTAAAGACAATTCTTTACAGGCCCAGCACGTGACAGAACAATTTGTATACCGCCTTTCTCAGCCCACGGGCAACTCAATATCTTTCTGCCTCTCACTCCTGTTTCTCCTTTTCTATATTGTAGGAGAAAACCCAAAGAGAGAAGGAGACGACTGTGGCTGCATTCAGGCTCATGCACCAGTTTCTAGAAGAACAAGAGAGGAATCTCCTGGCGAAAATGGAAGAGGTGGAGAAGGAGATTTCAGCCAAAGGGGAAGAACATCTGGCCAGACTCTCTGAAGAACTCTCCTCTCTCTCGAAACTCATCCAAGAGATGGAGGAGAAGCATCAGCAGCCGGCAAGTGAACTCCTCCAGGTAAGGCCCAGATTGTCCCCATGGGGGGCTGAGAGAGTGGCACCTCAGCTTTCTCATGGTTCAATGTACAGAAACTGGGAATCTCCCAACAAGATATTCATAATCCAGGAAAAGATTGACTATGGCAACCCAAGATCCATAAGTTTAGACACCATATATGTCAGAAGACTGTGTGGAATGCAGAACTAGAGTCTGCAAAAAATATCCTCACAGAGTTCCCTCGTCATTCCAGATGGGTCAGCAGTGTGGATGGCTATGGCGTCCTCTGTCAATCTGTTCGCTCTATATGCAAACTGATGTTTGTCCAATGTGTGTGGAAGGCAAGAAACAATATGCCTACAGACCAAATTTTCAAGACACTTCAAGATGATGGAATTGAGTGCCACTTGTCTGTAGCCCTGAAAATTACCAGTAGGGAACTGGTAATTGAGAAGCTAGAAGCAAACAGTCTGCTTTCCGTATATGTGTATGTGTTTCAAATGGAAGAAAAGGAACAAAAGTAGTGAAGAAAGGCAGTTTGACAAGGGTGTTTAGATGTATGGTCACTGGACCATGAACTGCACATTTGAAAACAACTGTAATGTCAAAGGTTTGCAACCTGATATGTATCTGCTATCAGTGATAACATGACTATAGTGGAATAGGGAGCCCATGCAATACAATCCTTCGATCCAAACTCTGGTCTTGCTCATCAGGACCAGGGCATTGGCTGAAGCTGGAACTCACCTCAGCCTGGGAGCCCTCACCACACCAACATTGCCTTCATAGTGTATTTATGAAGTACGTGGCCTTACTTCCAGTTTCCCAACATCCTGGAGTCTGAAGGCTTGAATTTAACGGTATTTTGGTGGCTCTGCCAAAAAGCTTTTGCAAACAATGGCATGAAAGTAAATCTACCCCTCTTTGTGGAGAGAGGGCTGTTTCACCAGATTAGCTTTCCTTCAACCATTTCAGTTACACTAATTTTCAGAAATATGCACATAGTCTCTGTGTAAATGCCTGTCCTGAATTCTCTTTTCCCCTCATTTACAGGATATCAGAAGCTTCTTACAGGGGTAAGTTAGTCACCCATAAAAACTTGGCTTTGCATGTGAAGCACATCCCCTCTCCCCTTGCATAAATGCGTGCCTGGGATTCATTGGTGGAGTTGGACCTAGTGGTCCATGAGGCTGCTTCCATCTCTGTGATCCTGTGGGTATGTCGCTACACCATGGAATTGTAGCAGTTTGACCGCACTTTAACTGCTATGGCTCAATGCTGTGGAATCATAGGAATAGTTGTTGGATGAGGCATCAGCACTCTTTGGCAGAGAAAGCAAAAGGCCTTGCAAAACAAGCCCAGGCATCAAGCCATAACATTCAAAGTGGTGTGAAATGCATTAATTCTATAGAAAATGCACCCCATGATTTTATTCTCTTTCTTGCAGTTCTAAGGAAAAGGAGAAATTTGAGACCTCTGTGGCTTTTCCTCCTGCCCTGAAATGGAAGATCTGGGACTTCTGTGATATAAATCCCTTTCTGGAGGGTGTCATGAAGCAATTCAGAGGTAAGGGTGATTGTTCGCAAGGGTTTTCAGGGAGATGTTACATTGGTCTGAAAGGGCAAGTGATATGCTCCATTGGGAAAGTTAAGGTGGGGAAACAGCCAATTTTATTTTAAACTTGAAACAAAATTATATTCTATTTTGTTCTATTGTTTGTTTTTTTTAAAAAATCTCAATTTCAGTTATGAAGCAAAGTGAAATATAAATACAGAATTTCCTGGCCAGTCCTAAACCAGTCTGTGTTCTTCACCGAATAAGTGCACACACACACACACACACACACACACCAGATATACCATGAGATTTCGGGCTGGTGCATGAATAAAATCAGTATTAATATGTTAAATTATTTTTATTGTTTTGAGTTGTATTAAACAGACTAAAATACTTTAAATAAGTTGACAAGGGAAACTCTCCTCCCCTTCAGAAAACTTCTGAAAACACACCTATGCACTTTAGCGCATGGAGAGGAGGAGCACTAGCACAATTTAATTAGCACTTTATGCCTGTGGTGGTCTAATTCAATTCACAACTATGGTCAAGCACTGTTTACATTTTAATCGTCTAATTGTCTAGGAAATATGTTTTCTATGCAATTATGTTCTATTAGTGTAATTATGTTTTATTTAAGTAGCTGTATTTCATATTACTTTAACCTTAATTCTTTTCAGGTAATTAATTTATTTCTGTCCATTTTGCATATTTGATGTAGTGTGATTTTAAATTAATTGAATGCTTGCCTTTTTATATGTATGTAAACCACCCTGAGTCCCCTTTGGGGAGAGAGGGTGGCCTAGAAATTATTATTATTATTATTATTATTATTATTTTACTGACACAAAATACAGTATGACACAGCAAACGAGATATATATGGATTTCATATCACAAAATCACAAGCCAAACACTTCCCAAATGTTTAGGACTGTGTGATGTATATTATTATTACTATTATAATAATTATTTTATTATTCAGGTTAATAAAGTTAAAACCATCTGAAACCATGCATTTAAATATTTTGGAATTCAGTCCTGAAGGTTTTAAGAAATTGACACATTTTATTTGGTCCCAAAAAATACTAGTGTGAGACTTATATTCAGTTAGGCATATGTGTATAGGGAGAGGGTGTCCTTCAAGATCCCGACTTTTAGGGGCACTAAGATCCCATCTACAGTGCCATATGAAATCCAGATCATCTGCTTTGAACTGGATTATATGACAGTATAGATTCAGTTCAAAGTAGATAATGTGGATTATCTCCTTTGATATTCTGCAATATATGGCAGTGTAGATCCACCCTAAATGTCATGGCAAGCATCTTGAATTCAGCCCCATGTAGACCACCTTACAATAATCTATTTGGGACTTGAGCCCAGTGCATCTCAGGCCTTCTGGTGCAGGGAGACAGTGATGCTCCTTTTCTAATGTGACCTGGGAAGAAGTCTGTTGATCCACTAACACCTGAAAGTAACTTATTGTGTGTTAAGACTCATCCCATTGTGTCCATCGGAGCCAGACCATAAAGCCCATTGATCCAGTTCGACTCTAGCCAACCTCTATCAGACATTGGCCATGGTGTCACACTGGAGGACCTAGAGATCCCAAGAGAGGTTTTCTCTGTAGGAAATTCTAGGTTCTCTAGTGAGATTTTGCTCCCATCGACATTAACCATTTAGTGCAGTTTGAAGTGGGCTTCTAACTGTGGTGGATAAACAAGAAACTCCCACAAAAGTGTGCAAAGGAAAGGCCTCCATGTGCATCTCTACACATGGAGCAACCACCAACCAGATCTCAAAATGGTTCCTAAATTTCCTATGAAATCTTCAGTTTTCCTCAATAGAGTTTGAAACTGACTTAAGTGGCCAGGATGGATGTCCGCTGTAGGAACACTCTTTGGAGGTAGCTGACCATCGAGTCATACCGGAAAGCCTAGAGAGAGCATTGTAGTCAGTCCACAAAGAATGAAATCTACTGGTCTTAATCTCAGTCTGCTTGGCATTATTAGATAGCAGTGTGATGGCATGCCCGAGCCTTTGGGAAACTATATTGTCTGGCTCTACTCAGGGGCTTTCTATGGAGAGTGCACATTGCAATACAGAATGTATTGGCTCAGTTCCTTCCCTGGCCATGCATTGCATGTCAATGCAGTGATGCACATTGGACAACCAATGCCACCATTCCTGAATAGGGCATAACTGTGTGTGGTTGAAGTGACACATCATCTCTTGGGTGAAGGATCACAGCCATCTTGAGTTGTTTCCTCTCCATTTCTGAGAGTCACCATGTCCTGCTCAGTCTCCCTCTTTCCTTTCTCTCTTTAGATTCTCTGGAATCTGGACTTCAGCAGCAAAAAGGTAAACGGGAAAGATTTTCTTCAGAGGGGGTTTGCCATGGCCTTCCCTCTGAGGCTGAGAGAGTGGGACTTGCCCAAGGCCAACCAAGGCCTTTCCACTGCAGAGGCGGGATTCGGACCCTAGTCTCTAAGAGCCCTAGTCCAACTCTAAAACTAATGTGTCATGCTGGTTCAATTTACAGTAGTCTTTGTTTACTAGTCTTAGCTTCTAGGAAGAAATCAGGCGTGAGTTAGCTCTATTTATTTTTCTTTTTAGACACTCCTATATTTGGGTGAAGCATCAGCAGAAGGCTAAAAATCTTATGAAATTGCAGCTCCCAGGATTTCATAGCATTGAGCCATGGCTGTTTTATACTGCATGTATTCAACAGTATTGATGCATCCCGAGATGGATTTAGATTTTCTCTTGACTAGCAGGACCTTGTTGGTGAACTTCCTCTCTTATTGTCCTTAGAAATAATCCTGCATCTTGCTATGCCCCACAATTTAAGTCGGGGGTCACAGTGGAAGGCTAGAAGGGCATATTGGCACCCCTAGGGAGCTTGGAGGAAAAATAATACTTTAAAAAGAAAATTGCAGAAATGTGATTTGATCCTGAGGAACCCTGGAAGCCTCCAATTGCATAAAATCCCCTTAAAGCTTATTCTGTATTTTAAAATGCTGGTGGGGTGGTCCACAGTTAATTTTAACAAAAAACCTTGGACCACACTTTGCCCACCCAGTGTGGTATCATTATAAAAGGCCAGGTGGGAGTAAATAGACGATTTTGACTACCTCTCCTGGCCTGAGCCACAGAGCTCAGTGTAGTCCCAAAAATAATATTCTCACATTCTGCTCACATCAATATTTATTAACAAACAGTTTTTAAAAATACATTTATTATTATATTTATTCCTACTCTGCTTTATCATTCCCGAAGGACACTCAAATCTCAAATACCCCAGAGATTTCAAAAAATAACAACCAGCACCCAAGTTTGCTCATTAGACTGACAGAAGTAAGCAATTTCTTCATTTTTATTTATTTATTTAAATCTTTTATATCCTGATCTTCTCTATCTCTGCAGAGGGATTCAGACTGACTGACAGCAAAGATTCAATGCTAGTATTAAAAATCTAAAACATAATACAACAACATTAAATTACCAAATACATATAGGATAAATTACATAAAAGCCATTCGCCAGAATAAAATCGTGTCCAACTCAGTCCATATATTCAGTCCATATATTGTGGTCAGTAACTTTGTTCGATTGCCGGTCTCAGACATTATTCTGCAAACGCTTTGTTCCACAGCCAGATTTTCACTAGCTTCCTAAAGGTCAGGAGGGAGGGGGCAGATCTAATTTCATTTGGGAGGGAATTCCATATCCGAGGGGCCACCACAGAAAAAGCACTGTCTCATCCCCACCAGATGATCTTAACACTCTTGATGGTTCATAGGGAATACCTTTGAACAGGTAAACTGGGCCGGAATCGTATAGGGTTTGTGCTTGGAAGCTAATTGGCAGCCAGTGGAGCTGGTGCAACAAGGGAGTTGTACGCTCCCTGTACCCTGCCCCTCTTAGTAGTCTGGTTGCCGAGCGTTGGACTAATTGCAGCTTCCAGGCAGTCTTCATAGCCAACCCCACACAGAGAGCGTTGTTGTAGACTATATGGGATGTAACCAGAGCGTGGATCACCGTGGCAAAGTCCGACTTTGTTTTTTTAAATCGAAACACAAAAACACAAATAAAAAACAAAATAATCTGATATATTTACCCTGAATTCTCAGCCAAGCCCTCCTGAATTTGTTTTAGCTTGTCATATAAGTCTAATCTCAGATTATGTCCTTCTAAATTAAACAATTTACCATGTCAGACCAATGCTGCAAAATGCTTTAGATCTGAAATCAGCACTTTATTTCTAATGGAAATTAGTTCTCATTAGCTAGAATAAATAATATTGCAATATCAAACAAGAAGTCCAAATATCTTTCTCTATACCATTGAGAGGAAAATGCGCGATAGGGAAGTGTCACTGCTGGCGGGACTGGGCGCAGGGTGAAACAATGTGATGGGGTACCTCATAGGTTTCATGGCTGAGCGGGAAATTGCTCCCTGGCCTCCAGAATCAAAATCCAGTGTTCAAATCACCAAACATTCAAATGTTAATCTTAAGGAGAGGAATGTAATGTAACATTGAACCTGTCTAGATGTGAGATGGCAAGGGAGGATTTCCCTGTCATTTCATAAGAATGTAAGTTGGAAGCTCAACACTCCAGCAGTTTACATTTCTCTCTCTCTCTCTCTCTCTCTCTCTCTCTCTTTCTTTCCTTTCTTTCTTTCTTTCTTTCTTTCTTTCCTTCTTTCCTTCTTTCCTTCCTTCCTTCCTGCCACCAACAGCACATGTGACTCTGGATCCAAAAACAGCCCATCCTGAGCTCATCCTCTCTGAAGATCACAGATGTGTGACAGATGGAGAGGAATGGCAAAATCTTCCTGACAGTCCCAAGAGATTCACTTCTTATCCTTGTGTGCTGGGCCAGGAGGGATTCAGAGGAGGCAGGCATTTTTGGGAAGTCCTTGTGGAGAGTGGAGGTGCATGGTCTGTGGGAGTTGCCAGAAAGTCTGTGCAGAGAAAAGACTCAGGCCACTTTGGTCCTGATGCTGGGATCTGGTCAATGGGAAAGTTGAAGAATGAATACTGGTTTTCCTCTGACAAAGGTGCATTCCCACGTCTGACTCTGAGCAAGGAGCCCAAGAGGGTCCGAGTGACACTGAACTGCGAAGGGGGTCGGGTAGCCTTTTACGATGCAGACTCGGCAGCCCTAATCTTTGAATACCCTCCAGCCTTTTTCTCAGGAGAGACCCTCCTCCCCCTTTTTTATGTGAATGAAAAAGCGCAACTGGAGCTCTCCCTCTAAAGATGGAGAGCAATGTCCGAAGACACTCATCAGCTGAGATGCAAGAGGAGCTTTATCTCCCAAGATCTGGGGATCTTAATTCTGTTTCTTCTCATTGTGGATTCCTTCTGCTCTCTCTTTTACATATTTGCCAAAAACCAACTGGGTACTGGGGTATGAGTGATGGCTTTCCCCTCCGCCCATAGACTGTTCAAGGACTTATTCCTTGTGGAACGATCACTAGCAATGACCACAGCAAAGAGGGAATTGAAGACCCAAATTCATATTTAGTAAATAATTCCAGATACTGGAATTCCAGTAGTAAGTGAGCAGTGTATTTGGCCCTCTTTCTTGGTCTTTCCAAGGGATGTAAGTTGGATTTGCCTGGGAAGCTTTTGGTTTTCACACCAAATGTTATGGTTGTCACATGGCACAGAGTCACTCATTGTTTTTGCTGAGGAATTCTTGTGTTGAAGGGCAGCGTTATACAACTGAAGGCACAACCAGATGCACTCAGCAGAAGCCTGAAATATAATTGTGCTATAAAGAGGCCTGAGATACAGCTCTGCTTCCACAGCCTTGAACTGAAATGGGGAGGTTCTAGGTCGGAAGAAACTGTCCGGCTGCTTCTCTGAGGGAACCAAGTCAAGAAGAAGACACTATCAACTTTTGTTAACCATTTCTGCTACTTAGGGCCTTTCCAGACAGGCCGTTACTCCAGGACCATCCATGTTTAATGAGATTTAAATGAAAGAAGTTGCACCCACTGAAGGACCCAGAAATTCTTGAAGAGGTCTTCTCCGTAGGAATCTCTATTCCTCCAGCATGATTCTATAGCCAATTTCTGAGACTGTCTTACAATTGAGTCACACTGGAGGATTTGAAGACTTCTGGAGATAACATTTTAATCAATGAGACCTGACTCGGCATGGGCTAGGCTACACTGTGTCTCTGTCCAGCCTGCTTGCAATCTGGACTGCAGTCAATAAATAATGCAACAAATATGAAAGATTTGCTTGTCGTGAGGCCTCAATTTGTTTCTGACCTACCATGGAGTTAGCTTGACAAAGTGTGTTCAGAGGAGGTTTGTCATTGCCTTCCTCTAAGGCTGAGAGATTGTGACTTTCCCAAGATCACCCATTGCCTTTCCTAGCTGAGTCAGGATTCAAAGCCTGGTCTCCAGAGTCACAGTCCGACTGTCAAACCACACTTGAGTTTCAGATAATAATTTGGGCCTCAACTCAGGGTCCGCAATCGCATGTCAAAGAGTGGCAGGCCTCCTGTATCAACTGTGGAAATCCACATAATTATCACTTTAAAAAGAAAAGAGGCAAAAACTCTTAATAGCTCTCATTTTGATATGCTGTGCATTTTCTTAATTTCAAAAGAAGACCAATTTGGTATTGTGTGCCTTCAAATCATTTCTGACCTATAATAACCCTATCACAGGGTTTTGTTGGCATGAGTCGTTCATGGGGTTTTGCCACCTCCTCCCTCAAAGGCTGGAACTTTGTCATTGATGTGTGCCTTTGTGCCTGACCTACGGGGACTCCAAGGAGGCTCTACAACTGGGTATTTGGGGTGGAACTCGTGCAAATCTTAGGAACTGGAGACCTTTTGGAATAGGAATTCACTCACAGCCTGAAAAGCTGGAAACATGCTCCTTATTTCTAAACCAAGTAGAATCACCAGAAAATAATAAGAACACTTTATTTATATTCCGCCCTATCTCCCCAAGGGGACTCAGGGCAGATCACATTACACATACACCACAAACATGCAATGCCATTTTTGGACAAACAGGACAGAGACAGACAGAACAGAAAGGAGGTATGTTTCCTTTATGGGTCGTAAAATATCTCCCCCGCTTGTTTAGTGGTGCCTAATTTCTCTACTTATAGTTCTAACCTGTTTTCAAATAGTGAGCTGGGCTGACAGTCGGGAGCTCACACCGACCCCGAATTTCAAACTGGCAACCTTTCAGTTGGTAGGACTTATCATTGCTGGTGATTTACCAGCTGCACTGAAACCTGGCCCCAAGTTATACCCTCACCAGCCCTCCATATTCCCTTCATCTCTTTATTATTTACAAGTTCTCACGGTATCTACAATTTATCAGAATAACAATGTTTTTACTAGAATCCTCTCCCAGCCTTGATATATCAGGAGGAAGCAATTAACAGGCCCTCATAAAATGTCTTTATGATGGCAGAGGGGGGTCTCTTGGCACTTCTTTTGAAATTCAAGAGAAATTTCTTGAATTTACACCATGATAGCTAAAGAAGTTTTTCATTGCCTTCCTCTGAGGCTGAGAAAGTGTGACTTGAAATGGCCATGCGAAGGAAGTAAATGAAAAAGCTCTTTTGTAACCTGAGAGAATACCTTTCTAGTAATCTCTAGGTCCCCTGCAGAACTTTATAGCCAAAGTCAGCTTGAGGGCCTAAAGATTCTTACAAAGGTCTTCTGTCTGGCAATCTTAGGTCCTCCTGTGTGGCTCTTTGTGCATCATCCAGCGGAAATTCAACACAGAATTGCACTGGAGGACCTAGGGATTCTGTGTGACTTTCCAAACTAATTTTAGTTTCCATTAAAACAAATGCATTTGGCAGTAAAAGGGTCTAACTGGAGACGGAGCCTATAGAGTGGATCTTGTAAATTAAACCTTAATCTATCTACCTGTAGTGCCATCTCCTTCATTTCCACAGTACAATACCTTCGTTTTGGCTTCTAGGGAGAGTTTGGCCCAGATTTGGACACATTTGTTTCTATCTTGAATTGTCTGTGGAGCTCTTCCAAAACATTTCAATTGAGTTGATTTTCTTCCTGCCTGCTTTCTTCACTGTTAAGCTTTTGCAACCATAGATACAAATCAGAAATGCTATAGCAGGTGGACCTTTCTGATGCCTATATGTTCAGCAGTAAGGGACTGCTATAGGCTGATTAGGTTCAGAAAATCTGTTTCTCATTTCGAAAAAAAGGATAACAGAATTGAAGGCTACACCACAGATGATACCAGGTCTGACAATCAGTAACTTGTACATTATATGTATAGACAACCGATTGCAAATATTTTCCAAGATTTCATCCCATTTGCCAATATGGAGGCACCAGTTTACCTTCCGATCCTGGAAGCTAAGCAGTGCCATTCCTGTGAAGGATTCGAATGGGAGCCCAAAAGTGAATCCCGGGTGCTGTGGGTTATATGTCCGATGAAGGAAGTAGCAAATCTACCTCCGAGGACTCTTTGACTATGAAAACTATATGATATCCATGGAGTAATCTGAAGTCAACAGATAGATATAAAGGAGTCTTTTTTCCTTCCTTGCACAATGTTCACAACCAGAGGTTAGGAGCTCCAGTGTCACAATGAACTGAGGTCCTTTCCTCTGGGAATCCACAGGAAGATAGAGAAGACTCCCGGCACTTGTCAACAAATATCTCTGAGGAACTTCCCCAGCTCATCTCCTGAACCCTCTTCTTGGTATCTGGGGCCCCAAGCCCCCCCCCCCTCCAGATGCCTGCTTATGCCCTCCTATCCCTGCTTCTCCCTGGGTCTCCCACCTTCCTCCTTCTGGCTTGTCGTTCTCTCCCTGCTGCAACTCAGGGTGCATCTACACTGTAGATTTAATGGAGTTTCATATTACTTTACCTGCCATGGCTCAATGCTCTGGATTCACGGGAGTTGTAGCTTTACAAGGTCCTCAGTCTTCCCTTGGTGAGTGCTAGTTCCTCACCAAACAACTCCTAATGTCGAAGCACTCTTTATGTCTCCAAAGTCTGGGCCCTATTATCTCTTTGTTTTCTGTCCACCTGTTTTTTAGCAACATTTGGAGGCACACGGGTACATGAATGTGGGTGGGCCAAGAGAAAGAAAGCCCTGCCAAGTTTTTAAGGCTTTTTAGATAGGCTGGACCTAAGCTGCAAAGGGATTCATAGCTCACAACTAGTCCATTGAATTGTGCCTCAGAATACACCAGTGGCCAAAGAAGCATTTTTAAGCAAGGGAGTTATATGCTTGGAGAATTAGTTGCATAAGTCCAGAAAGGCAGAGAAAGGGGAGGATCTCATGTCCAGATTCCCAAAAGCTGAGGCATTGAAAGAGCTCAGAGGTTGGAGTGCCAGAGGTTGGGCAGAGGCGGAGTTCTAGGCTGCTTTCCTGGCAGGAAGAGACCGTCTGCGAAACGAAACGAAAGTTAAGCCATTAACACTGTCTTGACTCTGCGGTGGAGCAGCAACACCAGCAATGGCTTCTGGAGACTCTGTGAAGAAGCTCTGTGAGGAACTAGCCTGTTCCATCTGCTTGGAGTATTTCAAGGAGCCTGTGACCATCTCCTGCGGGCACAATTTCTGCCAAGCCTGCCTGGATCAATGCTGGGAAGAGAAAGAGGCCTCCTGCCCACAATGCAGGCAAAAAGTGCAGGAAGGTGGCATCATTCCAAACAGGCAGCTGGCAAATCTGGTGGAAATAGCCAAGGAACTTGGGAGCCAGAAGGCAGAAGAAAAGGAGAAAGTCTGCCAGAGGCACCAGGAGCCCCTGAAGCTTTTCTGCAAGGACCACGGAATCCCCATCTGTCTGGTGTGACAGGTCAAAGGAGCATGAAAACCACAAAGTGATTCCGCTAGATGAAGCATCAAAGGAGTACAAGGTAGGAGGGATAAAATAGGGGCTCCTAAAAAGGTGTTGTGGTGCATCTCCACCCCACAATACAGGTCTGTGGCTGGCAGCTCGATACTTTCCCCAAGCCCTGAGATTTTCAGGGACCTGGGGGCCATCTAAACTGTAGGATTCATGCAGTTTGGCATTACTTCACATGCTCCAGCACCTATGCTACAAATCATTGAGATGGTAGTTTTACCAAGTCTTCAACTTTTTCTGCCAGAGTATTAGTGCCTTGTGCCCTATAGTCATGTGCGTGAAATTCGTTTCTCCCATTTTGTCTATTTCTTTCATTCTTTCGGAGGCACGAAATGGGAAGGCCCTTCCGACATAAAAATAAACTCAAAACGAAAGCAGGGAGGAGCAGGTACCAGCTTCAAACCTGCTTTTCAGCATAATTGCTGGCAGCTTGCCGGGGCTTGCTGTCCATCACGTTTGCCAGTGTCCTTGCTCAGAAAAGTCCTGACAGGAGAAAAAGCCACAGCAGGCTGCCAGGGCCTGCAGCTGAGCGCTGAGTAAGGAGCCGAGTAAGACAAAATATCTCATTCAGAAAGGCACCCAATTTTTGGAAGCAGCGATCAAAAACAAAAACCAAGCCATATAAATGAAACAAACAGAAATGGATACGATCCTGTACAAATACCAGTTCCCTAGGAATTAATTTGGTGTCAAACTATGTTAATTCTACGCGTAGATTCATCCTAAAACATGGAGCAATTGAATCAAACTATGGGAAAAGAGATTCTGCCTGAACATTAGGAAGTTCAATACTGTTCCATTATCAGAGTGGAGGCCACAAGGTGGTGCTCGAGAGAGTGGAATGGTCCATTTTACAGGGGAGAAGTTGAAGGAGGAACACCATTTCCCAACTTTTGCTGGTTATTCCCCCTCTCCATTTCCTATATTACAAAGGAGGGCTGTTTCCACAATGAGGATGTGGGTGGGCAGAATTACAGGGGGGGGGGGGGAATAACAGGAAATAGCTTTTCTCCTTCACCCCACCCTTCGCCCCATAACATGGATTATCCCTCTCTCTCTAGTGCTCGCTTGTGGTCTCTGCCCTGGTTATGGAACAGTATGGAAAGGACTCCCTAATGGCAAGAATAGATTCATGGTGGAATTTGCTTTCTTGGAGTTCCTCCTCTTGTGATTTGTGAACAGAGGCTGAATGGCCTTCTGTCAGGGAATGCTTTGATTGTGTGTTCATGAATGGCAGGATGAAGTTGGACTAGAGAGCCCTTTGCTCTCTTCCAACTCTCTGATCTATGCACCCAAGGGCCAAGTGAAATGAAGTCCCTATTTCCTAAGGCTGCGGTGTCACTCATTTTCATCAAGGATCACAACAACCACCTGACAACTCCCACAACTTTGAATGATCCACCATTGGATAATGACTTTAGTAAGGAGACACTTATGATAATGCTTTTATGGCTTTGTACTGTTTTTATATTATGTGCTAAATGTTTTAATAGTATTTCATCACTGTTTTGTTTTTTAATTGTTGTGGCACTGAATTGTTGCCGACTGTGAACCGCCTTGAATCGCCTCTGGGCTGAGAAAGGTGGTATACAAATATGGTAAATAAATAAATAAATGGTTTGTTGTAGGTTTTTTCGGGCTATATGGCCATGTTCTAGAGGCATTCTCTCCTGACGTTTCGGCTGCATCTATGGCAAGCATCCTCAGAGGTAGTGAGGTCTGTTGGAACTAGAAAAATGGATTTATATATTTGTGGAATGACCAGGGTGGGACAAAGAACTCTTTTCTGTTGGAGCTAGGTGTGAATGTTTCAACTGACCACCTTGATTAGCATATAATGGCCTGCCAGTGCCTGGAGCAATCTTTTGTTGAGAGGTGATTAAATGTCCCAGATTGTTTCCTCTCTGTTGTTTTGCTGTTGTAATTTTAGAGGTTTTTTTTAATACTGGTAGCCAGATTTTGTTCATTTTCATGGTTTTTTTTTTTTTTTTTGTCGTGTCAGGAGCAACCGCTCCTGTTGTGAGAGAATTGGCCATCTGCAAGGACGTTGCCCAGGGGACGCCCGGATGATTTCTGATGTTTTGTCATCCTTGTGGGAGGCTTCTCTCTTGTCCCCGCATGAGGAGCTGGAGCCGATGGAGGGAGCTCATTCGCCTCTCCCGGGATTCGAACCTGCAACCTGTCGGTCTTCAGTCCTGCCAGCACAGGGCTTTAAACCACTGCGCCACCGGGGGCTCCTTATTTTCATGGTTTCCTCCTTTCTGTTGAAATTGTCCACATGCTTGTGGATTTCAGTGGCTTCTCTGTGTAGTCTGACATGGTGGTTGTTGGTGTGGTCCAGCATTTCTGTGTTCTCAAATAATATGCTGTGTCCAGGTTGGTTCATCAGGTGCTCTGCTATGGCTGACTTCTCTGGTTGAAGTAGCCTGCTGTGCCTTTCATGTTCCTTGATTCGTGTTTGGGCAATGCTGCTGCGTTTGGTGGTCCCTATGTAGACTTGTCCACAGCTGCATGGTACACGGTAGACTCCTGCAGAAGTGAGAGGATCCCTCTTGTCCTTTGCTGAACGTAGCATTTATTGGATTTTCTTGGTGGGTCTGTAGATAGTTTGTATGTTGCGTTTCCTCATCAGCTTTCCTATGCGGTCAGTGGTTCCCTTGGATGTATGACAACAACACTTTTCCTCTGGGTGGATCTTTGTCATTACTCTTGTGGCTTGTTCTCAGTCTTGCAGCTCTTCTGATGTCTGAGGCGGAGTCTCCATTGGCCTGTAGAGCCCAGTTTAGGTGGTTCATTTCTGAGGATAATTGGAATTACAGACTGAGGATAATGGGAATTACAACCCAACAGCACTTGTGGCTCTGAGATTTGGGAAAGGTGAAATGACATCATATTAACATCAGGCATTATATCCACAATCCTAATATCTCAATTCACACCCCAATATCCTGACTAAATAGAACAAACTGCAGCCTGTTCCTGTACCACAAATTCCATTGGCTCTTGTCATGATGAGAAATACAGGACTTTTAGTCTAGCATCCCACAGAAAACCACATGGCAGGCTGGATTTGGCCTGTGGGCCTTGAGTTTATTAACACATGTGCCTTTAGGAGATGAGTTAAAGATTCCAACCTCCATTCTTCTAGGCTCAATGTGGATACAAAGCAGAGCAGAAGGTGTGGTCCTAGTGCTAAGTACATAGACATCTCCACCCCCTTGAGAGCTTTTGTGTGTTGAATCATGGAATAACTAAAGGGTGTGCCAATTTTAACAAGCTTGGCTTCTAGTAACGGCTTTTAGGCGTTTGAATACAAAGTGCAATGAATTTCAGGAAATGGAACTACGACTGACGAGTTTGGATCATGATTCTAGTTATGAGACGCCAATTGATTGACTGTCTATTATTGTTAATTGCTTAACCTGTTCCTATGTTAACTGTTTTTAAGTACCTGTTGCATTGAATTTTTGCCTTGATTGTTCGCCTTGTTTTGCTTGAGTGTTGTAAACCGCTATGAGTCGCCTTAGGGCTGAGAATGGCGGTATACAAGTGAAGTAAATAAATAAATAAATAAATAAATAAATAAATAGTAGCTTTGCTGGAAATTTTCATGTAGCCCTTTTGTCTTATCTGTAGCTGAGCCCAGAAACAATGAAGACATTGCACCTTTCTCTCCCACAACAATGGGATAATCTGGCCCAGGTCCTCATATTTGGCAACTCTGTTTCAGAAACTGATTTTCACTCATTTCCACTTAGTCTTCCTTATTGGACACTTGGGATTGCTAGGCATTTTTATGCTATTTATTATAAAAACTGTAAGCCTTGAACAAAAGAGGTGAGCAAGGCCTTTGCCGTCCTCTTCAGGATCGGATTTCGGGATTGCTGGAGACTCTGAAGAAGGAGAGAGAGAATATTCTGGCCTACAAAGCAGATGCAGCGCGGGAAATCCAGGATTGGCTTGTAAGTGGCATTCGTACTGGAAAATGGGAAAGTATGACCTCTTTGAGTGCAACTCTGGATAAACAGGGAAGAAAGTACTTTGCCAAAAATACTCATCATGTATAAAGTCCTAATAGCCTACAGACAGTGGAAAATGGACAATATTGATCCAGGCCCATTCCAGTGGCGGGCACTTGTGAGTCTTTCTCTACTGGATATTGACATTTTCTGTATGAAGGGCCTCTTTACAAGGGAATGTGGAGAATTCAGCCCAATGACAGTTTCTTTCTGCCTCTCACTCCTGTTTCTACTTTCTTTTCTTCTAGGAGAAAACCCAGAGAGAGAAGGAGAAGACTGTGGCTGCATTCAGGCTCATGCACCAGTTTCTAGAACAACAAGAGAGGGATCTCCTGGCAAAAATGGAAGAGGTGGAGAAGGAGATTTCAGCCAAAAGGGAGGAACATCTTGCTAGACTCTCTGAAGAACTCTCCTCTCTCTCGAAACCCATCCAAGAGATGGAGGAGAAGCATCAGCAGCCAGCAAGTGAACTCCTCCAGGTAAGGCCCATATTGTCCCCAAAGGTGGCTGAGGCAGTGACACCTCAGCTTCATCATGGTCCAGTGTACACAAACTGGGAACATCCAGACAGGATACTTATAATCCAGGAACGAATATGACAGTCTAAGATCCATAAGTTTAGTCACCAGTCTGTATTGGAGGATTGTGTTGAACGCAGAACTAAAGTCTGCAAAAGACATCCTTACATCCTTCTTTCCTCTCTCATATATGTGTGTGCGTGTGTGTGCGTGTGTGTGTGCATGTATTTGCCTTTTTAAAATGCAGGAATTTCTCAATTGCACAAAAAATTAATTTAAAATGAAGGAATAGCAGTGGTGAAGAAAGGCAGGTTGACAAGGGTATTTAGATGTATGGTCACTGGACCATGAACTGCACAATTGAAAACAACTATAATGTCTGGGTTGTTGTGTGTTTTCTGGGCTCTATGGCCACGAGTAAGTAAGTTTTTTTTATTTATCGTGTCATCAGCAACCATAGTATTATAATTCTAACAGAGCAAAACAAACACAGAGATTAAAAAGAAAAAGAAAAAAAAGAAAGAAAGAAAAACCACACAGATTTTGTAAATTTGGTATTTGGTTAAATGTCCTTTGACCAGTATCTGGCCACTTGGAGTGCCTCTGCGGTTGCCGCAAGAAGGTCCTCCATTGTGCATGTGGCAGGGCTCAGGGTGCATTGCAGCAGGTGGTCAGTGGTTTGTTCTTCTCCGCACTCGCATGCCGAGGATTCCACCCTGTAGCCCCATTTCTTAAGATTGGCTCTGCATCTCGTGGTGCCAGAGCGCAATCTGTTCAGTGCCTTCCAAGTCGCCCAGTCTTCTGAGTGCCCAGGGGAGAGTCTCTCATCTGGTATCACCCATGAATTGAGGTGCTGGGTTTGGGCCTGCCACTTTTGGACTCTCGCTTGCTGGGGTGTTCCAGCGAGTGTCTCTGTAGATCTAAGAAAACTATGTCTTGATTTAAGTCGTTGACGTGCTGGCTGATACCCAAACAGGGGATGAGCTGGAGATGTCTCTGCCTTGGTCCTTTCACTATTGGCTGCTACTTCCCGGCGGATGTCAGGTGGTGCAATACCGGCTAAGCAGTGTAATTTCTCCAGTGGTGTGGGGCGCAGACACCCCGTGATAATGCGGCATGTCTCATTAAGAGCCACATCCACTGTTTTAGTGTGATGAGATGTGTTCCACACTGGGCATGCATACTCAGCAGCAGAGTAGCATAGCGCAAGGGCAGATGTCTTCACTGTGTCTGGTTGTGATCCCCAGGTTGTGCCAGTCAGCTTTCGTATGATGTTGTTTCTAGCGCCCACTTTTTGTTTGATGTTCAGGCAGTGCTTCTTGTAGGTCAGAGCACGGTCCAAAGTGACTCCCAGGTATTTGGGTGCGCTGCAATGCTCCAGTGGGATTCCTTCCCAGGTAATCCTCAGAGCTCGGGATGCTTGTCTGTTCTTAAGGTGAATGGTGCATGTCTGTGTTTTAGATGGATTAGGGATCAGCTGGTTTTCCCTGTAATAGGCAGTAAGAGCACCTAGAGCTTCGGAGAGCTTCTGTTCTACCATCTCAAAGCTCCCTGCTTGAGCGGTAATGGCACGATCATCAGCATAGATGAAACTCTCTGTCCCTTCTGGCAGTGGCTGGTCATTTGTGTAGATGTTGAACATGGATGGAGCAAGCACGCTCCCCTGAGGCAGGCCGTTCTTCTGTTTCCGCCATCTGCTTCTCTGGCCCTGGAACTCAACAAAAAAGCTCCTGTTTTGTAGCAGGTTTCCTATGAGGCGGGTGAGGTGGTAGTCCTTTGTGATATTATACATTTTTCTCAGGAGGAGGCGGTGGTTCACAGTATCATAGGCTGCTGACAAGTCTATGAAGACAGCTCCTGTGATCTGCTGCCTTTCAAAGCCATCTTCTATGTGCTGGGTGAGGTTCAGCACTTGCGATGTGCAGCTTTTGCCTTTTCTGAAGCCAGCTTGCTGTGGGATCAGACAGGGGTCTATATTTTCCATAATTCTATGCAAAATAAGTCTCTCCAGAACTTTGTAGAGGTGGCACAACAGGGAGATTGGTCTGTAGCTTTTTGGGTCATTACGGTCTTTGCCTGGCTTCAAGATGGCGATGACTCTTGCTTTCCTCCAGATTTTGGGGATCTGACAGGATGCAGTGCAGTTGTTCATCAGCTCCAGCAGCCAGCGCCTTGCTTTTGGACCAAAGTTCTTGATTTGTTCCATCCGTAGATCATCCAAGCCAGCTGCTTTGCCATTCTTACATTTGTTGAGAGCCATGTCCAATTCAGTAGATGTAAAAGGTTCATGGAGGTTATTGTTCTCAATCTCTGGTTGTCTGGCTATTGGTTTCTTTCCTACTTTGGTGGCAAAGTTGGGTTTCCCATTCTTCAAGAGTTGGTGTGCTATCTGATCTGCCTTTATGTTGGCATGGGTATTAGTTTGTGAGGGATCGTTGCTCAGCTGTCTCAGCAGCCTCCACGCCTTCTGGCTGCTCCTGCCCATGTCGACCTCTGTGATCAACTTGATCCACTGTTCTTTCTTGGCTTCAGAGATGGAGGACACAATGCTCTGCGCTGCCTGAAGAGTCTGCTCACTGAATGGGTCTTCGTTGTGGAGCCTGTAATAGTTTTCCAACAAGGCAGCTGTTTCAGGAGTAATGCCCTGGAGGTAGTGGGTTCTGCAGCCTCTCGGTATAGAGGCCCGTGAGCAGGTTTTCACTATTTCAATAAAATGTTCGTATTCCTCAGGGATTGGCGCGACCGATGTGATCATGTCGTCTAACATGTCTGAGAATTTAGTCCAATCTGCCTTTCTGAAGTTGTATCTTCGTTTAAATCGAACTTCCTGAGGCCTTATTGTTGGGAACAGTTGGCATATTATTGGTCGGTGCTGTGTGTTTGGGATTGGTGGTCCCACTGATTTGGTGCATTGCTGTACGATGCTGTCGCTCACAAATAAGAGGTCTGGGTTATAACCTCGGTGCCATCTCCCGCTGTTGTAGGATGGTGGGAGCTTGCTATCATGGATGAGTGATAGTTTGTGCAGTTCAGACCAGGACAGGACAGCCTCCCCATTTCTGTCCTCTTGGGCATAGTCCCATACATGGCTATGGCTGTTGAAGTCACCAATTACTACCGCCCTTTGGTGCCTGTCAAAGTTCTCGGGGGAGGAGAAGCAGAAATCTTCATTTGGGGGCTTGTACACAGAGGTGATGGTGATGTTATTAAGCTCTACTGTTATAACCTCGATATTGTTTTCTTCAGTGTTGTGGGCACTGCTGACTTGGAGGCCTGGTTTGACAAAGACAGCACTTCCATACTGCGCATGTGGTCTTTCCGCTACTAGGATCATTCCTGGAACTTTGGGTCGTTTCTGTCGTTCATCCCTGTGTGTTTCTTGGACACACAGCACGTCACATTTCTTATCTCGGCACAGTTCATAGAGCAGTTGTTCTTTGGCAGCTGACATGCCTTCGATGTTGATTGCGATTATTGTCATGGTTGGTCCTGAAAAGGACCGTTGGTTGTTTTGCTTCCTTGTTTGCATGCTTCAAGTCATCTCTGGTTGCTTCTGGGTTGAGAGAATCGGCCGTCTACGAAGACGTTGCCCAGGGGACGCCCGGATGTCTTGCAATCCTGCGAGGAGGCTTCTCTCATGTCCCTCAGTAAGTAAGTAAGTAAGTAAGTAAGCAAGCAAGCAAGCATGGCTACACAGCCTGGAAAACACACAACCCAGTTATTCTGACCATGAAAGCCTTTGACAATAAACTGTAATGTCGAAGATGCGCAAGCTGGTATGTATTTCCTATAAATGACAATAGTGGAATGGGGGCCCATGCAATACAATCGTTCGATCTAACTCTGGTACTGATCGCCACCCAGCACCAGGGCATTGGCTGAAGCTGGAACTCACCTCAGTCTGGGACTCCTCACCACACCAACATTGCCTTCATCATGTATTCAAGTGCGTGGCCTTGAAATATTCCAGTTTCCCCAGATCTGGAGCCTGAAGACTTGCATTTAACAGTATTTTGGAAGCTTTGTCAAAAAGCGTTTGCAAAACAATGGCATTGAAGTAGATGCCCCATTTTGTAAATCTACCCTTCTTTGTGGAGGCAAGGCCTTTTCATCCAACTAGCTTTACTTCAGGGACCACGATGCTGTAATGGGTTAAATCCTTGCGTCGGCTGTTGGCCTGAATGTTGAAGTTTTGAATCAGTGAGATGGGGTGAGCTCCCATTTGTCAGCCCCAGCTATGGGGGAACATGAAAAAACCATGATTTTAAAAAAGTTAGCTAGAAACATTACATGTTTGTAAATATGCACATAATCTCACTGCAAATGCCTGTCCTGAATTCTTTCTTCTCTTCATTTACAGGACATCAGAAGCTTCTTACAGGGGTAAGTTACTCTCCCACAAAAGTTTGAACCTGCATGTGAAGCACATCCCTCTCCTCTTGCAGAAATGGGTGTCTGGGGTTGAATGGTGGTGTTGGACCTGATGCCTTCTGAGGCCCCTTCCAACTCTGTGATCTCGTGGATATGTTTCTACACCATGGAATTATAGTAGTTTGGCCGCCCTTTAACTGCAATCACTGCAGAGAAAGCAAAAGGCCTTGCAAAGCAAGTCCAGGCATCAAGCCATAACAGCCAAAGTGGTGTCAAACAGCATTAATTCTATAGAAGATGCACCCTATGATATTTTTCTTTTTCCTGCAGTTATAATGAAAAGGAGAAATTTGAGACCTCTGTGGCTTTTCCTCCTGCTCTCAAATGGAAGATCTGGGACTTCTGTGATATAAATCCCTTTCTGGAGGGTGTCATGAAGCAATTCAGAGGTAAGCGTGATTGTCTACAATGACTTTCAGGGAGATGTAAGACCGGTCTGAATGGGGAAATGAAAGGCTCCAAGGCATTGGGAAAGTTAAGGTGAGGAAACAGCCAATTTTATTTTAAACTTGAAACAAAACTATATTTTGTCTATTCTGTTCTATTGTTTTTTTAATTTTTATGTCATGTGTGGATTGAAATTTCAGTTGTGAAGCAAAATGAAATATAAATATAGAATTCCCTGACCAACTTAAACCTCAGGGATCATCAACACGGTGGAATTAATACTGTTTGATACCATTATAATATGTATGACTAAACGCTATGGAATATTGGGAGTTGTAGTTGGCGAGGCACCATCATTATGTGGCAGAGAAGGCCAAAAGACATTGTAAAACTACAACTCCATTGATTCCATAACATTGATCTGTGGCATTTTAACTGGTGTCAAACTGCATTCATTCTACAGTGTCAATGTGTCTTCCAATTACATTGCACAAATGTATACATACGCACACACCAGATATACCATGAGATTTCTTGCTGGTGTACTAATACAATCAGTATTAATGTATTAAATTATTTGTACCTTGAATTGTATTAAACAGACTGAAATACTTTAAATAGATCAACAAGGAGAAATGTTAAAACCATCTCAAGCCATGTGTATACATATTGTGGAATTTGGTCCTGAGGATTTTAAGAAATGTTTTATTTTGTCCAAATGAAACTAGTGTGAGCCTAATACTCTGAGAGGCATATGTATGTAAGTAGAGGGGCTCCTTCAAGATCCCAAGGCTTTTAAGGGGCATTAAGGCCCCATCTACACTGCCAAACAAAATCCAGATTATCTGCTTTGAACTCGATTATATGGGAGTGAAGATAATCCAGTTCAAAGTAGATAATGTGGATTAACTCCTTTGATAATCCAGAATACATAGCGTGTAGATCCACCCTAAATGTCATGGCAAGCATCGTGATACTCATTTTTCTAATGTGACCTGGGGATAGGTCTATTGACCAGCCAACACTTCAGAGAACCTTATGGTATGTTAAGATTCATCCCTTTGTGTCCACTGGAGCCAGACTATTAAGCCCATTTGTCCAGTGTGACTCTGTAACCAACCTCTATCAGGCATTGGCCATGGTGTCACGCTGGAGAACATAGTGATCCCTAGAGAGGCGTTCTCTGTAGGAAATTCCAGGTCTTCTAGATTTTTCTCCCATTGACATTAACCATTTCGTGAAGTTTGAAGCGAGCTTCTAACCGTGGTGGCTAAACAAGAAACTCCTACAAAAGTGTGTGAAGGAAAGTCCTCCATGTGCATCTGCACCCTGTCGTTTGAGCAATCGCCATCAAAATGGTTCTACAATTTCCTATGAAATCTCCAGTTTTCCTCAATAGAGTTTAAAATTGACTTAAGTGGCCAGGATGGATGTCCTCTGTAAGACCACTCTTTGGAGGTAGCTGACCATCGAGTCATACTAGAAAGCCTGATGATTCCTAGAGAGAGCATTGTAGTCAGTCCACAAATAATGAAATCTACTGGTCTTAACTTCAATCTGAGAGTTGGCTGGCATTTCTAGATAGCAACCTTCATTGTTCATACATCGAGACATATCTAAGTGATGAAGGAGGCAGAGCTCTCTTTCCTGCAACCCATCCTTTGTCACCTTCCAGTGTGAACTAGGGAAGAGTGGCCCTTTCCACTCAGTCACTTTTGTCCAAAGTTTACCCTGATATACTGCTATGGAGACTGCACATTGCGACATTGCATGTCAATGCGGTGATGCACATTGGACAACCAATGCCACCATTCCTGAATGAGGCATAACTATATGAGGTGGTTGAAGTTATGCTTCATCTCTTGGGTGAAGGATCTCAGCCAACTTGAGTTGTTTCCGCCTGATTTCTGAGAGTCACCATGTCCTACTAAGTCTCTCTCTTTCCTTTCTCTCTTTAGACTCCCTGGAATCTGGTCTTCAGCAACAAAAAGGTAAACAGGAAAGATTTTCTTCAGAGAGGGTTTGCCATTGCATTCTCTCTGAGGCAGGATAGGGTCCCTGGTCTCCAAGAGCCCTAGTCCAACTCTGGGTCATGCTGGTTCAAATTACAATGGTCTTTGTTTACTCGTCTTGGCTTTTAGGGAGAAGTCAGGCTTGAGTTAGCTGTATTTATTTTTCTTTTTGGACTCTCCTAAATATTTTTACTCAGCCTTAACCATGATTCCACAAAAATATAGCAGAGCCAACCAAACCAAACCAACCAACCAATCTCCCTATTTCTCAGGTGACATCTACACCATAGACTGAATGTGGGTTGATGCCACTTTAACTGCTATGGCTTAAAGCTATGGAATCCAAGGAGTTGTATTTTGGTGAAGCATCAGCAGAAGGTTAAAAACTTGTGAAACTACAACTCCCAGGATTCCACAGCATTGGCCATGGCAGTTTTATACTGCAGTAATTCAACAGTGTAGATGCATCCCTAGATGAGTTTAGATTTTCTCATGAATAGCAGAACCTCCTTGGTGAATTTCCTATCTTATTGTCTTTAGAAATAATCCTGCATCTTACTATACCCCACAGTCTAAGCCTGGGGCAACAGTGGAAGGCTACGTGGGGGGCATATTGGCACTCCAAGGGACTTTAGAGGGAAAATAATACTTTTAAAGGAAAATTGCAAGAATGTGTTTTGATCCTAAAGAGCCCAGGAAGCCTCCAATTGGATAAAATCCCCTCGTAAAGGTTGTTCTGTATTTTTAAAAATGCTGGTGGGAGGCGGTCCACAGATTACAAAAATAACCCACGGGCCACACTTTACCCACCCAGTGTGATATCATTATAAAAAGCCTGATGGGGGTAAAAAGGCCTAAGTTTAGAAAAGTCCATTTTTGAGAACTCCCAATGTTCCAAAATCCTGCAACAATCACAACCACAGGGCTTGTGTAGTCCCAAAAATAATGTTCTCACATTCTGCTCACATCAATATTTATTAACAAACATAGAATCATAGAATCATAGAATCAAAGAGTTGGAAGAGACCTCATGGGCCATCCAGTCCAACCCCCTGCCAAGAAGCAGGAATATTGCATTCAAATCACCCCTGACAGATGGCCATCCAGCCTCTGCTTAAAAGCTTCCAAAGAAGGAGCCTCCACCACACTCCGGGGCAGAGAGTTCCACTGCTGAACGGCTCTCACAGTCAGGAAGTTCTTCCTAATGTTCAGATGGAATCTCCTCTCTTGTAGTTTGAAGCCATTGTTCCGCGTCCTAGTCTCCAAGGAAGCAGAAAACAAGCTTGCTCCCTCCTCCCTGTGGCTTCCTCTCACATATTTATACATGGCTATCATATCTCCTCTCAGCCTTCTCTTCTTCAGGCTAAACATGCCCAGTTCCCTAAGCCGCTCCTCATAGGGCTTGTTCTCCAGACCCTTGATCATTTTAGTCGCCCTCCTCTGGACACATTCCAGCTTGTCAATATCTCTCTTGAATTGTGGTGCCCAGAATTGGACACAGTATTCCAGATGTGGTCTAACCAAAGCAGAATAGAGGGGTAGCATTACTTCCTTAGATCTAGACACTATGCTCCTATTGATGCAGGCCAAAATCCCATTGGCTTTTTTTGCCGCCACATCACATTGTTGGCTCATGTTTAACTTGTTGTCCACGAGGGCTCCAAGATCTTTTTCACACGTACTGCTCTCGAGCCAGGCATTGTCCCCCATTCTGTATCTTTGCATTTCATTTTTTCTGCCAAAGTGGAGTATCTTGCATTTGTCACTGTTGAACTTCATTTTGTTAGTTTTGGTCCATCTCTCTAATCTGTCAAGATCGTTTTGAATTCTGCTCCTGTCCTCTGGACTATTGGCTATCCCTCCCAATTTGGTGTCGTCTGCAAACTTGATGATCATGCCTTCTAGCCCTTCATCTAAGTCATTAATAAAGATGTTGAACAGGACCGGGCCCAGGACGGAACCCTGCGGCACTCCACTTGTCACTTCTTTCCAAGATGAAGAGGAAGCATTAGTGAGCACTCTCTGTGTTCGTCCACTTAACTAATTACAGATCCACCTCACCGTAGTTTTGCCTAGCCCACATTGGACTAGTTTCCTTGCCAGAAGGTCATGGGGGACCTTGTCGAAGGCCTTACTGAAATCCAGGTACGCTACATCCACGGCATTCCCCGCATCTACCCAGCTTGTAGCTCTATCGAAGAAAGAGATCAGATTAGTCTGGCATGACTTGTTTTTGATAAATCCATGTTGACTATTAGCGATGACTGCATTTGTTTCTAAGTGTTTGCAGACCACTTCCTTAACAATCTTTTCCAGAATCTTGCCCGGTATCGACGTGAGGCTGACCGGACGGTAGTTGTTTGGGTCATCCTTTTTTCCCTTCTTGAAGACTGGGACCACATTGGCCCTCCTCCAATCTGCTGGAACTTCTCCCGTTCTCCAAGAACTCTGAAAGATGGTTGCCAATGGTTCCGAAATGACTTCCGCTAGTTCCTTCAATACTCTGGGGTGTAGTTGATCTGGCCCTGGGGACTTGAACTCATTAAGAGCGGCCAGGTATTCCTGGACGACTTCTTTCCCAATTTGGGGTTGGATGTCCTCCAATCCCTCATCCACTCCATCTTGCTGAGGTTGAAGACTCTCTTTTTGTGAGAAGACCGAGGCAAAGAAGGCATTAAGTAGTTCTGCCTTTTCCCTATCCCCTGTCAGCATTGCCCCATCTTCTCCGCGAAGAGGTCCTATTGCCTCTTTGTTTTTCCTTTTTCTACTGACATAAGAATAGAAGCCCTTTTTATTGTTTTTAATGTCCCTGGCAAGTCTGAGCTCGTTTTTTGCTTTAGCCTTGCGGACCTTTTCCCTACAGGTGTTGGCTATTTGTTTGAATTCTTCTTTGGTGATTTCTCCCTTTTTCCACTTCTTGTGCATGTCTCTTTTGTGTCTTAGCACAGTTAGAAGTTCTTTGGACATCCATTCTGGCTTCTTTGCACTTGTCCTATTTTTTCTCTTTGTTGGCACGGTTTGCAATTGCGTCTTGAGTATTTCACTCTTGAGAAATTCCCATCCATCTGTAACTCCCTTGTCTTTTAGTATCTGTGTCCACGGAATGCTGCTCAGTGTTTCCTTCATTTTTTGGAAATCGGCTCTCCTAAAGTCCAAAGTGCGGGTTTGACTTGTCTTAGTTTCGGCCTTCCTTTGTACCTCAAATTGCAGGAGCACATGGTTACTTGCCCCTAAGGATCCTACCACTTTGACCGCATCGATCAGGTCCTCCGCATTTGTTAGGATGAGATCAAGAGTAGCCAATCCCCTTGTTGCCTCTTCTACCTTCTGGACCATGAAATTGTCTGCAAGGCAAGCAAGGAATTTGTTGGACCTTGTACTCTTGGCCGAGTTTGTTTTCCAGCAAATATCGGGATAGTTGACAGGTCAAAACCGGTCAAATAAAAATGACATTCAAAGGAAACTCAAATCTCTAATATCCCAGAGATTTAAAAAATAACAACCAGCACCCAAGATTGCCCATTTTAATTACAATAAAGAATTTCTTCTTTTTTTGTCCTTTAAAATCAAATTTTAACACAAAAAACACAAATAAAAAACAAAATAATCTGGATATATTTACCCCAAATTCTCAGCAAAGTGCTCCTGAATTTATTTTAGCTTTGTCATATCATAAGTATGCATGCCAGCCAAATCTCAGATTATGTCCTTCTAAATTAAACAATTTACTATGCTGGACCAATGCTGCAAAATGTTTTAGATCTGAAAACAATATTTTTCTCCTAATGAAAGTAGTTATCATTAGCTAGGATACAATAATATTGCTATATCAAACAAGAAGTCCAAATCTCTTTCTTTCTCCATACCATTGAGTGGAAGATGCGTGATGGGGAAGTGTCATTGCTGGCAGGGCATAGGGTGAATCAATGACACAAGGCCCCTCGAGGGTTTCGTGGCTGAGCTGGGAATCAATCCCTGGTCTCCAGAATCAAAATCCAGTGCTCAAATCACCAGACATTCAAATATTAATCTTATGAAGAAGGGATATAATGTAACATTGAACCTATCTAGATTTGAAGAAACAAGGGAGGATTTCCCTGTCATTTCATAAGAATGCAAGATAGAAGCTGAACCCTCCTGCAATTTACATTTAACTTCTTTCTTTCTTTCTTTCTTTCTCACTTCACTCCTGATCTGTTTCCACCACCAACAGCACATGTGATTCTGGATCCCGACACAGCCAATCCTGTGCTCATCCTCTCTGAAGATCACAGGCATGTGACATGTGGAGAGAAATGGCAAAATCTTCCTGACAATCCTGAGAGATTCACTCGCTATCCTTGTGTGCTGGGCCAAGAGGGATTCACAGGAGGCAGGCATTTTTGGGAAGTCCTTGTGAAGAGTGGAGAACAATGGTCTGTGGGAGTTGCCAGAAAGTCTGTGCTGAGAAAAGACTCAGTCAGCTTTGGTCCTTGTGCTGGTATCTGGCCAGTGGGAAAGAACAAGAGTGACTACTGGTCCTCCTCTGACAATGGTGCGTACCTACGTATGACTCTGTATGAGGAGCCCAAAAGGGTTCGGGTGACACTGAACTATGAAGGGGGTCGGGTTGCCTTTTACGATGCAGACTCAGCAGCCCTGATCTTCGAATACCCACCAGCCTCTTTCTCAGGAGAGACCCTCCTTCCCATCTTTTCTGTGAATAAAAAATGCCAACTGAAGCTCTCTCCCTAAGGATGGGGAGCAATGTCCAAAGCAGCTGAGATGCAAGAGGAGCTTTATCTCCATAGATCTGGGACTATTCATTCTCTTTCCTCTCGTTGTGGATTCCTCCTGCTCTCTCTTTACATATTTGCCAAAAAGGGACTGGGAGGCTGTAGTGTGAATGATGAAGGCTTTCTGCACCACCCATGGACCATTCAGGGCAGGCATGTAGCCGAGGGGGGGGGGGGGGTGCTTGAGGAGTTTCAGCCCCCCCCCCCCCCGAAATTCTCATGGTGGTCTGCGAGAAGGCCTTACTGGTACATTATTTAAACTGTTGTGTTTATTCATATCATGATCTGATCGCCATGCTCAATATATCCCATATGCATGGGGGTATTGGGGCAACGATACAGAAGGTTTGCTAGGGTAGACCCTCTTTCACTCCGACTCAGCAACCCCCCCCCCCCTCCCTGAATCAAACTCAGCCCCTCCCGAATCAAAATCCTGGCTACGGGCCTGATTCAGGGACTTATTCCCTCTGGAAAGATCAGCAACAATGACAACAGCAAAGAGGGAATAAAAGACCCAAGTTCATATTTAGTCAGTAATTCCACAGTTCCTAACAGCTGGTAGGCTGGCTGGGATTTTTGGGAGTTGAAGTCCAAAACACCTGGAGGCCCAAAGGTTGGGAACCACTGATCTAACTGTTAACATCAATATTCAAGAATATGACTATGTGATGCCTTTTTATGTGTATCTGCACCAGGTGAAATCAATTGCAAATAACTTGATTAAAAGTTTAAATAATTTTAAAACATTCTGCAAATTTCTTGGGAAGAGCGCCCACATTCCAAAAGACGCAAAGACCTCCAGCACTGAAGCCATGATCCTCCGACATCCACTTTGCTGGATTGGCCACATTGTCTGAATGCCCAATCACTGTCTCCCAAAGCAGTTATTTTACTTTCAGGTCAGGAATGGATAACAGAATGTCGATGGATAGCAAAAAAGATTTAAACATGCGATTAAAGCCCACTTTTTTTTTTAAAAAAAAAAAGGTGGAATATACACTGAGAACTGGGAAGCCCTGGCCCTTGAGCATTAGAAGTGGAGTTCAGCTTTACCAACAGTTCTATGAATTTTGAAGAGGCCCAATAGTGGGCGAAAGGGGGAAATGTGCCAAGAGGAAGCTGCTTCCTGGGGAGGATTTGGAGTGACTTCCTTCCTTTCTAGCACTGGGAAACTCCTGTTCAATCCCTTTGACTGTGAAATACCTCAGAGCTTAGTTCTGCCCACCACAGTATCTAACACAGGGGCGCTCAAACTAAGGCCTGAGGGCCGAATACAGCCCTCTAAGGCCATTTACCTGGCCCTCGCTCAGGGTCAACCTTAGTCTGAAACAACTTGAAAGCACACAACAACAACAACAATCCTATTTCATCAGCCAAAAGCAGGCCCACACTTTTCATTGAAATACTAATAAGTTTATATTTATTAAAATTGTTCTTCATTTTAATTATTGTATTGTTTTTAAGTGTTTTTTGTACTACAAATAAGATATATGCAGTGTGCATAGGAATTCATTAATGTTTTTTTCAAATTATAATTCGGCCCTCCAATAGTTTGAGGGACTGTGACCTGGCCTTCTGTTTAAAAAGTTTAAGGACCCCTGATCTAACACATACATAAAACCATTCAAACAGATTATGTGGAATGCGGTACATATGAAGAGGCTCTAGGGGTCTTAGCAGACCACAAGGTGAACATGAATCAAGTGTTATATAACAGCTAAAACAGCCCAATGCAATTCTAGGTAGCATCAATAGCATAATATCTAGATTGAGGGAAGTAATAGTACCACACTGTTTTGCTCACCTGGAATATATAAATTCAGCCTTAATCTATCCACCCATAGTGTGGTCTCCCTCTTTTCCTGTCTTGATCTGGTATGTCCACAATACAGACCTTTGTTTTGGTTTCTAGGGAGGATTCTGTCCAGATTTGGACACATTTATTTGTATCTTGACATCTGCCCTTGCGCTATGCTACTCTGCTGCTGAGTACGCATGCCCAGTGTGGAATACATCTTACCACACTAAAACAGTAGATGTGGCTTTTAATGAGACATGCCACATTATCACGAGGTGTCTGCGCCCTACACCACTGGAGAAATTACACTGCTTACCTGGTATTGCACCACCTGACATCCGCCGGGAAGTAGCAGCCAATAGTGAAAGGACCAGGACAGAGACATCTCCAGCTCATCCCCTGTTTGGGTATCAGCCAGCACGTCAACGGCTTAAATCTAGAAATAGTTTTCTAAGATCTACAGAGACACTCGCCGAAACACCTCAGCAAGCGAGAGTCCAAAAGTGGCAGGCTCAAACCCAGAACCTCAACCAATGGCTGATTCCAAATGAGAGGAACCCCCCCCCCCCAGGGCACACAGAAGACTGGGCAACTTGGAAGGTTCTGAACAGACTGCGCTCTGGCACCACGAGATGCAGAGCCAACCTCAAGAAATGGGGCTACAAAGTGGAATCCACGGCATGCGAGTGTGGAGAAGAGCAAACCACTGACCACCAGCTGCAATGCACCCTGAGCCCCGCCACATGCCCAATGGAGGACCTTCTTGCAGCAACACCAGAAGCACTCCAAGTGGCCAGATACTGGTCAAAGGACATTTAATCAACTACCAAACTCGCAAAATATGTATTTTGTCTGTTTGTTTGTTTGTTTTGTTCTGTTAGAAATGTAATACAATTGACTGGTTGCCCTGATACAACAAATAAATAAATAAATTTGTATCTTGAGCTTTCTGTGGCTGATTCCAAAACATTTCAATTGAGTTGATTTTCTTCCTGCCTGCTTTCTTCACTTTTCACAACTATAGATACAAATCAGATATGATATAGCAGGTGGACCTTTCCAGGGTCTGTATGTTCAGCAGTGAGGGATTCACAGGAGGTGGCCTGTCTATAGCAGTGGTTCTCAACCTGTGAGTCCCCAGGTGTTTTGGAGGGATTCACAGGAGATGGACTGTTTATAGGCTGATTCAGTTCAAAAAATAGGTTTTCATTTTTTTTAAGGATAACTGATTTGAAGGCAACACCACAGATGTTACCAGATCCAACAATCAGTAATTTGCACATTACATATATAGACAACAGACTGCAAATATTTTCCAAGATTTCATCCCATTTGACAATGTTGAGTGGCACCCAATTACCTTCCAATCTTGGATGCTAAGCAGTGCCATTCCTGTTAAGGGTGGAAGCCCAAAAGTAAATCCTATGTGCCGTAGGTTACATGTCTGTGGAAAAAAGTAGCAAATCCATCTCTGATGAGTCCTTGTCTAAGAAAACTGTGTGATATCCATGGGGTAAACTTAAGTCAACAGGCGCATGCACATACATAGGAGTCTTTTTTCCTTCCTTGCACAATGTACACAATCAGAAGTTAGGAGGTCCAATGTCACAATGAACTAGGGTCCTTTTGATATCAAGCTGCTTTTAGGGGGGGATCCCCTGCCGAGGAGATCCCCAAGGACCGCACCAAAGAGGGTCCTGGAAACCTTGGTGAGGCCAGCGAAGCCAATTTCAGTGATAAAAATATTAAAAATAATAAATCCCCACCAAAGCGGAAGAAGTTCAGCAACCGAGGTTTCTTTATTTGCGATTCAGCTGAGATCGGATGCATTGCAGGGATAGATCCACCACAAGCATACCAATACAAAGAATACAGGCATATTTATAGGAAAAATACAGAGGAAAACAATTCAAAAGTCCCGCCCGCCCCTCGCCGGCCGGCTTCCTGCTGATTGGCTGGGGCTGAAACAGCTGGGAGGAGGCTTGGCGGCCCGCCCCTGCTTCGAACCAATCAGCGTGCTTCTTCGCCTCCAGAGGGCAATCCGTGTCCTCCGCTCGCTTCCCAGGATGGACGAATCAGAAGAGAGGAGGCGGGACGGCCGTGGACAATGGGGGGAAATGATGGGATTAGGAGTTGCCTGCCAGCTGGAATGTGAGGCTTTGTCTTTGGCAGGCAGGGTGTGACTCCTATAAACAAAGGTTTTCCTGTCTTTTGATGGGTTTGGGTGAAGAAGATAAACTGATCCGGGCCACGGACCTCCGGGGGGGTCAACATTGCCCTTTGTAATTTCAATCTTTTCTTTCCAGGGTCTCATAGATTTCCTCATCTCACTAGACATGCTCAGAGGGCGAGATAAGGGAATCATAAATGGCTATTGTCCCATGCAGATGGGTTAATCAATATGATAGATTTCGAGGGAGGCAGGGGTTCCCCCTCGAGCAAATCAACAGTTCCTGGTCGCCTCTTTTGTAGGGCAAAGGTCAAAGGGAAGGCAGGGAAACGGGCAACATTTCATACATTATTATTTATACAGAATTTATATAGAAAAAGATCCCTTCCCAGCCCACATCCTAGTCATTTTATTAATATTTATTAGAAACTTGAGGTCCGCAGCCCCTGGGGAAAGTTTGCGGAAACGGAGGTGGCTTGAAGTCCAAGACAGGCAGCGGAAAGCCATTTTCCTTGGTTTGAGACAGCAGCTGGGCGCTGGGTTGATTTGTGGCAACATCCATGGCTAAGCCCTTGGGGAACTACAACTCCTCCCCAAGGACTGGCCTCCTGCCCGGCCCCCCTCCTCAGAGGCCTCCTGGGGGCATCCACAGCAAGTCCCCGGCAGCGGGGCTTGGCAGGAATGAACGGCAGCCAGGAGAAATGGGCTATTTGCGCGGAGCCGGTGGAGTTTGACAATCAGCTGATCTCTGTCAAATTATATTTCTTAAAACAAAATGATTATTTTCCAGGCGGAGGAGTCCAAAACAAGAAAAGCGATATAGCAGTCATGCTTAGAGTTAATCGCAGAAAAATATAAAATTAAAACGGAGCCGATCCGCCATCTTGAAGTTTTAGCAGATAAGGGGGTCCAAAATGGCGGTTTCAGTATCCGCGGTTTTAACGACCGCAGATCCAGCCTCCTGAGGGTGCCACAAGGGCATCCCCGGCAGGCTCACGGCTCTCCAGAGCCTGGAAAAGGGTTTAATTTCCTGCAGAGAAGTTTCAGGCAAGGAAAGGACACAAAGTAACAAGCGGAAAAGTTTTAAAGTTGCAAAACTCAAGTACCTTTATTAGGGATTAGTTACAAAGTCAGGGCTTGGGGGGAAAGTAAAAAGGTTGAAAGCAGTTCTAGTTTGAGCTGTTGACTGGGGCACATTCCATCCGTTTTTCCAATTTCTGACTTCCAGGAACTGCGGAACTCTCCGCTGTGGTGCGGACCAATTGCTGGGCGGGGGCTCCCAACATCACTTTCTTATTAATCCAGAGTTAGATAAAGAAGACCCTCCAGCCAGCCTTTCCCTCCCCTTAGTATTCTGGTTCCCAAGGCCACCCCGACCCTAAGATGCCTGCTTATGCCCTACTGATCCTGCTTCTCCCTGGGGCTCCCACCTTCCTCCCTCTTACCTGTCTTTCTCTCCCTGCTGCAACCCAGGGTGCATCTACAGCCCCTTCCACACAGCTGAATAGAATCCCACATTATCTGCTTTGAATTGGAATGTATGGCAGTGTGGACTCAGACAACCCAGTTCAAAGCAGATACTGTGGGATTTTCTGCCTTGATATTCTGGGTTAGATGGCTGTGTGCAAAGGCCTTACACAGTATATTTAATGGGGTTTCACATAACTTTAGCCACCGTGGCTCAATGCTATGGATTCATGGGAGTTGGAGTTTTAGAAGATACTCAGCCTTCTCTTGGTGAGTCCCGTGCTTCGCCAAACACCGGCACTCACCAAGATACACCCCTTTTGCCTCCCAAACTGGACCCTATTATCTCTTAGTTTCCTACCCATCTGTTTTTTTCTTGTTTTTTTTTTTTTTTTTTAGCAACAATGGGGGGCACACGAGCATGCAAATGGAGATAGGCCAAGAGAAAGAATGGGGATATTTGGCCTTTTAGAAAGGCTGGACCTAAGCTGCAAAGGGATTTATAGGTCACAACTAGCCCTTTGAATTGTGCCTGGAAGCACACCAGTAGCCAAAGAAGCATTTCAAAGCAAGGGAGTGATATGCTTAGAGAATAAGTTGCATGGTGCCCAGGAAGGCAGAGAAAGGAAAGGGTTTCATGTTCAGTTTCCCAAAGGGTGAGGCATTGGAAGAGCTCTGACACTGCAGCGCCAGAGGCTGGGCAGAGGTGGAGTCGTCAGCTGCTTTCCGGGAAGAGAAAGTCTGAGAAACGAAAGTAAAACTATTAGCTCTGTCTTGACTCTGCAGCAAGGATAGCCATGGCCTCTGGAAACTCTATGAAGAAGCTCTGTGAGGAACTTGCCTGTCCCATCTGCTTGGAGTATTTCAAGGAGCCTGTGATGATCATCTCCTGTGGGCACAATTTCTGCCAATCCTGCCTGGATCAATGCTGGGAGGAGAAAGAGGCCTCCTGTCCACAGTGCAGGGAGGAAGTGCAAGAAGGAGACGTCAAGCCAAATAGGCAGCTGGCGAACCTGGTGGAGATCGCCAAGGAACTGGGGAGCCAGAAAGAGGAAGAAAAGGGCAAAGTCTGCCAGAGGCACCAGGAGCCCCTGAAACTCTTCTGCAAGGACCACGAAGCCCCCATCTGTGTGGTGTGCGACAGGTCGAAGGAGCACAAAAACCACCAGGTGATCCCTTTGGATGAGGCATCAAAGGAGTACAAGGTAGGAACTGCTAAAATAGAGACTACCCTACAATACAGGTTTGTGGTTAGCTATTCAATATTTTCCACCATGCCAGACTTAGGATAATGGGAATTGCAACCCAACAGCACTTCTCCCAAGAGTGTTTGTACATTGACTCATGGAATGACTAAAGGTGTGCCAATTTTACCAAGCTTGACTTCTAGTAGGTTTTCTGGAAATTTGCATAGAGCCCTTTCATCTTATCTGCAGCTGAGCCCATGAAAAAATAAAGAAATTGCACCCTTATCTCCCACCTGGAGATGGCCCACAAAATTGATAATCTGGCCCAGGTCTTGATATTTGGCAACTCTTTTTCAGACATTCATTTATTTATTTACAGTATTTACATGCCCCTTTTCTCACCCTTGGAGGGACTCAAAGTGGTTTACAAAAAATAATGGCAAAATTCAATGCCTTACATGCATAAACCAAATCATAAATCAAGCAACATATAACTAAGCATAAATTCACTCTCGCCCAATTTACCTGTCTGAACGGATTCTCCCCTATGAACCATCAAGGTTATTAAGATCTTCCGGGGGGGGGGGCTGCTCTCGGTCCCACCTCCCTCATAGTCGTGGTTGGTGGGGACGAGGGACAGGGCCTTCTCGGTGGTGGCCCCTTGGCTTTGGAACTCTCTCCCACTAGAGACTAGATTTGCCCCTTCCCTCCTGTCGTTCAGGAAACAAGTAAAAACCTGGCTATGGAATATGGCATTTGAAGACTGAGGTAATGACTCCGATCACACGGGAGGATGGTAATGAACAATGACTTTTTGACGACCTGACCTATGTATTTTTTTTCTGATGTATTTTTAATGTAATTGTTTTGTATTATGTGGATGCTGTTTTATATTGTTGTAAACTGGCCTGAGTCCCTCTTAGGAGGTGGAGAAGGCCGGTATATAAAAACTCATAATAAATAAATAATTAATAATAAATTCAGTAAGACAATTCAGCCTAAGAAAAGAGGATGTTTAAAACATGAAACATAAACATTAAAACACCTAATAATAACATTAAAATCACATGATCCAAACTTGTAGCCCAGGCCATTCCAAATGTCGATTGCACATACTCCATATTTTCGTCTTGTACGGCGTTACTTTACTAGTCAAAAGCTTGGTTCCATAATCATGTCTTTGTTCTCTTTCTAAAGGCTAGGAGGGAGGGTGCTGATCTAATATCACTGGGGAGAGAGTTTCAGAGTCAAGGAGCCACCACTGAGAAGGCCCTGTCTCTCATCCCCACCAACCACACTTCCGAAGCAGGTGGGACTGAGAGCAGGGCTTCCCCAGATGATAGTAACCTATGTGATGGTTAATAGAGAGAGATACATTCGGACAGGTAAGCTGGGCCGGAATCGTATAGGGCTTTATAGGCTAAAGCCAGCACTTTGAATTGTGCTCAGTAACACTGGGACCAGTGGAGATGGCATAACAGGGGAGTTGTTTGTTTGGAGGATCTAGCAGGGGAGCGCAGCTATCGTATACCTGGGACCGAAGACTGGAAACCTCGGTACACTCCTTCAATCCCTGGGATGTTGTCCTCTTCCACCAAGTGCTCAGCTTCGGGAGGAATGCACATGGAGCAGTGAGGGAGGAAAGGGACACCCGCCTAGCCAGCCAGATCAGCTGAATCAACCCTGGCGATCAATGGGGTGACAGATGGTGCACCAGATCCCCCTCACATCCAATAGTTGTGTGCTCCCTGTACGCTGCTCCGGTGAGAAACCTGGCTGCTGCCTGTTGGACCATTTGAAGCTTTCAAACAGTCTTCAAAGGCAACCCCACATAGAGTGCATTGCACTGCAACAAGAGCATGGATCACTGTGGCCAAGTCAAACTTCCCAAGCTACCAGCACAACTGGCACACAAGCTTTAATTATGCAAAAGCTCCCCTAATTTCCACAGAGACTTCTTTATTTCCATTGAAACCGCCTCGAAGATTAAGATCGTAGATTAAGAACGTATCTCCCCCTATTAATCACCACAGAGATTAAGATTAGGGAGTTCTTGCTCTCAGTCCCACCTTCCTCAGAAGCATGACTGGTAGGGATGATGGACAGGGCCTTTTCAGTGGTGACACCTTGGCTATGGAGCTCTCTCCCCAGTGACATTAGATCAGTTCCCTCCCTCCAAGTCTTTAAAAGAAAAGCAAAAACTTGGATTTGAGATCAGGCTTTCAGAGAATTGTGCAGTGCAATAACAGATTTGAAATATGTGCAATGACTACAGAACGTCTTTGGACATTAATAGATCTCTTTTCGATATGCTATGCGTTTTCTTTATTTCAAAAGAAGAACAATTTGATGTTGTGTGCCTTCAAATAATTTCTGATCTATAATAACACTCTCATAGGGTTTTGTTGGCATGAGTCATTCATGGGGTTTTGTGCCTGACCTATGGGGTTCCCAAGGAGGTCCTACAACTGGGTCTTTGTGACAGAACTTGTGCAAATCTAAGCAACTAGAGATCCTTTGGAATAAAACGGTATATAGGCTTTCCCTTCTTCAGCATCTTGGAGGCTCGTGCTTGGTTCCAGCCACAGGGGGGTGCTGTCACTCAATCTCCCTGCCAAAGAGCTTTCCTTGTAAACTTCCTGCTTGAACAATAGATGAATTTTTTCTGGCATTTCCTTATGGGTGCCTTTAAAATACCTCCTTGCTTTTAAACTGTACCCATTTATCTACTTACATGTTGCTTTCAAACTGCTAGGTAGGTGGCAGCTCGGCTAAAGGTCAGGAGCTCATCCTGACCCGGGCTTTCAACTGTCAACCTCTTGATCAACAAGATTTACTGCAGCTGGTGTTTTAACCTGTTGTGTTAAAGCCCAGCCCTCATTGCTAGGCATTTTATTAGAAAAACTGTAAACCTTACACAAAAGAAGTGAGCAAGTACTTTGTCTTCCTCTTTAGGATCAGATTTGCTGGAGACTCTGAAGAAGGAGAGAGAGAAAATTCTGGCCTACAAAGCAGATGCAGCGTGGGAAAGTCAGGATTTGCTTGTAAGTGACATTCCTACTGGAAAATGGGAAAGTATGATCTCTCTGAGTGTGAGTCTGGATAAACAGGGAAGAAAGTGCTTTGCCAAAAATACTCATCATGTATAAAGTCCTAATAGCCTACAGACAGTATTGAACCAGATTCATTCCAGTGGTGGGCCCTTGCCAGTCTTTTTGCAACACTTTTTCTCCCCAGTTCCTTGGTAATCTCCACCAGGTTCATCAGGTGCGTATTTGGCCTGACGTCTCCTTCCTGCACTTTCTCCCTGCACTTTCCAAGGGCACGTGGAGAATTCAGTTCTGCGACAGTTTCTTTCTGCCTCTCACTCCTGTTTCTCCTTTCCTTTATTCTAGGAGAAAACCCAGAGAGAGAAGGAGAACACTGTGGCTGCATTCAGGCTCATGCATCAGTTCCTTGAAGAACAAGAGAGGAATCTGCTGGCAAAAATGGAAGAGGTGGAGAAGGAGATTTCAGCCAAAGGGGAGGAACATCTGACCAGACTCTCTGAAGAACTCTCCTCTCTCTCGAAACTCATCCAAGAGATGGAAGAGAAGCATCAGCAGCCGGCAAGTGAACTCCTCCAGGTAAGGCCCATATTGTCCCCATGGAAGAATGAGACAGTGACACCTCAGCTTTGTCATGGTTCAATGTATACAAATTGGGAATGTTCAGACAGGATATTTATAATCCAGGAACGAATATGACAGTCTAAGATCCATAAGTTTAGTCACCAGTCTGTATGGAAGAAATGTGTTGAACGCAGAACTAAAGTGTGCAAAAGACATCCTGCTTTCCTCTCTCGTATATATATATATGTGTGTATTTGCCTTTTTAAAATGCAGGGATTTCTCAACTGCACAAAAAAAAATTAAAATGAAGGAATAGCAATGGTGAAGAAAGGTGAGTTGACAAGGGTGTTTAGATGTATGGTCACTGGACCATGAACTGCACAATTGAAAACAACTATAATGTCTGGGTTGTTGTGTGTTTTCCAGGCTGTATGGCCATGTTCCAGAACATGGCTGCACTGCCTGGAAAACACCCAACAACCCAGTGATTCTGACTATGAAAGCCTTCGACAATAAACTGTAATGTCAAAGTTGCGCAACCTGGTATGTACCTCCTATCAGTGATAACATGGCTGTAGTGGAATACCGAGTCCACGCAATACAATCGTTCGATCTAACTCTGGTCCTGATCTCCACGCAGCAGCAGGGCATTTAATCATTACATTTGGCCCGGTCTTAGATTTTTAATTGCGTCGTGGTGTTATTGCTTAATGTTTATTCTTATTGTTTAATGTTTGTTGCTTTGTTTTATGAGTTTATTTATTGTTGTATTTGTTATACTGTAGTTTTACTGTTGTATTTGGCCTTGGCCTCTTGTAAGCCGCACTGAGTCTTTCGGGAGATGTTGGCGGGGTATAAATAAAGGTTTATTATTATTTATTATTATTTTGGAAACTCTGCCAAAAAAAGTTTGCAAAACCATGGCATTGAAGTAGATGACCCATTTTGTAAATCTACCCTTCTTTGTGGAGGCAAAGCTTTACTTCAGGGCCACGGAGCTACAATGAGTTAAACCATTGCGCCAGCTGAACTGTTGACCTAAAGTTTTGAATCAGTGAAATGGGGTGAGCTCCCATCTGTCAGCCCCAGCTATGGGTGAACATGATTAAACCATGATTTTAAAAAGTTAACTAGAAACATTACATGTTTGTAAATATGCACATAATCTCACTGCAAATGCCTGTCCTGAATTCTTTCTTCTCTTCATTTACAGGACATCAGAAGCTTCTTACAGGGGTAAGTTACTCTCCCACAAAAGCTTGGACTTGCATGTGAAGCACATCCCTCTCCTCTTGCAGAAATGGGTGTCTGGGGTTGAATGGTGGTGTTGGACCTGATGCCCTCTGAGGCCCCTTCCAACTCTGTGATCTTGTGGGTATGTTTCTACACCATGGAATTATAGTAGTTTGGCCACCCTTTAACTGCAATCACTGCAGAGAAAGCAAAAGGCCTTGCAAAACAAGTCCAGGCATCAAGCCATGACAGCCAAAGTGGTGTCAAACAGCATTAATTCTATAGAAGATGCACCCTGTGATATTTTTCTTTTTCCTGCAGTTATAATGAAAAGGAGGAATTTGAGACCCCTGTGGCTTTTCCTCCTGCTCTCAAATGGAAGATCTGGGACTTCTGTGATATAAATCCCTTTCTGGAGGGTGTCATGAAGCAATTCAGAGGTAAGCGTGATTGTCTACAAGGACTTTCAGGGAGATGTAACACTGGTTTGAATGGCACTGGGAAAGTTAAGGTAAGGAAACAGCCAATTTTATTTTAAACTTGAAACAAAACTATATTTTGTCTATTCTGTTCTATTGTTTTTTTTAATTTTTATGTCATGTGTGGATTGAAATTTCAGTTGTGAAGCTAAATGAAATATACATATAGAATTCCCTGACCAACTTAAACCTGTTCATGTGCCTCAGGGATCATCAACACGGTGGAATTAATACTGTTTGATACCATTATAATATGTATGGCTGAACGCTATGGAATATTGGGAGTTGTAGTTGGCGAGGCACCAGCATTATGTGGCAGAGAAGGCCAAAAGACATTGTAAAACTACAACTCCATTGATTCCATAACATTGAGCTGTGGCATTTAAACTGGTGCCAAACTGCATTCATTCTATAGTGTCAATGTGTCTTCCAATTACATTGCACAAATGTATACATACGCACACACCAGATATACCATGAGATTTCTTGCTGGTGTACTAATACAATCAGTATTAATGTATTAAATTATTTGTACCTTGAATTGTATTAAACAGACTGAAATTCTTTAAATAGATCAACAAGGAGAAATGTTAAAACCATCTGAAGCCATGTGTATACATATTGTGGAATTTGGTCCTGAGGATTTTAAGAAATGTTTTATTTTGTCCAAATGAAACTAGTGTGAGCCTAATACTTGGAGAGGCATATGTATGTAAGTAGAGGGGCTCCTTCAAGATCCCAAGGCTTTTAAGGGGCATTAAGGCCCCATCTACACTGCCAAACAAAATCCAGATTATCTGCTTTGAACTCGATTATATGGGAGTGAAGATAATTCAGTTCAAAGTAGATAACGTGGATTAACTCCTTTGATAATCTGGAATATATAGCATGTAGATCCACCCTAAATGTCATGGCAAGCATTGTGATACTCCTTTTCTAATGTGACCTGGGGATAGATCTATTGACCAGCCAACACCTGAGAGAACCTTATGGTGTGTTAAGATTAATCCCTTTATGTCCACCGGAGCCAGGCCATTAAACCCATTTGTCCAGTGTGACTCTATAGCCAACCTCTATCAGGCATTGGCCTGGTGTCACGCTGGAGGACCTAGTGATCCCTAGAGAGGTGTTCTCTGTAGGAAATTCCAGGTCTTCTAGATTTTTCTCCCATTGACATTAACCATTTAGTGCAGTTTGAAGCGAGCTTCTAACCATGGTGGCTAAACAAGAAACTCCTACAAAAGTGTGTGAAGGAAAGTCCATGTGCATCTGCACCCTGTCATTTGAGCAATCACCATCAAAATGGTTCCACAATCTCCTATGAAATCTCCAGTTTATTGAGGAAAACTGGAGATTTCATAGGAAACTGTGGAACCAATTGACTTAAGTGGCCAGGACGGATGTCCGCTGTAAGAACACTCTTTGGAGGTAGCTGACCATGGAGTCATACTAGAAAGCCTGGTGATTCCTAGCGAGAGCATTGTAGTCAGTCCACAAATAATGAAATCTACTGGTCTTAACTTCAGTCTGAGAGTTGGCTGGCATTTCTAGATAGCAGCCTTCATTGTTTCATACACTGAGACATATCTAAGTGATGAAGGAGGTAGAGCTCTCTTTCCTGCAACCCATCCTTTGTCACCTTCCAGTGTGAACTAAGAAAGAGTGGCCCCTTCCACTCAGTCACTTTTGTCCAAAGTTTACCCTGATATACTGCTATGGAGACTGCACATTGCGACATTGCATGTCAATGCGGTGATGCACATTGGACAACCAATGCCACCATTCCTGAATGAGGCATAACTATATCGGTGAAGGATCTCAGCCAACTTGTTGTTTCCGCCTGATTTCTGAGAGTCACCATGTCCTGCTAAATCTCTCTCTTTCCTTTCTCTCTTTAGACTCCCTGGAATCTGGTCTTCAGCAGCAAAAAGGTAAACTGGAAAGATTTTCTTCAGAGGGGGTTTGCCATAGCATGCTCTCTGAGGCAGGATAGGGTCCCTGGTCTCCAAGAGCCCTAGTCCAACTCTGGGTCATGCTGGTTCAAATTACAATGGTCTTTACTCATCTTGGCTTTTAGGGAGGAGTCAGGCTTGAGTTAGCTGTATTTATTTTTCTTTTTGGACTCTCCTAAATATTTTTACTCAGCCTTAACCATGATTCCACAAATATATAGCAGAGCCAACCAAACTAAACCAACCAACCAATCTCCCTATTTCTCAGGTGACATCTACACCTTAGACTGAATGTGGGTTGATGCCACTTTAACTGCTATGGCTTAAAGCTATGGAATCCAAGGAGTTGTATTTTGGTGAAGCATCAGCAGAAGGTTAAAAACTTGTGAAACTACAACTCCCAGGATTCCACAGCATTGGCCATGGCAGTTTTATACTGCAGTAATTCAACAGTGTAGATGCATCCCTAGATGAGTTTAGATTTTCTCATGAATAGCAGAACCTCCTTGGTGAATTTCCTATCTTATTGTCTTTAGAAATAATCCTGCATCTTACTATGCCCCACAGTCTAAGCCTGGGGCAACAGTGGAAGGCTAGGAGGGCATATTGGCACTCCAAGGGACTTTAGAGGGAAAATAATACTTTGAAAAGAAAATTGCAAGAATGTGTTTTGATCCTAAAGAGCCCAGAAAGCCTCCAATTGGATAAAATCCCCTCGTAAAGGTTGTTCTGTATTTTAAAAAATGCTGGTGGGAGGCGGTCCACAGATTACAAAAATAAGCCACCCAGTGTGGGTATCATTATAAAAAGCCAGGTGGGGGTAAAAAGGCCTAAGTTTAGAAAAGTCCATTTTTGAGAACTCTCAATGTTCCAAAATCCTGCAACAATCACAACCACAGGGCTTGTGTAATCCCAAAAACAATGTTCTCACATTCTGCTCACATCAGGCATGTAGCTGGGGGGGGGGGGGGGGGTGCTTGAGGGGTTTCAGCCCCCCCCCCCCCCCGAAATTCTCATGGTGGTCCGCGAGAAGGCCTTACTGGTACATTATTTAAATTGTTATGTTTATTCATATCATGATCTGATCATAATGCTCACTATATCCCATATGCATGGAGGTATTGGGGTAATGATACAAAAGGTTTGCTAGGGTAGACCCTCTTTCACTCAGACTCAGCCCTCCCCCTCCCTGGAATCAAACTCAGCTCCCCCCGAATCAAAATCCTGGCTACAGGCCTGGCTCACATCAATATTTATTAACAAACAGATCAAATAAAAATGACATCCAAAGGAAGCTCAAATCTCTAATATCCCATAGATTTTTAAAAAATAACAACCAGCACCCAAGATTGCCCATTTTAATGACAATAAACAATAATGTCTTCATTTTTATCTTTTAAAATCAAATTTTAACACAAAAAAACACAAATAAAAAACAAAATAATCTGGATATATGTACCCAAAATTCTCAGCAAAGTGCTCTTGAATTTATTTTAGCTTTGTCATATCATTAGTATTCATGCCAGTCATACCTCAGATTATGTCCTTCTAAATTAAACAATTTACTATGTCAGACCAATGCTGCAAAATGTTTTAGATCTGAAAACAATAGTTTTCTTCTAATGAAAGTAGTTATCATTAGCTAGGATACAATAATATTGCAATATCAAACAAGAAGTCCAAATCTCTTTCTTTCCCCATACCATTGAGAAGAAGATGCGTGATGGGGAAGTGTCATTGCTGGCAGGGCGCAGGGTGAATCAATGACACAAGGTCCCTCGTGGGTTTCATGGCTGAGCTGGGAATCAATCCCTGGTCTCCAGAATCAAAATCCAGTGCTCAAATCACCAGACATTCAAATATTAATCTTATGAAGAAGGGATATAATGTAACATTGAACCTATCTAGATTTGAAGAAACAAGGGAGGATTTCCCTGTCATTTCATAAGAATGCAAGATAGAAGCTGAACCCTCCAGCAATTTCCATTTAACTTCTTTCTTTCTTTCTTTCTTTCTTTCTTTCTTTCTTTCTCACTTCACTCCTGATCTGTTTCCACCACCAACAGCACATGTGATTCTGGATCCCGACACAGCCCATCCTGTGCTCATCCTTTCTGAAGATCACAGGCATGTGACATGTGGAGAGAAATGGCAAAATCTTCCTGACAATCCTGAGAGATTCACTCACTATCCTTGTGTGCTGGGCCAAGAGGGATTCACAGGAGGCAGGCATTTTTGGGAAGTCCTTGTGAAGAGTGGAGAACAATGGTCTGTGGGAGTTGCCAGAAAGTCTGTGCTGAGAAAAGACTTAGTCCGCTTTGGTTCTTGTGCTGGGGTCTGGCCAGTGGGAAAGAACAAGAGTGACTACTGGTCCTCCCCTGAAAAAGATGTGTACCTATATTTGACTCTGTGTGAGGAGCCCAAAAGGGTTCGGGTGACACTGAACTATGAAGGGGGTCGGGTGGCCTTTTATGATGCTGACTCAGCAGCCCTGATCTTCGAATACCCCCCAGCCTCTTTCTCAGGAGAGACCCTCTTTCCCATCTTTGCTGTGAATAAAAAATGCCAACTGAAGCTCTCTCCCTAAGGATGACTGCAATGTCCAAAGCAGCTGAGATGCAAGAGGAGCTTTATCTCCATAGATCTGGGACTATTCATTCTCTTTCCTCTCGTTGTGGATTCCTCCTGCTCTCTCTTTACATATTTGCCAGAAAGGGACTGGGAGGCTGTAGTGTGAATGATGAAGGCTTTCTGCACCACCCATGGACCATTCAGGGCAGGCATGTAGCCGAGGGGGGGGGGTGCTTGAGGAGTTTCAGCCCCCCCCCCCCCCCCGAAATTCTCATGGTGGTCTGCGAGAAGGCCTTACTGGTACATTATTTAAACTGTTGTGTTTATTCATATCATGATCTGATCGCCAGGCTCAATATATCCCATATGCATGGGGGTATTGGGGCAACGATACAAAAGGCTTGCTAGGGTAGACCCTCTTTCACTCAGACTCAGCAACCCCCCCCCCTCCCCAATCAAACTCAGCCCCTCCCGAATCAAAATCCTGACTACGGGCCTGATTCAGGGACTTATTCCCTCTGGAAAGACCAGCAACAATGACAACAGCAAAGAGGGAATAAAAGACCCAAGTTCATATTTAGTGAGTAATTCCACAGTTCCTAACAGCTGGTAGGCTGGCTGGGATTTTTGGGAGTTGAAGTCCAAAACACCTGGAGGCCCAAAGGTTGGGAACCACTGATCTAACTGTTGTTGTTGTTCATTCGTTCAGTCGTCTCCGACTCTTCGTGACCTCATGGACCAGCCTACGCCAGAGCTCCCTGTCGGCCGTTACCACCCCCAGCTCCCTCAAGGTCAGTCCAGTCACTTCAAGGATGCCATCCATCCATCTTGCCCTTGGTCGGCCCCTCTTCCTTTTGCCTTCCACTTTCCCCAGCATAATTGTCTTCTCTAGGCTTTCCTGTCTCCTCATGATGTGGCCAAAGTACTTCAACTTTGTCTCTAGTATCTTTCCCTCCAGTGAGCAGTCGGGCTTTATTTCCTGGAGGATGGACTGGTTGGATCTTCTCGCAGTCCAAGGCACTCTCAGCACTTTCCTCCAACACCACAGCTCAAAAGCATCGATCTTCCTTCGCTCAGCCTTTCCTAAGGTCCAGCTCTCACATCCGTAGGTGACTACAGGGAATACCATGGCTTGGACTAGGCGGATCTTTGTTGCCAGTCTGATGTCTCTACTCTTTACTATTTTATCGAGACTGGACATTGCTCTCCTCCCAAGAAGTAAGCGTCTTCTGATTTCCTGGCCACAGTCTGCATCTGCAGTAATCTTTGCACCTAGAAATACAAAGTCTGTCACGGCCTCCACGGTTTCTCCCTCTATTTTCCAGTTGTCAATCATTCTTGTTGCCATAATCTTGGTTTTTTTGACGTTTAGCTGCAACCCGGCTTTTGCGCTTTCTTCTTTCACCTTGATTAGAAGGCTCCATCTAACTGTAAACATCAATATTCAAGAATATGACTATGTGATGCCTTTTTATGTGTATCTGCACCAGGTGAAATCAATTGCAAATAACTTGATTAAAAGTTTAAATAATTTTAAAGCATCCTGCAAATTTCTTGGGAAGAGCGCCCACATTCCAGAAGACGCAAAGACCTCCAGCATTGAAGCCATGATCCTCCATCATCCACTTTGCTGGATTGGCCACACTGTCTGAATGCCCAACCACAGTCTCCCAAAACAGTTATTTTACTTTCAGGTCAGGAATGAATAACAGAATGGCTATGGACAGCAAAAGAAATTTAAACATGGGATTAAAGCCCACTTTTTTTAAATGATGGAATATACACAGAACTGGGAAGCCGTGGCCCTCGAGCATTTGAACTGGAGGTCAGCTGTTACCAACAGTTCTATGGATTTTGAAGGCCTCTTCAAAGTAGTGGGCGAAAGGGGAAAATGTGCCAAGAGGAAGCTGCTTCCTGGGGAGGATTTGGTGTGACTTCCTTCCTTTTCTACCACTGGGAAACTCCTGTTCAATCCCTTTCACTGCAAAATACCTCAGAGCTTAGTTCTGCCCACCACATTATCTAACACATACATAAAAGCATTCAAACAGATTGTATGGAATGCAGTACATATGAAGGGGCTCTAGGGTCTTAGCAGACCACAAGGTGAACACGAATCAAGTGTTATAAACCAGCTAAAACAAGCCAATGTGATTCTAGATCGCATCAATAGCACCATAGTATCTACATTGAGGGAAGCAATAGTACCACATTCTTTTGCTCACCTGGAATATTGTGTCTAGTTGTGTATTCCTGCATGGGAGGATGAAGTTGGGACTGGATGACTCTTGGGGTCTCTTTCATGATGCTATGGTCTTGTCTCATGTCTTTCTGCCTGACATTCACAGAAAGGGCTAAGCCTGCATGAGAGAGCATAAAACGAGCTTAGTCCTACTAATAGCACTGTATATTGAATGTTTGATGTGAATGTCCGATAGATGCCTTTTGGGTTTCCTCTTATTTGAGGAAACCAGAGAGGGGCAATAGAGGGCTAATAAGCAAGAAGAAACAACTTGACAAGGAAGACAGATAACAGCTGCTGCTTGTGAGAAGATTGCTAGTGAAAGGAAAACTGATGAGGCTGAAATTCATTTCCCAAAGACTAACACAGGTCAGTCTGATTCCCAACAGATGCTAGTAATTTAGAAAAAAATCAGAAAGTGGATAAAAGGTTTTTATTCACATAGAACTTCTTACACCTTTTTCTGAATAATAAGATTGACTAAAAGAAGTTGCGCTGGGGAATGTAGGGATTCTTAGGGCACTTCCACACAGCTCTATATCCCAGAACACCAAGGCAGAAAATCCCACAATATCTGCTTTGAATTGGGTTATCTTAGTTCATACTTAGATTAAGAGGGATTTTTCTGCCTTGATATTCTGGGATATAGAGACTTTCGAGAGGTCTTCTCCATAGGAATCTCTAGTGCCCTGGCATGACTCTACAGCCAACTTCTTGGAGAGGTTTCCAATTGAGTCACACTGGAGATCTGATAGTGATGAGAAAGATACATGTTCTCTGGTTCTCAGGAGTGTTCCTATTCAAATCTTTCTTCCCATTCTTTTTGGGCAGTTTTGCCTAAACTACACGTAAACATACATGCACAATACAATCATGGCTGTGAAATCAAAAGTGGTAGAAATGTACCGAATCTGACTCCAGTTTCAAAACAAAATGTTGTATTATTAAATGCCTAGTTCATTGCATACACTCAGCTTTCCCTTTGCTGGAGTTTGGGGTGCAGGGATCTATGAATATAGGAATGCTGCAAATAAAAAAGCTCTTTTGTAAACCTAGATAACACCTTTCAAGTAATCTCTAGGTCACCTGGAGAACTTTATGGTCAATGTCAACTGGAGGACCTAAAGATTCTTACAAAAGTCTTCTCTCTGGCAATCTTATGTCCTCCAGTGAGGCTTTGTGCAGCCTGCAATGGAAATTCAGAATTGCACTGGATGACTTAGGGATTCTGTTCTGTTGCCGCTGGGCTTAAAATGAAGTGCTTTTAAGACAGGATGTGCAACTTGAGCCCAACGGGAAGCCAGGGGGCCTGAAGAGAAGCTTTTAGAGATTTTTCCCCCATAAACAGTCTTTAGAGGGCTTGAGTTTAAATACAACAAAGTATTTTATTGGTGAACAATCAACAGAAACTTCTTTTGTCTTCAAAAGGTTAAACCAATGCTTCCAGGCTTTTGTGCAACTGGTGGCTTCTAACTGTTACTTTTACTCTCAAGGAAAATCCCTTTCCAAACTTCTCCCAGGCTAACTGTGATCCTAAACCTAACTGATGTGGATCCACTACCGGGCTGAACTGCGTCTCAAAACCGAGTGAACCTACCAGTAGGCCTGTAGTTACTTAGCTGGAGTTCTTGATGTTTAAAGCTGTTATTCCCTCTGAAATTCCTCAGGGCTGTAAGGCTGTTTCCCTGGGAACCTTTGGGAATCTTTAGATGCTCTTAAGACTGTTCTCCTCCGGGAAGTCTTAAGGGTTGAAGCCTTTGTACAGGAGAAAAGTCTGAACACGTCCTGTAAATTGACTTTCCTTGCTGAGACTGACTGAAAATGGCTCCCTTCCCTTCTTAGTTGTCCTGAACAGGGGGCGGAACCAAACTTAACGATGATGGACAGGGGGCCTGCCCTATAACTGCAAACTTTAACCCTTCTGCAGAATCCCAAGCCTTGGGCTGCAAACAAACACTTAATACAAGGCAAATAAAGTGGGAGCTTCTGGTACAGCTGTACCAGCACAGATTCTGTGTGACTTTCCAACTAATTTTAGTTTCCATTAAAACAAATGCATTGGGCAGTAAAAGGATCAAACCGGAAACAGATCCTATGGAATGGATCTTATAAATTCAGCCTCAATCTATCCCCTGTAGTGCAGTCTCCTCCTTTCCTTTTTTTTCTCAGCGTTTAATGGGATACAATCACAAAGGTGCATGGGGATGCAACAATGCAAAAGGTTGCTTTCAGTAGCATAGTCAAACGGGAAGCAATGTGCAAAGCAGACTTGCAAGATAGCCTATTAAGAATGAAGACCCTTTCAGCTTGTAAATGTAAGTGTGTGGAAGAAGAAAGTAAAATAGAAAATCACTTCCACCTGGACCACTGCTTTTCCTTATCTGTTAAAGGCACATATATCACTCCCATCAGAGGCGTCATTTTGACACTGCCATCTTCTAGCTTATACTGTTCCAGCATCTGGTTTCCTCCAGCAGGGCCAACAGGTAATATTAACCTTCCAGGCTTTAACTGATCGATAAGTGCTTGTGGAACAACTGGTACGGCTTAGTTACTTAGGCAATCCCTTGTTGTCCAAGTAGGATTGTCTTCCAAGATCGGTGTACTGGTGGTGGATCCGTAGGTGACTGTGGAGCCCTATTCTTGATCTGCATCTTCTCCCACAGTGAGGGCATTGGTTTCCCGGTGGAAGGCAGTCCCAGTCAGGGTTGGCTTGATGCGCCTTCCTCTTGGCATGTTTCTCTCTTTCGCCCTCCATTTGTGCTTCTTCAAATTTTATAGCACTGCTGGTCACAGCTGACCTCCAGCTGAAGCGCCCAAGGGCCAGGGCTTCCCAGTTCTCAGTGTTTATGCCAGAGTTTTTAAGGTTGGCTTTGAGCCCATCTTTAAATCTCTTTTCCTGCCCACCAACATTCCTTTTTCCATTCTTGAGTTCGGAGTAGAGCAACTGCTTTGGGAGACAGTGGTCGGGCATCCAAACAATGTGACCGGTCCAGCATTGATGGCGGAGGACCATCGCTTCAGTGCTGGTGGTCTTTGCTTCTTCCAGCACACTGGTGTTTGTCCGCTTGTCTTCTCAAGAGATTTGCAGGATTTTTCGGAGGCAACGCTGATGGAAACGTTCTAGGAGTTGCATGTGACGTCTGTAGATAGTCCACGTCTCACAGGCATATAGCACAGTTGGGAGAACAATAGCTTTATATAAACAAGCACCTTGGTATCTCTATGGATCCTGGTCCTTAAACACTCTCTGCTTCATTCAGAAGAATACTGCACTCACAGAGCTCAGGCGGTGTTGTATTTCAGTGTCAATGTTGACTTTTGTGGAGAGGTGGCTGCCAAGGTAGCGGAAATGGTCAACATTTTCTAATGTTACACCATTAAGCTGTATTTCTGACATTGGATAGCGATTGGCTGGTGACTGCTGGAAGAGCACTTTGGTTTTCTCGATGTTCAATGACAGGCCGAGCTTCTTGTGTGTTTCTGCAAAGATGTTTAGAGTGGCTTGTAGGTCTTCTTCTGAATGCACACAGACAACGTTGCCATCAGCATATTGGAGTTCTATAACAGATGTTTATAAGAGATGTTGCACATTACATGTATAGGCAACAGGTTTGCAGCAGCTCCTACGTGGATAGCATCATATGGTGCTTCATTTGGACAGTCCATCTCCCACAATCAGTTTTACTCTACCTGAAGATTGCAGCAGAGGATCATCCTTTCTAACATTATTTATTGAATAATCTACTAGTTCTTTGATTTGATCAATTCCTACAACCTTTCCCTTGGGACCGACCATCCGTGCAAAACATGCAGTAAGAATACCACTTCCAGATCCTACATCAAGAGCTTTGGCACCTTCATGTAACTGTTCATAGAGGAGTTCCTTCTTTTCTTATCTTGACCTGAAATGTCCACAATATAGTACCTTTATTTTGGCTTCTAGGGAGAGTGCAGTCCAGATTTTGACACAATTGTTTGTATCTTGAGCTGTCCATAGTATCTGCAGAGCTCCTACAAAACATTTCAATTAAGTTCATTTTCTTCCTGCCCGCTTTCTTCACTTTTTGCAACCATAGATACAAATCAGAAATGCTATAGCAGGTGCACCTTTCCAATGTCTGTATGTTCAGCAGTGAGGGATTCACAGGAGGTGGTCTGTCCATAGCAGTGTTCTCAACTTGTGGGTCCCTGGGTGTTTTCGCCTACAACTCTCAGAAATCCCAGCCAGTTTACCAGCTGTTGAGATTTCTAGGAATTGAAGGCCAAAACATCTGGGAATCCACAGGTTGAGAATCACTGTTCCATAGGCTGATTCAGTTCAGGAAATAAATTTCTCATTTTTTAAAAAAATAGGATAACAGAATTGAATGCTACACCTTGGATGATACCAGGTCTAACAACTGGTAAGTTGCACATTACATGTATAGGCAACAGGTTTGCCATTTGCCAATATTGTGTGGATGGTTAGCTAAAACTGCAGATGAAACATTTACATTGCTCCTATTTGGATTCCATGCCTCCTTAGTGTTTTGCATTCGGCATGGAACATTTTAGGAGGTATTATTATCACAAAGGGGAAGGCACTCTGTCCAGGAGTAAATCATGACCTTTACCTTTCCTCAAAAGTAAAACATATTTTCCTTTCTGTTTAAACTGACTAGCTAGGCCACAGGATGGTTTCCAGCCACAGGCAGGAGGCCAGGCCATTGTTCTCCTGGGTCTGAACTTCCTAATCTCAGCCTCCCACACACCCCCTTCCCCACTACCTGAGCCCAGCCTGGCTGGGAGGAGATTTCTAGCTGCACATCCAAGACTCAGCCAATCCCAGGTCAGGGAGGGAGGATTCAAGCTGGGACAGTGAAACAGACTCCATTTAGCTCCTTGCAAGACCACATGTGCGCAGACTTGTCTCCTATGGCCGTGGATGAATAAATCTGCTTCTGTTTTGTGTCATCTGCTGCCTTTGGTGAGTTAATTCTAATCTGAAAACTTCAATAATTGCCAGCAATCCTTTTCAGGCAGGATCCTCAAATTATTGCGGTTTGGATTCAATATCACTTTCAACTCATGCATGACTTAAGAAAAGCAAGATTTCGTCAGAGAAAGTTTGCCTTTGCCTTCATCTGTGGCTGCGAACATGTGCCTTTCACAAAGTCACCCTGTGGATTCCCAAATGGAAACCCAAAGGGGTTGCTGTATGTCCCTTGAGCAAGTCAGGTTCTCTAGTCCAGGGGTCTTCAAACTTTTTAAACAGAGGGTGAGGTCACAGTCCCTCAAACTGTTGGAGGGCTGGATTATAATTTGAAAAAAGCATGAATGAATCCTTATGCACACTGCACATATCTTATTTGTAGTGCAAAAAGCACTTTAAAACAATACAATAATTAAAATGAAGAACAATTTTAACAAATATAAATTTATGAGTATTTCAATGGAAAGTGTGGGCCTGCTTTTGGCTGATGAGATAGGGTTTTTGTTGTTGTTGTGTGCTTTCAAATTGTTTCAGAGTTAGGTTGTCCCTGAGCGAGGGCTGCATAAATGACCTTGGAGGGCTGTATTCGGCCCTTAGTTTGAGGACCCTGCTCTAGACTGTATTTCACACTAAAGAAGTGACAAAGCTGCCTTTTAAGTTTTCTTTCCCCAAGAAAACTATGAAATGCATGGGGCCACCATAAGTTAACAGGCAACTTAAAGGCAACACAGCACCTGTTGTAGGTGTCCATGTTATCAGCTGCAAAGGTTAGGACCCCCTCCCCCAGAAATAGCCCTCTATCCCTCTCTGCCTTACTCACACAGGCACATCTCAGCACAGCACACTCACCCATCTGTGGGATCTGTTGCAGCTTTGAAGAGAAATTAATTTATCTGCTATTTTTCCAAATAGGATTGATTCTCTGAATGGATAAAAAGTTGCTATCGTAAAGGCAACAGATTATCATGTGATCTTGGAAGCTAAGCAGTGCCATTCCTGTTAAGGACTTGAATGGGTGCCCAAAGATGAATCCCAGATGCTGTAGGTTATATGTCTGGGGAAGGAAGTAGCAAATCCACCTCTGAGGACTCCTTGCCTAATGAAACCATATGATATTTATAAGGTAACAGGGGTCTTTTTCCTTCTTTGCACCATGTTTGCAACCAGAGATTAGGAGCCCCAGTGTCACAATGAACCGAGGTCCTTTCCCTGGGAATCCACGGGAAGATAGAGAAGACCCTCAGCATTTCTCAACAACTGTCTTTGAGGAACAGTCCCCCACAGCTCTTCTCCTGAACCTCCAGCCAACCTTCCCCTCCTCTTGGTATCCTGGGCCCCAAGCCCCGCCCCCCCCACGAACCACCAGATGCCTGCTTATGCCCCCCCCCCCCCGTCCCTACTTCTCTTGCCTATTTTCTCTTTCTGCTGCAACCCAGGATGTATCTACACTATAGATGTAATGGGGCTAAACATCACTTTAGTCGCCATGGCTCAATGCTATGGATTCATAGAAGTTGTAGTTTTACAGGGTACCCAGCCTTCTCTGTGAGTGCCTGTGCTTCACAACCCTTTATGCCTCCCAAACCTGGAGCCCATTAACTCTTTGTTTCCTAACCGTCTGTTTTTTTAGCAACACGGGAGGCACACGAGCATGCAAGTATGGGTGGGCCAAGAGAAATAAAGCTCTGGCAAATTCTTATAAGGAGATTTGGCCTCATAAATCTCCCCATAAGCTGCAAAGGGATTCATAGGTCACAACTAGACCTTTGAATTGTGCCTCAAAATACACCAGTAGCCAAAGAAGCATTTTAAAGCAATAATAATAACAACACTTTATTTGTAACCCACCCTCTCTCCCGGAGGGGACTCAGGGCGGTTTCCAATGAGTAACAAAATTGGCAAACATTCAGTGCCTAAAACAAACAAACAAGTCAAGTCAAAAGCAAATAAATAAAACAATCTCAACATAATTTATAAACTAACCAAAAATTAGCCAAATATTAAACTTAAGCAAGGGAGTTATATGCTAGTGAACAAGTTGCATGGTGCCCAGGAAGGCAGAGAAAGGGGAAGGGTCTCATGTCCAGATTCCCGAAAGCTGAGGCATTGGGAAAGCTCAGAGGTTACAGCACCAGGGGTTGGGCAGAGGTGGAGTCCTCAGCTGCTTTCCAGGAGGAGCAAGTCTGAGAAACGAAAGTTTCTGTCTTGACATTGATTCTGTCTTGTCTTTGCAGTGTATCAGCATCGGCAGCCATGGCTTCTGGAGACTCTATGAAGAAGCTCTGTGAGGAATTGGTCTGTCCCATCTGCTTGGAGTATTTCAAGGAGCCTGTGATCATCTCCTGTGGTCATAATTTCTGCCGATCCTGCCTGGATCAATGCTGGGAGGAGAAAGAGGCCTCCTGCCCACAATGCAGGGAGAAAGTGCAGGAAGAGGGCATCATGCCAAATAGGCAGCTGGCAAATGTGGTGGAGTTAGTCAAGGCACTGGGGAGACAGAAAGCAGAAGAAAAGGGGAGAGTCTGCCAGAGGCACCTGGAGCCCCTGAAGCTCTTCTGCAAAGACCACAAAGCCTCCATCTGTGTGGTGTGTGACAAGGCAAAGGATCATGAAAACCACAAAGTGATTCCTCTGGACGAGGCATCAAAGGAGTACAAGGTAGGAAGGGTAAAACAGGGACCCCTAACAAGGTATTGTGGTGCATCTCCACCCCAGTGTCTGTGGCTGGGGGTTCAATATTTTCCCAGGCCCTGAGGTTTTCAGGGAAATGGGGAGGAGGGCATCTAAACTGTAGAATAAATGCAGTTTGATACCATTTTCCATGCTCCAACACTTATGCTCCAAACCATTGAGGTGGTAGTTTTACAAAGTCTTCAGCCTTCTCTGCCAGAGTATTGGTGCCTTGGCCAACTATAACTCTCAGAATCCCATAGGCTTGTGCCCTGGCAGTTAAGGTGGTATCAAGCTGTGTTGATTCTACATGTAAAAACCTCCTAATACATGGAGCAATTGAATCAAGCTACAAGAAAAGATATTCCGCCTGAACATTAGGAAGGACTCCCCAATGGCAAGAAGACATCCATGGTGGAATTTGCTTTCTTAGGGCTCTTCCTCTTGAGATTTCTACACAGAGGCTGAATGGCCTTCTGTCGGGGGACTCTTTGATTGTGTGTTCCTGTATGGCAGAATGAGATTGGACTAGAGAGCCCTTTGCTCCCTTCCAACTCTCTGATCTATGCTCCAAGTGAAATGAGTCCCTGTTCCCTAAGACTGGGTGTCACTCATTTTCATCAAGGATCACAATAACCACATAACAACTCACCACTTTTGATTATCCACCACGTCAGACTTAGGATAACGGTAATTGCAACCCAGCAGCACTTGTGGCTCTGAGGTTTGTGAAAGGTTAAAGGAAAGAATATCAACATCAGGTGTTATAGCCTTTTGTATTATTATTATAGCCACAATCATGGTATCTCAGTCCACACCCCAGTATCCTGACTAAACATAACAAACTGCAGCCTTCCAGATATTCCTGTCCCACAACACCCAATAGCTCTTGTCATGATGTCTAATGATGATACAGGAGTTGTAGTCCAGCATCTCATAGAAAATCACATGGAGAGCCGGATATGGCCTGTGGACCTTGAGTTTAAGACATGTGCCGTATGGAGATGACTTAAAGGATCCAGCCTCCTTTCTTCCAGGCCGAATGTAGATACAAAGCAGAGCACAGGGTACATCCTGGTGCCACAAACATAGACATCCCTTGAGAGCCTTTATACATTGAATCATGGAATGACTAAAGATGTCAGCAAACACTAGATACCGTTTATTCTTGGTCACCACAGTACAAGCAAGACAGCTCTAATGAGGCAATTAACATGGCAGGTTTTATAGTCTTTGGCACACCACGCCCTCTTCTCTCCATCACTTGCAATTCCTCTACTCTCTACTTTCCCACAATACACAGCCAGGTGGCCCTTATCAGCTTCAGTTGCTCTCTCCCTCTTTCCTCCTTGCATTCCACCATGTCAGGTTGACTGATGTGGCTGTATCTCAAGACAGGCATATGGCACCCTGACAAAAGGTGTGTCAGTTTTACCAAGCTTGATTTCTAGTAGGTTTGCTGGAAATTTGCATGCAGCCTTTCGTCTTGTCTGCAGCTGAGCCTGAAAAAAAAAAAAGAAGACTTTGCACCTTTATCTCCCACCTGGAGATGGCCCACAAAATGGGATAATCTGGCCCAGGTCTTGATATCTGGCAACTCTATTTCAGACATTGAATTTCACTAATTTCCACTGAGACTTCTCTGTTGGGGCATTTGGGATTGCTAGGCATTTTGTAATGCTATTTATCAGAAAAACTGTAAGCCTTGAACAAAAGAAATGAGCAAGGCCTTTGTCTTCCTCTTCAGGATCGGATTTGGAATTTGCTGGAGACTCTGAAGAAGGAGAGAGAGAAAATTCTGGCCTGCAAAGCAGACACAGCACGAGAAAGCCAGGATTTGCTTGTAAGTGGCATTCCTATTGGAAAATGGGAAAGTATGACCTCTCTGAGTATGACTCTGGATAAACAGGGAGGAAAGTGCTTTGCCAAAAATATCTACCATTTATAAAGTGCTAATAGCCTAAGGACAATATTGATCCAAGACCATTCCAGCGGTGGGCCCTTGCAAGTCTTCATAAGACTCTACATTTTCTGTGTGAAGAGACACAATTATCTTTCCAAGGGAATGTGGAGGATTCTGCCCAAATGCAGTTTCTTTCTGCCTCTCACTCCTGTTTCTCCTTTCCTTTATTCTAGGAGAAAACCCAGAGAGAGAAGGAGAAGACTGTGGCTGCATTCAGGCTCATGCACCAGTTTCTAGAAGTAAAAGAGAGGAATCTGCTGGCAAAAATGGAAGAGGTGGAGAAGGAGATTTCAGCCAAAGGGGAGGAACATCTGGCCAGACTCTCCGAAGAACTCTCCTCTCTCTCGAAACTCATCCAAGAGATGGAAGAGAAGCATCAGCAGCCGGCAAGTGAACTCCTCCAGGTGAGGCTCATATTGTCCCCATGGATGGATGAGACGGTGACACCTCAGCTTTCTCATGGTCCAGTGTACAGAAACTTTGTTTCAGACACATTTATTAAAAATATTGTATGAAATTACCTTCAGACTATGTATATATGGTGAATACTTGAATTTTTGTGTTTTAAGTTAGGTCCCATCTCTAAGACATGCCATTAAATATTTATATGCAAATATATAAATATTGCAAAATCTGAAAACACCTAAAACACTGCAGGTTCCAGGCATTTCAGAGAAGGCATACTTGGTCTGTTATGTGAAATGATGGCACCTCACAACAGAAAGTTGTTGGGATTGTGCTCAAAATTGTAACACTTCCATAGAATCATAGAATCCTAGAGTTAGAAAGGGCCCCATTTAGTCCTGCTCCATTCCGCCATGCTGAAAAAACAGACTGCAGCCGAAAGTGAAAGGTGGTCATCACCCTCTTTTTTAAAAGACCTCTAAAGAAGAAGACCACAAGCAGAACGTGAGGCAATAGTGTGATGCAGCAGCTTAAAAAGCGAATGTGGATCTAGGCTGCATCAATTGGAGTACAGTGTCTAGATAGAGGGAAGCCATAGTCACACTCTATTCTCCGTTGCACAGACCTCATGTGCACAATTGAAGAAAGATGCTGAGAAGCTAGAAGCAAACTGTCTGCTTTCCTCTTTTATATATATTTTATAGTTATATTTACCTTTTTAAAATGTTGGAATTGCTTAATTGCACTAAAAATTAAATTTTAATAATAAGGGAATTAAATTTTAATAATGAAGTAGTGATAAAAGATGTATGTACTAGGGCAAGCAGATATATGTCCACAAGATCATGAACTATGCAATTGAAAGCCACAGCAATGTCGTTGGTGTGCAACCTGGTATGTGTCTGCTATCAGTGATAACATGACTGTAACAGAATGGAGGATTCATGCAACAAAGTCCTTAGATCCAACTCTGGTCATTCTGGACATTGGCAGAAGCTGGAATTCAGCCTGGGACCCCTCACCACACCAACACTGCCTATATTATGCATTTATGGAGTACGTGGCCTCGAAATACTCCAGTTTCCCAACATCCTGGAGCCTGAAGGCTTGCATTTCACAGTATTTTGATAGTTCTGCCAAAAAGCTTTAGCAAAACAATGGCATTGAAGTAGATGCCCCATGATGTAAATCTACCCCTCTTTGTGGAGGGAAGGCTGTTCACTCAGTTAGCTTTAATTCAGCCATTTCAGTTACCTGGAAACACTGTATTTTCAGAAATATGCACATAGTGTCCATGCAGATGCCTGTCTTGAATTCTTTTTCCCCTCATTTACAGGATATCAGAAGCTTCTTACAGGGGTAAGTTGATCTCCCACAAAAGCTTGGACTTGCATGTGAAGCTCATTCCTCTCCCCTTGCAGAAATTGGTGTCTGGGGTTCAATGTTGGAATTGAACCCGATGCCCTATGAGGCCCTTTCCAACTCTGTAGGGTACATCTTTACACCATGGAATTGTAGCAGTTTGGCTTCACTTTAACTGCAATGGCTCAGTGCTATGGAACTGATGTTGGTAAGAGATTAGCACTCATTGGCAGAGAAAGCAAAAGTCCTTCTAAAACCACATTAAGCCATAACATTCACAGTGGTGTCAAACAACATTCATTCTATAGAAGATGCACAATGTGATAGTTTTTCTTTCTTGCAGTTATGAGGAAAGGGAGAAATTTGAGACCCCTGTGGCATTTCCTCCTGCCCTAAAATGGAAGATCTGGGACGTCTGCGATATAAATCCCTTTCTGGAGGTTGTCATGAAGCAATTCAGAGGTAAGGGTTATATTGCTGTAAGGATTTTCAGGGAGATGTAACATTGGTCAGAAAGTGGAAATGAAATGCTTCAAGGAAAGCTAAGGTGAGAAAGCAGGCAATTTTATTTTAAACTTGAAACAAAATTATATTGTGTCTATTATGTATTTATTTACTGCATTTGTATGCCGCCTTTCTTAGCCCTAAGGCGATTCAAGGCGGCTTATTCTCTTCTTTATTTTTTATTTCATGTGTGGATTGAAATTTCAGTTGTGAAGCAAAATCTATATAAATAAATATGTAATGTTCGTTTGTGGGATTAACAGAACTCAAAAACCGCTGGACGAATTGACACCAATTTTGGACACAATACACCTAACGATGCAATCTATGCCCTTCACTCAAAAAACAAACAAAAATTAACTGGAAACAACTTAACCCCCCCCCCCCCAAAGCTACAGCAACCCTGGGCTATAATATCTATAAGTCTATTATATATATATGTCAATAATATCTATATGTCTATAACAATAATAGACAAAACAGGCATTTGAATAGGCAGTGCAATGAATATAGGAAATGGAACAACAGATGACGAGCTTGGATCATGATTCTAGTTATGAGACGCTAATGAGTTGTTTATTGATGTTTAACTACTCAGTGTGTTATTGTGTTAATTTTTTTAAAATTGTTTGTATGATGTTAGCATTGAATTTTTGCTGCTGCTGTTGTTAACCACTTTGAGTCGCCTAAGGGCTGAGAAAAGCGGTATACAAATGAAGTAAATAAATAAATAATATATCTACATGTCTATAATAATATCAATACATCTATAATATAATACCTATATTCCTATAATTTCTATGTCTATAATAATAATATCTATATATGTATAATAACATGTATACATCTATAATAATAATATCTCTATAGTATCTATAATAATAATAGTATGCCTATAATAATATCTATAGGTCTGTAATAATATCCATACACCTGTTGCCTGTTTTTGCTCAAAAGATATTTAGCCCTCTGCACCTTCTATTTTTATCAGTTTAATACTAATTTATGCAATGCTTTTGATACAAAATAAATAAATATATAACATCTATAATAATAATAATACCTATATGCCTTTAATAATAATATTTTTGTCTATAATAATAATTTCTATATGCCTATAATAATATCTATACATCTATAATGATAACAATAATAATACCTCTATAATCCCTTTGGCCTCGAGGAGACTGAAATGGGCCTATATTAGGTTGACACTTTACCACTTCAGTTGTGTATTGATAGCTTAGAAACCAGCTCTTCCTCTTTTCTTTCTTTCCCATTTCTCCACAATGAGCCACAGCAACACGTGGCCGGGTATAGCTAGTGAAATATAAATCTAGAATTCCCTGGCCAACCCTAAACCTGTTCATGTACTTCAGTGTTCATCCACACTGTGGAATGAATGCCGTTTGACATCACCATAACAGATATGGCTGAACACTATGGAATACTTGTACTTGTAGTTTAGTGAGTCACCAGCATTATTAGGCAGAGAAGGCCAAAAGACCTTGTAAAGCTACAACTCCATTGATTCCATAACACTGAGCCATGGCATTTAAAGTGGTGTCAAACTGCATTCATTCTACAGTGTCAATGTGTCTTCCAATTACAGTGCATTAATAAATACATAAACACACCAGATATACCATGAGATTTCTGGCTGGTGTGCTAATAAAATCAGTATTAATGTGTTTAATTATTTTTATTGCTTTGAATTGTTCTAAACAAACTAAAATAACTCAAATAGGTCAACAAGGGGAAAAGATGTTAAGGCAGTTAAAACCATCTGAAACTGTGTGTGTGTGTGTGTGTATTGGGGTTATGTCTTGAAGGTTTCAAAAAGTGACATGTTTTGTTTTGTCCCAAATAAAACTAGTGTGAGCTCAGTCCTCGGAGAAGCATACATAGAAAGAGGTTCTTCTTCAAAGATCTCAAGCCTTCTAAGGGCACTCAAGCATCTTGAATTCAGCCCCATTTAGACGACATTACAATAATCTATTTGGGACTGGAGTCCAGTGTTTTCCAGGCCCTCTGGTGCAGGGAGCCAGTGATATTTCTTTTCTAATGTGACCAGGACCAGTACTATGTTTGTGCCCATTGGTGACTCCTGTTTTTTCCCTTTCCGAAATCTTGCTCTGGACCAACAGCCAATTGCTCACTGACTGCCACATGGACCATTACATTGAATAATCATGATTTATTTAACATTTTTCAAGCTCCGGCTCTAATGCTTCATGGATCCTGTATTATCATCCAAAGAGAGTGACAGAGCGGAAGGGTTGCAAAGTTGTTACTGAAAAATCACACTCGATTTTATATGAATCATATAAAATATCAATTGAAAAATATAGCCAGCCACATGGTAATGACTAATTGCTCAAAAAAAATTACATTTCTATTACATTCCTTGAAAATTTCTATGTAATCCTTAATTTTCCTCACTAGAGTTTGAAACTGACTTAAGTGGTCAGGATGGATGTCTACTGTAAGATCACTCTTTGGAGGTAGCTAATCATTGAGTCATACCAGAGAGCCTGGTGATTCCAAGAGATAGTGTTTAAATCAGTCTTAATCTCAGTCTGTGGGTTGGCTGGCATTTCTATATAGCAACCTTAATTACTCATACATTGAAATTTACCTAAGTAATGAAGGAGGCATAAGAGGCTTCCACGCAACCTGTCCTTTGTCTCCTTCCAGTGTGAACCAGGGAAGAGTGGCCCCTTCCACTCATTCACCTTTGTCCATGCATGAAACATTTCTGCTGACATACTGCTATGGAGACTGCACATTGCAGCAGAGGATGAATTGACTGAATTCCATGCCTAGCTGTACATTGCAATGCACATTGGACAACCAGTTCCCACCATTCCTGAATGAGATGCAACTGTGTGCGGTTGAAGTTATGCATCTCTTGGATGAAAGGTCTCAGCCATCTTGAGTTGTCTTCTCTCGATTTCTGAGTGTCACAATGTCATGCTCAGTCTCTCTCTTTCCTTTCTCTCTTTAGACTCTCTGGAATCTGGACTTCAGCAGCAAAAAGGTAAACAGCAAAGATTTTGTTCAGTGGGGAGTTGCCATGGCCTTCCCTCTGAGTCTGAGAGAATGGGACTTGCCCAATTCCACCAGGGAATTTTGCCACTGGAAGAGGGGGATTCAGACCCTGGTCTCAAAGAGCCCTAGTCCAACTCTGAAACTAATGGGTCATGCTGGGTCAAATTACAATTGTCTTAGTTTATTTGTCTTGACGTCTAGAGAGAAATCAGGCTTGAGTTAGCTCTATTTATTTCTCTTTTTAGACTCTCCTGAATCTTTTTACTCAGCCTTAACCATGCTTCTGCAAGATACAGCAGAGCCAAGCAAAGCAAAGCAAAACGACCAAATGAACAAACCCTCTCTTTCTCTACACTGTAGAATGAATGCGGGGTGCCACCACTTCGACTGCCATGGCTTAAAGCTATGGGATCTAGGAAGTTGTATTTTGGTGAAGTCACAGCAGAAGGCTAAACATTTTTGTGATACTCCCATGATTCCACGGCATTGAGCCATGGCAGTTTTATACTGCATTAATTCAAGAGTGTCAATGCATCCCTAGATGGGTTTGGATTTTCTCTTGAACAGCAGGGTTTCTTTGTGAATTCCTTCTCTTATTGTCCTTAGAAATAATCCTGCATCTTGCTATGCCCCACAATCTAAATCAGGAGCAACTTTGGAAGGCTAGCGGGGCATATTGGCACTCCAAGGGAGCTTGGAGGAAAAACATAATACTTTTAAAATAAAATTGCAAAAATGTGTTTTGACCCTGAAGAGCCCAGGAAGTCTCCAATTGAGGAAAATCCCCTCCTAAAGGTTAATCTGTATTTTAAAATGCTGGTTGGGTGATACACAAATCTCAAAAACAACCCATAGGCCTCACTTTGCTCACCCATTAACCCCTTTTTAATACAAAAATAAGCCTACTTCCAGGCAGCATTGTTGCTCTTAGTGACCAAGAGAACAGTGTGGCATCATTATAAAAAGCCAGGTGGGAGTAACAAGACCTTATCGACTACCTCCTCTGACTTTAGTTTAGAAAAGTCCATTTTTGAGATTTCCCAGTGTTCCAAAATCCTGCAACAATCACAGCCACAGGGCTGTGCCACAGCCAGCACTCTGTCCCAGAAGCACTTTATTAGAGTTTAAGACTCTCTGCACATTACACTTGCCCAGAATTCCAACACACCACCTCTCACACCCAGCACTTTTTAACCTGTACCCATCACTGGCCCGGCCCTGGTTTTTATTGCGTAATGGTGTAATGTTTTGTTATTGATTATGTTTTTAATTTGCTTTGTATTGTATTGTTATTGTTTGCTGTTGTTGTGTTGAGGCCTTGGCCTTTGTAAGCCGCATCGAGTCCTTCGGAAGATGCTAGCGGGGTACAAATAAAGTTTAATAATAATAATTATTATTATTATTATTATTTATGTAGCCCCGAAAATAATGCTCTCACATTCTGCTCTCATCAATATTTATTAACAAAAAGGTTAGATAAAAATGACATTTATTATTATTATTATTATTATTATTATTATATTTATCTCTCCTGAAGGAGACTCCAATCCCACTTATCCCAGAGATTTACAAAATAACAACCAGCACCCAAAATTGCCAATTCTAATGCCAACAATAAACCATTTCTTATTTTTTGCCTTTTTAAATCAAATTATAACACAAAAACACAATTAAAAACAAAATAATCTGGATATATATTTACCCCCAACTTCTCAGCCAAGCACTCCTGACATAATTATTTGCAAAACCCGAATTTATTTTAGCTTTATCATATCATATCATAAGTACACATGCCAGACAAATCTCAGATGATGTCCTTCAAAATTAAACAATTTCGCTTTTACCCATGTCAGACAACACGCTACTAAATGTTTCAGATCTGAAAACAACACTTTATTTCTAATGGAAATTAGTTATCATGTTAGCTAGAAGTCAATAATATTGCAAAATCAAGTAATAAGTCAATATCCCATCCCCCACACCATTGAGAGGAATATGCATGATCGAAAAATGTTACTCTTGGCGAGGTGGAGCACAGGGCAAATCAATGTGACGAGGTCCCTCGTGGGATTAATGGCTGAACTGAGAATCCCTCCCTGGTCTCCAGAATCAAAATCCAGCACTCATATCACCAAAAATTCAAATGTTAGTCTTAAGAAGGAGGGAGACGTAATGTTGAACCTGTCTAGATTTGAAGACATAAGGGAGGATTTCCCTGTTAATTTATAAGAATGTAAGATGAAAGCGGAACCCTCCAGCCATTCACTTCTGTCTGTCTATCCTTTTTCCTTACTTTCTTTCTCCATCCCTGATCTGTTTCTGCCACCAACAGCGCATGTGACTCTGGATCCAAGAACAGCCCATCCTCAGCTCATCCTTTCTCAAGATTACAAACATGTGAGGTTGGGAGAGAGAAAGCAAACTCTTCCTGACAATTATGAGAGATTCAATCATCATTTTTATGTGCTGGGCCTAGATGGATTCACAGGAGGCAGGCATTTTTGGGAAGTCCTTGTGAAGAATGGGCAAGAATGGTCTGTGGGAGTTGCCAGAAAGTCTGTGCAGAGAAAGGGCTCCATCTACCGTGGCTCTGATGCTGGGATCTGGCGAGTGGGAAAGTCAGGGAGTGGATACTGGTTCTCCTCTGACAAGGGTGTGTCCTCACTTCCGACTCTGAGCGAGGAGCCCAAGAGGGTCCGAGTGACATTGAACTATGAAGGGGGTCAGGTGACCTTTTACAATGCAGACTCAGCAGCCCTGATCTTGGAATACCCTGCAGCCTCTTTCTCAGGAGAGACCCTCTTTCCTTTCTTTTATGTGGGTGGAAAATTCCTACTGGAGCTGTCTCCCTAAGGATGGAGAGGAATGTCCAAAGACACTCAGCGGCTGAGACGCAAGAGGAGCTTTGTCTTCATAGATCTGGGGCTGTTGGTTCTTCTTGTGGAATCCTTCTGCTCTCTACATATTTGCGGAAAAAAAGGCTTGGAGGCTGGCGTGTGAATTATGAAGGCTTTCCCCACTGCTCATGGGCCAGTCCGGGATTTATTCCCTCTGGAAAGATCAGCAACAATGACAACAGCAAAGAGGGAATAAAAGACCCAAAATCGTATTTCGTTAATAAATCCAGTAGTAAGTGGGCCCTCTTTCTTGGCCTTCCCCAGGGGTGTAGGTTGGATTTCCCTGAGAAGCTTTTGGTTTTCACACCAAATGTTATGATTTTCACATGGCAAAGAATCACTCATTGTTTTGCTGAGGAACTGTTGTGTTGAGTGGCAGCACTGCGTAATTGAACGTACAACCAGATACACTCAGCAGGAGCCTAAGTACAGGGGCCAGATACAGTACAACTCTACCTTCAATCCGTGAACTGAAATGAGGAGGTTCCACGTCGGGAGAAAGTGTCCGGCTGCTTTTTTGAGGGAACCAAGTCAAGCTGTAGACACTATCAATTTTTGTTGACCATTTCCGCTACTTAGACAACCACATTTCCATAAAAGTCGACACTAATGCTAAAATACACCATCTGAGCTCTGAGTGCAGCATATTTTACTGAAGAAGAAAGGTTTAGAAGATCAGGACATTCATAGGGATCCCAAGATGCTTGTGTATAAAGCTATTGTCCTTCCAACTCTATTGTATACCTGCGAAAAAAATGGACCATCTACAAAAGTCACTCTCGACTTCTGGAAAAATTGTAACAGCTTTGCCTTAAAAACAATTGATCCCATTGAGATGGATAAACTCTTGTATATTTTAAGACAAATTTGTCCAGAACCTCCAGAACAATTGGACACAATTCTGATTGTGTTTAAAACACTCAAGAAAGGATTGGGTTTGAACAGGATTTGACAATATTTGTATTTCTGCTTTAGTTTAAAAAGTTAAATGAAAAATGTTAGATAAAGCAAAGTATAAAGTAAAGAATGTTTTCTAATCTTTATTGAGTTATCCTGGAGTAACAACAGAGAGTAAATTAAATGGAATGTATAAAAAGATAAGATGCAGTCACAAGAATGATAAATGTATGGATTATATATGTTTATCTTATTGTTTACACAGTATTCAAGAATATGGCTATGTGCTGCCTTTTTATATGTATCTGCACCAGATGAAATCAATTGTAAATAACATGATTAAAAGTTTATTTTTTTTTAAATCCTGCAAATTTCTTGGGCATCAGCATTGTGGAAGAAGCAAAGAACACCAGCATTGAAGCCATGATCCTCCGCCATCGACTTTGCTGGACCAGCCACCTTGTCCGAATGCCTGATCACTGACTCCCAAAGCAGTTAGCTTACTCTCAGCTCAAGAACAGAAAACAGAATGTAGATGGACGGCAAAAGAGATAAAAATATAGAATTAAAGATCACCTTGAAAAGGATGGAATATACATCCAGAACTGGGAAGACCTGGTCCTTGAGCATTGGAACTGGAGGTCAGCTGTTACCAACATTTCTATTAATTTTGAAGAGGCCTGAATAGTGGGTGAAAGTGGGAAATGTGGCAAGAGGGAGGTGCTTCCTGGGGTGGATTAACCGTGACTTTCCTCCTTTCTAGCACTCCTGTTCAAGCCCTTTGACTGCAAAATACCTCAGAGCTTAGTTCTGCCCACCCCACTATCTAAAGTATACATGAAACCATTGGACCAGATTGTATGGAATGCAGAACACATGAAGGGGAGTCTTAACAGACCACAAGGTGAACATTAATCGAGTGTTATGCAACCACTAAAACAATCCAATGCAATTCTAGGTTGTATCAATAGCAGCATAGTAGCTACACTGAGGGAAGTAATGGTACCACAATATTTTGCTCACCTGGAATAGTGTGTCCAGTTGTGTATTTCTGCATGGGAGCATGGGGCTGAACTGGATGGCTCTTTGGGTCTCTTCCACATATTTCTGTCTGAGCATTAATAGAAAGGGGGGCTCCAACACTGCCATATAATGCAGTTCAAAGCAGAAAATGTGGATTGTATATAGCAGTGGGGCCTTGGAGAGGTTTTCTCTGTAGCTATTTCTAGTCCCCTGGCATGACTAGAACTTCTTAGACAGGTTTCCAATTGAGTCACAGTGGAACCTTTTAATCTATGAGTCGTAACTCTGTGTGGGCTACACTCCGTCTCCTGGGCACAGGATCTCAACCTTCCTGTGTTATTTCCATTGGGCGAATGGGCTTAATCACAAAAGACCCTCCTTATAAATGTATAGTAGATCAACTTAGCAGCAGCGTGACCCAGACCAGTAGCCCAAAGTGATTCAAAGACTTACTTACTTAGATGATCCCTCATTGACTGAGTAAGATTGTCTTCCAAGTTCAGTGTACTGGTGGTGGGTCTGTAGGTGGCTGTGGAGCCCTATGCTTGACCTGCATGTTTTCCTGCAGCGAGGACATTGGTTTCCAGATGGAAGGTGGTCCTAGTCCGGCTTGGCTTAACGCGCCTTCCCCTTGGCACGTTTCTCTCTTCCGCCCTACATTCATGCCTCTTCGAATTCTGCAGCACTGCTGGTCACAGCTGACCTCCAACTGGGATGCTCAAGAGCCAGTGCTTCCCAGTTCTCGGTTTCTATGCCAGAGTTTTTAAGGTTGGCTTTGAGCCCGTCTTTAAATCTTTTTTCCTGTCCTCCAACATTCAGTTTTCTGTTCTTGAGTTCGAAATAGAGCAACTGCTTTGGGAGTTGGTGATTGGGCATTCGGACAACATGGCTGGTCCAGTGAAGTTGATGGTGGAGGACCATCTTCCCAAGAGATTTGCAGGATTTTTTGAAGGCAACGCTGATGGAATCGTTCCAGGAGCTGCATGTGACGTCTACAGATATTCCAGGTTTCTCAGGTATATAGCAGGATTCAAACACTGAAATTTATTTATTTATTTATTTTCAATTACTTCTACCCCGCCCTTCTCACCCCCGAGGGGGGACTCAGGGCGGCTTACAAACGAAGGCACAAGTCGATGCCTAAATCAATAAACAAACAATACATAAAAGCAATTTAAACGATTAACAAGTTAAAAACATTAATACATAGTAAAATAGCAAAACAATCTCATGCTCAGTGTTCAGAGTCTGTTTATCCATTCCATTCGCCCTTATTTATCGTCAGATCTTTCCTTAGCTGCCAGAATATCCAAAAGCTTGGCCCCATATCCAGGTCTTCAATTTTTTTCTGAACGCCAAAAGGGAAGTCTCTGTTCTAATCTCCCCAGGGAGTGAGTTCCACAGGTGAGGGGCCACCACTGAGAAGGCCCTGCTCCTCGTCCCCGCCAACCTCACTTGTGATAGTGGCGGGGTCAAGAGCAGGGCCTCCCCAGACGATCTTAGCTTTCGAGGTGGGATGTAGAGGGAGATCCGTTCGGACAAATACACTGGGCCGGAACCGTATAGGGTTTTGTAGGTCAAAACCAGCACTTTGAATTGTGCTCGGAATTGGATCGGTAGCCAGTGGAGCTGGCGTAACAGAGGGGTGGTATGCTCCCTGTACACCACTCCGGTGAGTAATCTGGCTGCTTCTCGCTGGACTAGTTGAAGTTTCCGAGCAGTCTTCAAAGGCAACCCCACGTAGAGTGCGTTGCAGTAATCCAGCCGGGATGTAACAAGAGCGTGGACCACCGTGGCCAGATCTGACTTCCCAAACACACAGTCTAGTGTTATCTCTTCTATAGGAGGCTTTTCTCTGTAGTAAAGTAATGTAGTTGCACTATTTACATAGTTTATATTTATAGTTTATATTTATAGTTGCTGGTTCATGAGGTCATGAAGAGTCGGAGACGACTGAACGAATGAACAACAACAACTATTTACAATAACAAGGTTTCGATAACCAAATAAACAAATACATAGTAGCTTTACACACAGCAGCCTTTATACAGTGGAGCGTCATGCACAAGTCTTCTCTCACACAGACTGAGGAGTTCCCTCACTGAGGCAAACTGACACTGGCTTCGGCCTACTCATTCTCCTCAGGGAGACGCTAGCTTTGGCCCGCTGACTCTAACAGGCTTCGGCCTAATAACTCTTTCAGTGCTTGACTCACACTTTTGTAATCAAAAACACCCAGTTAATATTTAATATTTCTGACAGTTTCCTGCTGGATTTTGGAGAGTGACTGTGTTGTGCGAAGTCTCTTTCCTTTCTCTCTCCAGCCTCCCTGGAATCTGGGCTTCAGTCAATAAATAATGCAAAACATATGAACGTTTTGCTTGTCATGGCGCCTCCATTTGTTTCTGACTTCTGTTGAGACCACCATGGGGTTTTCTTAGAATCATAGAATCAAAGAGTTGGAAGAGGCCTCATGGGCCATCCAGTCCAACCCCCTGCCAAGAAGCAGGAATATTGCATTCAGATCACCCCTGACAAATGGCCATCCAGCCTCTGCTTAAAAGCTTCCAAAGAAGGAGCCTCCACCACACTCCGGGGCAGAGAGTTCCACTGCTGAACAGCTCTCACAGTCAGGAAGTTCTTCCTCATGTTCAGATGGAATCTCCTCTCTTGTAGTTTGAAGCCATTGCTCCGCGTCCTCGTCTCCAGGGAAGCAGAAAACAAGCTTGCTCCCTCCTCCCTTCTTGGTAAGGTTTGTTCAGAGGAGGTTTGCCATTGCAAGGGTTAGAAGGCAGGATCATCAGGTTTGCAGACAACACCAAATTGGGAGGGATAGCCAATACTCCAGAGGACAGGAGCAGGATTCAAAACGATCTTGACAGATTAGAGAGTTGAATGGCCAAAACTAACAAAATGAAGTTCAACAGTGACAAATGCAAGATACTCCACTCTGGCAGGAAAAAAAAACAAAATGCAAAGATACAGAATGGGGGACGATGCCTGGCTCGAGAGCAGTACGTGTGAAAAAGATCTAGGAGTCCTCGTGGACAACAAGTTAAACATGAGCCTACAATGTGATGTGGCGGCAAAAAAAGCCAATGGGATTTTGGCCTGCATCAATAGGAGCATAGTGTCTAGATCTAAGGAAGTAATGCTACCCCTCTATTCCACTTTGGTTAGACCACACCTGGAATATTGTGTCCAATTCTGGGCACCACAATTCAAGAGAGATATTGCCAAGCTGGAATGTGTCCAGAGGAGGGCGACTAAAATGATCAAGGATCTGGAGAACAAGCCCTATGAGGAGCAGCTTAAGGAGCTGGGCATGTTTAGCCTGAAGAAGAGAAGGCTGAGAGGAGATATGATAGCCATGTATAAATATGTGAGAGGAGGCCACAGGGAGGAGGGAGCAAGCTTGTTTTCTGCTTCCTTGGAGACTAGGATGCAATGGAACAATGGCTTCAAACTACAAGAGAGGAGATTCCATCTGAACATGAGGAAGAACTTCCTGACTGTGAGAGCCGTTCAGTATTGGAACTCTCTGCCCCGGAGTGTGGTGCAGGCTCCTTCTTTGGAGGCTTTTAAACAGAGGCTGGATGGCCATCTGTCAGGGGTGATTTGAATGCAATATTCCTGCTTCTTGGCAGGGGATTGGACTGGGTGGCCCATGAGGTCTCTTCCAACTCTTTGATTCTATGATTCTTCTGAGGCTGAGACAGCGTGACCTGCCCGAGGTCACCAATTGCCTTTTCTGTTTGAGTCAGAAAAGCCTGGTCTCCAGAGTCATAGTCCGACTGTCAAACCACATTTAAGCTTCCGAAAATAACTTAGGCCTGCACTTGGGATGCGCATGCCAAGAGTGGCAGGCCGCCTGGATAAACTGCAGAAATAAATTGAATTATCACTTTTGAAAGAAAAGAGACAAAACCCCTTAGCAGATCTCATTTCGATATGCTGTGTGTTTTCTTTATTTCACTAGAAGACCAGTTTGGTGTTGTGTTGCCTTCAAATCATTTCAGAATTACCATAATCCTATAACAGGGTTTTCTTTCTCCTCCCTCGAAGGCTGAGAAAGTGGAACTTTGTCATTGACGTCTGCCTTTGTTCCTGATCTATGGGGACCCCAAGGAGGCCCTACAACTGGGTTTTCTGGGCAGAACATATGCACATGTCAGGAACTGGAAACCCTTTGGAAAAGGAATTCGCTCACAGCCTGAAAAGCCAGAAACAAACTCTTTTATTTTTAAGTGAAGCAGATTTACCAGGAAGTCAGTTCTAACTCTGTGGGAAAACACCTCAATTTAAACCCACAGCAGCCCTCCCTGTTCCCTCCTCCTTATTGTTGACAAGTTCTCATGGTATCTACTGCTTATCAGAATAGCAGTGTTTTGACTTGTATCCTCTCCCAGCCTTGATGCACCAGGTGGAGGCAATTAACAGGTCCTTGGGAAATGTCCTTATGATAGCATGGGGACCTCTTAGAATCCTAGAGTTGGAAGAGACCTCATGGGCCATCCAGTCCAACCCCCTGTCAAGAAGCAGGAAAATCGCATTCAAAGCACCCCTAACAGATGGCCATCCAGCCTCTGTTTAAAAGCTTCCAAAGAAAGAGCCTCCACCACACTCTGGGGCAGAGAGTTCCACAGCTGAACGACTCTCACAGTCAGGAAGTTCTTCCTAATGTTCAGATGGAATCTCCTCTCTTGTGGTTTGAAGCCATTGTTCCATTGCGTCCTAGTCTCCAGGGAAGCAGAAAGCAAGCTTGCTCCCTCCTCCCTGTGACTTCCTCTCACATATTTGTACATGGCTATCATATCTCCTCTCAGCCTCCTTTTCTTCAGGCTAAACATGCCCAGCTCTTTAAGCCGTTCCTCATAGGGCTTGTTCTCCAGACCCTTGATAATTTGAGTCACCCTCCTCTGGACACATTCCAGCTTGTCAATATCTCTCTTCAATTGTGGTGCCCAGAATTGGACACAGTCCTGGTGTGGTCTAACCTAGGCAGAATAGAGAGGGAAGCATGACTTCCCTGGATCTAGACACTATACTCCTATTGATGCAGGCCTAAATCCCATTGACTTTTTTTGCCGCCGCATCACATCTTGGGACTTCCTTTGACATTCAAGAGAGAGCCATGACAGAAAAAGAGGCTTGCCATTGCCTTCTTCTGAGGCTGAAAGAGTGTGACTTGAAATGGCCACACGAAGGAGTGGGGGCAATTTTATTGACTGGATTGTGGCTATAAACCACCTAAGTTCCCTAAACTGGCTTCTGTAATACAAGGAGAGGTGGGAATCTCACAATTATATACTAAAGCCAAGGTAAGCCCCACATCACCAGAGAACTGCATAGAGGATCATAGAATCATAGAATCAAAGAGTTGGAAGAGACCTCATGGGCCATCCAGTCCAACCCCCTGCCAAGAAGCAGGAATATTGCATTCAAATCACCCCTGACAAATGGCCATCCAGCCTCTGCTTAAAAGCTTCCAAAGAAGGAGCCTCCACCACACTCCGGGGCAGAGAGTTCCACTGCTGAACGGCTCTCACAGTCAGGAAGTTCTTCCTAATGTTCAGATGGAATCTCCTCTCTTGTAGTTTGAAGCCATTGTTCCGCGTCCTAGTCTCCAAGGAAGCAGAAAACAAGCTTGCTCCCTCCTCCCTGTGGCTTCCTCTCACATATTTATACATGGCTATCATATCTCCTCTCAGCCTTCTCTTCTTCAGGCTAAACATGCCCAGTTCCCTAAGCCGCTCCTCATAGGGCTTGTTCTCCAGACCCTTGATCATTTTAGTCGCCCTCCTCTGGACACATTCCAGCTTGTCAATATCTCTCTTGAATTGTGGTGCCCAGAATTGGACACAGTATTCCAGATGTGGTCTAACCAAAGCAGAATAGAGGGGTAGCATTACTTCCTTAGATCTAGACACTATGCTCCTATTGATGCAGGCCAAAATCCCATTGGCTTTTTTTGCTGCCACATCACATTGTTGGCTCGTGTTTAACTTGTTGTCCACGAGGACTCCAAGATCTTTTTCACACGTACTGCTCTCGAGCCAGGCGTCCCCGAGGACTCAGCTTCTCAGAGGGAAGGACTACACTCAGATCTGATAGTGATGAGAAAGATACCTAATCTCTGAGTTGTAGGTTTTTCGGGCTATATGTCCATGTTCTAGAACCATTCTCTCCTGACGTTTCACCTGCATCTATGGCAAGCATCCTCAGAGGTTGTGAGGTCACTCTGAGGATGCTTGCCATAGATGCAGGAGAAACGTCAGGAGAGAATGCTTCTAGAACATGGACATATAGCCTGAAAAACCTACAACAACCCATACATAATCTCTGTTTCTCAGGAGTTTTCCTATTCAAATCGTTCTTCTCATTATCTTGGGCAGTTTTGCCTAAATTGCACGTAAACATACATACACAATCCAATCACGGCTGTGGAAGTGTTAGAAATGTACTGAATCTAACTGTAGTTTCAAAATAAAAAGTTATAATATTGAATGCCCAATTCATTGCATACAATCACTTTTCCCTTTGCTGGAGTTTGGGGTGTAGGGCCCTATGAATGAAGGAATGCTGCAAAGAAAAAAAGCCCTGGGTTGTTGTAGGTTTTTCCGGGCTATATGGCCATGTTCTAGAGGCATTTTCTCCTGACGTTTCGCCTGCATCTGTGGCAAGCATCCTCAGAGGTAGTGAGGTCTGTTGGAACTAGGAAAACGGGTTTATATATCTGTGGAATGACTAGGGTAGGACAAAGAACTCAACTGACCACCTTGATTAGCATTTGATGGCTTGGCAGTGCCTGGGGGAATCTTTTGTTTAGAGATGATTAGATGTGCCTGATTGTTTTTAAAATGAAAAAATATTTTTCTAGCCATCTCTAGGTTCCCTGCGTGACTCTGTGGTCAATATCAACTGGTGTACCTAAAGATTCTTAAAAAGGTCTTCTCTCTGGCAATTTCTTTGTGCAGCCTCCAGTGAAAATTCAACACAGAAAGCACTGGAGGACCTAGGGATTCTGGGTGACTTTCCAAAGTAATTTTAGTTTGGATTAAAGAAAATGCATTTGGCAATAAAGAGGTTAAATTGGAGAATGATCCTATGGAGTGGATCTTGTAAATTCAGCCTTAATCTATCCACCTGTAGTGTGGTCTTCCCCTTTTCCTATCTTGATCTGATTTGTCCAGTCCACAATACAGGACCTTTGTTTTGGCTTCTAGGGAGAGTTCACTCCAGATTTTGACACATTTGTTTGTATCTTGAGCTGTCTGCGGTATCTGTGGAGTTTCTCCAAAACATTTAAATTGAGTTGACTTTTTTCCTGCCTACTTTCTTCACTGTTCAGCTTTTGCAACCATGGATACAAATTAGAAATGCTATAGTAGGTGGGCCTTTCCAATGTCTATATGTCCAGCAGTGAGGGATTCACAGGAGACGGGCTGTCTATAGGCTGATTCAGTTCAGAAAATAAGTTTCTCAATATTTTTAAAAAGGATAACAGTATTGAAGGCTACACCACGGATGTTGCTAGGTCTGCCAATCAGTAACTTGCACATTAAATGTATAGGGAACAAATTGTAAGTATTTTCCAATATTTCATCCCATTTGCCAATATTGAGTGGCACCAGATTACTTTTTGATCTTGGAAGCTAAGTAGTGTCATTCCTCTTAAGGACTTGAATGGGAAGCCAATATGAATCCCAGGTGCTGTAGGCTATATGTCTGATGAAGGAAGAAGCAAATCCACCTCTGAGGACTCATTACCTAAGAAAACTGTGATATCCATGGGGTAATTTTAAGTCAACAGGTAGATGCACATACACAGGAGTCTTTTTTCCTTCCTTACACGATGTTCGCAACCAGAGGCTAGGAGCTACAATGTGAAAATGAACCGAGGTCCTTTCCCTAGGAATCCACAGGAAGATAGAGAAGACCCTAGGTACTTGTCAACAACTGTCTATGAGGGACACTCTCCCTCTGCACTTTTCCTGAACCTCCAGCCAGCCTTCCCCTCCCTTTGATATCCTGGGCCCGAAGCGCCTCCCCCCCCCCCCCCCAATTTCTTAAACCCTTCTGCCCCTGCTTTTTCCTGGATATCCCCCCTTCCTCCCGCTTTTCTTTCCTGCAAACCAGGGTTCCTCTACAGTGTAGATTTAATGGGGTTTCACTTCACTTTAGCCACCATCGCTCAGTGCTATGGATTCATGGGAGTTGGAGTTTCACAAGATACTCAGCGCTCTCTTGGTGAGTACCGGTGGGTCACCAAACAACTCCTAATGTTGAAGCACGCTTTATGCCTCCCAAGCCTGAACCCTATTATCTCATTGCTTCCTGTCCACCTGTTGTTTTGTTAAAGCAACATTGGGAGTCACACGAACATGTGAATGTGGATGGGCCAAGAGAAAGAAAACTCGTGACAAGTTCTTATGGGGAGATTTGGCCTTTTAGAGAGGCTGGACCTAGGTTGCATAGGGATTCATATGTCAACCAGCCCTTTGAATTGTATCTGGAAATGCACCAGTAGCCAAAGAAGCATTTTAAAGCAAGGGAGTGATAAGCTTAGAGAATAAGTTGCATGGTGCCCAGGATGGCAGAGAAAGGAAAGGGTCTCATGGCCAGATTCCCGAAGGCTGAGGCATTGGGAGAGCTCAGAGGTTGCAACCCCAGAGGTTGGGCAGAGGTGGAGCTATCATATGCTATCCAGGAAGAAAAAGTCTGAGAAAAGAAAGTCAAGGCACTAACTCTGTCTTGACTCTGCAGTAGAGCAGCAAGGGCAGCCATGGCCTCTGGAGACTCTATGAAAAAGCTCTGTGAGGAACTGGCATGTGCCATCTGCTTGGAGTATTTCAAGGAGCCTGTGATGATCATCTCCTGTGGGCACAATTTCTGCCAATCCTGCCTGGATCAATGCTGGGAGGAGAAAGAAGCCTTCTGCCCAAAGTGCAGGGAGAAAGTGATGGAAGGAGACATAAGGCCAAATAGGCAGCTGATGAACCTGGTGGAGATCGCCAAGGAACTGGGGAGTCTGAAGGCAGAAGAAACGGGGAGAGTCTGCCAGAGGCACCAGGAGCCCCTGAAGCTCTTCTGCAAAGACCACGAAGCCCCCATCTGTCTGGTGTGTGACAAGTCGAAGGAACACAAAACCCACCAGGTGATCCCTCTGGATGAGGCGTCAGAGGAGTACAAGGTAGGAGTGGTCAAATGGGGGCCCCTAACAAGGTGTTGTGGTGCACCTCCACCCCACTATACAGGTCTGTGGCTGGCAGTTCAATATTTTCCACCATGCCAGACTGAGAATAATGGGAATTGCAACCCAACAGCACTTGCAGCTTTGAGGTTTGGGAAAGGTTAAAGGACATCATATTAACATCAGACATTATAGCCACAATGCTTGGATCTCAATTCACTCCCCACTATCCTGACAGAACAGAGTAAACTGCAGCCTTCCAGATGTTACTGTATCACAACTCCCATTGGCACTTGCCATGGTGTGGTAGACAGGAGTTGTTGTCCAGCATCAGGACAGCCACAAAAAACACATGGAGGGCTGGATTCAACCGTGGGCTTGAGTTTAGCACATGTGCCTTTAGGAGATGAGTTAAAGAACCCAGCCTCCTTTCTTCCAGGCCCAATGTGGATACAAGCAGATCAGAGAGTATGTCCTGGTGCTACTACAGTAGAGAAGAGGAAGCTCAATACATAGATATCTTTGGATCTCGAGAGTCTTTTTATATTGACTCATGAAATGACTAAAGATGTACCAACTTTACCAAGAGGATTTCTAGTAGGTTTGCTGGAAATTTGCATACAGCCCTTTCTTCTTATCTGAAGCTGAGGCCAGAAAAATGAAGACATTGCACCTTTAGCCCCCACCTGGAGATGGCCCACAAAAATGTGATAATCTGGCTCAGGTCTTGATATCTGGCAACTCTGTTTCAGACAGTGATTTCCACTCATTTCCACTGAGACTTCTCTGTTGGGGCACTTGGCATTGCTAGGCATTGTATAATGCTATTTATTATAAACTGTAAGCTTTGAACAAAAGAAGTGAGCAAAGAAGTAAGTGTCTTCCTCTTCAGGACCAGATTTGGGATTTGTTGGAGACTCTGAAGAAGGAGAGAGAGAAAATTCTGGCCTACAAAGCAAATGCAGCGCAGGAAAGCCAGGATTTGCTTGTAAGTGGCATTTCTACTGGAAAATGGGTATTGCATCTTTGAGTGTCAACAGGGAGGATAGTGCTTTGTCAAAAATAAGTTCTAATAGCCTAGAGACTATTGACGCAGGCCCATTCCAGTGGAGGATCCTTGCAAGTCTTCATAAGACTCTTTCGCTACTAGATATTGACATTTTCTATATGAAGGGACACAAGTCCCTTTCCAAGAGGATGTGGAGAATTCAGCCCAGTTTCTCACTCCTGTTTCTCCTTTCCTTTCTCCTAGAAGAAAACCCAGAGAGAGAAGGAGAAGACTGTGGCTGTTTTCAGATGCATGCACCAATTTCTAGAAAAACAAGAGAGGAATCTGCTGGCAAAAATGGAAGAGGTGGAGAAGGAGATTTCAGGCAAAGGGGAGGAACATCTGGCCAGACTCTCGGAGGAACTCTCCTCTCTCTCAAAGCTCATCCAAGAGATGGAGGAGAAGCATCAGCAGCCGGCAAGTGAACTCCTCCAGGTAAGGCCCAGATTGTCCCAATGGATGGCTGAGACAGTGACACCTCAGCTTTCTCAGTGTACACAAACCAGGAATATCCAGATCAGATATCCATAATCCAGGAACAGATTGAATATGACAGTCCAATATCCATAAGTTTAGACACCAGTTTATGTTGGAGGATTGTGTTGAACACAGTACCTGTTCTGGCATCAAAGTAACTGTTCTGGCATCAAATTGTTGCTGATTGTTAACCGCTCCAAGTCGCCCCTGGGCTGAGAGGGGCGGTATATAAATGTAGTAAATAAATAAATGTAGTAAAGAAACTAAAGTCTGCAAAAAGCATTCTCACATAGTTCCCCGTCAGTCCAGGTGGGTCAGAGCAGTGTGCAGCATGATAGCTGCGGTTGGCTCTATATGCAAACTGATGTTTGTCCAGTGTGTGTGGAAGCCAAGCAACAATATGCCTACAGATCAGATTTTCAAGGCACTTCAAGATGATGGAAGTGAGTGCCACTGGTCTGTAGCCCTGAAAATTATCAGTAGGGAACTGGTAATTGAGAAGCCAGAAGCAAACTGTCTGCTTTCCAAATATATATAAAAATGGAGGAATAGCAATGGTGAAGAAAGGCACTTGTATGGTCACTGGACCATGGCCCCCAGTGGCGCAGTGGGTTAAAGCACTGTGCCGGCAGAACTGAAGACCGACAGGTCGCAGGTTCAAATCTGGGGAGAGGCGGATGAGCTCCCTCTATCACCTCCAGCTCCTCATGCAGGGACATGAGAGAAGCCTCCCACAAGGATGATAAAACATCAAAAATCATCCGGGCGTCCCCTGGGCAACGTCCTTGTAGATGGCCAATTCTCTCACAACAGGAGCGGTCGCTCCTGACACGACAAAAAAAAACAAACAAACTGGACCATGAACTGCACAACTGAAAACAACTGCAATGTCAAAAGTGTGCAACCTTGTATGTATCTGCTATCAACGATAAAATGACTATATTGGAATAGGGGGCCCATGCAATACAATCCTTAAACCCAACCTTGGTCCTGATCACCATCCAGTAGCAGGGCATTGGCTGGAACTAACCTCAGACTGGGACCCCTCACCACACCATCATTGCCCTCATCATGCCTTTATGAAGTGCATGGCTTTGAAGTATTCCAGTTTCCCAACATCCTGGAGCCTCAAGGCTTGAATTTAACAGTATTTTGGTGGCGTTTGCAAAACATTGGCATCGAAGTAGATGCCCCATTATGTAAACCGCATTGAGTCGCCGAATTAGGCTGAAAATGCGGTATAAAAATAAAGCAAATAAATAAATAAATAAACCTACCCCTCTTTGTGGAGGGAGGGCTGTTTTACTTCAGCCATTTCAGTTCCCTGGAAACACTACATTTTCAGAAATATGTACATAGTCTCCATGCAAATGACTGTCCTGAGTTCTTTCCCCCTCATTTACAGGATATCAGAAGCTTCTTACAGGGGTAAGTTGATCTCCCATAAAAACTTGGATTTGCATGTGAAGCACATCCCTCTCCTCTTGCAGAAATGGGTGTCTGGGGTTCAATGGTGGAGTTGGACGTGATGGCCTATGAGGCACCATCCAACTCTGTGATCTTGTGGGTACATCTCTACACCATGGAATTGTAGCAGTTTGACTGCACTTTAACTGCTATGGCTCAATGCTATGGAGTCATAGGAATAGTTGGATGAGGCATCAGCCCTCTTTGGCAGAGAAAGCAAAAGACCTTGCAAAACAAGTCCAGGCATCAAGCCATAACATTCAAAGTGGTGTCAAACACATTAATTCTATAGAAGATGCATAAAGTGATATTTTTCTCTTTTCTGCAGTTATAAGGAAGAGGAAAAAATTGAGACCCCGGTGGCTTTTCCTCCTGCCCTGAAATGGAAGATCTGGGACTTCTGTGATATAAATCCCTTTCTGAAGGGTGTCATGAAGCAATTTAGAGGTAAGAGAGATCGTCTGTAAGCGTTTTCAGGGAGATGTGACCTTGTTCTGAAAGGGGAAATGAAATGCTTCAAGGCACTGGGAAAGTTAAGGTGAGAAAACAGCCAATTTTATTTTAAACTCGAAGCAAAACTATATTGTGTCTATTCTGTTCTATTGGGTTTTTTTTTCTTCAAATTTCAGTTGTGAATCAAAATGAAATATAAACATAGAATTCCCTGGCCAACTTAAACCTGTTCGTGTACTTCACTGAATAAATATATACACACACATAAACACACCAGATATACCTTGAGGTTTTTGGAAGGTGTAATAATAAAATCAGTATTAATGTATTAAATTATTTGTATTGTTTCCAGTGTTATTAAACAGATTAAAATACTTTAAATAGGTCAACAAGGGGAAAACAGATTAAAGAAGTTAAAACAATCTGAAACCATATATATAAATATTTTGGAACATCTGAGAACGCCTGCCATAGACGTAGGTGAAACTTAGGAGAGAATGCTTCTGGAACATGGCCATACAGCCCAGAAAACTCACAGCAATCCACTGGCCATGGTGTCATGCTGGAGGACCTAGAGATCCCTCAAGAGGTTTCTCCGTAGAAATTTCTAGGTCCTCTAGTATGACTTTGCTCCCATCTACATTAACCATTTAGTGGGGTTTGAAGTGAGCTTCTAACCATGGTGGCTAAACAAGAAGCTCCCATGAAAGTGTCCGATGGAAAGCCCTCCATGTGCATCTGTACCCTGTGGTTTGGGTAATCACCATCCAGGTCTCAAAATGGTTCCAGGATTTCCTCAATAGAGTTTGAAACTGATTTAAGTGACCAAGATGGATGTCCACTGGAGGATCACCCTTTGGAGGTAGCTGACCATCGAGTCATACCAGAAGTGATTTCTAGAGGGAGCATTGCAATCAGCCCATCAATGAAAACTACTGGTCTTAATCTCAGCCTGAGTGTTGGCTGGCATTTCTATATAGCAGCCTTAATTATTCATACATTGACAATATCTAAGCAATGAAGGAGGCAGAGGTGTCTTACCCGCAACCCATCCTTTGCCTCCTTCTAGTGTGAACTAGGGAAGAGTGGCCCTTTCCACTCAATCACTTTTGTCCATGCGTAAAAAGTTTACCTTGTTATTCTGCTATGGAGACTGCACATTGCGGCACAGGATGCATTGACTGTATTCCATGTCTGGCCATACATCACGTGTCAATGCGGTGATGCACATTGGACAACCAATGCCACCATTCCTGAATGAGGAGTAATTATATGCTCCTTCATCTCTTGGGTGAAGGATCTCAGCCAACTTGAATTGTTTCTGCTTGATTTCTGAATGTCACCATGTCATGCTCAGTCTCTCTCTTTCCTTTCTGTCTTTAGACTCCCTGGAATCTGGACTTCAGCAGCAAAAAGGTAAACAGGAAAGATTTTCCTCAGAGGGGATTTGCCATGGCCTTCCCTCTGAGGCTGAGGGAGCAGGAGTTTTAAACCGCATTAATTGAGCAGTGTAGATGCATTCTTAGATGGATTTAGAACAGAGGGTCTCTTGTATTTCTATTGTACTTAGAAATAATCCTGCATCTTGCTATGTCCCATAATCTAAGCCAAGGGCAACAGGAAGGCTAAGAGGACATATTGGCACCCCCCCCCCCCCAAATAATGCTTTTTTAAAGAAAATGGCAAAAATTGGTTTTGATCCTGAGGAGACCAGGAAGCTTCCAACTGGGGGAAATTCCCTCCTAAAGGTTATTTTGTTTTTAAAAAGTGCTGTTCGGGGTGGCCCACCGATCACAAAAATAACCAACAGGCCACATTTTGCCCACCCAGTATCCCATTTTTAATCTAAAAACAAGCCTATCTCCTTACAGCGTTGTTGCTCTTACTGACCAAGAGAACAGAGTTTAGAAAAGTCAGTTTTTGTGGACTCCTAAGTTCCAAATCCTGCAACAATCACAGCCACAGGGCTTGTATAATCCCAAAAATAATGTCCTCACTTTCTGCTTATATCAATATTTATTAACAAACAGGTTAAATAAAAATGACACTTATTATTATTGTTGTTGTAATTGTTATTAATATATTAGGAGTCCCTAATGGCACAATGGGTTAAACCCTTGTGCCCGCAGGAATGAAGACCAGCAGGTCAGAGGTTCGAATCCGGGGAGAGCGCGGATGAGCTCCCTCTGTCAGCTCCAGCTTCCCATGCGGGGACATGAGAAAAGCTTCCCTCAAGGATGGAAAATCACCAAAAACATCCAGATGTCCCCTGGGCAATGTCCTTGCAGACAGCCAATTCTCTCACACCAGAAGCAACTTGCACTTTCTCAAGTCACTCCTGACATGGAAAAAATTGTGTTTATCCATACCCTTTTTTCACTCCTGAAGAAGACTCAAATCTCTAATATCCCAGAGATTTCAAAAATAATGACCAGCACCCAAGACTGCCCATTTTAATGACAACAGTAAATGATAATTTCTTTTTCTTTTCTTTTTTTGCCTTTTAAAATCAAATTTTAACAGAAAAAACACAAATAAAAAACTAAATAACCTGGATATATATGTACCCCAAATTCTCAGCAAAGCAATCCTGACATAATTATTAGACAATTCTGAATTTATTTTTAACTTTGCCATATCAGAAGGATGCATGCCAGCCAAATCTCAAATTTGGCATCTTTCAGATTTTATCCATGTCAGACAACATGCTGAAAAATGTTTGAGATCTGAAAACAACACTTTATTTCTAATGGAAATTAATTATAATAGTGATCAGAGTCCAATAATGTTGCAAGAGTAAAAGAAAGAGAGTAAAAGAAACCCCAACAATCAACGACTGCTTGACAAAATCATGGAAATCATGAGTATGGATAAATTAACACAACAACTTTCATATCTGCAAATTAATCCCAGAAAAGAAACATCTGGACACTTTTGATAAATTATATGAAACAGGAGAAGAGAGGATAATATTATAAATAAGAAGAGAAAGAGACTTTGGAACTGAGTAAATAATAGCAACAGAAAATAAAGAACACTTTACTTTCTTTTTCAATCCACAATGAAGAGGATGGGAAGTCTACCAATTTCCCCACCCCTAGTCTCCCCTCACTCCTTCTCCCTATCCCCACTTCCCCACACTTCACGCAGTACTCCCACCACATCCCTAACTTCCCTCCCTTTTCTTCTGTTTTACCTAATTGGAAAATTTCAAAAAATATGTGTGCGTGTGTGTGTGTGTGTGCGCGCGCGCGCGCGTGTGTGTGTGTGTGTATATATATATAATATTGTAATGTCAAGGTTTTTTCATCACATCATAAGTGAATTGAGAATATACTGCGAGTCGCTTCTGGTGTGAGAATCGACTGTCTACAGAGACATTGCCCAGGGGGTGCCCAGATGTGTTGCCATCCTGCTGGGAGGCTTCTCTCATGTCCCTGCATGCAAAGCTGGGGTTGACAGATGGGAGCTCATCCCATCTTGTCGATCTTCTGCAGTTCAGCCAGCACAAGGATTTAACCCATTGCGCCACAGTGGCTGCCACAATATCAAGTAAGAAGTCCAAATTCCTTCCCCATACCATTGAGAGGAAGATGTGTGATGGGGAAGTGTCACTGCTGGTGAGGCAGGGCGTGGGGCAAATCAATGCGACAAGGTCCCTCTTAGGTTTCATGGCTGAATGGGGGAATCGCTCCCTGGTTCCCACAATCCAAATCAATGATCAAATCACCAAACACTCTAATATTATTCTTAGGAAGGAGAGGGACGTAATATAATGTTGAACCTGTCTAGATTTGAGGAGACAAGGGAGGATTTTCCTGTCATTTTATAAGAATGCAAAATAGAAGATGAGTCCTCCAGCAATTTACATCTGTCTTTCTGTCTTTCTTTCTTTCTCTCTGATCTGTTTTTGCCACCAACAGCACATGTGACTCTGGATCCCAACACAGCCCATCCTCGGCTCATCCTCTCTGAAGATCGCAGACATGTGACGTGTGGAGAGAAAAGGCAGGATCTTCCTGACCATCCTGAGAGATTCACTGGATATACTTGCGTGCTAGGCCAAGAGGAATTCACAGGAGGCAGGCATTTTTGGGAAGTCCTTGTTGGGAGTGAGGAAGCATGGTCTGTGGGAGTTGCCAAAAAGTCTGTGGAGAGAAAGGACTTAACCCGCTTTGGTCCTGATGCTGGGACCTGGGATATGGGAAAGTGGGAGGGTGCATACTTGTTCGCCTCCAACAAAGGTGTGACCCCGTCTCTGACTCTGAGCGAGGAGCCCAAGAGTGTCCGAGTGATACTGAACTGCGAAGGGGGTCGGGTGGCCTTTTACAATGGAGACTCAGCAGCCCTGATCTTTGAATACCCACCAGCCTCTTTCTCAGGGGAGACCCTCCTCCCTGTCTTTTATGTGAATGAAAAAGCCCAACTGGAGCTCTCCCCCTAAAGATGGAGAGCAATGTTCAAAGGCACCCGTCTGCTGATATACAAGAGGAGCTTTATCTCCATTGATCTGGGGCTGTTAATTCTCTTTCCCATCCTATTGGAATGCCTCTCCTCTCTCTTTACAAATTTGTCAAAAACGGGGAGACTGGAGTGTGAATGATGAAGGCTTTCCCCACCAACAATGAATCGGTCAGGAACTTATTCCCCCTAGACAGGTCAGCAACAATGACAACAACCAAGAGGGAATAAAAGACACAAATTCACATTTAGTCAATAATTCCAGGTACTGGAATTCCAGTAGTAAATGGGCAGTGCATTTGGCCCTCTTTCTAGGCTTTTCCCAGGGATGTAGGTTGGATTTGCCTGTGAAACTTTTGATTTCTGGGAGTGACTATGTTGTGCGAAGTCTCTCTCTTTCCTTTCTCTCTTCAGCCTCCTTGGAATCTGGACTTCAGTTATAAATAATGCAACACAAATAAAGGTTTTGCTTGTCATGAAGCCTCCATTTGTTTCCGACCTATAGTGAACCTACCATGGGCTTTTCTTGGCAAGGTTTTTTCAGAAGAGGTTTCCCAATGCGTTCCTCTGTGACCAAGAGAGTGTGAATTGCCCAAAGTCACACTCAATGGGATTCCAGGGCCAAGTCAGGATTCATATCCTCATCTCCAGAGTCGTAGTCCAGCATTCAAACCACTACATCTCACTTGCTCCTAAAATAGGACTTGCCTGAGGTCTAAATACATCCCAAAAATGGCTGGCAGCATCAGCCTCAACATCAGTGATACACCAAACTGCATTAATTCTATATTAATTATTTGGTTCTATGTGTTTATTTTTAAGTTATTTGAATCCTGTAATACAAGGAGAGGTGCGATCTCACAGTTATAGACTAAAGCCAGATAACGCATGGAGGACTCAGCTCCCGAGAGGGAAGGACTACGCTGAGATCTGATATTGATGAGAAAGATACATAATCTCTGGCTCTCTGGCGTTTTCCTATTGAAATACTTCCTCCCATTCTCTTGGGCAGTTTTGCCTAAACCAAACATAAATGCATACACACCTGTTGAATCAGAAGTGGCAGAAATGTACTGCATCTGACTCTGGTTTCAAAACAAAATGTTATAATATGCTTACTTCTGCCAACCTAGCAGTGAAAACATGCAAATGTGAGTAGATCAATAGGCAGGAAGGTAACGGCGCTCCATGCAGTCATGCTGGCCACATGACTTTGGAGGTATCTACGGACAACACCAGATCTTTGGCTTAGAAATGGAGATGAGCAGCAAACCCCAGAGTCGGACACGACTAGACTTAATGTCAGGGGAAAACCTTTACTTTTTTACTTCATTCTTACAAAGGTCTTGTTTCTGGCAATCTTAGGTCCTCCTGTGTGTCTCTTTGTGAAGCCTCCAGTGGAAGTTCAACACAGAATTCCACTGGAGGATGTAGGGAACTCATTTTAGTTTGGATTAAAACAAATGCTTTTGGGAGTTAAAGGGTTAAATTGGAGAAGGATCTTATGGAGCGGATCTGGTAAATCCAGCCTTAATCTATCTAGTATAGTGCAGTCTTCCCCCTTTTCCTATCTTGATCTGATATGTCCACAATAAAGTACTTTTGTTTTGACTTCTAGGGAGAGTTCTGTCCAGATTTGGACACATTTGGTTGTATCTGTGGAGCTCCTCCAAACATTTCAATTGAGTTGATTTTCTTCACTGTCCAGCTTTTGCAACCATAGATGCAAATCAGAAATGCTATAGCAGGTGGACCTTTCCGATGTCTATATGTTCAGCACTGAGGGATTCACAGGAGGTGGACTGTCTGTAGGCTGATTCAGTCCAGAAAATAAATTTCACATTTAAAAAAAGGATAACAGAACTGAATGCTACACCACGAACGCTGCCAGGTCTGACAGTCAGTAACTTGCACATCACATGTGTAGGCAACAGGTTGCAAATATTTTCCAGGATTTCATTTAAGATCATTATCTATTTTTTTATAACTTTCTTCTTGTTTTTATAGTATTCTTCTTGTTTATCTTTCATCTCTTTCATCCCATTTGCCAATATTGTGTGGATGGTTTGTTGAAATAATAATAATAATAATAATAATAATAATTAATTAATTTATTTATTTATTTATTTATTTATTTATATTCCACCCTTCCCACTCTGAAGGAGACTCAGAGCGGATCACAAGTACACATACACAGCAAAAATTCAATGCCATTTGTGTAAACAGTACACAGACAGAACAGAATGAGGTGTTGTTTTGATGCCATGGACGGTTGGGCTCGAGTCCACAGGGGGTGCTGTCGCCACATCCTCTATGGCGAAGAGCTGTCAGGACTTCCTCATTCCAGCATTTTCTGTTCTTTTTTTTTATGGCATTGTAAAACATCTCCCCTGCTTTAGCGGTACCTAATTTCTCTAATTACAGCTAAACCTGTTTTCGAACTGCTTAGGTAAACAGTGAGCAGGGCTGACGGTCGGCCACTCACGCCAACTCGGGGCTTCGAACTTGCAACCTTTCAGTTGATAGATCTTAGAGTTGCTGATGATTTACCAGCTGTGCTAAACCTCCGGAAGCTGCAGATGAAACATTTACACCGCTCCTATTTGGATTCCATGTTTTGCATTCAGCATGGAACATTCTAGGAGGAGATATAATGACAAAGGGGAAGCCACTTTGTCCTTGAGTAAATCATGACCTTTGGAACATACTCCACATTCTGTTGTTGTGCGCTTTTGTCATCAAACACCACTACCCCCCACTTCAAAAAGGAATCTATAGTTTACAACAGCAAAACATCAGAGAGGAAACAAACAAGGACATCTAATAACCTCTCAACAAAAGTTTGCTCTAGGCAATGTCAGGCCATTATATGCTAATCAGGCATGTAGCGGGGGGGGGGGGGGCTTGGGGGGGTTCAGCCCCCCCCCCCCCCGAAATTCTCACGGTGGTCTGCAAGAAGACCTT